>NC_087247.1:57142737-57771146 GCF_037042905.1 Lytechinus pictus | reverse complement strand
ATCATCGTCATGTCATTATGATCATAATATCATCACCACAGTGATTATAATCATGAAATCATCACCACCAACACAACAACTATCATCGTCATGTCGTTATAATCATAACATCATCACCACACCACCACCACCATCATCGTCTTGTCATTATAATCATGACATCATCACCACAATGATTGTAATCATGAAATCATCACCACCACAACCACCACCACTATCATCGTCATGTCATGATCATAATATCATCACCACAGTGATTATAATCATGAAATCATCACCACCACCACTATCATCGTCATGTCATTATGATCATAACATCATCACCACAGTGATTATAATCATGAAATCATCACCACCACCACCACTATCATCGTCTTGTCATTATAATCATGACATCATCACCAGTGATTATAATCATGAAATCATCACCACCACCACCATCACCACTGTCATCGTCATGTCATTATGATCATGACATTATCACCACAGTGATTATAATTATGAAATCATCACCATAACCACCATCACTGTCATGTTATTGTAACCATGACATAATCATGATCATCACCATCATCAATAATTATTAGCATTACCCTCATTGCAATAAACCTGTATAGATACTTACAGGAGAGAGAAGGTCAAATGAAGAATCTGGGAAGATGGGATCGTCGATATCTATATAGGGTCGATCATATGTTATCGAGAATCCTAGCGTTGTAAACTCAGATGCTGTTGATAAAGAGAAAGAAAGACTTTCTCATTTTCTAGCAGTAAAGAGATTTGAACATAGTGATAAAAACCCATATGTGAGCATGAAATGGTAATATGTACCAATAACGGTGATAACTAACAAAAGGAATGATATGATAAATATAAAGATATGATAAGGTAATGATCATAACCAGCAAATGCTGAGTCGTAGGAATGGAAAATATTTTATGGAAGTTAGTTTACGTCACGATGTATTATTTCAATATAGAGTTGTATGTAAATAAGTGAAATATGCCATATGTTCCAAATAAATTTGATTAAAATTGTTCTTCAAAACATGACGGGAGGCACCGGCTGGAATCACCTCCCTGAAACCCAACCAGTGATGACACCGTGCATGACATCATCTAAAACTTTTCTCGACATCTTAAAAAACACAAATAAGTAAAACGAGAGATCTAAACAAAAAATGGAAAATGCTCCAACCGCTTTGGGATTAGTTTTTTATTTGAAAAAAAAAGGTTTTTCCATACGAAGCCAATATCTTTGTTACTTATGACACGCTTTTTTCGTTAGGTTTTTATCAAATCACTGGGATGTTAATCAGATGTTTACCTTTATATGCGAGCAATACGGGTTCTGTTTCCAGAGTCTGATTGTTACTTCCAACTCCTCTGCAGAAGTAATAACCTTGATTTTGAGAGTTGAAAAATTCAAATTGTAGAATGGGAGACTGTCTCACAAAGGGTAATACGTCTTCTCTACTGGTCTTTTTCATCCAGTAAGATTGCAGGTCCCCCGTGATAGGACAACGAAGGGTAAAGTTGTCATCAACTTTTATTTCAGGGATGGTGAGTGGAAGTTCCATAAGAGCTAAAAAAAAATAAATAAAAAATGTCTTATTATTGGGCACATATATATATTATGAATATCAGCAATTGTGGTGGCGATGAATTACACCAGACGACGTGATGTTTGTCAAATGTGTATTGCTGTCAGTTAAAGGAGTATATCCATCGAAATTTGAGAAGAAATTGATCTTGAATTATTAATGGATTTATCAACTTTAATTCGGACGGTTTACAACTTACATATGTTGATCCAGACAGATACTCAGATACTAAATGTGGCCATTAGAAATAATTGTATAACACAAAAAAAATGATGGGCATGATCCATCTGAGTGACACCACCTCCTCACCCCCTGAAAATGTATTTCTTCAACGCATTTGAGAGTTTGAGGTGTACGAGAACATATCCTTGTTAAAGTGATCAAGAAACGTCATGACTAGTAAACCCATGTTCGAATGCAAATATTTGTAGTGACAAAATGTGCCAAATTGTATATACCACTTACGTTCATCCTTTATCCCTAAGCAGTTCTGATAAATGTTGAAGAGTGGAGAAGTTCTTCTCGTGCAACCCAACTCTATTAGTTCCTCCTCGACCTCACGCCATTGATCATATATTGTGAAACACATAGTATCGTTGATTCTGTCTATTACAGTTGGACATTCTAAGTATCTTAATGTAAGCGGTCCTTCTTCCGGTGAAAATGTCTCCTGGCTGCTCTCAAGACTTTCATAACTGATGTAGATCTGTTGAGATGTTATGGAAACCGGATCCAAGAAACGTATGCGGTGAACACCATCATTTCCATCTTGTGTGATATCAAAGTAATCTCTCTCGTATAAGATGGGGACTACATATCGCTTTCTTCGTCTGCCTGGTGATCCTAATAGGAAGTTATCTACGATGACCGATATCCGAAGACCAGCAATGGTATTACCATACGAGAAGGAGAATAGATACCAAGGTAGATCAATGGAAAAGAGATACCCATTTGATGGTGAACTATAAGCAATTGCTCTGAGCGAAGAAGAGTAGAAATCAAATTGTGTAATAGCTCGTACATTAGGACATGATTGGTTAGGACCAGACGATGCTAGGAAATTATCTCGCAACTCCAACTTCTCAACACATTCATTACCTGAAAACAAAACAAAACAATGAAAAAGTGTTATAGATCTCCATGTTTTATTCACGTACATAATAAGATAACGCAACTCAAAGCAAAGGTGTGATTTAGATCGACTTGAAAACGCCCTGTTTCTATGTTTGTCTAATCATGGACATGATGAAGCATACCAGAGCAACCTAAACAAAATAATTGACGGATCACGTGACCGCCATGCTGTGAAGTTCAGCCAAATATCGACCGGAGCCTGGAAAGGTGTCAAAATTCAGATTTTAAGCAATTTTGTTGATAGTGGACTACCCCCTTAACACCATGGGCAAGGACAAGCATCCTCATTCACCAGAGAAGTGAACTCTAGCTCAAAATCCAAGAAACCTTTAGAAGCTTGATAAAGTTGATTCTAAAGACGATCCCGGTAATTCTTCGTTGGCCGCAGAACAAGCTCCATCCTACTCCGTGGCCCAGCCCGCGGGTGCTTCTGCCGAGCCAGCCCCGCTTTGGTTCACCAGCTACATGGCCTCGGCATGGCCTGTTTTGAGAAACGTATGGGTACTCGCATTGAAGCCCTTGTTTCCACTCACGTCGCCGAACTCTCTGCAAGAATTGACGTCCAAGATGAGAAAGTAAGCTCATGTAACTTACTCGTATCTGACTTGATGGAGAGGGTAGAGAAACTGAAAATTGAGAAGGAAAAACTTAGTTGGAAATTATATGACCTTGAAAATCGGGCACGTCGCAACACTAGTGTTCTACGGTGTCCCGGAGAAAGCTAACGCCTCCACTTCCTCTGTCATGAGAGAGGTCCTAGAAGAATCTGTTGGATTGCCAG
The DNA here is from genome assembly GCF_037042905.1 of Lytechinus pictus. NCBI lineage: Eukaryota > Metazoa > Echinodermata > Echinoidea > Temnopleuroida > Toxopneustidae > Lytechinus > Lytechinus pictus. The sequence goes on along the minus strand of NC_087247.1, from coordinate 57,767,628 downwards.
TCAGTGATCTCTGCTTCGAACGGTGTCACCGGACCCCAACAACGACAACAACCAGTGCTGGGGATCTGATGAGCGGTCCAATGATGGTCCATATTGCATTTTCTTCCTTCCGTCTAAGGAAAAGGTGCGACAGACCTGCATTAGAAAGTTCAAGTCATCTAAATACAAGGATAGGAATCTGTTTGTGTCGGATGACTTTTCTAAAAAGGTTCTAGAAAGCCGTAAAGGCAAGATGGATGCCCACCGAGAATTGAAGAAGCAGGGGAAGAAGCCATTCTTCTTATTTCCAGCAAAACTAGCCTATAGGGATGTCTCTAGAAAGCTGGACTTATTACCTCTACTCTACCCTTTGTTTTTGAAGTTGATCCTTTTTTTTGGCCCCCGGGGGGGCCACTTACATTGACGAGTGGATACCATGCGCGACCAAAAAAACACGTAAAAAGGATGTCTTTTTCACGATAGGGCACGTTACGTACGTAACGTGATAAGGGTGTCAAAATCACAAAAATAATGAAAAAAGGGTATCTATTTCGCTAGGAAAATTACGTGTTTAGGGTCGAATTTGCGGGGATGATAAAGCAAAATTAAAATGTTTTATAAAGGATGTCCTTTTTGCCCCAACACTTCGTGTTTAGAGCCCGGGGGGGCCACTTCCATTGACGAGTGGATACCATGCGCGACCACGGGCTCTCGAAAAGCACCCTAAACACGTATTTTCCATGTTTTGAAAATGCACCCCTTAACAAGTATTGGCGTCTGAAACCCTACCCTTAACAAGTATTGGAAACAAAACTATACTCTTGGCAAGTATTCCCTGAAATGAACCCCTAAACAAGTATTTTATTGTTGTGTCACGGGTCCGTTGGTCGTCGGTTTTACCTAATTTACACACCATTTGGTTTAGTAAGGTCCCATCTTCCTCACCTCGCGCAAATCGGGACTCTAAACACGTAGTGTTGGGGAAAAAAGGACATCCTTTATACAACATTTTAATTTTGTTTTATCATCCCCGCAAATGTGACCCTAAACACGTAGCTTTTCTAGCGAAATAGATACCCTTTTTTCATTATTTTTGTGTTTTTGACACCCTTATCACGTTACGTACGTAACGTGCCCTATCATGAAAAAGACATCCTTTTTACGTGTTTTCTTGGTCGCGCATGGTATCCACTCGTCAATGTAAGTGGCCCCCCCCCCCCGGGGTTTAGAGTCCGATTTGCGCGAGGTGTAGAAGGTGGGGTCGTACTAAACCAAATAAATTAAAGACGAAGACCGAAGGACCCGTAACAATAAAACATTCCTGTACTTGTTTAGGGGTTCATTTCAGGAAATATTTGCCAAGAGTATCGTTTTATTTCCAATACTTGTTAAGGGTAGGGTTTTAGACGCCAATACTTGTTAAGGGGTGCATTTTCAGAATATGGAAATTACGTGTTTAGGGTGCTTTTCGAGACCCCATGGTCGCGCATGGTATCCACTCGTGAATGGAAGTGGCCCCCCCGGGTTTTGGCCTTATTTTTATGTCTTTGTATATTCAAAAATGCTGAATCTTATGGCCATATCTTGCTTGTCTTATTGTAAGCATCCTTGTATTGTTTCAATATGCCTACTTTTACGAGGTTGATATTCTTGACTTAGGGGTTCTTTTTTCCTTCAATTTGAGAAATAAGGATCATGTATATATATTTTATGAGTTCAGCTCCATGTTGTTACATTCATTTAGTTTCATATTTGATTTTTGTCTACTGATCAAAACCAAAAGAAAGAATGAAGAGTTCTTTTTTTTATGATTTGGTGGAACTTAGACCCTTTAAGTTACACCCTTTCCGGATTTCGGTCTGTTTTGTGATTGCTGCATCATGCCACGGTTTGCGCGCTTTTGTAGGGCTGACCTTGATTTGAAGCCCTCTTTTTCATCTTTTGTGATTCTCTTCTTTTGGTTGTATCTGATGTTCTTTTTTTATTATTTTTTTTCCTGAATTTTTATACTTTTTATTTTCCTTTTTGTTTTTCTTTTTTTCATGTGGCAAAGTGATTATTTGTATGAAAATCAAATGCATTGTTGTTTTTTCAGTGCGTATTGAGTATTTTGATGTAACACAACAAACAATATTTATAGTGTGGTATTTAAAAGACAATCTCTATATTTTTCTAATATGGATATAAAGCTTCATACTTTTAATTGCCGTGGATTACAAGACTTCCACAAAAGAAAGAAGATATTTCATTGTATGAAAAATTTAAATACTGATGTTACTTTTTTTTGCAAGAAACTCACTCAGACAAGACAGATGAGTTATTGAGTAAGACTCAGTGGGTTGAAGAAGCCTTTTTTCTAGTTTTAACTCTTCAAGTAGGGGGGTAGCCATCCTTGTTAGAAATTTTATGTTTTTAGTGACCCAGAAGGTAGGTTTATAATTATAAAGGCAATATTGAATGATTTACATTGTACACTTGTTAATATTTATGCCCCCAATAAGGACGATCCTGACTTTTTTCTCAAGGTTTTCGCTGAAGTAGAAAAATTAAGTAGCTCAATTTTGATTGTGGGCGGTGATTTTAATTCAGTTATTGGCCCACTCAACTACCAAGGTTCAAGACCACAGCATTCTAACAAGCAATCTAGTGAAATGCTTTCTATTTTAATGGATGAAATCGGACTATTAGATGTATGGAGACATTTTCACCCAAACTTAAGACAATATATTCGTCATCAAAAGTCCCCGAGGGCCCTATCCAGGCTTGATTTCATTTTAGTGTCTAGCAACTTTATAGAATATAGATAACTGTTCAAGTTCAAAGATATTACCTGGAATTCAATCTGACCATTCTGTTGTACAAATTTCTTTTAATGATAATCAGCCAAAAAGGGGAAGAGGCTTTTGGAAAATGAACTGTTATTATCTTCATCATGATTCAGACTTTATAAATTTAATTAAAGATACAATACGAAATTTTAAATTCAATCATCAAAACTGGGATTGTAACCCCAATATATTATGGGACTCCCTTAAGTGTGTAATTGCAGGTGTTAGTGTTGAATATTCATCCAGAAAGAAAAAAGAAAGAAATAAAGAAAAACAAAAATTGCTACTCGAAACTAAAAAAATAAGACTACAAATTTCAAATGTTATCCCGACATCTTCAGACAATACTTTGTTGATTAAATTAGAAGAAATGGAAGAAAAATGAAATAAAATTTATGACTTTGAAACAAAGGGATTGATTACACGTTCCAGGGTAAAATAGATTGAAGAAGGAGAGAAAAGTACAAATTATTTCTGTAATCTAGAGAATAGGGGTTGGCATAAGAAAAATATTTCAAGGTTAAAAGATCATGGTAATTTCATTACTGACCCGGTTGGAATTAAAAGAGAAATTCAAAGTTTTTATAGTAAATTATACTCTATCCAGGATGATGCTCAGGGGAACATAAATGAAAATGATATAAATGAAAATATGTTTGATAACCTCAATATTCCACAACTACCTGATGATCAAAAACAACTTTTGTATGCTGGACTATCAAAACAAGAAATTTTTAATGTCATTAAATCCATGAAATCAAATAAAACACCTGGTTTTGATGGGATACCTGCATAATTTTATGTTGTTTTTTGGCCATATATAAATGAAATGTTAATTAATTCTTTGAATTTCTCATTACAAAATGGCACTTTGTCTCCATCACAAAGAAATGGCATAATCACACTTCTTCCAAAGAAAGACAAAGATCCTCTCCTTATAAAAAATTATCGTCCAATTACATTATTGACAGTTGATTATAAAATTATTGCTAAATGCTTAGCTAATCGTCTCAAACGATGTTTAGATGATCTTATCAGTACTGATCAATCCGGTTTTATGAAAGGTAGGACTATTGGTCACAATATTCGCTTGATTCTTGACATAATTGAATACACTGACATGAAAGATATTCCTGGGTCTATAGTACTGTTAGCAGGGGCGTCGATCCATTTTTCAGATTGGGGGGGGGCAAAATCATGAATCAACGTCGGGCGCTCGATCACACAAAACAAACAAACTCACCCGCACACACACACATATAAGCCTATATGTATATATATATTTATATATATATGACTCATGAGAAAGAGACACATTTCTATCCAAGAAATTAATGCGAGCGCGAAGCGCGAGCTAAATTTTTTCAGTATACTGACCTGAAAACAGGAAAAAAGGTACCTGCTTAGGACTGTTTGTAGTAACTCATGAGGAGGATACATATCTCACTACACAGATAATGCGAGTGCCGAGAGTGAGCTAGCTGAAATTTCTTTATATTCTGACCTGAAAGCTTGATATGCTAAGCATTTTTGGTACCAATGATTAAGATGGGTACCTAAAATGACAATAGATGCGAGCGCGAAGCGCGAGCTGAAAATTTTGATATTTCGATCTGTAAAATAATTGACAGTTTAATGTACGTTTTTTAATAAATAACAAGATATATATCCAACAAAAGATTATTGCAAATCGAAGCGGGAGTTCTTTTGAGGCTTAGAACTGAAAACTGAAAAACTTCTATTCACTTATTTAATCATGAAAAGTATGGGTTTCTGCTACAGAAATGATGCGAGCGCGAGCTAAAAATTTTTATATTCCAATCTGAAAAGCGGACATTTTGAGCACGATTTTAAATAGAGAACGAGTTGTGTATCTCAATCTCGCTTGCTGATTTCTGTGTAACATTACAATCTTATTTCATTTTTGCACATGCGGAATTATTTGGGGGGGGGGGGGCAAAACGATATGTTTGCCCCCCCCCCCCCCCCCAGGATCGACGCCTCTGACTGTTCGATATTGAGAAAGCATTTGATAGTGTATCTCACAATTTTTTTATTTCTTATATTGGAAAAGTTGGCAGTTAAAGCTTTATATGCATCTCGCTATGCCTATGTTTTGAACAATGGTTTTCTAACTGAACGTGTCCCTATGAAACGAGGTATTTTTCAAGGTTGTCCGATTTCTCCATATTTGTTTTTACTTGTGAAAGAGATAATGGCAATATCAGTCCGACAAAACAGTGCTATTAGAGGTATCCCACTTGAAAATGAAGATGTTAAAACATCTCTCTTTGCTGATGATTCTGTGTGTTTTTTAAATGGTTCTGATAATTCTTTTTTTGAGCTTTTTGAAACCTTGCAGAAATTCGTTTTTCTGGTTGCAAAATTAATTTTAGCAAAACTGAAGCAATATGGATAGGTTCTAAGAAGGGTAATCAACACTTCCCTTACATAAACCGTGGTGTTTCTTGGAAGGCTTCAAAATTTAAATGTTTAAGGGTAGTTTTATCTCTCAATGTTGTACAAATTTATGAGTTAAATTATAAAGAGAAACTAAAAAGAATGGAGCAAACTTTAAACTGCTGGCGAACTAGAAATCTTTCTCTAATTGGTAGAATCTGTTTTGCAAAACTCTTATTTTGCCACAGTTAATCTATCTTTTTTCTGTTCTTTCTGTTAAATTACCCAGAGCCTTTTTTAAAGAATTAAATAAATTATTTTTAAAATTTATTTGGAATGGAGGCAAGCATAGAGTTCAAGGTAAGATAATGTGTAATGATTATACTCAGGCTGGGCTTAGAATGATTGACCCTTTTTCTTTTGCATGTGCTCAAAAAATGGTCTGGGTAAAACACTTATCGGATGAGAATTTTGATGCTCCATGGAAAAAGATTGAAGTAGCCTTTTTAGAAAAATTTAATCATGATATTCAAATTTTGTGGAAATCTCATGCTCCTGAGAGCATTTTAAACAGTCTTGGTAATATACAATTATCTGAAGCATTGATAATGTGGTATTCATTTAGGGAGGAAGCTGCTGTCGAACTTTATGGTAACAAATTTTCAGATTTGAGTGGTTGTCAACTCCTGTGGTATAACAAATTCATTCGTTCAAAAACTAAACAGTATCTTAATTATCCAATGTGGCATGAGAGAAATGTAATGATGTCAGACTTATTTAATCCTCCTCTTTTAGGTCACAAACTCTTTGAAGAGCTTGTGTTAGATTTTGGAATCCCCCAAACAGACAGAAGGAAATATAATTTTTTAATTAAGTGCATCCCGGGAGAATGGTTGGTGAGTTTTGACCCTTTTAGATGCGAGCGCGAAGCGCGAGCTGAAAATTTATTTTAAAAAATTATTAAAAAGTCCCTAGAAATTCATACATTTTATTTAGGGGATCACACATACCTGACAAAATATACTCTTATTGGGATGAACGTTTACCAATACCAGTATCTATCGATTGGTAAAAGGTACACTACACAAATTTTTTTGTACCATTGATACTAAATTAAGATCATTCTATTTTAAGATTTTTCATAAAGCCATAGCATTAAATGATTTTTTGTTTAAGATTAAATCTAAGGATTCACCCAATTGTGTTTTCTGTGATAAAAATGAGGAAACAATAGTCCACCTGTTTTGCGAATGTGAAAGGGTAATTCCTTTTTGGCAATCCCTTTTAATGAAAATTTCCCAAAATAATGTTCAAATAAATGGTTCTAATTTTGAAAAAATGTTCGGACTCTCAGCTGATAAGTTCATTTCATACCTTTTCTTACTTTTGAAGTATTATATTCATACATGTAAATTTAAGAATAATCCTCCAAGTTTTGCTCTTTTTAAAACATTTGTTAAGAAACAACAGGACTTGGAATATTTGATAGCTAAGAAAAAAAATAAGTTGCCCGCTCACTTTAAGAAGTGGCGATTCACCTTATAATTTGGTTTTCAAAAATGTCAGCAGGTTACATGATAACTAACAATGTATATTTTGTATAACAGGCTTAGTGCCCAATTTTTTAAATAATACTGCACTGTATTGGTTATATGGTTGTAGACATCAGATCCCATTTTTTCATGCAACTTGTATCTCAGTTTCCTTGATATACTTGTTCGTTTAAAAACCTCCATAATTATGTCGTCTTGGATAACCAGTTGTGTTTTTTAATCCTATCAATAGTTGTTGGGAAACCACTTCATAATTATAGCTTGTATATTTTGTTTTGTCTACTTTATTTACCAAATCACCTATCTTTGTTTAGATAACACTGATATTAAGTCATCACTTTGCCACATTCCTTTTTTGGGGGGTGAGGGAGGATAAGTGGGTAGGTTTTTTTTTATTATTATGGTTGTTATTTTGTCCTTTTTTGTGTAACTAACTTGTGTTTATGTGATTTGCAATCACCTAATAATAATTTGCAAATTTTGTGATTTATTTCAATTTGTTATGATAAAACAGAAAAAAAAATTGACATTGATCAATATTTTAATGAATTCACGCAACTGAATGTTACAAAAAATATCACATTGACATTCCTAACACCCAACACGTTTCCCTGTTTTGAAGTTATCACTTTGAACAATCTTAGCAAAAAAAAAATTCTGAGAGAGAACACTGGGAGCAACTGTCATTCGGTGGACAGCATGCTCGTACTGGACTTTCATAATGGAGCCTAACCAAAGAATAATCTGTCCCTCCCTTACAGTGCACTAAACAGCAATTTTTTCATGTTTTCCTCAAGCTAGATAATGCTTAAAGATTCTATTTTTGTTCGTATCCAGGGTTCAAAAGTATATTCTTTTCACATCGTATATACGCATAATGAACTACTCCTCTGTCCGGGATATATCATATGTTTTTCCACAATCACACTCAGGTGAAAAGAGCTTTCTATTTGATGATGTGTGATTACATTACGAGATTGATGCGCTAAATGAATGTTCTCATCAACATACACATACCCGTGTTGTGGCAGTAATGATATGATTAAAGGAAGACTATCGTTCCTCATTGGTATAGTATGGTCATTGGCCACAAACAATTCGAACTATTAATATGCATCAAACCAACCACCAACCGCCTACCCAAACCTTCCATCCACTCCAGGCCACATTCACATGTACACCTAACCTGATACATAAAGTGTGAAAGAATGAAATGCATAACATTCGACTTACCTAAAATTGTGACAAAGCGTACAGCTCTTTTTTCGCCCACGTAGCTTTCTGCAATACATTCAAATCTGGTGATGAAGTCAAATATGAATAAATATGGGTTACATTGTAAGAAATATTGTTGAGAACTTCTAATAAAGCAGGTAACCTACAGTGTCGATCGTATAACTACAATCCGCTCTGATTTAGGCTTATCATATCGAAACCAAAGATTACCTTTGGGGGGAATGGTCAATTATTAATAATTTGAATTGGAAGAACTCATTCCATTGTGGAAGTAGGCCTAATGTAACTTTTTCCTTTTTAAAATTTTTCTTTAAAAAAAAAAAATCATGCATCCTAGATGGTTAGTATTCTTCGTTACTTGTATTACCCTCTACCTCTCCCAAAACTGATAAAGAACTCTGTCCGAAATAAAGCAGTTTGTTTCTTTGGAGTTTTTAAAGTTAATTTCAGTGTGTTAATGAAGAACATAAAGTTTGTTTCAATTTGTGATCTGTTGCTCAGCTACCTTAGGTACACATAGTGATACAAGACGACTTAAGAATAAAAATTAATGACATCCAAAAGATATATGGCCTGCTAACCTGTACTGCATATTAGCAATTTCACCAGTAAATATAATTGTAGATGCACCAGTGGTTGTTGACTGGGACAACTGATCGGATACAATCAGATCATCTGGGACAAGCCATTGGACCGTTGGAACAGGAGTACCTCTCGCTGCACAAATAAGGGACACTTCTTGACCGGGGACTACCGAGTTGTTTCTGGATATTTGCACAATAGAAGGCTCATCTATAAGAAAATGCATAAGAAAGTTCATTTTGATTTCCATATTTAAAGACGCAATATAACCAGTTTTACAAAGAAGACCAATATGTGATTGAAATGTAATAACCTTTTTTTTAATCAATACCTAATGTCCGGAAATAATTTTTTCTTAAAACAATTACAGATGACTTGAATTGTCCCGCGGTGATATTTTATAGCATTCTGCGAGGGTGTGAGTGTGTAGGGTGTGGGTGTAAGGCTGAATCAAGATTTCGTAATTTCGTTCTTTGCTTTCATTCCTTCCCACGAAACTTACAATACAGAAATTGAAATTGTGTGCAAAATTGTGTCTCTATGAACTGTTTTAGCCAAGGCATCATAAACGTACAACTACCTTGATACATATACGTTGCATTATTTATGTATGTTTGTTTTAAATCACTCAAATACATATAATTAATGAATGATTCCTTAAGACAATGGGGCTAATGTAGCACGAGATGAAAATGTTTTCATTCCCTTTACATTTATCTTGGGATTGTTTCATCAACATTTTGTCAGACAATTTGTAGGATCTGACTGCTTTATTTAATTTTGATTGTCTGAAAAGCAAACAAAGGGACTTGTCGGATAAAACATATGACACAAGACCTATCATGAAACACTCCCTAATATCTTGTTTCTATTATATAAATTAAATTAAATATAAAAAAAATAGGATAGATAGTTTCGCAAGCATTTCATAATAAATATCGAGTGGCAGTTCCTTTATAATTTGTCAAAAATATGTTCTACTTTCTTCTGTCTCTTCAATAGAAAACCTACCGAAGCATTCACTATACATATTTGAAATGAAATGAATGCGTTCCAGAGGTTGACAAGTAAGTCCCATTGAAAACATCCTCTCAGAAGCTTTGGTGAAATCCCAGGCTGATTGAAGGCATAGGTTCCATGTAGGTCCTTGCTGGTTTTGAGGAACTGAACCACAATCACCTCTGTAATTAAGAAAGTTCATACGAACAGCTCCACTTCCCACTGAAACACCTTGGTATGGATTTTGGGGACTTGGTGGACCAGTCTCTAGGGTTCGTTGAATGTAAACCTCGATACGATCAGCAGAAGATACCGGTAGTGGAACGCGAAGAGGGAGATTGTGCGTAAGAATTCCTTTATCCTATCGGAGAATAAGAGGAAATTGGAGGAGATATTGATATTCCTGAAAACAAATCGTGAAAATGCATGTAGAAATTGAATGAGCAAGATATTAGTATTTTCATAAATTTGAATTTATTCATTCAAACTTTTTCAAGACATGGGCCTAATTTTCAAATTAAATCAGTACCTCAAATCACGAACTTATAGTTTAATAATCTCCTATGACAATTGCATACATGATTTGCAACTATATACATGATAGAAGAAGTCGAGGGTCTCACCGTGACACGTAGCTCAGCAGTCAGTGTTGCACTGTTAACAGTCTGTCTTTGTTGATCTATGATGGCTATGCTGAATATGGCATAAACATCCCCCGACAAACGTGGAGTGAAGGCAGGAGTGGTGACATTAATCTTTTGGAAAGAAAGAACCAATTTCAGGCAATGATGATGAATAAAAAAAAGTAGAATCATGAATATAAATTTTCAATAATGATTATGTTAACAATATTTCTTATCATTGTGTCGGGTGCGGCATACACCCTCTCTCTTTTTCAATGTTATATAAGTTTCTCTTACCGATTCAATATGCATGCGTGAGCCCTGTGGTGCTGCGAAGAGATAGAGACCTATTAATTGTATGTCATCCGATGTGAATGGATCACGGGGAGTCCTAAATTCTGCACATAAGCTGTTGAAGAGACTGGCATTCTGATGTACCTCTTGACAAGTTGTACCTTCTTCATCAGATAATGATGAACAGTTAGACTCATCGAAGCCAGTTCCACAGTCATTGTACGAGTCACAGACTTGACTCTGGTTAAAACAACCACGGCTGACAGGACAAACTTCTTTCACTTGGTCACAAGATGCTGTAAATTAAATTCAACAAAAGGAATATCATTCCAACTAAGATACGGAAATTAAGACGATAAACATCTTTATATCAATACGAATCATCCTTCTAATTCATTCCTCGATTCATTTGATGCTATTCAATTCAAATTCAAATGCACCCTTTTTTCCATGAAAAAAATCGTTCAATTCGACGACATTTTTTGTAACTCTTCTTAAGCTTTCATGGAAAATAGCAACTGAACATTCTACATCCTACTATGCCAAGCATCGTCTATAAATCTGTTCAATATACCCAACGAGAATTCCCGAATGGCCCATTTTATCATTTATTATGATTAAACACAGCATATGAGTGTATACATATTTCGTGTAAGGTTTCTTGTCCTATAGCTACTAAACATTAACAAAATTACATACGTGCAAACATAGGAGTACTCGTAGAAGCAGGGACAGTACTTGGTCCAGAGGTGGAAGGAAGTTGCCATGGTTGCACTGGTAGCGGGATTTCTAAAGGAAAAAAAACAAAATAAAAGAACCCCTTAACAAAATAAATATTATAGAACGGGAGAGTACCTGTGGAAATATTGTGGAAAAGTCTCTAATTCACAAATTCCATCTCTTACATTTCCGTGAATATTAACTATGCGCACAAGTTGAAAAGTGAGGGAGAAAACTCACATCCCTGGCGTACACTTCCCATGATTCATATCATGTACTTGGTAGCAGTTGTCTACTCTCATTGACGTTTAGATTCGAGACGGATATGTTGGCCATGGATAATTTTTGTATAATATTTTTTTTTCAGTAGGCAGCAAAGTATTCAAGTAGTCATGGCTTCTCTGGTATTGCTTGAGAAAATGTTCTCTTTCTACTTCATTAATTGCCAGTTTGATCTTCATTCCATTCAATATTATTTAGCTTTGACTTTTCACGTGGCTCATAATTATAAGTCGGATTGTTTGAAAATATACTCACTGTAGGCTTCTTCATTCTTGGTACTGGTAGTAGCCTTTTTCAGATATCCAACAAGTGACTTTTACATGCATATAGCAGAAATGGTAAGAGTTCAATCTTGAATCCATATACGGCCATAATTTCATTTATTGTTATCCCATCTAGATCTTCAGATTTAGAAGTTCCAAATGAAAGCAGAATTTGTGTAAATTTTGATTCAATTACCCTAAGGTCCACATTGTTCATGTTGTTGGTGATTGGAGACTAACTCTGTCATCATCAAATACGTATTTTCTATATTCAACTATCACCCAGCACTACATTTCTTGTGAACGCTAACTTTCTGACGTATGTCATAAGATTAAAAGGAAATGTGGATAGAGGATTGTACTTATGGATTAAGGTAAGCCTAGGGGTACAAAGCTCGGTTAAATTTTAGACCCATCGGTTTAAAACCACTCACCGAAGCATTCTGAATACAAATCATAAGCGACTTGCACCCGTTCTCTCGGTTCACAGTAAACACGTTGAAGGGCCGCATCATTGGTATAGGTGGCGTAATCTTTGACAGCCAGAAGACAGGAGTTTTGACCTATCGGTAGGACCCCAGTCTCGCCCTCACTCAAGATACTGGCGCATTGATCATAGTAGAATCTATACCGCACCCTGAAGCTTGTCGTTGTTAATAAACTTGGCGGAAGATACGGGTTTGACGCACTGGGACTCGAATTGATGACATAAGAAACCTCCAGTCGAACCATGTCAATTACAGATGGATTCGCACGAATCGGAGAGCGTAATAAAATTTCATAGCTGCCATCGTTTACTACCCACTATGATAATAGAAGAAGAAGATGAAGAAAAAAAAAACATGTACCTTAATGATAGCTATCCCGTATCATTCATACATCCCCAGTTTTTCCTTTATATTTTTGGTATATCTATAAGGACTACTGTGACAATCGATACCTTTATCATAACTCTGTAAGGCTTCTTTCTGAGTGCATCAATTTGAGATAAATATGATTAACGGATTGTTATGTTTGATTTTTTTATTGGATTACATTAATGATAATAACAACAACAACAACAACAATAATAAAAAAAATAATGATAATGATAATAATAATAGTAATAAATTATCAAGTGCATAATAACTGTTGCAGTTCTCTTTACAAAGTATAAAATAATATGAATACAAATATATCAATTGAACAAATGTAAAACGTATATTTAAAAAGATAGTAAAATGATTGATAAATTACAATACAGAATAATGCAATTTAGAAATCAAAGAGAACGAACAACCTGTGTATATTATGAATGCCACATAGTATAGATCTGTGATATATGACTCTGCACCCGGCTTTGAACATACGGATGCAGAAGAAGAAAAACAATCACACACGTCATAATCCAGACTATATAAATCCTTCAATAGAGGTAAACAAAATGAGATTGAAAACGATTCAAAAGTATATGTTATTTCAGAATAGTCGATGATTATCAAGAATTTTATAGGCATATTGTCATTGTAACACTACTAATGAAAATAATTAGGAATCAGGAATTCAATTTTACCACTATGGCGTTAGATAAGACGAGAATAACTGGCTCCAATGAATCACTTGTCACAGAAGAGAATGGAGTAAGGACCAGTCTTAAGTATCCGAATTCTCCCACAGGAAAATCCACCGTAGAAAAAGAAATCTACAAAGATGATAATATAAGACACCATGTGAAGCATAATTGAAAAACGGTTTCTTATCTTTGCCTTGTGCAGATATGTTGATGAGATCAAACTAGTTTGATTAATCAAAATGTGTCTTTCTTTGAATTATGTTAATATCAACCTGGTTTGTTAATAATCATGTTACCATGGTAATAATAATTGGTCACGTTTTTACTGATTATAAATTATTTCGATAATGATAAAAATAGAATAACAGGAATCATAATTACAAAGAAAATATTGTGATATTATCATGAAGAAAAGTAATGACAAAGATAATAATGACCCTAATATTGATAACCATTATATTCATCAAAAATGTTTAATTGACAGATTCTGATTTTTTTTCTGAAGAAAATATCATTTCTTAAAAGTCTCAGGATGTTTATCATAATAAAAAAATCTTCATTGGAGATAAAATACACTTCTTCGTCTAATTACACATACAAACGCACGGAATTGAATCCACAGTCCTCTATTATTAAACAATATTGAGAATCAACACACCACGACGCTTCCATATTATTACCATGAACTTGATGAAAAATATTATTATAAATTTATTTATTTATTTTGTCTTATTTAATTCATACTACAGGGTTGGCCTGTTAAGTTTGAAAAATTAGTTTACAGAGGCGCCCTGCAGTTAAACAAACATCATTCAACATGAAAGTGTACATCATATAGGTAACATCATAAACTACTCACAACCAAACATCGAGAGTGGATAAATAGTAATCTAAAAAGCAGATACATGGATTGCACTGCTAAGATGCTACTGAGTCAATTTGAAAGGCTTTGTATTATCTTTAAAATATAAACAGCTAGGGATGTACAAGTCTGAATGTTTACATGGAGTCCATTTAAAAGAGGCTGCAACATATGAAAAAGATTTTCTTTTATATTCTGTCCTTGCGTGGGGAAGTTGGAGTGCCGGGGAATTTGAAGAATAACATTTAGAAATAAATCATTAAAATCCTTACTTTCATTTGATTTTCAAAATGAAAAACAATGAAACAGCCACTTGATCTTGGCAGGGCTAAGTTTAATAATACATGCTTTAGCATGACTCCCCTTACTGGCAAATTTTAATTCGTAATATAGGCTGTATAAACCTTTATGTCACTTAAGTAATATATAAAAAACAACACAACAATCATATTCCTCCGTCTTCCACTGTACGTATATTATAAAGGACTTTGTTGACCCCAGTTTTTAACAGGCCTATATTCTCCCCTGATTTCCAATTAAAGGCATGAAGCATAGCCAAAAAGGAAATAAATATTAACAAAGAGGAAATGTCTTACTGCGTCGAGTAGGGAGTAGTTGTTAGCAGGTCCAGGAAAATATAATATTCCATCTGTAACTGTTGATGTCTCCTCCTCACCACCATTATTTGGAGCCGCTGGAACGTAAATTACACTCCGTGTACACGCATCCTGAAAAGCAGAGGAATTACCTAGCACATGCTGGCAAATCTCTGGCGCTGTGATAAGGTTAGTTGAAATAATATTTACATGCTTATTCGTCCACAAGATTTTTTAAGGGGGGTGCTGCGTTATTTACTATAGGCATCACTCCCCGATTGACAAGCATAAAAAAGGGGGGTATTGCTGACGGGTAATTGGGAGCAATAATCTTTTTTGCCTCTGTGTCAATTTTTTCTTACAACCCCCACCCTTCCCCGACAGCAGCACGTACAGCACCCCATATTTAAAGGTCAAGTCCATCCCAGAAAAATGTAGATTCGAATAAATAGAGAAAATCACACTAGCATAATGCTGAAAATTTCATCAAAATCGGATGTAAAATAAGAAAGTTATGACATTTTAAAGTTTCGCTTATTTTTCACAAAACAGTGATATGCACAACTCAGTGACATGCAAATGAGACAGTCAATGATGTCCCTCACTCACTATTTCTTTTGTTTTTTTATTGTTTGATTTATACAATATTTCATTTTTTACAGATTTGAAAATAAGGACCAACTTGACTGAACCATATAATATTTAACAATGCTAATTCCACTTGTTCAGGGAGGAATTACTCTTTGTTTCACTTGAAAATGGGGAGAAAATTAGAATATTTCATATTTCACATAATAAAATACAAAATAAATAATGAGTGGATGACGTCATCAGTCTCCTCATTTGCATACAGACCAGGATGTGCATATAACTATTTTGTGAAATTAAGCGAAACTTTAAAATGCCATAACTTTCTTATTTTACATCCGATTTTGATGAAATTTTCAGTGACATAATGTTTGTTGGAGTTTTGTCTTTTTATTCAAATCGACTTTTTTGTTGGGGTGGACTTGTCCTTTAAAAATCGTTCACAGGGCACTGTAGGCATAGGTCCATAGATAAGCTGCTCGCATGTGACATCACAAAACTTAAAATCCACAACTCTTTTATTCTGTCATGGATGATTTCTCATCCTTTTTTTAACCTAATGACCGAATGGACTCAATCTTTATTGCAGCAGATTTATATGTCTCTACTTTCTTTGGGCGTTGATGTCAATTTAGACTTTATGATACGAGCTTACAAATACATAGATACAATTAATTTAGGAATACTTATTTTTCCAAATATTGCTCTAGATAGTTCCTGTCCCCAATTGAAGGCTATACTCACATCTTGGACATTCTATCTCGTCGAAAGAGTTTCCACAGTCATCGTAAGAGTCACAAATTTGATAATTCTGGTAGCATGCTTTGCTTGTTGGACATGTTCTTTCACCATCACTACATTGACCTGAATAATAAATACAACGCGTTTTTATTAATTTGCATGTAGAATATTATGTTGAATGTCATTGAATTACCTTGATAAAATGAATTGCTAAAGAAAACAAACTTGTGGGTACATTTATTTTTAATAATACATGTTCACGATAACTTTGCTCAGTTATTGAGGTGGCCTATGTCTTTGTTCATCATTGAATCTTATTCATGTATTTTACCACAAACAACTTTGCAAAAGCTGGGTTGCAGGGGTGGCGGAACGTTATCATTTGAGGGGGGGGGGGGCAAAGCCAAAAAGGGGCGCTTATACGTCAAAATGGGCAAAAGGATTTTTACCATAAGATTATCATTTGCGTAAAGTAGTTATGTGTTTTGTAGTAATTAAGTTGAGCAAAGCTATTTTGAAGTCATTTCTGATTGAAAAGATACTGTATGTAATTAGGCTCATCCGCGAGCGAGCGGTTTGAAAAAAAAATCAAATCTGAGATTGTAAAACTCGCTTTTTGTAAATCATAGCGCTAATATTATGTTAGCCCTCAAGGGACTGGGCTATTTGAGATGTATTGAGGACTAGGGGGGCAGGGGGCATATGATGACCCCTCTTCTGATCTCGGCTGCAGTTCGCGCGATCGCGCCGAAATTTGGCACACACATTCTTTACCAAATAAACTACAAGCTAGTAAAAAAAATTCTGAAAATAGTTATTTTTTATTTATTAATGAAATATGCAATTTATTCACGAAAAACATTATTTGCATATTTAACACACAATTTTATTTCAAATTTTCTTCTTTTTTTGCAGATGTCATCTTTGTAATCAAATCTAAAAGTTTCCACAAAGAAAAATTGCGAAAGCCAATTTTTCCTTATGTATTTCTTTGTTTTTATAATTTCTTATGTATTACTTACCTTTTTTTAACCTTTTGTTTTCATTGTTTGTTTCATTGGAAAATATTACAGACCATTTAAGAACTAAATTAAATCCTAATTAATTAAGTAGACGAATTAGAACGAAAAATAATCACCCTTTTATGAATTTCATCTCCCATACACTTTGAACACTAAGTATAAAAATGAGACATTTTCAGTATGACGTTGTGTCGTAAAAAGTCAGGTGACGACGCGATGCTATACCCGTATGTCGCGAATTTGGTCTCAAAAGTTGCGCGAGACTTAAAAAAAAGTCATAAAATTTTGCGGCGCTATCTTTTTACGTTTCGGAAATATCGCGCGAAGTGTCGAGGGGGGCATCATGACCCCCCCCCGTCCTTTTAGGGTTGAAAGGGCATCCTTGCGAGATGTTGCAAGCGC
This sequence comes from Lytechinus pictus, assembly GCF_037042905.1. Taxonomy (NCBI): domain Eukaryota; kingdom Metazoa; phylum Echinodermata; class Echinoidea; order Temnopleuroida; family Toxopneustidae; genus Lytechinus; species Lytechinus pictus. The sequence goes on along the minus strand of NC_087247.1, from coordinate 57,750,106 downwards.
GAAACGCGAACTCAAACTATGGACATTTCATGTAATAAGACATGAAAATTAAACATTCCGAGCAGTTCTTGTGATCTTGAAAAAGATTAGCCCAAAACTTGTGATATTCCAACAATTCTAACAATGCTTGTAATGAACAGGTTGAGTACCTTACTAAACAATAATTGATGCGAGCGCGAAGCGCGAGTAAAAAAATCTGTGATTTTCTAACCTAAAATGTACTATGTTTTACTTCAAAAGGGGTGTTTCATTTTGGAAAGGGTCATATTTCATTTGGAAGAAAGGACAAATTTTCATTCGGGTTTTTTTTTGTGGAAGGGCCCCCCCCCTTCCACAAAAAAATCCCCGAAAAAAAAATCCCCGCAAGTGCCCCCCGTTCCGCCGCCCCTGCTGGGTTGAAATGCGATTTTACGTGATAATTGTCTGTAGAATATCGAGGTATACACAGAGATTATCAAAGTAATGGTAGTAAATGTATCGCTAAAAATTAACGTCTAGAGGTATCATGACACTTTTTTGAAACTTCATGTATAACGTTTTTTTTTATTCCTGTTTAAAGCATCATTGTGGTTTTAGTCTTTGAGCCGCGGTGACCTAAGGTAAGTCCACGCAATGGACTAAATACAGTGCGTATAAAAAAATCCTGTACAATTATACATTGGTAATATCCTGGTAATTTTTCCATATTTTAACATTGGTACAAATCCATTTAAGCAAATGACGATATAACTGTCGAAAAATATTTTCCGCTTGAGTGAGCACGACTTACTTTGGAAAACTTAGTGAAAAATGATTTACACAGAACTTTTAAATAGTTGTGCGAATAAAAGTAGACCTAAATCATGAAGAATTCTTGGAATTTAGTTAGTAAAAATTGATTTGAATATATCTTTTACCTTTTTAACTTGTTTCCTTGCTCAAAACACTTCGGAGAGTGCATTGCGCCCCACCCCGCTCCCCCACACACCGAGGCCATCGTGACGAAATTTGCTTTACACTGAGCTGCGATTTACATGAAATGGCTTAGGCTTGATTTTCATTTTGTAAATCATTGTCAAGCTTAGGAAAAGTGTTGAGAAACAAGTATTAAATGAAAAATGGAATGTAAACCCAATTTAAATGATAAAATCTTAGTGAAAAATGCTTGAGATGTCTGATATAAACTTTTGTTCAGATTCAGTTATGTCCTCAGATCCTGCTGATGGCACAAAAAGGGTAAAGGTTGTGCTTACTGAGTGATGAAATTTCAGTTTGGGAGGCAAAATTGTTACAAAATGCTTGAATGTATGCGTTTTATTTCAATTGACTAAAAGTGCAAGGGAAATGTTTGACAAATGTTTCGCAGGGTAAGTTTGATTTCGCCCTTTCCCTTTGACACTGCGTGAAAACGAGCATTTCTGCGCAAACAGATTTCTGCGAGCTTTACAAAAATGGACAGTGCTCACTCGAGTGTAACATTCTGTCAAAACTTTTATTTCCATTAGATAGATGAGACCCAAACCAAAGAATATATGTGAAAAAATTACCCACATGTTGTATATTTTTCAATTCCCAGGGCTTTTTCAAAGTGTAAACTTTTTTTTGATACACACTGTAGAAAGGAAATAATAGATAACATACATAGAAAAATAAAATGAAAGAGAATGAAACAGGAAAAAAAAGGTCAATGGAAATGCCATCAGCAGATAATAATAATAATAAAAAATTGAAATAAAAGGAAGATATGGGACAGAATGTTAGAAATATGGAGACGAAGGGTTACAAAGGAAAGGGGAAAGGGAACCACTATCATGACTATAGGGGGTTTAAAAAAGAAAGGTGAAAAGGGAACCACTATAATGGGACTTCTCTGAAGATCGTGAAAAATATCTCAATTCATTGCTTTATTCATACCGATGCAATAAGCCCACCCATCATTGGCGTACAGGGTGGGGGGGGGGGTGGGGCGGGCGGTGATGGACTCCCAAAGGACTACTCTCTGTACGACATAAAGAATATATACTCTATACGACCATACAATACGAATATACGTATTCTACAAAGAGAACTAAACCGGAAGAAGAAGAAGGCCAAGGGGAACAAATAGAAAGAAAGGAAAGGGGAAGATTGCAAAATCATTATTTAAAAATTAATCAAAAATATATTTCTGTATGGAAAAAGTTCAAAATTCTTGAGCGCTCGTTTCGCTCGCTCGTATATTTCGAGCTTTTGATCCATCTGCAATATCTGGCCCCCTCATAGGCATTTTCCTTTCTTTTTTTTGCTCATTCTGCTACTCGCCTGTTTTGCTGCCCGCATACTATACGGGATGGAGACGACCAGTGACCGACAACAAAATATATATCGACTGATTGTTACTCGAAGATTATTATTGCCTATACAACCTCGTTCCTTGATGAGTGCTCAAAGATATATACCTCTATATCCTTGGTCTACTTACCCACACCGGACGATGGGGTGGACGATGGTGGTATCACTTGACTTATCACGTTATTAAAATCCGCAGTGAAAAAGAAGAGTATCAAACACAACATGACACATCCTGTAGCAGACATTGTAACTTTGGGTACTTATTACTATTTTTTCGGAACTTCCTCTCCAACCGTCATGTGAGATGATGTACAACACTATTTCAACCCTATGGCCTCCGTATAACACTTCCCTGGTTAAAGCGTTTCGGTATGTTACTCTCCAAACTGCTGTTCCTTTTTCGGTACAAAAGAGAGATCTTCTAATCATCCTGCATAAACCATGACTGTTTCCAACCCTACACCTACACTTGCTGCGTTTATCAGGTAAAACGTGGAGCATGGGAATGCACGTACAGCTCATATTTCCTCCAAAAAAAGAAGGTCGGAGAGAGAGTGGACCTTGTTTAGGCGGTCTTACGTAACTCGTTTCAATCATCGATCCGTCTAGTTTTGTTCATTCGTTGTGCGCTTGAACGATTACTACCAAAAGGTTTTACTAGTATATTTTTTAAGTTCGATCGGTGACGTACATTTTGTAAAAAGGACCTTTGAAAATCGCACAACCATGAATCTCCAACGCCCTGCTTAGTAATCTGGGACGGTAATAAAAAATGATGTAAGGAATATGGCTACTTTGGATTGGGCCTCATTGGAGTAGGGCTTCGGTTCAGCTGATAGGAAAACCCCAATGCCCGGGGGGGGGGGGGGGGGGGGACTTCCATTGACGATATACCATGCACGACCATAGGGTCTCGAAAAGCACCCTAACAAGTATTTTCCATATTCTGAAAATGCACCCCTTAACAAGTATTGGCGTGTGATACCCTACCCTTAACAAGTATTGGAAACAAAACGATACCCTTGGCAAGTATTCCCTGAAATGAACCCCTAAACAAGTACAGCAATATTTTAATTGTTATGTCACGGACGTCGGTTTTTACCTTTACCTACATCATTGGGTTTGGTACGGCCCCACCACCCATACCTCGCGAAAATCGGGACTCTAAACACGTAGTGTTGGGGCAAAAGTACATCCTTGATAAAACAAGTTAGTATTTTTTATTCCCTCGCAAATTTGACCCTAAACACGTACATGTAGCTTTCCTAGGGAAATAGATACCCTTTTTTCATTATTTTAGTGCTTTTTACACCCTTATTACGTTACATATGTAACGTGCCATATCTTGAAAAAGACATCCTTTTTTTGGGGGGGGGGGTGGTGCGCATGGTATCCACTCGTCAATGTAAGTGGGCCCCCGCGCCCCAATGTTGAATCTGGGTTTGTGCTTTCTTAGGATGTGAAACTAATTTCCTTGTAAATTAAATTTGGAAGTTCAGACGAAGTTTATTTCATGACAGAGAGTTTTCCCCCTTTTTATTACATTTATATCACAAAAAATTGCAAAAAGTTCTTTTCCCTGGGTGACATCATTATGATGAATTGGAGGATGACTTCTGTCTTGACCATTCATTTTCATCGATAACATAAAATAACCACATAATTGTTAAGTTTACGATACTTATTTCAAGACTACACAGTTTGCATTCATTTTTCAACAATTTGTTTTTTGGATTTTACCCCTCTCCAGTCAAGAACTTTTTCATTGTCCGCAGATATTGGAACATCGGCTGCTACTACACGCAAACCCTAAGAAGCAATTACTTTTAACACCCCCAGAAAAAAAAGGCTGTCAAACTAAAGATTAAACAAAAACCTAAGTGCTGCAAAAGTAAAATTAAAGGTCAGGTCCAACCAAAAGATTGATTTGAATCAATAGAGAAAAACCAAACAAGCTTAACGCTGAAAATTTCACCAAAATCAGATGTAGAATAAAAAAGTATATAATGAATGTACATTTTTTGCTTATTTTTCACAAAACATTTTGTATGCACAACTCAGAGATATTTAAATGAGTGATTCGATGATGTCAATCACTCACTATTTCTTTTCTTATTGTTTGAATTATTCAATATTTCAGTTTTCAAAGACTTGATTGAACCACAAAATGTTAAAACAATGGCAATTCCACATATGACTGGCATGGTTTATTTTTTTTTTTGGGGGGGGGTAAAGGGGAGGGGTTGGTACCAATGACATGGGAAACACATTCCTTGGCATACCTATTAGTTTCGTGTTCATACATAGTTCTAATAAAATTCTTTCGCTCTTGAAAATACGCTCATTCGCTACACTCACTCGCTAATAAATAAACTGAAATACCTATAGCATATATAGAGGGCAATAACAAAAAATCCCCTTACTGATTATTGGTCGTGTCCCCAATGAAACAAAATTGCAGGCCCTGGGTATAACAGAGTAAGTAAAGAAAAGTTGAACACCTCACAAATTGTCATATCAATGAACAAAAAGACATAATCTTACATGAGTTGCGGCTAATTTTCTTGTAAAATAATTTCATTTGGATTGTAACATGCGAATGATTTATATCAAAATAATTTATTATTCACACAATTTTGGTGTTTAATTATTTGAAAATATATTTCCAAGATTATGAATCTGGGTTCACGCACTGTAGAAATACCTACATTCAGATAAATCGACTCTTACGTCACAAGATATATATATATACAGCGCGTCCCAAAAAAAATGTCCCTCTTATATGGGGCTAAATTACTTCAAAAAATAAAAATTATTCTCAATGAAATGTATTTAACTAGGAAGCTCATCTCATGTTCTAACTTCTATAAAAATTTCATTGGTCTCGCTTCAGTGGTTTTGAATACACAGTCTATTATGTAAAAGTGGTGCTTTTCAGCCCATTCCAAGTTTGCATGCATGCAGCACTACTGTGTGTTCTGCACTTTCTAGCATATCAACCCCCCTTTGACCATTCTGACCAAGGAATTCCCTGATCTGACCAGGGAAATCTCCATGATCTAACCAGGCTCATCAAATCACAACTTTGAGCATGTTTAGAAGGGCAAAAACAATATTTGACAGCTCATTTCATGTTTGAAAATGGGAGATGCACAATGATAAGACAACGGCTCATGTCTGTTTCATGCCTAATTCATGCCTAATACTGCATTTTTTTTTTATTAATGTTTTTTTTAGTTAATAAGCTACTGTGGTCAAGTTAATTCAATGTAACTTTTTAAAAGAAAAAAAAGTCATTTTTGAGCTTATTTTACTCATCCATCATTCACATTTTCTTTCAAGTTGGTGCACTGATTCCCCTTATCAATTATCAAAAAACTTTATTTTTTTATATTTCTTGCCCTTCTGAACATGCCCAAGTTTATAATTTGATGAGCCTGGATATGATTAGGGAAATGTCCCTGCTCAGATCCTGGATGTAAAAATGGGGGTTAACATGCCATAGACAATGCAGATATGCATCAATGCTGCAAACTTGGAATGGGCTAAAATGCACCACTGTTACGTAACAGAGTGTGTATTCAAAACCGCTGAAGCGAGACCAATGAAATTTTCATAGAAGTTAGATCATGAAATGAGCTTTCTACTCATGAACATTTATTTGAGAATACTACCACATTTTAGAATTAATTAAGTCCTATGTCAGAGGGACATTTTTTTTGGGACGCGCTGCATATGTTTAATCGTTTTATGATTTCTGTATACAGTGTATACTGAATCATTTATTTTTATTATTATTTATTTATTTTTATTTGTTCATTTTTTTTATTCATTATATATATATATATATATATATATATATTGTTTATTTCTTTATTTATCTTATTTTTTATTCATAAAATTTACTTATAAAAGGGGGCCTTCACCCTACAAGCTCTGCTTTTTAGTTGGTCTCCTTCCCTTTCGATTTCATGGTATTATTTTTTCAACAAAGAATACCTTTCGGGTAATCTAAACGTAATTCACAAATGGTAAACATGACGGTAACGAACTGTTTGGGAGAAAATATTCTTTCGGTACATAGATTTCTGGAAAAAAAAATCAAATTAAATTCATTTGAGATTTTTTTCACGTTTTCTTTATTATAAATATATCATTAGTTTGAACACTCACTGAAACGTACATTATGCGAGATGAATTGATAATAAATGATGTGAAAATACAACATGGTACCGCGTGTTTACACGCTGCATCGGCTCGCGCTTCAGAACCGTGAGCCGATGCATAATCGGCTTTTTGTTGCATGTAAACGCGATTAACTTGCATCGGCTTTCGGTTCAGAATCGGCAATTTTGCACCACCAAAGTAGTAGGTTCAGAACCGCGAGCCGATGCAGAATCGGCTTTTTTGTTGCATGTAAACGCGATTAACTTGCATCGGCTTTCGGTTCAGAATCGGCAATTATTTTGCACCACCAAAGTAGTAGGTTCAGAACCGCAAGCCGATGCAGAATCGGCTTTTTTACTACGTGTAAACAGAAAGCCGATTCTGCATCGGCAATTGGCGCGCATTTCATTTACTTTACCATTATGACGTACTTGTAAGCGCACGGATCCAGCGTTGCCTTTTTATGACGTATATTGTCGGTGCACGGATCATTTCAGGTTTTTGCCCCGATTCTGAACCAAAAGCCAATCACTTGTAAACACGGTATTCTGCACAAATCATCACGCAAATATTTAAGTGAAATGCTATAAGATAATCTAAGGAGACACAAGAACACCATTACAATCCCCAAGTTTTTTTAAGAATGATTTTCAAACAGAACACACAAGGATATCCACGGCAAATAGGCTATAATCTTTTCCCTGGAGATAGAATTTCTTTACACGAATACAATAGTTAGATCCTGCATGCCCTGCTTGTAAACGGCGACAATAAAAACAACAAATTTAATTTGATTACAATCATTATTGGAAATAAAATTTAAATATATATATATCAAGACATGGAAGAGATGATTGTTGTGACGTCACGAATCAAAACTTTAGAAGTTTCGTATCTTTTTACGGATTTTCATTAAACTTTACAATTTTTTCTATATTCATGCTTTTATTAAAATCAAATACCAATAGGGGTAACTTCCCAATATAGATGTATCTTTTATTGAAATCAACTAGATTTTTTTTAATAGATAGCTTATATATTTTCATCACAAAGTAATTTTGACAAGAACATCAACTGGAGAGTGAATCTCTGATGAGTTAATTTGAGTAGATGAAACCAAAGTATATCGCCATCCTTATCATGGGAAATTTTATTCTACATGTAACTTCTAAAGGAGAGGAAACATCTTCGCCCGTTTCATTTACGTCTTCTTTCCGTGTTTTTTAAGCACAATCTACTTTCATTTGGGCTTTGGTTTCAAACGATACAAAGTGTCACATAAAAACTGATAAAGTGACCATTCTTTGCTGTCATAGCTATAAAAAAAGATACAGCCTGGTACTTAATATAATTATAATTTATTTTAAAAGGAAATATATTTACCAAGGAAAGACATCGTTTTAAGTCATTTCCCAAATCATCCATTGGCTACAAGAACAAAATCCTCACTTATTTTAGTTCGAGGAAAATTTTAATGCAGGAATATAATCTCATGTCAAAGAAGCAGTATATTGCTTATTAGCAACACCTAAGTTCGATTAGATAGTAAATATAGAAGTATAGGTTACCAACAAATATTTGCTCATGATCTGTTTGCTAGTTTTATTGTTCAGCCATCTCCCCCGCCTAATGATAGGTAAAGCCCATTGCAAAATTACAGCATCAATTTCAAAAGTAAGTTCGGTTCGGGAGGATAAGTTTACATTGAACGCAAACAAAATGACAACGAAATTCAAATATGAATTCTAAAATAAGATTGTTGATTCTTCAAATATTTTTACAAGCCTAATTCACATCCATTGGTCGTTTTTTTCCTGTAATTATGACCTTTTTTGGTTTATATTAAATCAATCAATTCTTTAAATTATTTAGGTAATATTCATTCAAATGGACAGGCCATCTTATTAAGTAATTACAAAAAAATTTAAAGTAGGAATATGTTATTTTCTTCTTGCAAATTATGAATAGGAAATAATGATAATAGTTTCATTTATATAGCGCTTAATACATTGTTTCATTAAAGCTTGACATTGCAATTATTATTACCCTTATCATCAGATCCTGGCATGCCCGCCCCACTCCCTGGGGAGCATTCTAATCAGGGTTCCAAGATTCACTTGCTATAGTCATAGTTACTACATAGGTGTCACGCGCGTAAAACATTCCCCATAGACTTGTGTGTTAAAATGGCACTTTTGAAAAATTCATAAAAAATAAATGTGAAATTAGAGGGTGGAATGTTTACTACCAATGGATAGGATATATATCTGACATTCCAAATCTGACCAGGAAAGGGTACCGTAGCCAGCTCATTTTAAAAATAAATCGCCATTTATGAAGATAACTATGAATCGATCGAATTCATCAACTGAAACAGTAAAATAGCCCTAATTATTCCGCCAGTCAAAAAATAGTTCCAAGTCACTTATTTATCTTCCCAATTTGGGCGAAGTAAGTTCAGTAGTTACCATTTCTAGAATCAGTGTTAGATTTTGAATCACATTCATACATGTTTGTCAATCAGCAATATCAAATTGACAAAAATTCGAATGGGTTGGGTCGAACGAATATCTTTAGCCCTCCTGATGTAATTAGGCTCGTGGGACCCATAGGCTTCCGCATCCATTAAACAACTGGGTGGAGAGTGGCAAAATGTGGATCGACGCCTTGCCAGAGGACGCTAGGCCACGATGGGATTTGACCGCAAGACCCTCTGATCAAAACGCGAGAGTCAGAACCGCTACACCACGACGCTAAGAAAATATAAAGTCTCTAATCATTATGGCATATGGAATTGTGTTATCATTGTTGATTTTTTTTCGAAACATTAAAACTCACTTTACACACGATTTTACATACTATTCATGTGTTATTTTTATGAATATATATGAAAAAAGTAAGCATGTGAATGTGTCTTAAATTGAAATGTATTTTGAGTTTACTGAAAAGTATGAATAAATACATCATTGAAATATCAAAATAGTCATGTAACAAAATAAATAGTCAGTATACACAGCAAGCTTCGTGGAAGCAGAACATGAAACGTTATTTACATAGGCCTGTGTTACAATTGCACTTCCCAACAAACATAAAAATAAATTGATATATTAAACTTCATCTTTCTTCGTGTTATTAATAAATACATCTCTAACTGCCTCCTGTCTGTCATTGTTACGGTAATTTGCCTCGACCATCCTCTATTCATGGTAGAGAGACATACGCCACACAATTATTATAGAATGTTGGGCAACATACTGTCCACTATGGAAGCTTAAACGTGCCACTCAGATGTTCAGATAATCATCTCGTCATGTCTACATCTTTTAGAGGAAAGGATCAGATGGCAAGATCTTGGATCTCGTCATGTCTACATCCTGTCGGAGAGATGGTCAGATGACAAGATCCTGCATGGATCTCGTCATGTCTATACATCCTGTGGGAGAGATGATCAGATGACAAGATCTTGGATCTCGTCATGTCTACATCCTGTGGGAGAGATGGTCAGATGACAAGATCCTGGATCTTGTCATGTCTACATCATGTGGGAGAGATGATCAGATTACAAGATCTTGGATATCGTCATGTCTACATCCTGTAGGAGAGATGGTCAGATGACAAGATCCTGGATCTCGTCATGTCTACATCCTGTGGGAGAGATGGTCAGATGACAAGATCTTGGATCTTGTCATGTCTACATCCTGTGGGAGAGATGGTCAGATGACAAGATCCTGGATCTTGTCATGTCTACATCCTGTGGGAGAGATGATGAGATTACAAGATCTTGGATATCATCATGTCTACATCCTGTAGGAGAGATGGTCAGATGACAAGATCCTGGATCTCGTCATGTCTACATCATGTGGGAGAGATGGTCAGATGACAAGATCTTGAATCTCGTCAGGTGTACATCTTTTAGAATTGATGATTAGATCTTATCTTCTAAAGATGTAGACATGACGAGATCCGAAATCTCGTCATCTTATCCCTTTTCCTAAGAGTGTAGACACGAAAGGATGATTATATGAGCATGGGTGACACTTTTAATCTTCCATAGTCCACACAACAATAGATTTACAAATTCATCCAGCTCTGGGTAGTTTTCAACCAATACTGTGTACAGTTTTCACCAAAGCACACATTATTTGTTAAAAACTACCCAAAATCGGATAAAGTTTTAACCAATTGTTGTGTGGACATTACGTTGCCCATTATTTTTAAGAGTGCAGGTGCATTTTTTAGGAACGTTCATCAGAAGAATTATGGCGCAGTTACATTTCCCCTACGATGGCCGTATATAAGGCGAGTGGAAAACAGCCGTTTTATTCATTCAGTTATTCGAGCAACCTTTAAGTAGCTGGTACAAACAAATTAAAACTGCCGTTTTCGACTCGCTGTACGGCCGCCGTAGGGGAAATGTGACTGAAAGCCTTCACCGGTTTACAAGCACGTCAGAAATTAGCCTCTTGTCGAGGCCCTGGCGGCTTCGGTAATTAGGATATCCCTCGCTTCGCTCGGGAAGCAGCCGCCAGAGCCTCGACAAGAGGATAATCAGAAGTAAGAAGAGGGCCAAACACTGCAGGTTACTATATCCCATCGCTTCAACGCTTCCTTCATATAGACCATTATGTATTTCCTGATCCTCAGATTACCTGCACTGACCGTTATATTCTAACAATCTATTTTTACTTTACAAACTTAACATAAACTTTTTTTTGTCAAAACGAAGAGTACAAAACAAACAGAGAAAAATAGTATGTACTGCACGATTTGCAAAATTGTCTTGTATGTTTCGTTCCGTTTTCAAGTTTTGACAGGGATCATTCCTTTCCGTATCGTTTTTTCCCATTTCTTTCGCGATTGTTGCAAATTTAAGATCCAGGTTTGCTAAAGATTGAAAAACAAAAAAGATTACGTTAACATAATGTAGAATAAGATGACATTCATATCAAGCATCTTGTTAGATTTTGAATCAGATGCAATTTGGACAATAAACACGATAAATCAATGTTTATCATCTAAATACATTTCTTCTGGTGCTGGTTTTGGATATGAGCAAATGATCAGTAATCATTTACTGTGCAACTATACTTAAAATGTTGGAAGGGATCCATGAAATGCAATCTCTATATCGTCAATAGACTCGTATTTATCAAAACTTCTCATTTCATATTGAAAGTCTGATTCATATATGTTTCTTTCATTTTGGCTCGGCCCTAATAATGTTGGAAGATAAAAAAAATCGAAACTTTGAAAAGAACAAAAACCTTCCTGGGGAAAGAGAGCAATCGATTGGAATTTTGAAAATGTCAATATTTAAAGAAATTCAAGTAATAATTTTGATAAAAAATTACGAAAAATAGAATTTATGATATCGTTTAAAATATTTTTTTGTGGGATGTAGATACCTCCAATGTCTCATAAATTAAGTACATAGATCCTGAGATTGATACAACTTATCATTTCTCACCTTGACGTGTTCTGTAGTGCAATCAAATGTATAAGTTTCTGAAACGTGTCCACCTCTGTCCGTTTTCACCAATACCATTGTGTGCTTAACATCATGAGCTGTATCAAAGATTAGTGGGTTTATCAGACATGGTCATTACATTTTAACATTTTTGTCGACATGGAAATGGAATGCGGTCATCATAACATCAAACCTATACGTACATAAATATTGTGTAGGGATCCACACTAAAGCTCCGCTATAAAGTACTGAATATCAAAATCAGCATTAAATATTGAATTTGTCTGTTTGATTAAGTCGTTGTTATTTTGACGTTCGGAAGTGAAGGGGACTATACTGTTAAAAAAAAACCCGATTTTACAGAAAAAAAAGAAGATTTTGCAGAAAGCAATAACAGAATCATTCTGTAAATTCATAAAAACAGGAATTTTTCTGCAATTTAACAGAGCAGGTCTGTTTAAAAAGGGGAAAAAGGGTGTTTTATTTAAGGAAATTTGTAAGGTTCCACACACCAAATACCAATTTCCTGTAATTTTACATGATATAATGTAAGATTACGCAATCTGGTAAGATTACAGGTGTTCTCGAGACTCTGCTGCAGGAACTTCTTTTATTTAAGGATACATTTTCTAACAGTGTAGTATGATCAAATTGGATGTTTTATCTTCATTAAAAATGAAAACAACCCCAGAATTGCCCGACATCCCCTCATTATATTATAGTCGAAGTAAGAAATGGTTAATGAGGTTGGATGAGATGCGTCCTACGATCATGAAAGTTCATCTGTGTTGGTTGAAGATAAGTAAAATTTAGTCTTTTGCTCTCAACACAAAGAAAAATCCGAAAAGTTACCTCGAAATTTTCGGCTGCTAACTGCTGCACTTCTTCTGAAGTGTCGCAGCACATTCACTTCGAAAAGAGAGATTTAGACCTAAAACGGGACACTCTATTCATGTACAATAAAATCATGAAAAATGAGTAATTAAGTATCTTCCAACATTAATAATGCGAGCACGAATCACGAGCAGAATTTTTTTTATAAATTCTGATCTGAAACTGGATGATTTTAAGCACGTTTTCAATGAAGAACAAGCTGTGTTTCTTAAGAAAGATGCATGTGCGTGTTTTCGATTTAGACCTTACAAGCCTATATGGACATTCTAAATACATTTTCATTATGAAAATCAATAACAGAATAACGCGAAGCGCAAGCTGAAAATAGTTTATATTCTGATCTGGAAAAGAGTCAATTTAACATTATTTCTAGCATTGTATAGGAAAACTGTGAAGTAGATACGGATCGCACTTAACATGCTTAATAAATATTATGCGATTGCGAAGCGTGAGATATTTTTTCTTTGCTCCGCCAATAGGGGGACCCGGACCCTTGACCCCCGGGATCTGTCTATGTTATCTCACCTGACGTTTCGTTCTCTGGGTATACATCTATCTGGTGAAGCTGGTCTAGCATGATCGGGGCTTTACATACCACGAAGGTGATCCCATTTCTGATACGAGGTGGTGACTGATATCTCTGGTCTGGAATATTACCAGGGCATCCAGTAAACGATCGACGGGTCACTAACTTCCGCCGTTTTCTTGTGATCAAAAGCATATCGTCAAATAGGAATGCGTAGACGTCTATATGTTTGTCATGATCTGATGAAGGAAATATACAATTCACAACAATTTTTTTTTCTAAAAGCAGGGGTTGTGATATGATTTTCAAAAATGGGGAGGATGTCTGAACATGCATAAAACACAATTCCATGATCATTTTCACGTTTTTGTTCACTTTGACGGATAAAATTGCTGGGGCTGAAGGCAACCACCCCGGTTCAAATGTCTCCAAAAGTAAAGGAATACATAACTACAATAATAATCCCACATAACTAATTATAACTCAGTTATTTTCATCCATCATGCAATCTTCAGGTATCAGGATTTCTTTTATTTGAACGTCATTAAAATTCAAACACAATCACAATCAAACTACTCACGACACTCACTTTTGGAATAATTAAGTTGTAGCAACCGGTTAAATCTTAGCACATGCAGGAGTGATATAATAGGCGTACTGATGGTAGTAAAGTATGGTGGCCCTGAAGGGACATCGCAAAAAGACCAAATCGCGAATATTCACGACGAAATTGGCGACGAAATTCACGACGTCGCCAATTTCGTCGTCAATTTGAATATTCACGACGAAATTCACGACGTCGTGAATTTCGTCGCCAATTTCGTCGTGAATTTGTTTTGCTTGCCTGGGCGGTATGAGGGTTGAAACCAATTCGTCTGCTGCTAATTCCTCCACTCACAACAGGGTCTACATTCATTTAGTCTAATACAATTCTGTCCATTAACTTTTCGCCTAACAACCATATGGTCCAATAACCATTTGGTCCAGTCATCACATCGTCTAATCACCAGTTCGTCTATGACCATTTCGCCTCATAACTAGTTGGTCTAATATCAATTTTATTGTTAATTTCGCCCAATTAACACTTAGTTCAATTAGACCAAATGGCATATGGAATTAATGGCAATTGGACCAACTTGGTTATTAGATGAAATGGCAGTTAGACCATGTGGATAGTGGACGAACTGATGGTAGACCAAATGATAGCAGACGAGTTGGCATTAGACCAATTGAAAATAAACCAATGAAACGACAGAGCGATGTCCACTGCTATCCATATGCATAGGCGGATCCAGGGGGGAGGGGGACGAGGCCCCCCCCCCCCATATTGGCGGAGCAAAAAAAGGAAAAAAGGGAAGAAAGAAATGAAAAAAGGAGGGAAAAGAGAGGAGACAAAAAAGGAGGGAAAAGAGAGGAGAAAAAAAAGAAGAGGAGGAAGACGAGTGAAAAAATAAGATGAGGGCAAGACATGGAAATAAAAAGAATCTTTCATGTCACTATATAAAATTTTCGCTCGCGCTTCGCACTCGCATTGTCTGATAGGTGTTCCAGGGGCGGATCCAGCCTTCGCCAATAAGGGGGGGGGGGGGCGGAATTATTTTTCAGCCATATTTTCCCCGATCGGCCGCTCGAAGATGATTTTTGGTTTCTGTGAAGGGGTAGTCTTCTTAGCTTTATTCTTATAAATCAACATAAATATATAATATCATATTCCTTATTTATATAATGTGAGCGCGAAGCGCGAGCTAAATTATTTTGGAAATCTTATGTACTTTTTCCTAAAATTTGAACATTCTGGGCAATGTTTGTTTTCCTAAAAAAAGATGTGTATGCAAATAAATAATTACTACGAACGCGAAGCGCGAGCAGAAATGAACTGGTGGAAAAGGTACATGTTAAAGACTGCATGCAGTTAGTCATGAAGACAATATATATTTTAAAAATCAAATAATGCGAGCGCGATGCGCGAGCTGAATTTTTTTGACATTTTTACCTAAAGAATGGAAATTCTAAGGAATTTTTGTAACTTAAACAGAATAGGTATATAATAAACAATTGATGCGAGCGCGAAGCGCGAGTAGAAAAATTTTGACATTTCTACATAAAGAATGGAAAATTTTAATCAATTTTTGTAATCGTGAACAGGATAGCTATATAACTAAACAATTGATGCGAGCGCGAAGCGCGAACGGAAAAAAAATCGAGATTTAGACATAAATACGGGACACTCTATTAATGTTTTGTAAATTTTGAAAATCCTACATTAATAATGCGAGCACAAAGCGCGAGCAGAAAATTGTTTATATTGTGATCTGAAACTGGATAATGATTTTAATAGAGAACAAGTTGAATATTTGAATAAACATGCGCGCGCGTGTTTCATATTTGGACCTAGAATCTAGGCATTCTAAATACATCTTTTATCATGAAAATCAAAGCGAGCGCGAAGCGCGAGCTTAAACTATTTGATATTTCGATCTGAAAAAAGTGTCAATTTCAGCTCCATATTTCAAGCACTTTGTAAGAAAATTGTAAGGTGGATATGGATCGCACTTAATAAAGAGCTGATTTTTTTCATTATAATTACTTTGAGTTTTGACATAGGACCGGTACATCCTTAGGACATGTCATCATATGAAAATGATGACTGTCTTCCTATTCCTCTTGCTAAGCGCGAGATGAAACAAAAGGGAAAATTCAATTATCAAATTAATATCTTATTCATTAATGCCTAATGAGGGCGCGAAGTCTGATGATATTGTGGCCTGAAAACTGGACATTTCAAGCACTTTTGTAATTATAAATAGGATGCATCAGTTAATATATTTTTAACAATGAATGCGAGCGCAAATTGCGAGCCTTAATCTTTGTATACATTGTCATGAAAAGGGGATTGTATAATCAATATTGAGACATACAATCAAAATGCAAGCGTGCAGCGCTAGCTGATACGTTTTGACAGGTACCTGATAAATCGAAATTTGCGAGCGCGCAGCGCGAGCGGAAAATGTTAATATTCAGACCATAAAACTTTCATATTTACAGAGCACTTTTTAAAAATCAATTTGTAAATCACGCAAAATAATGAAAGTTTGATTTTCGAGATAAAATATGTTTTGTATATTGACTTCCAAACTTGATATTTAAACTCCATATTGAACAAGATATGAAAATCACCTAACAGGCAATGTGAGCGCGAAGCGCGAGCGAAAATTTTATATAGTGACATGAAAGATTATTTTTATTTCCATGTCTTCCCCTCATCTTACTTTATTCACTCGTCTCCTCCTCTTGCTTTTTTCTACTCTCTTTTTTTTTTTGCTCCGCCAATATGGGGGGGGGGGGGGGCGGGCCCCTCGGCCCCCCCCCCTGGATCCGCCTATGCATATGGATAGCAGTGGACATCGCTCTGTCGTTTCAATTGTTAATTTTAATTGGTCTAATGCCAACTCGTCTGCTATCATTTGGTCTACCAGCAGTTCGTCCACTATCCACATGGTCTAACTGCCATTTCGTCTAATAACCAAGTTGGTCCAATTGCCATTTATTCCTTATGCCATTTGGTCTAATTGAACTAAGTGTTAATTGGGCGAAATTAACAATAAAATTGATATTAGACCAACTAGTTATGAGGTGAAATGGTCATAGACGAACTGGTGATTAGACGATGTCAGAAGCGGATCTAGAGGGGGGTTGGGGGGTTGCAACCCCCCCAAAAAAAAAATCCGGGGACCATTTTTTTAAATCTTATCTTTTTTTTTTAACTTGTAATTTTATTTTATTCTATTTCTATGTATTTATTTCATTTATTATTATTATTATTATTATTATTATATTACTGTGATATTTAATATATTTATGTTTCAGGCAGAGATCCAGAGCTGGACAAGATTTTTTCAAAACATGGACAAAGCTCAGCTTCCTGAGAACTTGGTTGACTGCCTGGGACATGCTGATGAGGACTTTTTTTCCTAACATCAGGACGCTGATCATTCTGGGCTGCACGTCTCCAGTCACCAGCTGCGAGGCTGAACGTTCTTTTTCGGCACTCAGAAGAGTAAAGACATATCTTCGATCTACTATGGGGGAAGAGAGGCTTGCTGGACTCACACTCATGGCTATCCACTACCAGGCAACCCTGCAGCTAAGTTCCAGCAAAATAGTTCAGGGATTTGTACAGAAACATCCAAGGCGTCTCTTCTGCCGGTCCATCATATTTGACTGAGATTTGCCAGTGAGTATCAGTGACAAGCTGTTCATAATAAAAGTATTAGGCTAACAGTGCTTATTCCAAGGTCCCCAATTCTTTGTATCTGTGTTGTTAACTGGCCTTACATTGCAGGAAAATGCAACTTAATTTTACAAATTTTCATGGGGGTTAATTTGGCAACGACCTCTATACCAAAAAGAGTGGTGTTTTAGATGCAAGAAAACGCCATTTTCACACACAGATTTTCAAAAATTTTCCCTACTGTGGGAGGGGGGACACCCCCCTCCCACACCCTTCCCCCTCGCTCGCTCCGCTCGATTGGACTCGGTCGCTACGCTCCCTCGCATACCACCCCAACCCCCCCTTTATAAAAAGCTGGATCCGCCCCTGGATGTGATGACTGGACCAAATGGTTATTGGACCATATGGTTGTTAGGCGAAAAGTTAATGGACAGAATTGTATTAGACTAAATGAATGTAGACCCTGTTGTGAGTGGAGGAATTAGCAGCAGACGAATTGGTTTCAACCCTCATACCGCCCAGGCAAGCAAAACAAATTCACGACGAAATTGGCGACGAAATTCACGATGTCGTGA
This sequence comes from Lytechinus pictus, assembly GCF_037042905.1. Classification (NCBI taxonomy): domain Eukaryota; kingdom Metazoa; phylum Echinodermata; class Echinoidea; order Temnopleuroida; family Toxopneustidae; genus Lytechinus; species Lytechinus pictus. Next base: position 57,731,936 of record NC_087247.1, on the reverse strand, counting down.
ATTTCGTCGCCAATTTCGTCGTGAATATTCAAATTGACGACGAAATTCACGACGAAATTGGCGACGTCGTGAATTTCGTCGCCAATTTCGTCGTGAATATTCGCGATTTGGTCTATTTGCGATGTCCCTTGATCAGAGCCACCATAGTAAAGTAATCGGCTGATTCCAAAAGTTTCGTTAGATTTTATAATTGCAAACCAGCTGTCTAAATAATGCTCTTTTGTCTAAGAGCTGAAGATTAGCTGAGAAACACTCACCGATCATTCGAAGTGATCCCTCGTGAATAAGTGTTCTCTGAGAGCTCACAAGAAGGCTGTTATCTGTTGATTCATCATCACTCGAATGTCGACACTAAGAATAAAAGTCACCACAATATAAGTCATGTGGAAAATATGATTTCTATTATCAATTACTTAAATGAATTACTTTTCTGTTCATCAGATTTATGAGATTGAATAAACTGGATGTTACGTAAACTCGGGCTAATTTCCTTTGATATTTTTAATACTTTAATGATTATTAGTTTATTTATTAAAGGAGAATGAAACTCTTGGAGCAAGTTAGCTTTTGTGAAAGCAGAAAAATCAAAGAATAAGATCAACAAAAGTTTGAGTAAAATAGGACTAGCAATAGAAGAGTTATGAGCATTTGAATGTCGAGATCACTAATGCTATGGAGATCCTCCCATTGGCAATGCGACCAAGATCTATGATGTCACAGATGAACAACTCTCCCCATTCGGACACTGAAAATATACCCCAAAACATCTCTTTTTGCTCATTCTAATCATATGACAAACGATTCATCAATGATATAATGTTGTGAAACCTCTGTACTTGTCCTCTCATATAAAGAGAACACCTCACCTTGTGATAGACTCTATAAAAGTGAGAATATAAGTGAAATAAGTACTAAAGTAATGAGGGAGTTGTACGTGTGTGACATCACAGATCTTGGTCGCATTGCCAATGGGAGGATCTACATGGCATTAGTGATCTCAATATTCAAATGCTCATAACTTTCTTATTATTTATTCAATCTTCCTCAAACTTTCAACAATATGTTTCTTTGATTTTTCTCTTTGATATGGATTCAGCTGGTTTCAAGGGTTTCATTCTCCTTTAAACAATATGTCAATAGGGCGCCCTTTCAGCAAAAGCTGGTATCAAAAGGGGCCCTAAAAGCATAAAAACAAAACATATATATACAAGTGATAAAAATATACAAAGTAAAAACATTATATAAATCATACATATTAGAACACAGAAAAGCATGCAAAATTGGAGTCATTAAAATATTTGTAACACAGGATCACCATTGACATTTTAACATTTGCTAGACATTATATGATTTGGGCTCTTTTTTAAAACTAGAGAGGGTAGATAGTGTTTTTAAATGAAGGGGCAAGGAATTGAACATTGGTATTGAGGAGATATGTATATGATTTGTATGTATGTTTATTATTTTGCCGTGAAAACAGATATATCTTAGGTTATCACCTATCGTAACAAGAATGCATGTATTTGAACATTTCTAAATTTGTAAGAGGCCTATTCCGCTTGATTCCTCGTCAATGTCAATATCTTGAACTTCTGGGTGTAGTTTTTGATTACCTCTGGACACACTCGTGATGACTCAAGACCATCTTGGTCAGCAGGCCAGGTAAGCATTTGCTGGATCTCTCGGAGACGCTCAAAGCTGGACAACCATTTTACTTTGCCTTCCAATTCGGCTAGGAGTTAAATAAGGTTAAAAAAAAAGAGCTAAATCGAATCAATTCTTATCAATTACCCCATACCAGGGGCGGTATAACAGGTTTGTGCGCCGGATATATTGGAAGTCTTTCAACTGTCGAATTATTCGTATGACAGAAATAATCTAGATTGCTATGAAAATCTCATCCAGACATTATCAGGGCGCTGGTTAAATTTCAAATTGCAGAACTATGGGTAAATGTCATTAAATTTCAGAAAGTGGAGAAAATGCATGTCTTCAAGCAGTTGAGTAGATGATGGGACACTGACTAAAAAGGCTAGACCGTAAAAATCAAGAAAAAATGCGACCCCTTCCTTTTTTTTGGGGGGGGGGGATTTGTTTTTGACGATCAGTAATACAGGATTTTTTTAGATTTACTTTTATATAAGCAGGCCCGTCAACAATTAATGCAGTTTCTATATTGTTGATCAGTTGTAAGTACATGGATACAAATATTTCGATTTCATTTGTGTTTATGAAGAACGAAAATGTGATCAATAAACCTGCCTTCAGTTTGAAGTATAATGAACATGATGGGAGTAGATCATTTGAGATGACACCAAGCGGCCAAAATGTAACAAGAATTGCAAAATCTTTTGACATCCGTCATTCAATCGCTTCAACACATCTATTCTTCTTTTACACTAACCTAGAGACCTTTCGACGTTTTGTAAGGTAACATCAATTTGTGCTTGTTCGAGAGCATCTGAAATACAGTCCCTGATGTCTCGAAGAAGTAAGGAATACTTGGTGATCCGTTGGATTGGTGTGATTAGTAAATCCACAAGCTTCAGTCGTTTGCATCGTTTATCCTGCTCACATAGCTTGTTTTACAAGAAAACAGATATACAAATACATTAAAATTTGTCTTACAACTTCGTTTCGAAAACATTCGTTTAAAAATATCACAAAGATATACTGAACATTTTATTCCTTTGCAACACGAAGTACTGTTTATCGACATTTTTGGTTTTGCGAACATTGTCGTAACTTTTTACGATTTTTACGGACCTAACAGGAACAGCCATGAAGTGAGTAATGATACAGTTCGCTCTGTTCTCAAATGTTCGCCACTCGATAATATAGGCTATATCATTTTCTCTTTGTCAAAATAATTTATTTAGGTATTCATGATGATCTCTTGGCTTTCCATCGTTTGTGTATTCATCTCATCAAAAACTAAAATGTTTGATATAAACTTCTTAGAATCATCAAACCGTCAACAGTTCCACATGACGCTTAATACTTGAAGTTTTGGGATAAAAAAAGAGTTTACCTTAATGAATTCCAAGAAGTCCTCCTGCTCCCTCAGGAATTGTAGATAATGTAAAGCACCAGAGTAGTTCATACAATATCGAGAGTATGCAGGACATAGTTGATTCGAGAACTAGGTTAAGAAAATATATATATTGTACATGGACCACAGTATACATCGTAACTTACATACTGGGGAATGGCTAAAGAGGAATTTTTAGGAAATTGTTGGTGCATTTATAGAAACTTTGGGAAATTACAAGAAGAAAGACATTTGGATACAATACAATACCACATAAATTTTCATTTACTAGTAATATGCGTATATGAAGAAAATAAAGAAAAATAATTTTCAAGGTACAAGTTTAAGAGACTAGAGATTTTGTGCAGTATACAAAAAAGATTCTTGTACATAAAATAGAGAATTTACATAGGAAAGACAAAACAAGGGTCATGGTTTTAAAAAGTTATATTTAGATATGAAATATCAAAGAAGACTAAGACTTAAATCAAAGAGCAGCAAATTTAATTTACTTTGTTTGGTATAATTCAAGCAATAAACACTGACAAATGCCCATACTGCCCAAATACAACCGGCATTTTGCATCATATTCTGCATGTTCTGTCGCATTGCCCATCCTTTCTGGACAGATTCACGTGGCGGCATAACAATGTGCTTTTGGCTATTTATAGAATTATTAAAGAAACTGCTACAAGCAACTTCAATCTTTATTTAGAACTCGAATGTTATTCTGTAGCAGGGGCACCATCCCTCCCCATATCCTCGTTACAAGCCAACGGCCTGACATGGTCGCAGTTTGGGAAGACACAAAGAAAATGCTTTTGGTAGAGCTTACAGTCCCATCTGAGACTAATGTTCAAGACGCACAGGAAAGAAAGTGCGAACGATAAAAAAAGTTTGCCTTCTGACTTAAACGAAACCGGTTACTCTATTTATTTTGAAGCCAACGAAATAGGGGCAAGAGGTCATATATGTAATGAGAACATAGCAAGACTCAAAACAGTGATTCGGATGTGTAGTTGTACCTTAAGACCAAGGAATTTGACAAAGATCACAAATAAGCATGCCCTTTTATCATATTTTGTTATTTTTTTACAGTAGGAAGGATCAGCATTGGGATAAGGTACAAAATCTTAAGTTATAATTTTTCCCAAATATTTTTGAAATATCGAACCTGTTGTTTTTTTTCTCTCTCTCTCTTCTGCCTTTCTTAATTCAGGGGCCGCGGAAGCGGAAGCGGGGGGGGGGGGGGGGGGCTGGGGGCCATATGACCATATGATTGTGATTTTTTGCATGGTCAGCCCCGCCCCCCCCCCCCCCACTTTGAGAACCGTTCCGCGGCCCCTGAAAATACTACGTTATTATGTATAATGATTATTGCTACCATAACGACGGATGTATGGAATGCTCTATTGATGATGCCATTTGTTTTGTGCCTTTGCTCATGTAAGCCAGTCTCTATTTAAAGCCATTTTTTATGTTAATGCAAATTCACCTATTCAGTTTTATTGTATGATTGCTTTTTGTTTGCAATCAATATCTTGTGTCTTTGTAATTTTACTTTTTATGTACATTTCAACCTGCCTTGAACCAGTATAGGTTCATGGACCTGGTTTTGCTTGTTATCCTTTCATTGTTTCACTTTGTTAATTTGTATACTGCTTTTCTTTAAAAATAAAGAAATGATTACATTCATTTAAACGTCGATAAAGATCTAGTATACCTACGTTTGCAAATGCAGCAACAACTGCGTGTGTACCGGCGAACTGGGTAGTACCTTCATCACGTGTAAAATTCCTAAACAGCTCCCGACAAAACTCAGTACTGACCTGAAAAATGGTATAAGAGATAGTAATACAACTTATGAATGCAGCTCTATCAACATTACTTTTCAGCGTCTAAATGTGGCTGAATATTTTTACTACTGATATGATAAAATAATCCCTAATATTAATTATGCAGTATAAGGAGCCCGAGTGCAGATAAGATATGCAAGTACAATGTAAAAGATTTGAGGAAGTAAATTTATGGGTCTTTAGCACGTCCTTCGTCTTCCTATGACTACATTACATTTCAGCGTCAATGTGGCTGAATAATTTGAATAATGGCATAGTTAAATAACCCTTAAAATGATGCAATAACAGTATTGTCCTACTAGGAGCCCGAGTGCAGGTAACGATAAGGCAAGTAAAATGTGAAGAAATAAAATTGGGAGGAAGTTGATTTACGGTTCTTCAGCACCTTCTTAGTCTTGCAATGACTGCATTGATAGAAGGTAGTGTGAAACACCTTTATCCGTTTTCTTTTAATGATTTGGTCTATAAATTCATTTTGTAAGAAGTTCATGATACAAATCTTATTTTATTCTGAGGTTATTGCAATTATCGCCGAGTTAGTTTTCGATCTCGGCATGATACTGGATACGCTCATCTTTGTCGCTTTATAAGTTATGGGTAAAGCACTTTTCTCTCCGAAGTACACAACGCTAACCAAACCATATTCAAATATGTTTATAGTTACGATACCGGTTCCACCATATAACGGTTAGAGTGAAGAGCATGACTTTGCTGCGTGCAGTGATTGAACCATCATTGAAACCATAATCATATTAGGGATCCTTTTGACAAGCATGATGCTCAGACAGGTATACGTCACAGTTTTCACAAGAGACGCCCCTGCAAGACCATTTTAGCCAAGGTCTTAGATGAGGCCTTTGGCTCAACACCATTAGTGTCTTAAAAATGTTACGTAGTATGTTCATTTCAATCTTGAATGATACATTAAAATAGATCACCATGAACAGGTTGTACTACAAGGAGAATCCTCAATCAAATTTCATATTACATTAGGCGTACCGCAAGGGCTGGTCCTCTGGCCGCTTCTTTTTCCATACTCATATCAGCAACAAACCAGCTAGAATTGGCTCGAATGTAAGACTTTTCGAAGAAAACCACAGTTTGCACCGACTTACAGACGGACAAACGATACTGAAGTTCCATTTAAAAATGACCTGGACGAATTGGTTAGGTTTTTTTTCAATGCTTCATACTAATATATCTAAATGAGAGTAACCCCAAAAGGAAATCCATACACATGAGGTACAAATATTATTGGGTAGCATCTTGGTGGCTGAAGTGTAACACAATCATCTTAAAGGGGAATCCAGCCTTGGCCATAAAATGTTGTGTTGGGAAGAAGAAAAATAAATTAAACAGAATGGTGAAAGTTTGAAAGAAATCGGACAAGCGAGAAGAAAGTTATAGCTGCTTTAAAATTGAGATCACTAATACTACGTAGATTTCAAATTGGCAACTGAGTAAGTAAATTATGACAAGGGGCAAGGACAACTTTCCCATAGGCCATGTACTTTATTATCAGGGATTTGTGGTTTTCTCCCAAGTACCCATTCCCCTGGGGCAGTAATCTAACTACAACCCAGGTAGTATATTGTTTTATGTCCTCATGAAAGAAAAATATAATTTGAAATAAAACTTTTGGAAAAAATTACATTTTAGCCATAATGTGTATTGGAGTACATGGAAGAGTAGTCCTTGCCTTACATCACTATGACATCCCATATGCGGCCAATTTGAAGTCTCCATGGGTATAGTGATTACCAATATTTACAACTTTTATAAATTCATAACTCTCTTGTTGTTTGTCCAATATTGTTCAAACTTTCACCTATCAACTTGTCTGATTTTTCTTTTCCTTATAAAAACAAGTTTTTATTTGGGTTGGATTCCCCTTTAACTGAGGAACCCACGTTGATCAGGGCCCCTATTTCATAAAATGTTGCAACGATAACCACTCTTAATTGCTGGAATGCCAACTTTCATTGGAAGAACCAATTAGGAAGCAGAATATTTTTTCTGTTGATATAAATTCCAGCAAGAATTGCTGTATGTCGGACATTTTCAACGTTTCCTTTAAGAAAACAAAGATGTTTTTATCCATCCTTGCAAAGTAGAACTCCATTGTTACTTGAACAAAAACCTTTACCCTTGGTTTCAGTAAGCTCAATTAATTTCTGAGACTATCAAGAATCCTTCAAGAACATTACCTTGCGTTGAACCCTATCAGGGACATCCATGAATCCATAAAATAAAGTACAACTCTTAACACGCGATAAAACGATGGTCTTTATTGGTTTGACAACTCAATTCATGAAAATACACTTTTCAAAATCAAAATAATGATCGACTTACTGCGCATAACTCATCCAGATTCGCAAAAAGTTTCGCCATCTCAATGTGCATAAGGTGACCTTCACACTGCAACCAGCGAAGACGTTCTTGAAAAATCTAGAGTAACAACAGTTGTTAACAATTGAAATGACGGTGCAGATAAAAGCGAAATTAAAGGGAGGGGAAAGGTTGTATTTAAAAGAAAAAATGATCGAATTAAGAAAGAATTGAACTTTAACTGGATTTATGCTCAAATTCTCACCATAGTATACTTGTTTCTGTTTATACGAATATTATATTAGGAGGCTGCATTCTACAAGCTCCGGTTTTGAGCAGCCTCATAAATTTCCAACCTGTTTGAATAGTTATCTTGATTATTGTAATGTAAATTTTTCCCTGTTCTATTGATTATGTATCAAGATGTATGGAACAAATCATTGTAAATGTTGGAGGTGCAAATAAATGAAATGAAATGAAAGAATATCACTGAGTGTAATCAGGAAAAAATAAAGAAATTTCTTTTGTCGAAAGGCTAAAGAATCACTTTCTGAAAATAATTTTTGAAAAAGCACAGTATGACTTGTGACACCCTACATCGTCAATGGAATCATTGTATGACAGTGGTGTATTTGGAAGTTGTTGCAAGAGATTTCACATTGATGAAAGCGTCTAAGCCGTTGGGAATTTATATGCCCTATATGTTTTCTACTTAGCCCCCATTCGCTTATATCGTATAAGTATATTTCATGTTGACAGTTTGTCAAAATTCATTTTGCTGTCGAGGACTACCATCTGAACTGCGGTAGAAAATTCCAGTAGGTACCTTCCTCTTTACATATAGTTAAAATTTAAGACATAAAACTAATATGACTATAGTTTTGTGATCATACTAACATTGATTTATCTCTCTTACCTCTTTTAGAACGAGTATATGGTCGACCAGGTAGATGCATTCACTTTTGAAGAGTTCCCAAACCTTATCACGTCGTTTGATCTCTTCTTTACTCAGAGATTCTTGATCGGACTGTCCCAAACTCCATTCCATAAAAGATCGCCAACCCTCATCCTGACAATAAAAAAACAACAAACTCTTGAAATTAATCAATATCTTAAATATTTGCATGAAATAAACTAAGTTCAAAGTAAATCAAACTCATCAATCAAATCGCGGGCGGCGATCCTGTGCCCTTTTTACGCAAGAAAATTGCCCCCTCACAGACGTGTACAGTGCCCTTTCATCGGAAGAGGACCTGTTTTATGTGTTACAAAGTGCCCTTTCTCGTATAAGTGCCATTTTTTCTCCCAAAATTGCCCCCTCACGGACGTGTTCTGTGTCCTTCTCACCCTATATATATATATATATATATATATATATGTATATCTATATGCAGCAATGGAGATACACACCTGAAAGTTGACCCTGAGTCAACCGACTTGAAGTCAATTTACTCAGAGTCATGTTCAGGACTTAAAATTTTTTCGAGCTCAGAGAGTGTACTGCGGGCGGCAACGGAGTGCTATATCACGATTGCAGTTTCTTTCAGTTGATTTTTCTAACATGTTGTCTGTTTTCTTGATAACTGTTCAACTGGTTTGAGTTATTGCTTGGTTATTCATCTCTATTTGCGTTTCCTGTATTAATTATAATGCCTTAATAACAAAATAATGACTCTTGATTTGTCATTGTAATGTTCCACGCAGAGCGATTAATGTGGGGTTGTGGTCGCTTATTAGAACAGCCACTATACGTACGTGCATAGACCTACTGCGTACTCTGCGGAGCGAGAGCCGATTTTGAGTAATTGTGTAGTCTTATTCCAGGAATAAATAAATAAGTAAAATAATAATTATAACAATGCTCTAAAATTGTATGGTTTTGTTTTTGTTGTTCAAACTGTGGTGTGATATTATGGTTCGACGCTTATTTTCCAAGATTCGTCAATTTTGACATCCAATAAAGTGTACTGACAGTGGCGTAGGCCTACTTCTGGTAGGGTTTGTGTCTTTGTGGGGCGCGCTGCTGTTCCCCCATCCCCCCCCCCGCCCATCCCCCATATTTTCTTCATAAGGTTTGTGTGTGTATGTGTGTGAGGGTGTGTGTGTGTGTGCGCATGTATGAAAATGTCGATTAATTTGATTTGATTTTATTTGTCAAGTTGAAAATGTAGATCTAGGCCGGATGAGGCAATTCTTGGTAGATCTATTGACATTGAATTGTACTTTTTTCAACATAATTAAAATACTAGATCTAGATCTATATGGTAACTATGTCAGATTTCGATACATATCACCCCGCAACGCTGAAAAATCCACAAAGAGAGTCATAACAACTTGAGGTAAGATGAATACCACCATTATTGACCTGAAGTCAGCAAACTAAAACATATCATCACTTTGAGTCGATTTTAATGAGGGATATATTACTTTATATACTTCATATATTTTAGGTCAGTTTCACGCTAAAGTAAGATACCAACTGCTCCACCCCCCCCCCCAAAAAAAAAAAACTATTGTATTAAGATATGGACAGGATATGGGAATAGCGTAATTTCATCTATTCCTGAAAATCCACAAAGAGAGTCATAACAACTTCAGGTAAGATGAATACCACCATTATTGACCTCAAGTCAGCTAAGTAAAATATATCATCACTTTGAGTCGATTATATTAAGGGATATAAGGTAATGTTATCTATTCCTGAAAATCCACAAATAGAGTCATAACAACTTCAGGTAAGATGAATACCACCATTATTGCCCTCAAGTCAGCAAACTAAAACATATCATTACTTTGAGTCGATTTTAATGAGGGATATCTTACTTTAGATACTTTATATATTTTAGGTCAGTTTCACGCTAAAGTAAGATACCAACTGCTCCACCCCCCCCCCCAAAAAAAAAAAAAAACTATTATATTAAGATATGGACAGGATATGGGAAGAACGTAATGTTATCTATTCCTGAAAATCCACAAAGAGAGTCATAACAACTTCAGGTAAGATGAATACCACCATTATTGACCTCAAGTCAGCTAAGTAAAATATATCATCACTTTGAGTCGATTACATTAAGGGATATAAGGTAATGTTATCTATTCCTGAAAATCCACAAATAGAGTCATAACAACTTCAGGTTAGATGAATACCACCATTATTGACCTCAAGTCAGCAAACTAAAACATATATTCTCTTTGAGTTGATTATATTAAGGGATATAAGGTATTGTTATCTAGTCCTGAAAATCCACAAAGAGAGTCATAACAACACACAGTCCCATTCGCACGAAATCGCGTGGGCATTGCTGCGTTGAGTCTCCATGCTGCAGAACTACTGGCGAGGAATGTGGGTCTTTAAATATCAACTCCCCCCCCCCCCAAATAAAAAAAAATAAATAAATAAATGAATAAATGGGAAAAAATAGTATGAGTAGGTATGATACGTGGATGTCGGACATGCCGGGATAAATTAAATGTCTCTAGACAATGTACACACATGAAAACCATAAAGTGACCCAAAACTTCAAGTAAAGTTAATACTACCCACAAAACCCTCAAGTCATCTAATAAAAAAAACATGTCATCACTTTTGGTCAGTTACATGAAGGAATATAATCACACGACTGAGGTTGTTTTATTAACAGTTTTATGCAAAATCATCATATCAATCCCCCCCCCCCCGCTGGAAAAAAAAAGGTAATAGACAGGGTATGGGATGAGGTAATGTTATCTCAACATGAAAATCCATGAAGTGAGGCATAACAACATCAAGTTAAGTGAATGCTACAGACAGTGACCTCCAGTCACCGTACAAAAACATTCCATCACTTTTAGTCCATTATATCAAGAAATATAATCATAATACTGAGTATTATGCTATATTAATATATCAACTGCACCCCCCCAAAAAAAAAAAAAATTGAGACATGGACAGGATCTATGATATGTTATGTATTCATCGAAATCAAGTCGATCTACCTTTGTTTTCATTTTTATTGTTAATTCAAATTCCAACTGCCCCCCCCCCAACTGCAGCCTTGGAAACCCTACTAATCTAGGCCTCAGTACACTTAATTGGATGTAATCCAAATTGAATTGAATGAACAAATATTTTGGTGATTAATCTTGGAACCATATTATTCAACTACCAAACAAAAAATCCAAATTTTACTCTTTTTTTTTAGTTATTTATTCGTTCCTGGAATAAGACTACACTATTCCACAAAATCAGCTCTCGCTCCGCAGAACACACAGCAGGTATGAATGTACGTAGTGGCTGTTCTAATAAGCGATCACACCCCCCAACTGTGTTTCCCATCGTGAAAGCACTCCATTGCCGCCCGTAGTACACTCTCCGAGCTCAAAAAAATTATAAGTCCTGAACATGACTCTGAGTAAATTGACTTCAAGTCGGTTGACTCAGGGTCAACTTTCAGGTGTGTATCTCCATTGCTGCATATATATATATATATATATATATATATTTATATACATATATATATACAGTGCGTATATAAAAAAAAACGGGACAGATTTAAAAAGTCTATAAAATTTTTGTTTCAAATTGTGATGTCTATATTTTGGTGTTAATAGTTGCTCTGAAGTCTTATCTTTCAAATCCCATTAAAAAATGTAGTTTCGTTCTTGCTTGAGCGAACACGGAATGTTTTTGTCTGGGGTTAAAAAGGAGGCTTGCGCCAAAGTGGTATAAAATGATAAATATGATGATCGGACTTCTCTCTAATCAGCAGACTTCCTTTTAACCTTTTCATTAATTTTCAACAGTCAGTCCGCAAGCCCTGAAAAAGTAGCTTCTTTTATCCAAGTGATATTCATGACAAGAGGGTTTTTGCATAGTTAATGAGCTTGGTGCGAACCAAAACACCTCTTTTTATTCGGCCATTGCTGCTCTAAATATTGACCAAATTTCATGTTTTTGGTATCTTTGTAAAGAAGAAGAATAATTCTTTTAGGTCATGTGTTTGGATTTTTAAAAGAATGTTGTAGTATAGGAAAAACTTTTGATCTAAAACATGAAACAAAATATTTTTTTCATGCAACAAAAGTTGTTGTTTCCACACTTAATTTCTGTTTGGGCACAAATGATTTTTAAATCATGATAAAGCTGAAGATCTAAGCTTTAATATGATATAATTTTTATAAGAAGATGTATTTTGGATGGGTCAGCAGCCAGCTTTTCATAGGCCAAGTACATTTTGCAGCTCAAAAACAAGAATACTGCGCTCTGATTGGTCATACAGACCACACATCCACGCAAATTCCAATGTTCCCCACACTGGGCCTCTGCAAGGTCACACTCACCATGTGGTAATCTCTTCAAATTACCCGCGCCTGTTTGTTTTGTAAACAGTATTCAGCCAATCAGAACTCTGGATTTTATGTTACTCAGAAATTTCAGAAATCTCGTCTTGCATCTTGATGGAAATAACTGGCTGCTGACCCATCTAAAAGATGCCACATATCAAGAGTGACATTGTAAGAAAGTATAGAGTTTGAGCTTTCTGATGATATAAATAATGTTGGTGCCTAAAACACAAGATGTGGCACAATTTGCAAGTGAAAACAGAGGAAGAAAATTCTGTTTGATGCATCTTTTCAGGTAAAAAATTATTTATCAAAATATTTCATTCAAAATAAATGACCAATATAAAAGGGTAACATTTACTCTTGCCCATGGTACAAAAAATAATCAAAATTACTCAAGGAGAAAGTGGTTAAATTCTTTGAGAAAGAAAGTCTCACAATTCACGAGATTTTGCAGGGACATGAATTCAGCCACGAGAGGACTTGGATAAATCTTGCTCATTTGCTCATTAACACAGGGGCTTGCGGACTGACTGTCAAATTATGCGGTCACAATTCATTTTCAAATCTATTTATTTGCTTGAATTGTTTTGTTGTTTCTTTTTAATATATTCTCTTTTAGCTTTGAATATTCCTTCTTTAAGCAAAAACATTTTTTTTTCAATCGAAGTATGGGAGAGCTTGTATTATTTTAAAATCCTTTCATTGTGTGCTACAAAGGTTATGGTGCCTTTTGAACAGTGCCATACAGAATGTAAAATATGATATTATTTTCTGAATATGTCAAAATCTATCACAAAATTTTGAAAAATTTGATATTGTAATAAAACAAGTGGGAATTTTGCTTGCTCGCTCACAACTTTTTGATACATTTTTCCCGATCTGCCATATCAAGCTCCTTCAAAATTGACTCAATACACCATTGCCATTGAAAGACATGAAACCCTTCCTGTTTGTCCTGTCAAACATATAATTAAACTTAGTCAAGGAATCAATCAACCCTTGAAAAATTGATTCATGTCTTTTAAAGGTACCATAACATAATTTGTTTCACATAATAAAAGGATTTGAATAATTACAAGTTTTCCCAATTAATAATGCAAATCTTCTTGCTTGGGTTGACAAAAAGTCTTCTTTTCTTACTTATGAGGGAAAAATCAAAGGTAAAAGCGGTTTAATTGAAGAATAAAATCAAGTAAATAAAAAGATTTGTAAATAAAGTTTGACAGCATAATTCGAAAATTATGGCACAGATAATAAAAAGGTTAAGAGGAAGTCGGCTGATTAGCAAGAAGTCCGATCATCATATTACATTTATTCTGCCATTCTGGCGCAAGCCTCTTTTTGAACCCCCGACAAAAACGTCCCGTGCTCGCTCAAGCATGAACAAAATTTATTTTTTTAAATTGCATTTCAAAGATAAGATTTCAGAGCAACTATTAACATCAAAATATAGATATCATAATTTGAAACAAATTTTTTATAGACGTTTTAAAACTGTCCCGTTTTTTGATACGCACTATATATATACACTCGGCAAAAAAAGTTCTTGGACACTTAGAAAACTTAAAATATTTCATATAGATATTTGATTAAAGGCAAATTATTGTATGTCAACATGACCAGACAATATTCCCCTTCCAGTATGACATGACATTTTCAGGTTAACAGTCATGCATGGGCGGTTAAATGCTTTAAACAATAGCAATGTCAGTAAAAGAAAATTGCAATAAAACGATCAGTCATTCTTTCAGTTGTGAAAGTTTATGTGGCATAAAATCCAATAAATGATAAAAGCAAACTTAAAGTCAAATAGTACTCTAAAAGAGAAGAGAAAGTTATCCACCTTGGATGCATCACTTATTCCACTGGAATTTTAAGTCAAAGTTAGTCGATGAAAAAAATGTCAAATTTCAGTATCTTGGCATAAGCAAAAGAAAATTCAATATCTCGTTTGTCCACCCTGGCTCTGAATGAGTGCAGCACATCGACGTCGCATGCTTGTCACAAGTCGGCGAATTTGCTCTGGGGTGATTTTGTCCCATTCTTCCAGGAGATAACGCCGGACATCTTGAAGAGTGTCTCCTGGTTGAATTCTTTGATTGACCGATTTTCCTAGCTGATCCCACAAGTGTTCAATCGGGTTCATGTCTGGTGAACAAGCGTGCCATGGATCCAAGCGCTGAACATTGTGGTCATCCATAAATCAGAATGGTCCATTTCTTGCAATTTTCTTTTACTGACATTGCTATTGTTTAAAGCATTTAACCGCCCATGCACGACTGTTAACCTGAAAATGTCATGTCATACTGGAAGAGGAATATTGTCTGGTCATGTTGACATACAATAATTTGCCTTTAATCAAATATCTATATGAAATATTTTAAGATTTCTAAGTGTCCAAGAACTTTTTTTTGCCGAGTGTATATACATATATATATATATTTATATATATATATTTAATGCATAAAGCAATGTTGATTTTTCAGTTAATACACCCTATTTTTCGTCAGATACAACTCCAAACCGATATATTGACCATCTAACCTTATAGACTGCAAATTCTAGCTCATCTTTATCATGGATCTTGAATTTTGAGAATAAAGAAGTGATGTTATCAGCTGTGAAGCTGTCTTGTCTACCCTAATGATAAAATAACAACGAAAATGGAAAAGGATAACATTAGTGTGGTGGCAGTGATTATTATTTTAATGGTTATGATAGAAAGCATTTATTATCAGATTCAAATAGAAATAGCACATAGTAAAGATATATGTATAACATTTCCAGGCATGGCTCTGATAGACGTCAATTGTTTCCAGAAATTAAGTTGATTAAAACAATATGTACATATGTGTGCGTGTGCGTGTTTGTGTGTATGCTTGTCATTATTCTTTTGATTCATGTCTTTACTATCTCAATCATATTTATTTACATTAATGTTGTTAAATATATTAATTGTAGTAGAATTATATTAGCAGTATATTAGAAGTATTTTATTGTCTTACCATCAGGGTCCTCTTGATTTTTGCCGAGATTGATTTTCGGAATAAGGTACCCAGTTTCTTCTTTTTGTCTACAAGAAAGAAAACAAAACGATAGGAAGAATTGTACTGAAAATACATAGAAGACAAGGCGATTACAATACCTAAAAATCATTAAAAATTGGCAAAAATCATTTCTAAGCATGATTATGATTTGAAAAGTCATATTGTGTGATTTTTTATGAACAATTATTCTTAAATCGCAGTTGTGAAGAAAATATAAGTGCATGTTATGTGCTTCTAATATTCATCGCATAATCATGGTTGATGTTAGGTTTTTGCTGTCTTATTTAGTTGCATGCAGCACAGAATGTGCATTTACTACAATGATACCAAGTATATATTAATAAGAGCTCAATATCACACGACGTTAAGTCTAAGTACCGGCCTAAAAATCAGTTAATGTTATCAGTTAAAATAAGTTTAAGCTAATGTTATAGTGAAGTTTTGCAAAAACCATAGAATACAAAAATCTATAAGAAATATATATTACCTTGTTCACTTGAATGGTCGTTTAACCCCTGGGCACTAGCTTCTATGAAATCTATTGAAACCAATGCCATTAAATATATAAACGTTACTAATATACATCTTATGACAATCATATCTTGTACATGATTTATATAATATATACAGTACCAGTCAAAAGTTTGGGTACACCTGTAATCGGAACTGATTTTTTTTTACAATCATTTACAATTTATTCACTTATGCTCTTCAAGCACAGTGACACTTTAATATCAAAATAAAAGGTAAATATCAGGCTTCAAACTGATTTTATATTGAAGATTAAAAATCGTTCCAGAAAGCACTATCATTTTGATACTAAATTGTCACTGTGTTTGAAGAGCATAAGTGAACCGACTAATTGTTAATGATTTTAAAAAATAAGTTCTGATTGCAGGTGTAACCAAACATTTGACTGGTACTGTCAGGGGCGAATCTAGGATTTTCCAAGGGGGGGGGGCACATTTTTCCGAGGAAAAATTTGACAAGCAGCAAAAAAAAAAGGATTTTTAACCAAATGTTAATGATATTTCGTCCCCCCCCCCCAAAAAAAAAAAAAATTTTCACTTTCAAAAGGGGCACACTTCTGTTATAATGGTATTTTTACATTACAAATTTTAATTTTGCTTCTCAACGCCGGCCCGTGCCCCCTCCCCCTGGATCCGCCAGTGGGTTCTATTTATATATATATATATATATATATATACATGTATATATAAGTGTGTGTGTGTATTAAAAAAATGTATAGTTCCTTTCAATTGACTTAAATTTCACCATCTAATGATTTTATTTAAAAAAGTCAACAACTCTCTGGTTCTTTATATTATTGAACATTAAAACAATTATTTATTTTTCACTTTTCTATCATTGTAAATCATAACTTCTATATTGAATTAATGTATATCAGCATTCACTCTTTACCTTGTAGATGAACAGCTGCTACCGCTGGATAAGTAGAAAGAAAAAAATTGAGGAAATTAAATTATCATTGTCAATATTTTCTTCAAACGCTTTATCGAACGAAAAAGTGTATAAACAAATGGAAAACTTCATACTAAAAGACCTTTAAGCGAATAAGTACAAGACATAATTTTGGAACCATGACTGCAGTCACTCCTAAATTGCTTAATTTTCTGAATACGATTTTTTTCTCTCGAAAATTTACTCCTAAATCTTGACATATGGAATTTTAACAAAGTCTTTACAACATGGTCGTATATGAAAGTGAGACTATTTCACGGATCTTACAAGGAGATGCAATTTGTACCATGGACATTTCCATTACCAATTTGATGAAACAAATTCAATAAAACTCGAGTCATAGCTAGACATGCATAATTATATATTCCTGATCATCATGCAGTCAGGCGTCTGAATTCAACATCTTCTTGATTCCTCTGTCCTGACTTTCTTTTTACCCGATTGTTGAAAAAGCACGAATGTTTGTAACCAAAAACCGAAGAACCGACGGCTTAAAGTCCTCTCCGTGGATATCATAATCTATTTTAAAAATATGGAATTTGTAGGCCTACACTCACACGCTAGCGTTGGGCCAACTTCAGATATAGGCTGGTTTATGTCTGCTTCGTACATTGAATTCGGTCTGCTTGGTTTGAGCTGCATTTTGGGTGAACATGGAGCTGAATGAGGAGTCTTCGTCGTTTCAGCCAACTTCCATGGAGAGTCATTACGATCTCTAACAACAACGAAATCAACAATGGCAAGAATCTTATGTGGCGTTAAAAGAACATATACGTTCAATAACCATGATAACAAATCAAGCGTAAATCACACAATAATGAAAATATGCAAGGAAATATGAGTTGCAATTGAAAGCAAATCAACTACAGATTTACATATAATGAAATAACCTGCACATGATTTTGGGACACAATATGCATGATATGCTTGAATTCTAATTGAGCGTAAGTTTCACACACGCCCCTTTAGTCACATCCAATTACAACAGAAATAACTAGAACACTAAATGACAATAAGTTCGAAAACACATAGTTTAAGAAAATCGAAATTTCTTAAAGATAAGAACAATAAAGGGGTTAATGGAAGTTTTAATTATAGGAATGATTCGAGTCATCTGTTTTATAACCACATTTTGTACAGGCTACTAAGTCCCGGTCCCAGAGACCGATGGACACAAAACGTATGCATGAATAACACAGCGGACGAGTAAAAAGTCGGAAGTGGCTCCTGAAATTGACAAACTTGGCGAAAAATGGCGAAGACAGAATGGAAAAGAAAGGAGATGCAGTAGTTAACGGATGGTCATCGGAAGCCCTGCGGATGAAAGCGGACGGATAATTACGAAGCGGACGCATAGCGGAAAGAGCGGATGCACAACGTACAAATAACGGAAACAAAAGGGGATGCCACGCGGAAGGAAACGCTTTGTCGGCGCTTTGTATGTTTTCAATATAGGCCAACGAGATGCATACGCTTACATCCTATCTATTTACGTGCTACTTACCTAATATTTCCTCCCTCTTTCCGTTTTCAGTTGCAGTGGATCTGAGATGCGAGGGGTATTGCATGCCCATGCAGAGGATGCAAAGAAAAAACAACATACGTTTATAACGGATGATAACGGACATAGAACCGGGCATAGAACGTTAACTTTGTCGCTCGTATATGTCGCAGATTTACATCGTACACGGCGGAAAGTTTATCCGTTCTAAAAGTTTTGTGCAGCTCAAAACTTTTTGCGCGGATGAAATCACAGTGGACGGATGCTCGATGGATAAAGCGTATGAAACACGTATGCAATTAGTACACCACTCAGTACACAACGGATGCATAGCGTTTTTCAACGGATGGCTAGAACTTTTTAACATTTACTCTTTGCATCAGTAAGTAATTTGATTTGATTTGAATTCATTTTCATATGTCACAAAATCAAGAACAAAAAACTATCTAAGTGCAGTGGCACCGACCCTTAAAATTCTGGTGCAGCTCACAATTATTGTTCGATGGATATAGCGTATGAAACACGTATGCAATAAGTACATAACAGATGCATAGCGTTTTCCAACGGATGGCAAGATTTTGTTTACGTTTTACATCTTCTTTGCATTTATAAGTGCAGTGGGACCGAGCCTTACTGATTGATGCTATCAAGTTGTCCCCCAATAAAACAAATGTTCCAATCTGCCTCTTTTTTATTCATGCGTTACTCCATATCCCCCATTTCGTATCTTACCCTCGACTCTCTCCTTCTCCATCCCTCTTTCTTACACACACGCACACACGCGCACATACACACCCTCACACATAATGCGCCCTCTCATCTTTGTTGTGTGTTAACGTCAACGTGGGGACGCATGTATGCGATTTACTGCACCGACACCCTTAATTATATTAATCCACTGACTGGGTTCATGTTTTAGGACATAACGAACACAAAACGTGAACGTATCCGTCGTCGGCCCAACTCCTCGTATCCACCATGTCCACTGTATATTCAATTTGATGATCAAGGGTATAACTGACCTAAAGATGATATTTTGAAAATACGCATTTAATTTATAAATCTTGTTTAAGATATCTGGCTTTGGCAACGGCCCCAGTATACGGGCGTCCCCAGTAAGTGGGTTAAAGTCACACAATTAGTAGGTCCATACAACAAAATACACACTCACACGCACATCCATCTCAAATTTTTTGCCTCACTACGCCACTGCCTGTTCATGACTGGGATTTTTTTTTGTCCCTGCCCCCCCCCCCCCCCGGCAACCGACCCCTGTTACGCTCCTGTCCATATGCATGGAAATACCCTCTCCCCTTTCTCTATCCTCATTCTCTCTCTCTCTCTCATACATTCTCTCCCTCTCTATATATCGCCTTTGTTAGGAGAACGAAATGACGCTTTCCTTATTCGAACTATATCATAAAATCCAACTGCAGTTAACATGGTTAAGACCACTGATCAATCAAATAATAATTAGTCATTGGTTTCACTGATATGTATCTTTGCATCGGATTATCTCCGATCTTTGGAAATCACTAAAAAGATGCAGTCACCGTATGCATGATGTCCGTACTAATGAGGTCATATAATGACTTCAGTTGTTTCCCCTTAGCATTTGAGGTGGTCCTTGGCATTTCTTTCTGATAATCATATAGGATTTCTCCTTTTCCTGTTTAGTAAACGAAGCTTATAACCACTCGCACCCCGCCCCCACCTCGGATAGTTTGAAATGAAAAAAGTTTGACTTCTAAAAATCATGGTGTGTTTATTCTTGTTGCACGCTCTCACTCTTATTGGTTAAAGCTTGAATACTGCAGGGAGAGAAAATGGATTTTAAAGTTACGCAGTATTACATATTCTATGAAAATGGTTATACTCCCATAATGTGCAATAGTTGATTAAATGATGTTATTTCCCCACTTTCCCTTTTTTAATTATATAGTTACTTCACATTTTCACATTAACGTGCAATTTGCTTTCAGTATTTCATAACCCATTCATGCAGTGGTACCATTGCGACTGAATTCGCTTCTAAAAGACTTGAGTAACGATGCTTCTTATGTTTGTGGTCTATTATAAGACATTACCATAGCATCCTACTATCATGCACCTTCCCAATTAGGTCGCAAACCAATCGTGAAATTTCCGGTTGGCTTAAATCCCAGCGCATAATGTGATCCGATACGACACGATTTTTTAATCAATCGCACTTTATACATTAAATGTGTATCTTCCAAAAGATATAATAATTTTGTTTGAAGTTCGGCATAATGTTAGGAATAATGTGAAAATAATAATTTTTGCTTTGCGGCAATCCGTATGGTCGGAGTAAACTCCAAATCGGCTTCTCAAGTCGCAGCAGATGATGACGTCGTCACAATTTTGAATTGAATTTGCTTTTATTCCTACAGGGAGGCTCGAACTGGATGGAATTTCGACTTCAGTTGTCCTTCCACTATTCTGAATTCTGATTACTAAGATTCGGATCGCAACGAATCGTATAGTATGGGCCGGGCTTAAGGAATCGTCTGGGTGCTCGGCCTGAATGGTTTAGCATCAAGCAGGCGTGTATCCAGGGGGGGGGGGGGCGGTGGGGGCGGTCGCGCCCCCCAAACGTCCCCAAAAAGAAAGCTTTGCGCGGTTAAATGACAATATTGCAGTTCTCCTTTGTTTCCCTCACCCTTTCTCTAACCCTGTTTTTCCACCTCAGCTGTAGGACTAGTGTGTTTCTTGCCAGTTAAAGTTATTTTTTTTTCAAATTGATCACGCAACATTTCCGCACTTCTGGTCGGGCCGGCCCATGCAGGGCGCGTAAAATCTCAATTTCTGCCGTTACCCCCATAAAGGCCACTTCTTCCGCTTGTCAACTCATTACTAAACAACCATAATGGAGGGGGGGGGGGCAAACAGGTTCTTCAATTAAAAAGAGAAAGGTGTAAAATTCGTGTCGTATTAAATAAGAAAAGTACAATATTCCTATCAGATTCTCTGAAACTTCATGTCATTTCCCTGCACATATAGTCTCCTGTCTTGTTTTGCGCCCTCAGTTTGAAATTTTGAATGACAGTTAAGTTTATTTATCATTCAAAATGAAGCGCTTTATATAATTTCAATATATAATTTCAATAAAACACAGAAGTTTCAACCTTTTGCGCTCTATTTTCCTTGTGATGAGGTTCAATAATCTTTAATGGAAAATCAATTGAATTAGAGCCGATGGGGTAGGCCTATTATATTTGCATTTAATGAAACGTCCGCTCTTTGAAATTTCAGAGTTTCATTGCTCTGCGCGGGGAGGAATATCTTCCTACCGGTATATTATATACCCTTCTTCTCCACTGTTTTGCGAGTTTAAGATATGCACTGTCGCTAAATTGTTTGTAATAAAATCTGATCTTTCCAAGGAAAGCATTTAATAAAACTTAGAGAATACCCTTTTCCGGGACCATTATATTTTCCCAAAAATTGATAAAGTACTTTAGGTTCCACGCTTCGTGCGGGGTTATTACTGTTTTTATTTCCTCAATTTTTATCTCTTTTTAGTGCGTTCACAATCACTTTTGAAAACAAGGTTCAAGATCACAATAAATTTAACTGAATTGGAGCTGATATGTACTAGATACAATAGAGACGGCTCCTTTTCATTTTAATTCATGAAACATCGAAAGCTTCGTACCCCCCCTTCAGAAGGTGCTAACGCCCACATGGCCCATTTCACCATTTATCATTCCACTTTGCTATTAGTTCCTTAAGTTTAGATATAAAGGCAATCACGACTCATGCGTATAGTTGTTGTTGTGATAATGTATGAGAATAGAGCGCAAGAGTACAGCTTGCTACTGAAGTATATATAATTACAGATGTGGCATCTGCCTATAAATTCTATATAGGCCCGTATTCTGAACTCGGGTTTAAATCAAACCCTGGTTTAATGTTGTGGATTAACTATGGAGAGCCGATTGGGGCACAAATCTCTAACAGTACACATGAAACTTATTAACTCATGTGACACCCAATTTGTTTATTATTGTTTGGGAATGATAAATGAAGTATTTTTCTTTATTATGAAAGCAAGATACTAAACATGGGAAATATACAATAGAAACAGAATTTTTGAATTTTTGGCTCCCCATAATTTTAGCACAGAGTTAGACCGTGGACTAAGTTAAACCTGGCTTCAGAGGCCCGTATTCTGAAGTCAGGTTTAACTTAAACTCAGGTTTAAAGTTGTGGTTTAAGTATGGACAGCCAAAAGTATCATTTTTTTTATTAAGTTGTACGTTTCTTATGTTTGCTGCGCTCTTTCTTGATTCATCGATGGTGAAGACAATAATCTATATATACTTCCTAGACAATTATGAATGATTTGAGAGCCAAATGAGCTGAAATATGATAACCCTATACTGTTAGTGATTTATGTAACAATTGGCTGTCCATACTTAAACCACAACTTTAAACCTGAGTTTAAGTTAAACCCGACTTCAGAATACGGGCCAATATGTCTAAATGTTGGGATTAGGCCTATATGCGTAATAGTTAGGGGTAAGAATTTTCGGACGCTCACTTAGCTCATATGACAACATTTTCTTATATAAAAATGCATTCCACTAGTACGTAGAGAATGCACAGTTTTGAACACCGCCTCTTCCCACAACTACCACCACTAAACCATTTTAAACTGAATAGGACTGCAATTTCCTGTTATATTTCTTTTTAAGTTTTTATTGGGTTTTCATGAATTTGTGTAACAAATATTTCCTGTAATATTTTGACATTCGAGGGAGGCTTTACCGTGATTTTCGACCAAATTAACCAACGATACTGAATACTTAAAAGAAAACAAGATCGCCCTGTAAATATGACGTTCTGTTACAATGGGGGAGTTTCCTAAACCCACACTCGGATTTACATCGTTTTAAATTTCCTGTCTTCTCTTGAAAATAAAACTTGAGTGATCAGTCATGAAATATACGGGATACAGTGTTAATCGTAAAAAAATAACTACTTTCTGTCGTAGGAGACTGGTTTAACTATGGAGAGCCAATAAGGGCACAAATCCCTAACAGTACACATTCAATTTATTAACTCATATGACACCCAAACTGTTCATAACTGTCTAGAAAATTACTGAAGTATTTTTCTTCATTATGAAAGCAAAAGGAAACAAAATAGTAAACATAAGAAATTCGTGTCGTATTAAATAAAAAAGTACAATATTCCTATCAGATTCTCTGAAACTTAATGTCATTTCCCTGCACATATAGTCTCCTGTCTTGTTTTGCGCCCTCAGTTTGAAATTTTGAATGACACTTAAGTTTCTTTATCATTCAAAATGAAGCGCTTTATATAATTTCAATAAATAATTTCAATAAAGCACAGAAGTTTCAACCTTTTGCGCTCTATTTTCCTTGTGATGAGGTTCAATAATCTTTAATGGAAAATCAATTGAATTAGAGCCGATGGGGTAGGCCTATTATATCTGCATTTAATGAAACGTCCGCTCTTTGAAATTTCAGAGTTTCATTGCTCTGCGCGGGGAGGAATATCTTCCTCCCGGTATATTATATACCCTTCTTCTCCTCTGTTTTGCGAGTTAAAGATATGCACTGTCGCTAAATTGTTTGTAATAAAATCTGGTCTTTCCAAGGAAAGCATTTAATATAACTTAGAGAATACCCTTTTCCCGGGACCATTATCTTTTCCCAAAAATTGATAAAGTACTTTAGGTTCCACGCTTCGTGCGGGGTTATTACTATTTTTATTTCCTCAATTTTTATCCCTTTTTAGTGCGTTCACAATCACTTTTGAAAACAAGGTTCAAGATCACAATAAATTTAACTGAATTGGAGCTGATATGTACTAGATACAATAGAGACGGCTCCTTTTCATTTTAACTCATAAAACATCGAAAGCTTCGTAGCCCCCCCCCCTTCAGAAGGTGCTAACGGCAAACGCCCACATGGCCCATTTCACCATTTATCATTCCACTTTGCAGGCAATCACGACTCCTGCGTAGATGTTGTTGTGATACTGTATGAGAATGGAGCGCAAGAGTACAGCTTGCTATATACTGAAGTATATACTGTATAATTACAGATTTGGCATCTGCCTATAAATTCTATAGGCCCGTATTCTGAACTCGGGTTTAAATCAAACCCTGGTTTAAAGTTGTGGATTAACTATGGAGAGCCGATTGGGGCACAAATCTCTAACAGTACACATCAAACTCATTAACTCATATGACACCCAATTTGTTTATTATTGTTTGGGAATGATAAATGAAGGATTTTGACGTATTTTTCTTTATTATGAAAGCAAGATACTAAACATGGGAAATATACAATAGAAACAGAATTTTTGGCTCCCCATAATTTTAACACAGAGTTAGACCGTGGACTAAGTCAAACCTGGCTTCAGAATGTCTAAATGTTGGGATTAGGCCTATATGCGTAATAGTTAGGGGTAAGAATTTTCGGACGCTCACTTAGCTCATATGACAACATTTTCTTATATAAAAATGCATTCCACTAGTACGTAGAGAATGCACAGTTTTGAACACCGCCTCTTCCCACAACTACCACCACTAAACCATTTTAAACTGAATAGGACTGTAATTTCCTGTTATATTTCTTTTTTTATTGGGTTTTCATGATTTTTTGTAACAAATATTTCCTGTAATATTTTGACATTCGAGGGAGGCTTTACTATGATTTTCGACCAAATTAACCAACGATACTGAATACGTAAAATAAAACAAGATCGCCCTGTAAATATGACGTTCTGTTACAATGGGGGAGTTTCCTAAACCCACACTCGGATTTACATCGTTTTAAATTTCCTGTCTTCTCTTGTAAATAAAACTTGAGTGATCAGTCATAAAATATACGGGATACAGTGTTAATCGTAAAAAAATAACTACTTTCTGTCGTAGGAGACTGGTTTAACTATGGAGAGCCAATAAGGGCACAAATCCCTAACAGTACACATTCAATTTATTAACTCATATGACACCCAAACTGTTCATAAATGTCTAGAAATGCAAACTGAAGTATTTTTCTTCATTATGAAAGCAAAAGGAAACAAAATAGTAAACATTAGAAATATACAATATAAACAGAACTTTTGAATTTTGGCTACCCATAATTTTAGCACAGAGTTAGACCGTGGTCTAAGTTAATCCCACTGTTTAAACCTGACTTCAGAATACGGGCCTATATATATGGAAGAAGTGGTAAAACCTTACTTCAGAATACGGGCCTAAAATTATGTACATCAAATAAATGAAAATGCGATGTGTATTATGAATATAAATGTGTGGAATTAAAAAAAGTACATGCGTGCGTTTGTATGTGGGGAAGGATGGGGTCTGGGGCTTTTTAAAACTCATGTAAACTGCATTTACAGCTTGAAAATTCCAAAGACACATTTCCCATGGCTTTTCACTAACCATATCACCTCCAAACCTGGGGATATGTTGAATAAGGGTCAAAGCAATTTGCATCGAATGTCATATATTGTTATGATTTATTACTGGCCCTGAGATGAAAAAAAATAATGACTTCACGCAAAGGTGATGTAAACACCGTTAACATTCTTGCGATTCTATGAAGAAGAATGTTAAAAGATATCTGCAATAAGCTGAACATTCTGAACTTGAAACTTGAAACACCTTAATATGAGCGTCTTTACAGGAAGGGGAGAAAAATTATCTTAACTTAAGCGGGTCAAGTTGGTCAAAGACATTCATGTATATCTGTTAAGACAATGCCTTGTAGGTAATCATGATCCTGATGACTGTATACCTTGTGTTACATGCCTAACGTCCTTACATTTATTACAAGCAAAAGCAGAAGCTCAGCTTCAATAGTATTTTCTCCTAATTAATAGTCAAATAAACCAAAGGGGGTATAAGGTATAGCAGTCAACAATCGATTTACAGAAACTATTTGTTTTACAAGAACATTATGTTTTTTAAACGATTGTCTATTTCACAAGATGTTATATTAGTTGAAGGAGATGGTCATGACTTTAAGTAGAACATTTAAGTCATCTTTAGAAGGAATAGGTTGTTATCCAGTAATTTATTCTACTTATTTGAACTTCATTAATACCCATCCATTTCCATTTAATGATTCATAGAAATACACGCAATAAAGATTTACATGTGACGTAAACACAATGTTTGTATAACCCATTTTGTGCCATATTGTACTATAAATATATAAAAATTGAATCGATATCCAGATGGTGTCTATCCAAAAAAATTAAGTTTCATGTTTCACACATGCATCATTATAATGATATACATTAGTTGAAGGATAGATTCAAACTAATGTTATTATAAATAGAAAGATTGACATCAAGTTTGTATGCAAGGTCGTAATTACCGTAATGTATTATGTGTTATGCAATTCGGAAATGTAGATCAACATTATGAAGAACAATATACAAAAACAAAAACGAAGATGTGATGTATTCTGCACAAGCTATTTCGCTATGCAAATTTTTTTAAATCCATAACTTCGTGTTTTTGTTTTCAATGAAATTCTTAGTGCTATGTTTTGGTTGATTTCATTGATTTTTTTTTATTTATTCAGGTCGGGGAACTACAAAGTACTTCTTAAAAAATCAAATATTTACACGACCCCCTGTATAAAATAGAAAATATATAGCAATTCGACAAATGTACTGTTTTTCTGTTCGAGAGATCTCGTCAACGTTTTGAAAAAATGTACATGATTGAATATCATACATAAACCAAGTCTACGTACGATGATATGATAACCCATTTCGAAGAAAATTCTTAGTCAAATATTTTGTTGTTGGTGGTAGGAATTTTTAAAGGGGCTGATTTGGTATATATGCCAGAATCGAGAAACATGGCCTCTGAGATTTTTTTTCTCTGTGACTCTGTTTCTTGGTAATGGCATTGACCTACCTTTATGCAAAGAAGGTGGATTGTTTTACTTACTGAATCTCTTCGACAGATGTTTCGCTTGAAGCGGGTGATAGGTCGGAGGTTACGGCTCCTCTCCGGGATTTGATGCGATAACTTTGGGGATGGGATGATGGCCCCCATTCCGTATCAAAGCTGGAGGATCGTAACTACAATTCAAGTTTATAGAAACATAAGAAAGAAAACTAAAGTCTTGCTGAATCCATTCAAAACACATTTTGTTTCCTTATATGTTTTCTTTCTTCCTTCATTTTTTTAACTGAATGCGATAATTTATCTTCACATCTCCTTGTAAACAGCTACATTTTATACCAACGACCTCTATATTTAGACCCTGTCACGTTCTGCCGTGTAATGATATCTACAAAAATGTAGTAGTGATATCATGTATTTGTTTCGCTTTGTTCAATTCGTGTTTTATGTGGTTTACATATACAGCTTGACCCTGACAGATAGCATTTTATAGCCATTTTAATCTCTTGACTGTCTCAAACCATTTCACGAAAATGCATTGGGAGACTTAGGCGGGGGGTGGGGGTAGACGACCTTTGCATTCATTCAGAATGACTTCGAATCTCCTAGTCTACCGATTGCAATTTGTCCATGATAATCTCTCGAGAAATGAAACGTTAGAATAAAGCGATTACAAAAGCAATCTTATTTGATATTGACGAGAATGTGAAGGAAAGGGTTTTGAAATAATAAACCCATCAAGTCAGCGTGCTGAGATAATAATTAATTACAAAACCAACGTAACGAAACAATAATGTTTTAATTCAACCGTAGATTTCTGATTTAATATATATGTATTTCTGCTAGAAATAATTTAAATCAATTAATTTTCATACGAACCGGTTGTTGATTTTTCATAATAATATTTCTCCGATTTAATTTGGAATATCTACCACGAAACATCCCATCGTTGCATTTCGTTTCAGTTCTCCTAATTGGTGCACTCGAAGTCGTGTTGGTCTCTGAATAAGAAGTGTTGCAGTATTGATTATCAAAACTGTTTGCGGAGTTCAACGATCTCGGCGATGTGACTGATCGACAGATTACGATGTCGTCCATTGTCATTCGTTGACTACTTGTTCCAGGTAAGGTATGTGATATGATCTCCATGTCAATAGATGGTTGGTATTTGGCCCGTATTTGGAAATGTCCAGATTTGTTTGCTAATAATCGACTCGGTACCCCACTATGGCACAATATTGCTTCAAACCAAGAGAGAACAACAATACAAGCTTTAACGCCGATGTCTTTAGACAATTATCCTCTACAAGATGGTTTCATTACTTCTGGACTTGTTGCGTCTCAGGATAGCGCGCACGACAGTCCGTTCTCACCCCACTCTGTCTGTGCAATCTCCTTGGTGCAATCATCTAATTTATTCCCCTGATATTCTCAATCTGACGTGTGTGCATCTTAAGCGTTTGATAACCAATTAGACATGCATTGTTGAAGTCATACAGGACATTGTAATAGATGGAAGATAGCAAACCGAACATGAGTTCCATTGGTAAAATCCTCATTAATTGGTGTTGTTTCTCTGACGATGGGAAGGCATATGATACATAACGAAAACAAGAAATTGAGCATAGAATTAATTTCTTCTGTGCTTCGAAATGGGGACCAAATCACAAGTGCCAAATACAGTAGTTGATCATTCGAAGGCTAGAATTCAGAATTAATTTTAATTTGATAATTTAGCAATATATTTTCCGTTGTCATGGTTTCGCCAAATATTCATATACATGTAACTATATACGGATGTATATAAACTATACTATGTGTTCAAATGTTTGTTTTTATTTAGGAAACGGATGTATTACGCTAATGAGAACGAAGTCCACGCATTTTCACCTTGAACTTGAATAATTTTCAATTACCAAAATAAAAATGTCAATACTAAATCAATGATGCACGTAAAAGACGAAATAGTCTAGTAATTGGGTAAAACGTACATGTACATTGTATTTCAACTTCTGAAATCTTCTTTAAGGTTTTAGATTTTAAACCCCTTTCCCCGATTTTAAAAGGTACCGACAATCTAAACGAAATGTCAATCTTAAATCGTAGTTAAATTTCTTATGTTTTGTAAAGGTGCAATATTGTATATATTGTGTGATGAAGTCATATTGCATGAGTGCAAGATCGATACCTGACATTTGAAAGAAATGTTGACACGACATTTGCTCCGGTCTTCAGAGGTCATCGAGTTAGGATTGTAATAGGGTTTATGGTTCAGAATAATGTAAAGATGAGGATTATAGGTAACTAGATGTTTGGCTTAATGTGTGCAGATTGTCACAGGAGCAAATGTCATGGAACCAAAGAAATATCATGCAGTTCAGTCACCAAAATACTTTACTTTTTATCCTGTATACTGGGACGTAAAGGTAAATATGGTAATTTCCTTTTCAAATATATATGTTTCCTTATTTTTTTTTCATTCCACCGTTTCTCCTTTTCTTTGTGCATCCTCAGTGGCGTCCGTTCCATTCACCCCTCTGCCTATTTACAGACAGCTAGGTCAATAACCTTAAGCCCAGCGCACATTGTGCGATCCTATACGACGCGATTTACAGATAAATTGCATTTTGCATTTAATAATAAAGCACCAAGAAGTAAAATAATTTTGTTTGAAGTTCGGTATAATGTTAGGAATAATAAAATCATAATTTTGCTTTGCGGCAATCTGTATGGTCGGAGTAAAGTCCAATTCGGCTTCAAGTCGCAGCCGATCATGACGTCATTACGATTTGGAAATGAATTTGCTTTTATTCCTACAGGGAGGCTCGAACTCGACTGAATTTAGATTTCGGTAGTCCCAGGCGCGGATCCAGGGGGGCACGTGCCCCCCATTTAGAAGCAAAATAAAAAATTTCGGTACTAAATATCCTTAATTTGTGGTTGAAAACTTTTTTTTTTTTTGCTTGTCAATTTGTTTCGGGTACGATATCTTCTTCATTTGTGGTTAAAAACCTTTTATTTAATTTTTTTTTTTTGGGGGGGGGGGCTTGTCAAAAATTTTCCTCCGAAATTGCCCCCCCCCCCCTTTGGAAAATCCTGGATCCGCCCCTGAGTAGTCCTACCGCTATTCTGAACTCTGATTGATCCAATCAATCTTAACTATATGGAAATCCATCAGTGTTTATAATTTCTTCTACAGGAAATTTGCGAAAAATATCCTTTGTATACCAAGGAGAACACCAAATTATCAAGAAATCAGTGAATTTATGGATATACATTCATATCTATAAAAAAAAATGAAAAAACATGCATTTTAAATGTTGGCTTTGCTGGCTTTCCATAGTTGCGCTTGATCGGATCAATAGCCTTCTTTCGCAATCCTCACGGACGCTAATATTAGGGTCCCCTAACACAAAAGTTAACGCTTAATCATACACTTGATTTTTAAGATTGATTGTACATTATAGTCAATAGAATCAAACGTAGAAAACTGCTCTACAATCAATGCTAAGCTTTGTGTTACAAGGGGGTTACAGTCCCTACATATCTTCCTTTCGTGTGCAAAATTCTTTCCCGCGACACCCGCACCATACATGCATGTACATTACGACTGATGGCTGGAGATATTCGAAATGCAGGACCTACAATAGATTATGACATGGATAAGAAAGTGGTTTTTCAAACAAATCGAGTACATATATTGAGTGAGGTAAAATTTACTGAATTAAGGCTTAGATATAGATCATTACAGTCCATCGAATCGATATTGCATTTAATGTGGATTATCAGGTCCCTCGGAGAGGACCTTAAGCTGTCGGTCCCCTGGTTGCTTGCTCACAGGCATTCGTGCTTTCTTAGCAGTCAGGTAAAAAAACCTCGGTATAACATTGGTGGATCACTGGCAATTGATTCCATGGGTCAGATCACCTCTCCCATGTCTCCAGCCGAAACAATTTTGCATGCGTTGATATGTACACGGCATAGGCAATAGGCCTAAACATGCTAAACGCGTCTGAACATCAGTCAAATTTGCGGGGTTTTTTCTTTTGCTTATTCCTTCTACACAAACGATATGTCTCTAGCACACAATGTAATAGGCATTATGTTTTACTTTCCCCAGAAATGGGGGATTAGATTTTAATTCCGGGGGGGGGGGATCACTTCCATTGATAAGTGTATACCAGGCGCGACCATGTGGTTTCGAAAAGCACCATAAACAAGGGAAGCAAGTCTTTTCCAAGGCACCGTAACACAAAGCTTAGCAATGATCGTAGAACATTTTTCTACGATTGATTCCATTGACTAAGATGTACAATCAATCGTAATAATGAAGCATACGATCAATCGCTAACCTTTGCGTTACGGGACCCTGATTATGAAAATGCATCTCTTAACAAGTATTTAGCTTGTGAAACCCTACAAGTACTGAATTAAGGCTTAGATATAGATACTACAGTGGATTCACCTGGATGGGGTATGGGTTAGGGCGGTCCGCGGACTATAGTTATTTGGTTAACTTTGCCCAATGCCTGGCAGCTCATCCAGGTGAATCCAGTGTTTAATTATTTTTGTGTTACTGTATTATTGTAACAATTAATTTCTATCATTGTATTTGACTTGTTTGATATTCTGCCAAATAAAATAATAATAATAATAAAAAAACATATCCTCCTTTTCAGTATTTTAAACATCGTTTTTGACACCCTTATATAACGTTACATAGGCCTATACGTAACGTACTTGCCCACTCTTTTCCTTTTTACGCGTGGTCGCGCCTAGTACACTCTTCAATGGAAGTGGGCCCCCCGGGCGGCCTCTCGAGCTCTGGGAGGAACCAAATGTGGCTTTTGAAAGTCGTCCTAAATCGGATATATCGCTGTTACCATAGTAGCATCCAGGATTTTGCACACGAAACGCAGATTGAATGTTTCCGTTCCAGATGCGAAACGAAAAAAAATCTCATGTCACACACACAATTTGCATTGCAGGACAGAGTTTTACGACCATGAGGACGGGCCCAAAAGTCTCTTCCAAAATCAACTACCGTCGCAAATAAGCGTTCGCGTTCTCCAACGAAAGGTCGGGAATAGCAACTCTTTGTAAGACGAGCCCTTGATCGCTGAAATTTTGATTGGTTGGAATGTTCATAGTAAATGTCGTTACGATTTCTTTGAAATTCAGATCGCAATGAATAGCATAGTGTGCGCTGGGCTTCAGTGTTTCATGAACTAGGTCTACCGCATCATGATTTCTAAGCGAATTTTCAAAATCCTCCGACTTATTGTATTACATGAATTGTATTCTATCTATTAGCTGATCCAGGGCCGTCGGAAGGCCCACTCCTCCTATGAGGAAATGTGATTTTCTTTTTAATAAATAAAAAATGTGATGAATAGCCACCCCCATGACGTCAAGGGGAATGGTATAATTATCAAATATAGGAAGGTAAAGGTTCAAATGTGATGACATTTGATCTTTTTTTGTGTGCGTGTGCTGTTGCTTGTCAGATAATTTTTCATTTAATAAAAATAAAGATGAATTGGGCCGCTTTTTGGGACCCTCTCCTAAGAAATCTTGGATCCACCTTACAGGGGCGTAACAGGGGTCGGTGGCCGGGGAGGGGGGGGGGCAAAAACCAAAAAAAATCCTGGTCATATCATTGTATGAACATACAGTGGTGTATATAATGAGGCAAACATTTTCAAGGGGGTCAGATATGGCGTATTGGGCAAGATTTGTCTTTAAAAACAAGTTGCGAGCGAGCGAAAGATTTGACATTTTTATTACAAAAATCCAATTTCGTGATAGATTTTGACATAGTATACAGACAATAGTATTATATTTCACCCTTCTCTTTTACTTGCCTTTCTTTTCCTTTTTTTTTTTTGGTCTATACGCCACTGTGAACAGGATACTATTTTTATGATTGTGCGCGAAGCTCTATGCGGCAGTAGCGTGAAGAGTAAAAAATAAAGAGGGGCAAAATATGGCGCATGTGCCAAAAAGCTGGTTAATGTAAGTCCCGAGTGAGCGAAGCGAGCGAAAAAAAACCACATTTTCGAGAGAATAAATTTGAGATATTTTCTTATATCATATTCAGTAAATAACGTTATATCTTACACTTTTCCTTTGCTTTTCTTTACTTTTCCTTTGCTTTTTTTTTCTCCTTTGCTTTTTTGTTTTTGGTTATAGAACTTTGGGGAGCCATGGCCCAACCCTTCCATCTTTACGCAAGGGCTATGCGGGTGGGGTCCGGGGCGGAGCCCCCAGAACCTCTTGATATCAAAGCCATTTTAAAGCTTACAGATTGCCGCTATTTTTAATCAAATCGCTGCTATATACAATATATAGCTTTTACACAATACATTAATTGAATTCAGTATACTTTACAAACATTTTGAGGGGCACAACATATAGCAATGTGGAAAAATTGTAAAAAGTCGTCAGCGAGCGAAGCGAGCCCGAAAAAAAAAATTGCCTTTTGAAGAGAAATCTTAATTATGTGATAGATTTTTCCATGATATTCAAAAAACATATTTCATTGCTTTCCATTCATTATTTTCATTACGTTGCCTCCTATTTCTTTATAGAGCCCTTTGAGGGATACAGATGAAGAGCCCCTACTGCTGCGTGGGGTCTGGGGCAAAGCCCCTGGTAGCTTTCGAGATTTAGCCAAAGTAAACATTAAGAGACTTTTTTAAAGGTAACTCTTGCCAGCGTAAAGCTTTACCTAATAATAATAGGGACATAGGTTATAACGTATAACAGGAGGATATTTCAAGCCTTTGGCTAAGGACTTTTTTGTCCTGATTGCGACCGTTATTAAATAAAATTTAGCAAGTTTATAACACAATATTACAACCGCGTAGCCAGGATTTCATTTTGGAGGGGGCGGTAAATGCACGCGAAGCGTGCCAACACTTACAGAGCGCGCAAAGCGCGCTCCCTATAGGGGGTGGGTGCAGGGAGGGGGAGTTTCCCCCTCCCGCGCGAAGCTTTCGGTGTTTCATAAATTAAAATAAAAAGGAGCCGCCTCCCTTGACTCTAGTACCTATATCAGCTCCAATTCATTTGACTATATTGTGATTTTGAACCTTGTTTTCAAAAGTGATTGTAAAACGAACAAAAAAGGGATAAAATGGAGGAAATTAAAATAATATTAACCCCGCGCGAAGCGCGGAAGCTAAAGCGTTTTATTTTTTATTTTTGCAAAGAAAATGGTCCCGGGAAAAGGTTATTTTCTAAGTTATATTGAATACTTCCCTTGGAAAGATTTGATTACAAACAATTTAGCGACAGTGCATATAAGGATATATGCCGGGAGGAAGATATTCCTCCCCGCGCAGAGCAATGAAACTCTGAAATTTCAAAGGGCGGACGTTTCATCAAATGCAGATATCTCTAATACCCCCATCAGCTCTAATTCAATTAATTTTCTAAGATTATTGAACTTCATTACAAGGAAAATAGTGCGCAAAAAGTTGAAACTTCTGTGATTATTGAAATTATATAAAACAGGATGATGTATAATTTTTTTCACTTATCCTGATGCGCTTCACTTTGAATGATAAACTGAGGGCGCAAAACAGGACAGGAGATGAATGTGCAGGGAAATGACATGAAGTTGAATAGAATTTGATAAAAAAAATATTGTACTTTTTTTTATTTAATACGACGCGAATTTTATACCCTTCCTCTTTTTAAATTAGGAACCTGTTTGCCCCATAATTGTGGTTGTTTAGTAATGAGCTGAAAAGCGGGAGAAGTTGCCTATATGGAGGTGACGGCAGAAATTGAGATAAAGATTTTACCCGCCCGGAGCCGACCCGACCAGAAGTTGCGCGATCAATTAAAAAAAAGATAAATTCATATACTTCGGCCTAACCTTACTCTAATTCCATGCCCTAATGTATACATTTGAACTTTAACTTGCAAGAAACACATATAGCTGCATGAGGTGGAAAAACAGGGTTAGAGAAAGGGTGAGGGAAACAAAGGAGAACTGCAATATTGTCATTTAACCGCGCGCAGCGCGGAAGCAAAATTAATATATAAATTTAGAGGAAGAGTCACGGAGAATAAAAAGAAAAACCTACAAAGCTACCTTTCTTCCCTTTCCTCCCTTCACTTTTCCTTTTCTCCTCTCTTTTTCCCTTCTTTTTTTTCTTTTTGGGGACGTTTTGGAGGGGGCGACCGCCCCCACCGCCCCCCCCCTGGCTACGCGCCTGCAATATTATTATGCAGTACATCTTTCTTCCCGTTCTTTATTTTCAATCATCGGCAGCCCGGTCGTGTTAATAAGTTCTTTTTTTTTCTTGTCGCTTTTCTTCGTTTTCCAATTAAGCTTTTTGTTCAGTATTTATTTTACCTTTATTTCTCGGGAGTTCCCGCTTTTGTTTGCCATTTTGTCATCTTTTGATTTATTTCCCTTTCTTACTAATAAAAAATGCTAATGTATGAGAAGGCCTATTTCGGAATGATTTGTTCTTTCTCACATGTTCTTCTTTCGTTCCTTTTAACGCTTTCCTTCCGTTTAATAAAAATTAAGGTGTTACTTTGCGAAGAACCAATGCCCAAAGTGTAGATATTGTGTGTTACAAAATGTCAATGAAAATTTGTCACTATCAGAGCCCCTACGTGTCATGTAGATTTTTTTTTTTGGGGGGGGGTTGGAGGGTTAGGCTTATGAGTTTGCATAATAAGAAGTCTTTTCCTCGACCCATTATTCCCATTATTCCAAATATACACTTGCTTAGCTAAAGGGTTGATCTGACAATAGTCTAGAGATTACTGAATTTCATTTAGGACTTTTAGATATTAAGCGCCCTTTTGTAGGCGTACTGTTTTTCTTTTCAAAAATCATCCTTTACACACCTATCTTACAAATTTAGTGATTGGATACCAGATCGCTATAATCCGGTACACAAAGATTATCCTGCATGTAGATCATTTCAAACTTGATCATACATGTCATGCATGTGGATGTAATATGTGGATATCTACCAGTTCCCATCTAAACAAATATTGTAAAGGAGCTATAACATGCTTTTATTTCATGTCATCCATATCATAATAGTTTTAGGACAGACTGGTTTTAAAAAATGAAGCAAATGACCTGAGACGGTATATACGGTCACTTTAAGGCACTGGCGTAAATCCGTGTTGAGGGGTGGGGGGATGACTGAAATATTTTGGCATTTTTTTTGCAATCATGTTTTTAGATATGCAAGGAATTGTAATTGATATGTCCACAGTGGCGTACCGTGGGTCACGGCATTGTGGGGGCACCAGCAAAATTTTTGAATCACTGAGTGAGCGCGCAAAGCGCTCTCAGTTGCTAGTTATTCTGACCTAATAGAGACATTTTAAGGACAATGTCATTGAACGGACATGTATCTCACTGATCAAATAATGCGAGCGCGAAGCGCGAGCTGAATTTTTTTTATATTCACACCTAAAAAGGGACATTATAATCAAATTTGTGTAATCATGATAGGTACCTGTCTCGCTAAACAATGCGAGCGCGAAGCGCGAGCTGAAATTTTCGTATATTTTGACCCCAAACAGCGAGATTTTAAGGAATATATTTTAGGAATCCATTAAGAGTATGCATATCTCACCATAGTCATCTAATGCGAGTGCCAAGCGCTTGCTGATTTTATTAGAATTACATCTGAACACATGAAACACTTTTTGTAGTCATTGCAATGATGATTATCATATACGCATCTCACTAATCAAATATTGCGAGCGTGAAGCGCGAGCAGAAAATTTAGATAATTCAGACCTGAAGTGGGGCATTCTAAGGTTTCTTTGTAGGAATTAACTTGGACCATACGTATTTCATTAACCAAATGATGCGAGTGCGAAGCGCGAGCTGAACATTTTTGATATTCAGATCAGAAAAAGGGACATTTTAAGGATCGACTGATTTTAGGAATTCATGAAGAGCAAACATATCTCACCAATCCACTAATGCGAACGTAATCACGGACAGGAAATGTTTTTATATATACGAAGACCTTAACATGGGGCAATCACTTTTTGAGTCATGTAAAAGAAGCATGTCACTACATAAAACAATGATAACTCAAGTGCTAGGAAACATATTTGGTTTATATTGACTTGAAAACGGGATGTTTTAGTACAACAGGATTACATATCTCGTTGAACAGACAATGCGAGCACCAGGAACAATGAAGACGTAGGCCCTGGGCAAATTATGTTTCATAAAGTTATGATAAAAATGTTTCTTATGTAATGTAACATAACATAATTATAATATAATATAACATTATAATGAATAATATTTTCTTCTTTCCCACTACGTTTCTTTTCCTTTCTCCCTCTTTTATCTTTTTCCCCATTTCCCCGGGGTTTTTTTGTCAGCCGATGGGGGGAGCATGTGCCTCCCATGCCCCCCCCCCCCGTATATAGTTACGCCACTGTATGTCCATATGGCAAATACCCCTCCACTATTGTCTTTTTACCCCATGATGGTTTAATGGTTTTATTAGAGATTACATTTAAAAAAATTTGACATTCCATCTTAATCCCTTCCCAAAGACCCCAACATTGATGAATTAGAAGAATCGGGGGTTTCTCTTCAATGTTATAATAAGGACATAAGTATTTCGTTTGGAAATGGTGAACTGGCTCTTTATTTGCATTTTATGATTCAATAATATTGTTTTATTTGTTAAGCGGTATTTTAGGAAGAATTTTCACCAATAAAACAATTATCTCTTGTGATTTTTTTTCCATTTC
Source organism: Lytechinus pictus (assembly GCF_037042905.1). Lineage (NCBI taxonomy): Eukaryota > Metazoa > Echinodermata > Echinoidea > Temnopleuroida > Toxopneustidae > Lytechinus > Lytechinus pictus. The sequence continues at coordinate 57,693,670 of NC_087247.1, read as the reverse complement.
TTTCGTAAAAAGTGGGGGGGGGGGTGATTGTACAGGCCACCCCCCTCCTCGAAAAGTGGGGGGGGGGATATATCCCCCCATCCCCCCGGGATTTACGCCAGTGCTTTAAGGCCTGGATTTGAAGAGGTTCTGAGTGAATCAGTTCATGGAAAGAGTAGGATTTCTTGGTGGTGTTGACGAGTTATGTAAGAAAGTGTGAACGTTTGCATGTCAGACGTAATAGAACATCATTCGATGAAGAATGAATGCAGGATTAAAATGGAGTTGTGAAGAGATAGTAAATAATCAAGCGAGAAATGTACAATTCGGGGACCAACTCTGATTTGGAATACCATAAAATCAAGAAAAGCTGACGTAGTTTCGACGGGAGTTTCGATGGGAACCTACATATGTATGATATAATGACATGTTGAGATTACTATGGCTCATAAGATGAGATGACCTTTAAATATTATTGAACCATTCTAATATTCCAAGGAACACTCATCTTTATGTCATCTGTATTGTAATGGGGCAATGGACCTGCATGGTCTTCGTGTATAGGCATATTCTAATTTATTACATTAATAAGTAAAATGCAGAGGCAAACTATATAAGCAAATATATGCTTGAAGCATAGCAGCCAAAAAAGGGAAGGGCTACATGGAAACCAAAGAAATTAATTGTGTCTGTAAGAAAAAAAAATTAATGTCACGAATCATCAAATAACGGGGGAAAAAGTAGAAATTGACAAATGAAGTGGGTGCTAGTGAGTGCTAGTGGGTGCAAGTGCAGGTGAGAGATTTATGAATATCTGGATAAAATATATTTTTTCAATGAAGCTTTAAAAGAAAAGACAGATGCAGTGAGTTTAATATGATTGGGTATGTTGTTCCATATATCTGGGCCGTGGTGTCTAATTGTTTTCTGTGCTAAAATTATATTCGGGTTTGTCAAATGAAAGTCTGATGAGTGACGTGTAGGATATGAATGAATGTCCCTATTGTAAGTAAAAATGTTTTGAAAGGATGTAGGTAAAGCATTGGTTGAGAATTTGTACATAAAAATGGCAGATTGTAAAGTATGGATATCGTTTATTTTCTACGTTTTGAGTTTCCGAAAAATGGGATCAGAGTGAGCTAAATATTGCGAATGGGTGCAAATACGGATTCCTTTTTTTTTGAAGGCGCAGAATTGAATCTATTTTTGTTTTATTGCTATTACCCCACAATATATTGCAATATGAAATATGTGATAAAATAAAAGAATTGTACAACATAAATAGTGATCTTTGGGAAAGACAATATTTGAGTTTATATAATAGACCAATACATCTGGCAACTAGTGTGCTAACATTATGAATGTGGCTGTTCCAAGTTAAATTAGAATCGATTATTACCCCTAAACATTTTGTCTCTTGTTTTTCAATGAGACTGATGTTATTAATTTGAATGGAACCACGAAATGTATGTTTAGAATTAAGGTGTTTAAAGTATATGAAATTTGTTTTGTTAATGTTTAAGGAGAGTTTGTTTGATTTAAACCACATAGACAATTTATCTAATTCGTGATTAAGTATTGTTTCAAGTATGTCTAAGTTTTTGTGAGAATAAAATACATTAGTGTCATCTGCAAAGAGAACATAGGTAAGTACAGGTGATGCATTAATTATATCATTCATATAAATTAAAAATAACAAAGGGCCTAGGATGGAGCCCTGTGGTACCCCACACTTAACGGTACAAACTTGGGATGATTTATAATGAAAATTAACATACTGACGTCTGTTGGATAAATAATCATCAAACCATGATAAAACAATACTTCTGATTCCGTAAGTCTTTAATTTACACAAAAGAATATGGTGATCCATAGTATCGAATGCCTTCGATAGATCCATAAAGACCCCAACGGTGTGTTCATTTTTAGAAAGTGAATCTATTATTTTATCATGTAATTGTAAGATTGCATAGTCAGTTGAATGATTTTTCCTAAAGCCATATTGATTTGAGATTAATAATTTATTTGTATCCAGAAAAGAGTACAATCGTTTGTAAACAATTTTTTCAAGTATTTTGGATATACTGGGTAATAATGAAATGGGACGGTAGTTAGAGATTTGGCAAGGGTCTTCTTTTTTGTAAATAGGAATTATTTTTGCAATTTTTAGTTGATCCGGAAAAATTCAATTTGAGAGAGATAAATTGAAAATATATGAAAGCGGAGAAGCTAAATAATGAATTATTTCTTTAAGTAAACATACACTGATACCGTCATGGCCACTGGATTTAGTAGATTTAAAAGACCGAACAATTTCTATGATTTCATGAGTATTGGTAGGGTTAAAAAATAAAGAATGTTCGGCATGATTACCTAAATATGTAGAAAAATCATTGGCATTAGTTGCAATTTTAGATGCAAGATTAGGACCAACATTGGTAAAAAAAGAATTAAATGCATTAGCAATTTCTGAAGGGTCTTGCGTTTTATGCCCGTTTAAAAGGAACTCAACATTGTTAAAATCACGCGTATTTTTATTTAACATTTCATTTACTGTATGCCACAATGTTTTGTTATTATCCTTATTTTTTTCAATTTTATTAGAAAAGTACGATCTTCGAGCCAAGCGAATTATTGAGGTTAATTTATTACGGTATTTCTTGTATTTGTTTTGATGTTATAGAGTTGGTGATTTAATCGATTACGGGTGAATATTGATTGAATTATACCTTGGGTGATCCATGGTTGTTTATTCTTATTTTTACCAGGTTTGATTCTTGTCAAAGGTACATTTTTGTCATAATAGTAAAGAAGTTTATTTAAAAATATGTCATATGATTTATTGATATTGTCTTCTCTATAAACATCTGCCCAACCCTCTGCACTCAAATCAGTTTTAAGAGATTGTATGTTACGTAAAGTTTCTTTTCGTCGGGTAATTTTTTCGTTATTTTGTTGTTTTGGTAAGTGTTTGTCATCTTGACATATCGTGAATATGGGTAAATGATCTGAAATGTCATAGTAAATTATTCCGTTGTTGTCTTTATCATTAAAAGTACCTACATTGGAAAAAATATTATCTAGTATTGTGTGTGTTGTACTAGTTATCCGCGTTGGTTTATTAATGAGTGATTTAAAAGAAAATGAGGAAAATAAATCAATAAACTGTTGACCAAGTGGAGTGTAAGGCTTTGAAATGTCTATATTGAAATCACCCATGAAATAAACGTCCTTGTTTTCGCGTGATATCTTTTCAAGGCATGTTTCCAATCTGTCCAAAAATGTGTTAATGATGTTATTTGGTGGTCTATAGACAATACCAGCTATTTTATTTTTTTTTTGTCCTCAACAATTTCTATGAATAACGATTCTATACCTTCAAGTTTAATATCATGTCTAATTTTGAAATGTAGATCATTATGAATGTAAAAAGCGACACCCCCTCCCATTCCATGTTTACGATCGTTATGTTTTAATGTATAATTGTCAATATTAAAAATGTTTGGAGTTGTTGAATGTAACCAGGTTTCTGACATTGCGATCAAAGAAAATGGAAAAGTATTCAATACGGATAAAAACTCACTGAAAGTATCAAAGTTTTTTTGCAAGCTTCTAATATTAATGTGCATAAAGCTAAAGTCGATTGGTTTATCGATTTTGGTGGTATTAAAAGCTATATTGAATTCGTTTGCAGTGTAGTATTTACACTGAGGTGTAAATAAAGCGTTGTTTAAAACGTCATCCAGGTTCATAAATGGCTGAAATTTCGGTTACCAATACGGTGTATTGAATTTAGGGTGAAAGGTGCGTGCAGGTGGGTGTAGTGTATTTGCCCTGGACTTGAATAAATTCATGATGAAACAGCATAACTTTGGATTTATTAATAGTATTTTATACTTCCGCAGAAATCTATGAAATCTTAATGATAAGTGTACCTTTATCCTTCATGTTTGTAATGAAAAAATAAGAATTATATTATGTGTTGCACAGTTAGCTCTTTGCACACTGAATTAATTTTGGGGGATAATAATGACAACTGTTTCAATGTTATTTTCTTCGATTGATGATTTCTACATTGTATCATAAATACTTATGATTATTACATAGATGTTATCGAAGAACTATTGGAATGTATGAGCTTCTCTAATATGTATGTAGAGGAGAAATTGCAACATCAGCGTGTGTATTTGAGTTTTGTCAGACGTGTATCAATCAGATATGATTATTTACGTCTGGGACCGACCTTTAACGTCACCATCCGAAAGACGTGACCAGGGCTCGAACTTCGAACCTCTGCATCAATTTGTAACTTCCCCACAGCTTGGATTACAGGCGCACGCCACAACGCCCAGCGCGCAAAGAGTTAAAATATCTTACAAATGTATGCTCTAGAAAATCCAGTTATACTCGTCGGTTATGGAATGAGTAAGCCTATATATAAGCAATACGGTATCATAAATGTTATCCATATTTAAATCATGATTTTGTTAATCATAACTAATGGAAGTGTTTCATTATGGACCATGGGCCTAATTATCATCAGTATAGTAGGATTTTCTGCATAAGAAAATGAATTGTATTGAGTAGTAAGCTCGTTCTATAATTGCTTGCATGCGTCATCGATACGCTCAAATGGAAAAGGTGATTTGATTAATTATTCACACTTCTGTAGGATTTCACTGCTCCGTGGATGAGGTACATGTCTTTACCATGATATTCCATCTAATCAGTCTGTAATCTTGGTGCCTCTATGAAGAGGGTGCCCCACTCCAATAGTCAACTTGTTCTTCAGCAGCCTGGCATCCCCATTATTCAATAAATTCAATTTATTTATGTTCCACTTTTATTTTGACAATTATGATATTTACACATTTTCTCTTATCATTCATTTTCAAGTCATTAGATACATATTCAAAAATTTAATTCAGATAAATGAAAAGTGATTGAAAGTAAAGGAGGGTCATCTAAAAGGTTAAGCTTGTTGTTTATATGTCTCTCTATGAGCTGTGATTTTATGTTTTTATTTGATTAGAGAATACGTTAACTTGTTTCGTACAATATGTTCTAAGTTTTCTTTTGAAAAAGGTACAGTTGCCTCGTTTGAAATCCATATACATGAAGACATGAAGAGCTCAGTAGCAAAAAGGGTTAGATCCATTTTTCATCAAATTTGATTTTGTTGTCTCAATGTTTAGACTTTTTTAAAGGGTTTAGATCCATTTCAGTTTGCTTGTAAAAGGGATTAGATCCACACAAAAAATTTGGAAAAGAATATTTAAAGAAATATGAAGACAGTCATGTGGATTTCTTTTATACCCAATTTTATGTTTACGCGGTAGGGTATCATGAAAATTCAGTTTCGCATAAGAATATTGCAATTCAGGAGGATAAAAAAAGGATTTTCTTGGAGTGGATCTATCCCCTTTTGCAAACAAACTCTTCTGAAGAGCTCATTTGTCAAAAGGGGTTGGATCCATTTTCATAAACTTTTTATTGTTTTTTGTCTCAAAACCTATAGATTTTTAGTTGCTCTGATAATACCAAAGAAAATTTAAAATTCCCATTACAACGTAAATAAAAGTGTCAAAGAAAAATCTTTTTTTTTTATTCAAAAGGGATTGGATTCAATTTAGTTTACTTGCAAAAGGGGTTAGATCCATAATGGTAATTTTTTGAAGAAAAAAAATATATAAAAACATTGAAGACAGGTAGATTTATATAACCAATTTTATGTTCACACTGCAGGGTACGTAGTACACCATGACAATTTTATAGTTTTTCATAAGAATATTGCAATATGGGAAAATAAAAAAAACATGATTTTTCTCGGAATAGTCCAAAGTGCATCTAACACCTTTTGCAACCAAACTCTTCAAATACAAAGTTATTTGTATTCCAGATTTTATGACATATCTAAAATAAGTGTATCCAAAATTATTTCGGTTTAACTATAAAACATAGTGAATAGATTAATAGTCATTACGTGAAAATTTGTAAATATTACATAATACCACATAATAGTGATTGAAGTTCACCATGACAAAAAGTTTGTTGTCAAAATAACATAAAAAAATAACAAACAAATGTTGACATTCGAGATTAAGAAATTAAGTTATTGGAGTTTTAAGCTTTGATTAGTGACGTAATATACGAGCAGCTGCCCATTGTGTTGTTAAGAAGAATTGTAAAAGAAATTACAGGTATATTCATCCATTTAGCTATTCTTTTTCTCTAGGAAGTTCATTGCATAATAAGAATATTCCAGAACATGCAGAATGTCTCAGTTAAGCTTTGTTAGGCCCCCATATTTAATGAGGCACTGCCATATCTGGTATTTTTATAATTTACAATGGACAATAGACATGATAGAGACTGCACGCGAGCAGGGAAAAAGTACAATAGGATTAGCTATGTTGTTTACATCATGTCACTGAGGTCATTCAAGAGTCTTCTAGAATTAGGAGAAAGCAGAGAAAGAAGGAAGCTTCAAGAATAGTGGAAATTTACGTATATATAGCTGGCAGTTTCTTCAATCATAATGGTGCACGATGTCCACAATTTTGCAGACATCTGGTGTGAATTTATTTGTCTGTCGATATACTGAATGTACAATAAATATCATTATATTATTTTAGAAAATGATTTTTTTTCAATGATTTAGTTGTTTACCACACGATAAATGGGCAAACTGCATATGACGTCATAAATAACAAAAATGAATTGAAATATGTTTTTAGATCTTTTATGGATTTTTTCAAAAAAACATTCACCAATATTCTTTATTTATCTTATTTTTCTTGCTATTTTTAAATTAAACTATTCGTCATAGTGAACTTCTATTATAAATCGGAGCATTTGAATACCTTTAGGCCTATGTATTCTCACCGTGTCACACTGTGTTTTGCTTTCTTTTGCTGACCCTCAAAGATTTGACAAACAAACTTTTTTAAAGCCGTACAGGTACAAGACGGTTAGTACCCAATGTCTATATATAACGTATTGGAAAATAAAGATTTGATATATCAAAATTAAAAGTCAGGTATTTTTCACGGGAATCTTCGAAAAATATATAGTCAGATGCCGACAGATGGCGCGATTTTGTTAACAATAGTTACTGTGAGTTCCAATCGCTACCACCACCACCTGTACCATTTCAGGGGCGAAGATCGGCACCAGATTGTAAATATTGCGTTGTATGGCTGCCTTGCAACCAGGATGTCACAGGACGCTTGTTGTACCGGGTGAAATATGAAGAAAACCTTTCCTCTCCTCAGTGGTGGAAGACCATAGAAAGCCCCGACTGTCAACGGAGGATACTTCCTGACAAACTGATGTGAGGATGGAGGTTTTTGAGGCCAAGTTCGATTATACGAAACAACGCAAAGACGTTTTAAGTTTCAAGAAAGGAGACAAGTTTTACGTTATTGACAAACCAAATGAGGAGTGGTGGAGTGCGAGAAAAGTAGATGATGACACGTATGGATATGTACCCTCTATATATTTGGAGGTAATGTCAACAATCCACATGTTTCTTCGTCGGCTGAAAATTAAAATGATCTTTGTCATGGTTGTGTGGTGTCCTTCCTGAGAGTGACAGACAGAACTGCCAGAAACCCTAGAATAATTTGGTTTCTTCATTGTTCATTGCCTTAGAAGAGAGCTACATGTATTAGGGAAGTGGTGGGGCCAAGGGAGGGGAGGGATTTTCTAATACACGCAATTATTATGTATAATTTAAAATTTTCTTAATTTTTTAACGTTCTTATTTCTCATCCAATTTTGATTAAGTTTTCAGCATTAAGCTGTTTTGTTTATTTTTCTTGTTTTATTTAAATAAACTTTTCCTTGGGTAGACTAGACTTACTAAAGGCTAGATTCACCCTGATGTCAAGTGGGATAGTTAATAAAAGGAGAAAAAAATGGGATATATATTAATAGAATAATTCTTGAAAATTCTTCAAAGAGAATAAATTTTTAAACTTTCAAATTTTCTTTGCTACTATACATCATAATTTTATAAAATTCCATTTCACATAATTTTTTTTTTTAAGTTTTACCTACAAAAAGGTTCAATACATTCAATTTACACATTGTTAACAATTGTCATCAATTCATTCTTTATGTAGGCCTACATGTTTTCCTAGAGAATACATTTTTGTAAATTTTTCATTTATCATGCAGAAGAGTAAGGAGCAATTTATTGGAAGATTGATACCAGAGGGAAGGCGAAACACGGTAAGATTTTGTCATGCAACCATTCTCTAAAATTTTGGTATCTTTCTCTTAAATTCTTTATTTTTACCATTGTATAGGAAATAAGGCATGGTAGTTCATCCTTTTAGACTTCTTAGTTGTGATATTAAAAAAAGAATATGCAGGACAGGTAGGCTATAAGTAATATCTCAAAATACTAGCTCATACATTTAAAGCATTAAAGTGTTTTTTTTTTTTTTTTACAATATGTGTTTCATATGAGACCATTACATTTACATCTAATTTACCTTCTTGGAGTACTAATTACACAAATGGTTTATGACTACTGAGAGAAGGTTTCATATGATATATAGCTACTTGTGTTTTTTTTTCTGAAGGTCAGGGTCCCTGACAAAGCTTAGCGATTGATCATACAGTTCTTTTGATTGTTGTCGCAATGATTAATTGAATCAATCATGAAATTGGCGGCATGATCAATTTTCAAAGCTTAATATTCGCAGGTATTCATTCCATGCTCATTTTATGTGTAATATTAATTGCTATCTCCAAACTCCTACCGTTAACTACCACTGAAGTCAAGATTAACTTTGATTAGCGACTAGAGATTAATTTAAAAGAAATTGCATTGGACTATGCATGCAACCATCTGAAGCCAGGAAGCAGATGCTCTCTGATTGCTCTACTGAACTTTGATTATCACTTCATTACACCTACATCATAAATTATTCAACCTTACTCTGTCGGTTGAGAAAAGAGATGACTACAACACGTAGCTTACATGTAGGAAAGTGACAATTGGAAAACAATGTAGAGATAAGATGGCAATGTAGATTGTGAATACAGTGTATATTCAGTGTACAGAGAAGTTCCTAGAATGGGAGGCACCATATTTTACATTCTCTTTATTAAATACTATCTCTGTCATTATTATGTACATATAGGCACGATGATGTCACCCTCTTTTTTTCTTCAGATTATTTTGAAGTTGTGTTTTTGTGCTCACCGAAGCATGGGTACAAAATCCTTCTGAACCCATGCCATGTGTACAGGAGCTATTGCAAACTGTACAGTGGTTTATTTCTATTCAAAGACTCCTTGGTAGATATGGTTCAGTGGACCAATTCATAGAATCTAACCAAACAGTATATGCTATGGGATCTTGGTTGGTCCATTCTAGACCAATGCACACTCTTTAGTGTACTTCTATATTGGACGCACAGATAGAATGCAATTGTGTATATTTATACTTGGCATAATTTGTTAGTTACACAACCATGTTGTACCTTTAGTTTATTCTTTGATTATCACATTTCAGCTATTGATGACATAATGTTATACTGTAAATACTAGGAGCAAAGAAAAAACCGAATTTGATCAGAAATACATGTATCTTGAGTGGTTCAATGACAATGTACCTCTTGTTAAATTCTCATTTAATTTTATTTAGTGACTTCTTTGCCTTCATTATTTTACATACCAAATAGCCAGAGCATTGGATATACCAGAATGTTTCAAGAGATTCATATTATTATGAAACTCAGCTCTATCATACTGCACAGGCGTGCTGTGCCAGTCAATCTCATTATAGAGTAAGCTTACATGTCTGGTAGCAACATGTTTTTTTTTTATTTGTTTCCAATTATTAAGACCCCATTCTCACTTGGATGCCGAATTATACATACATGTAGGGACTGGTCCCATGATATGAAGCGTGTCTGGAAACAATATCCTGAAATACATGTAATGTTCAGCGCATGTTAGACAGGATGAGTGATCTAGTTGGGATCGGATTGGAGAAGTTTGTGAGAATGGGTTCGAAAACTCCCTATTTAAAACCTAACTCAGATTTGTAACCCATTGTATATAACTGTCATGTCAGTGATTGGTCATGGTGATGGAGGCTTCACCGCTTCTGAGCTTGGACCTACTACAAGGTCATGTTCAAACATATTAAGACTTTGCTTTATATTATGACTAATAATGTGACATTGTTTTTTTTAATTAAAGAGATAGTCGAGGCTGAAGATGTTAATCTCAATAAAAAGAGTAAAATTTACAGTGCAAAATGCTGAAAACTTGATCTAAATCAGATAACAAATAACAAAGTTATTGAGTTTTAAAGATTTGCATTATTCCGGTGAAACAGTTCTAGACATGTGTTCATGAATATTCGTTAGGTTGGCTGATGATGTCATATCCCCACTTGTACTTTTGTATTTTATTATATGAATTTGGGTTTATTCAAATTTTTTCTACCAAGAACTAAAACAATTGCATCATTGACAACTGATTAAGTACATTAGTTATTTATTGCTGCAACTGATTTCATCATAATAGAGACACATCATTTACACACGTATGAAAAAATGAAAAAAATCAACAAATTATGATTTCAAAAAGAAAAAAGGAAAGTGGGGATGAGACATCATCAGCCCACCTATTCATGACAACGTGCATATAACTGTTTTCACAAAAAATTATTATTGGATTTTAATGAAATTTTCAGCATTTTGTTCTGTGAATTTTACTTTATTTATGTATGAATATCTTCAGCCTGGAGTATCCCTTTAAACCTGTGTAATCTCTTGTTTAGTGTTGTAAGCGTTATCGTGATATAAGACATACATGTAACTATGAGCAACTCCATTACACTTCAGACTATATTCAAAGCATCACACACCATTTAGAATATCGTCGGCAGGTCATCTGAACCATCGTATCAGTCAATTTTGGTAAAAAAAAAACTATTGATTTTGAGATTTTTTAATAAAATGAGTACAAGTCCTACTCTATTCATGACTAAATTTGTAGGCAGCACTTTATTTTATTTTCTGAGATATGAGAGGATTTTCACGGCAAATTTTTAATAAAATGCGCAAATCCCATTGGAAACGTGTACTGTAACAGAGCGATACAACGTTTTGACTGACCACGATTTCAATGCGCGCAGTCAACCAAACCGTCGTATCGGCACTGGGAACTGCATTGACTTTGCACGTGAAAAGTGATACAACGTTTTGACTGACCGCGCACATTGAAATCGCGGTCAGGGTTGTTGTATTCCCTATGGCGTTTTTGTACAGGGAAAATCTAAACCGCTAAAACCGAAATTACAAGCATGTAGCTCTTTTGCGATATTTTCTCGGATTCTAAGTTTTGTGTAAAAATAAAGATACCATACAATGTCAAGCAATTGTCTTGGTCTTTCCAACCATGTATTTTTCTAGCAATGAATATGTTGTAAGGCTGGGGAACTTAGTGTGAAAATTATAGTAAAACTTTGTTGTCGATTTTCTCTGAAATGGGTTTGCACCGTCGTATGTGTGATACGACGGTTTGGAAGACTGCCGACGATATGTTCAAATAGGTCTTACTGAGTTAATAAGATATACTGGGTAATCAATATTAAGTTACCTAGGCAGAATAAATTTCATAAACTAACATTTAGCTGTTGTAGAGAAATATTGTGTCCATAATGGACATTATGTCATAGTGGACTATTTTTATTTTATTTTATTTCATGTTATTTTTATTCTTGTTTATATATTTATATTTTTTTCTCTTTATTTATATATATATATTTTTTTGGTGGGGTTGTTAGATACCGCAATTGTAGGGTTACAGTTAGTGCTACTTTCTTGCAGGGTCAGCAAGAATGGGACGATCATTGAGGCAAGCCCAATTTTGCAAAACCGGTGTCAATACAGAGTTTTTGTTTCTCTGTGACTGCAACGTAGTCCTAGTTGACCAGAAGTGGTGACACCGCTCATTCAGTATCATGTTCGTACAATGATGAAAACAGTTTTGATTTAAGTGGACGTACCCGTACCAGGCGACAGCATAGACCCCCATAGACCAGCTTGATTATAGCGAGCGGGCCATATGAGCCGATGCTCGGCCGGAGCATCAGGCATAGCATCGTGCCACGAACCGGTGGGGTGACTTCCCAGGAGGGCCAGTCAAATGTATTGCTGTACACATGCGTGACCAAATTATTTCCAAACACCCCCTAAACAAGTTTTTCTCTGTGTGCAAAATAACCCCCTAAACAGGTTTTTCTCAGGGTTCATTTACACATTTTGCCCCCTAAACAAGTTGTTGCCAGAATATGACCCCTAATATCACTGGAAGGATATTGCTTTTTTGTATGACTTTGAGTAATGGATTTTTATATTATATACATGTAATTACTTGCCACATGCAACTAATGTTCTTGCCACTTGCAACTCAGGGTGTGTTTATGCTTCCATTGCGAGGACAGAATCAGCGTTTTCAAACGTCGATTCAAAACGCCGATCGTAAACGTGGTTCTGGGAGTGCTGTTTATGCTTCACTTTTCAGAGACGAAATCACGAACTCCAGCTGGCTTCGCATCGTAATTTTCGTTGAGCAGGAAAGCGAGGTCAAATTGGGCGCGCCCTTTTTCGAAAGTTTTTTTTCCGAGAGTTGTTATGGGGAAGGTACGTTGACTATTATTTAATCATCGAACAATTTCTGATATTTTAGTCATTGCATGGAGCTACTTGACATAGTCATATATTTTCCACCATGGTGAGGATAATAGTGAGAAAAAATAAAGAATATTAAAGTATATAAAATATCTATTTGTTTATGGGCATCTGGCGATGTCTCCTCATTATAACTCATGTTCCAGGTTTTTTTTTGTAAATCCCTCAACATTCATCGTGATGACAAATTGGAAGAGTAATACTAGTGATAGTACTTAAATCAATTATCATACATGCAAATGTATCAAGGGAGATGAGAGGTAATTCAGTGGAGGTAACATGCGACCATGGAGCAATGCGACTGTATTTGCCCGCGGATTTTCATCTCACCGGAAGCATGCACCAAATGACGTCATTTTAACACGTTTACGATCGTGGTTCTGTTTATACTTCCCCAGAAAGCCTGATTCTGGTCAAACAACGTTTACAAACGCACCTTTTTGTGAGTTTACGATTGGCGTTTTGAAACAGCGTTTAAATGAAAGTAAGCATGGAAGCAACCATGTTTTGGACTAATCACGTTTGGAAACGCTGATTCTGGCCTGAAAAGTGGAAGCATAAACACGGCCTAATTGAAACTGATAGTGTGGAGCATACAGTTTATTCCCTTGGACCGATGAACAGGCATAGACAGCCAAAACTATATTCATGGGTATTGCATGCCCCCAGTGCAGTTAGGGTTATAATACCACAAAGGAATACAATGTTAACACTGTAAATAAGTGTCATCCAAAATTCATCAGGTAATAATTTAGAAAGCCCCAGGGAAAAAGCTTGGGGAAAAAACGTTTGACCCCTAGATTGACCATTGACCAGTCTTTCAAAACCATCCTTTTATTGAAAATCAGTGTTTTTGATACCCTCAACAAGTGCAAGCGCGGCCTGCGTCCAAAACTTAAAAAAAACAACAGCTCTTTAAACACGTTTTTAGGGTCACGCATGTGTACAGCAACTTGAGGGTGCAGCATTTGCACTCTTTCTCTTCGAATGCTTAAAGGTCAAGTCCACCCCAGGAAAATGCTGACTTGAATAAATAGATAAAAATCAAACTAGCATAGTGCTGAAAATTTCATCAAATTGGATGTAAAATAAGAAAGTTATGACATTTTAAAGTTTCGCTTATTTTTCACAAAACGTTGATATGCACAACTAGTCGATGATGTCCATCACTCACTATTTCTTTTGTTTTTTATTGTTTGAATTATACAATATTTCATTTTTTATAGATTTGACAATAAGGACCAACTTGACTGAACCATATAGTATTAAACAATGCCAATTCCACATGTTCAGGGAGGAATTAATCATTGTATCACTTGACAATGAGGAGAAAATTAGAATATTTCATATTTTATATAATAAAATACAAAAGAAATAGTGAGTGGATGACGTCATCTGCATACCAGCCAGGATGTGCATATAACTGTTTTGTGAAATTAAGCCAAACTTTGAAATGTCATAACTTTCTTATTTTACATCCGATTTTGATGAAATTTTCAGTGTTATGCTTGTAGGATTTTTCTCTTTTTATTCAAATCAACCTTTTGTTGGGGTGGACTTGTCCTTTAAAAACGTTTTTACATATGTGAGAACATATAACAAAATGATATGAATCCCAGTGTAGACAACAATTTAAGATGATATCAAGAGATTGATTCATTCAATTTCCACAGTTATATGATAATACACTGAAAATATTATTTTGAGGAGAGATGCATGAATAGCGGATCTCGACGGAATTAATCATGGCAACCCCGGTAGAGTCAGGCTGCCATGCCTGCTGAGCGCTGTCGCAAGCTGAGCTTTGGAAGCTGGGTATGCAAACGTGGTGCAAACGCCCCCAAAACACAGTTGTTTGGAAATAGAACGTGAATTACCTCCTGGATATGTAGCCTCTGAAAAAATACACAAAATATGATGAAAAAAGCTGTAAGCAGTAACTTGCCATTTACCAGCCCTGCTGAATCACTGAAACTCGAATGTTGTTGTGGCTTCATTCATTTTTGCTAAGCTAGGATGACGTCATCATGAATGAACTAGCGCTCGTTCGGGCACTATGACACCGAACATCAAAACCCTCAAATACGAGTCACAGATTTGGGCAGGGAACGGGATTGCTCATCGCAGATTACTTCGCGCATGCGCAGAGTTCCCCAAATTCCTCAATCCCGTATGTTGTCATCATTCGTTACTGAAATTGAAAGGTGCCTAATAACAGAAAGTGGGCTAATGATAGACTTGTACTCTCAGTAAGGCTATGGTACGTCTCCCATAGCCTCATGGATTGTATTATTTGTATGAGACAAATGAAATATGAAACTGTTAAAACACTTATTTAATCTGAGCTTTTCATATTCCATATGGTAGTGTTTCATTCCCTGAAAAATTTTCTTTATGATTTTGGTACATGAATCTTGTATAGAAATGTGATGTCAGTAGTCTTCTTTGGAAGTTTATTATTAAATTATATTTGAATGAGAAACATGTTGTCTACTGTGTGTCTACGTACTTGTATAGTTCTTGTTATTTTTGCTTATACGGTGCGTATCATTCAGCAATGAATATTTGTGCCATACGTACTTGTACATAGAAATGTGATGTCAGTAGTCTTCTTTGGAAGTTTATGATTATATTTTAATGAAAAACATGTTGTCTACTCTATGTCTATGTACTAAGCAGAGTATGTCATACATTTTGTATCAAATCTCCTGCTAGTGCCATTTAGAATTAAAACATACCAATTTAGTATGAATGTACATGTTTAATTTTATTATTGTTCTTGTCACTTATGCTACACATTCATGTAAATTACAAATAAATCTTTACTCAACATAGCCTTATACATGTATGTATATACATGTAATTCAATTTTTCAAGTATTGTATACCATTATGTATCTGTTCACATTGAACTTGTATGTTTTAGTCCTATTTGTATCCATAAAATAGGTTCTTACAAAATTTTAGTTTTCATTCTGATTTTGTTCTAGTACTCATAAATTCCTTACTCCAGAGTCATAAAGTATGCAAACCAACCAAATCTTCATATATAATAAACTGAATGCACACTTGGGTCATACTGTAAACATGCTCTTCTGTCAAACAAAGTCCTCATTTGATATCTGTCTGTTGCCATTTTCCATGTTATTATCAAGCAGTCAGGAGCAGTACAAAAGGTAAGCACATTCCACTCACTCCATGTCATCAAATGTGTAATTATTGCATTCCTTACATTCCATCTCTCACCTATTAACAATTTATAACTTAGTACCATGCAGTGATCATGACCCAGTTGCTTATTCATATTTCACTGTGTTCAGATATTTTCTGAAACTTAAAGACCCTGACCGGTGTAAAAACAGTCATATATCAAAATAAAGGTAATGATTCATACAATACAAATATACCAAAAATATTACATATATCTCCTTCCATTTCTGACAAATATTAAATAAAAATCAAAGAAACTGCTCCTCCAAAGTACGCTTCGATTGAGCACCCCCACGTCGCCTGGAAATGATGACGTCACGTTGTGTCAGGAGGGTTGTGATTCCATAGGTTTGTGTACAAAAGCATTGGGTATTTTCTTCCATTTCCATGTTATGAATCCATTTTTTTTTTTCGTTTTCAGATGAAAATGGCACTCAAAATTATTCACTGTTCAAATTGTTGTAAACCTACAACTATTCACTACCTTTTTTGTGATTTCTTTGTTTGGCTCTTATTGGGCCTAAATTGCTATGTCAGGAAAAGTTGTTATACATAATCTAAATGCAGATAGAATTGAAATCTGCGCCAAATAAGCAGGAAATAAAATATGGCAAAAACTAGTTCAAAACTGTAGATTTCATAAATTCAAGCTTGTGGGTAAAAATATATGTGATATCCCTCTGTGATAGAAGTGAAGAGAATGAAATGCGTTATCTGGAAAGCAAAAAATCACCCAGTTTTTCTGTGTACAAACCTATGGAATCACGACGCTTCTTACACAACGTGACGTCACGGTCTCGAGGCAGGTGAAAAGCACAATAAAGCCTATTTTCTAAGCGGGGTTCGAAGCCCGATAATTGGAATATTCACAAGCAAAATACTCAGCTGGGAAGCGGTGAAAATGCATAAAGCATACCTTGCTGTATTTAGTAGCTTATAAGCTTTCGATTGGTATATAATTTATCAATTTCATTTTTGGGTCCGGTCTGGATCTTTAAATGTAATTTTTTTAGTCCACATTCAGACATGTAAATACATCATAAACTATGGAACATTGTTTGTTTTGGTATACATGTAGTTGTATTGTGATATGGTTAGTCTTGGAATGCTGTAATAAAGTGATGTTGATTACAGATAAGAATAAAGGTATTTACAATGTGTGATTATATTACATTGATTAGTGAGTGACAATGCTGTTTTTATGACGGTAGATCGAAATAGTTTCATAGTAGAGAAAGGGAGGGGAAATAATGATTACAATGAAAATGATGATAATGTTGGTTAAGGAAAAGAGGAAGAAAGGAAGGAAGTTGAAGAAAAAGAAGTAGAGAATAATGTGGATTTCCAAATGAAAATTGTGTTCATGAATTTAAAAATTGTTTGGATTATTTATAAGAGTGTTGCAAGGAAATAATGAGCATTATTGTCATGATAAGTCAGTGCCCTTTTCATGTGAGGAAACATGAATGCTTTTTATGATTTTTAAAAATGAGGTAGAGCAACCGAGTAGCCAGGATTTCAATTTGGAGGGGGCGGTAAATGCACGCGAAGCATAGGGGATGGGTGCAGGGAGGGGGGCTTTCAATGTTTCATAAATTAAAATGAAAAGGAGCCATCCCTCTTGTCTCTAGTACCTATATCAGCTCTAATTTAGTTGACTTTATTGTGATTTTGAACCTTGTTTTCAAAAGTGATTGTGAAGGCACAAAAAGGGACAAATCGGAAGAAATTATAATTACCGCGCGAAGTGCAGAAGCTAGAGCGTTTTATTATTTTTTTAAGAAAAGGGTTTTCTCTTAGTTGTATTGAATGCTTCTCTTTTCTAGGGACAGTGCAAAAGTTTTAACTTGCAAAACAGAGGTATATATATGCCAGGATGAAGATATTTCTCCCCGCTCAGAGCAGTGAAACTCTAAAATTTCAAAGGGTGGATGATTCATCAAATGCAGATATCTTTAATACCCCATCAGCTCTAATTCAATTGATTTTTTTAGATTATTGAATTTCATTACATGGAAAATAGAGTGCAAAAGTCAAAACTTCTGTGATTTAATGAAATTATATAAAAAAGGATGATGCATAATTTCTTTTACTCATCATGAAGCGCTTCATTTTGAATGATAAAGAAACTCAAGTGTCATTCAAAATTTCAAACTGAGGGTGCAAAACAAGACAGAAGACAAGAGATGAATGTGCAGGGAAATGACATGAACTTTCATAGAATTTGATAGAAATATTGTACTTTTTATTTAATACGGTACAAATTTTGTACTTTCCTCTTTTAAATGAGGAATCAGTTTGCCCCCAAATTATGGTTGTATATTAATGAGCTGAAAAGCGGCCGAAGTTGTCTATTTTGAGGTGACGGCAGAAATTGATATAAAGATTTTACCCACCCAGGGCCTACCCGACCAGAAGTCCGGAAATGATGCGTGATCAATGTGAAAAAAAAATAACTTCATATATTTTGGCCTAACCTTACTCTAATTCCATGCCCTAATGTATACATTTGAACTGTAACAGGCAAGAAACACACAAGTCCTATAGCTGAGGTGAAAAAACAAGGTTAGAGAAAGGTTGAGAAACAAAGGAGAACTGCTATATTGTTATTTAACCGCGGAAGCAAAATATATAAATTTAGAGCGAGAGTGAAGAAGTTTCGTTAAGGTACTAATTCTTCTGAGAACAAAATTAAAGAATAAAAAGAAAAATGCACAAAGCTACATTTCTTACCTTTTCTCCCTTTGCTTTTCCTTTTCTCCTTTCTTTTTTCCCTTTTTTTTCTTTACGGGGGACGTTTTGGAGGGGGAGAATGCCCCCACCGGCCACCGCCCCCCCTCCCCCCGGCGCGTCTGGGTATGTGCCTGAGGTAGAGTATGGATCAAGTCTTGTAACAGCAGCACTAAAAAAAATTGTATTGTTCTGGTCCTTGAGACCTTTTATGGATAGAAATATACTGAATCGCATCTAATCTGTATCCACAAAGTCATGAAAGGGTGTAAGATTATGAACATTATACTTTCAAATTTAACCATATTTAATTTGTCTCTATTACTCAAATTGATTAATTTAATATTAGGGTTGATGCTGCCTTTAATAAGTTAAATTGAGCTCTACATTTTCCCATAGTACTAGAAGGAAGGATGCTTACTGATATTAGGGAGTAATTCCCAGTAGAAAGCAGATGACACATCCAGATACACATATACTTTTCATTTATCCCTGTGGTAACTTAAACCCAAAACAAGGAGAAACGAATTTGACCATAAAGAAGACTAGGAATGTGTAGGGTATTTCCCTGTCATGTTCCTTTCTTTTAACTTGAATGTCAAGTGCTTTCAATGAGAGTGTAATTCTGCTACAAGCCTAAATGTACAACTTATACTGTAGGAAGTAATTATTTAGAGATAAAATGTTTCACAGATGCCATAAACATGAAACATATTTTAACATTGTTTGCATGCGTGTGATATAGTTTGGTTTATTGATCTTATACAAGTGGTGTACCGTGTTTTGCAGTTGAAATGAATTGATATGTTGCACAATAATGTTTCATAATGGAGACATAAACCATTGCAGGAATTTTTTTTTTCCTTTACTAAATTACGAAAAATTGTACAAGAAAGCAATAAACTGATTGCTGATGATGGTTGTCATTTGTTATTGTTTTGTAACACAAATACAACCCAAATCTCTACTCAGGACTGCATCTGGCCATTCATATATACATGTAGTCTTGAAAAGAGAACTGCATCACAACCAAATTTTCAAAAGAAATATTTTTTTTCACAATTAGATATATGTAAGAATGTCATAAAAATTTATGTACATTTCTGATGTGTTTTTATATATAATAATTTCTAATACTTCGGAATTTCATCATTTGAATGGTCTGTACTTTGTAGGGCCTATTTATTAATTATACCAGTATATTTTGTTTTCATTCCTCACAATTTCATATAATGCATGTGCCCTTCCATAATGTATCCCTTTTATCATGGACCAGTGTACATCGTATGTAAAGTGAAACTTTAAAAGTAGATTGTAGTGCATGTATTCATTGTGGATTGTGAAGTAAACTAACCAAAATATATTTTCTTGATTATTTATTAAAGTTATTCTATGAAAGCATGTTACATACATTCCAGAGTTTAAAATGAAGCCCTGAAATATAATGCTGCATTTTTAAGAATCATAACTTGACCAAAAGATAAGAAATAGGTAAAGTGAATAGAATTTCGAGATGGTTTTTCCCTCACAGTGATAATGAATATCATAATGAAGTTTTTTATAGTACCACTTCGTGCCTATTCAGGCACTCATGATGCTTTCTCGAAATAAAACACAAATTTTTCAAATTTCACTGCTTTTGGCATATATTTCACAGTTAATCATTCTAAAAGAAAATCTTCCAGTGTGTTCAGTCCTTTATATTTTGTCATTAATGGCTAGATGTCCAAATTAAAGGGGTTAAACGCAGTGTTTAACAAAGATTATCTTGCAATATTGTCAAAGATGTACATCTGTATTCCTGGATCTTAATTCATGTGAATATATATGAAGATATGACCAAAAACATTTGAAAAAATAAAATTATTTATTGAAGCCTCCATGAAGTTGCCAGAATAAAAGGGAGGTTCTACAGTTAAAATGATGTGAAAAGAGAAATTATGCGAAAGTCATTTTCGTCAAAGTGGAAAGAAGATTTTTTATTTTATTTAAAATGACGGTTGAATCCAAAACCATTGGCTTGTAAAAATAATCTTAGTTTCTGTATCTTATGGAGTAGAAGGAAATAAATGACTTTCAATTTCAGCTCTAAGTTGCTCAGAAGTTCTCACAATATCTGACATGAGCCTACATCAAGCTTCTTAATGCAGTTTAGGTCCGTGCACTAATACTCATTAAATCAGGAAACTAGTAATTAAAAGCAGTGTTTTGTCAACCAACCATTACAAGTAATGATTAATAGCCAGATACTGCAGTGTGTCCCAGGGTTCGTGGTAGCTAGGTCTGTGGATGTCTGGTTACCATGTATGGTCATTGATTGTATAAATTAATCACGTTTTTACGTGGTGGTTTATGATATTGCTTTACCTGCATATTCAGACTTAACTAGCACATTCAGATCACTTTATGTTCTGAATGAATTACTACAATATCCATCCTTGTAGTTGAAGGTAAATGATCCCATAATAGGACAGCAATTGAGGTTAAAAAAATTCCCATGGTTGCACATTAATTCTCCCCTTTCCGTTTGTTCCTTGAGCATTTAATTTCACCCGGTGCCTTAAGGCCACCGCACACCTTACGACCCGACTGGTCGGCGACTGGCTTGCGACTGAGTGAGGGGAGATGAATCGCAAGGTAGTCATAAGCCTCGACACCGCACACCTTGCGATCCGATCCGCGACTCACGCATGCGCTTTTTGCCATAGCATCTGAGAGAGTGCGCTTACTACTGCGTATGCGCGTTGTTTATCATATACGCGTCGTGCAACTCTACTGTCTGATTGGCTGGAAGTTGGATTGAGCTTGCGATCCAGTCATAAGGATCCTTCCGATTTTCCTTGCGACTTGTCTCTGACCGGTCTGCGACGCGCAAGCTGACAAGAGCCGTGACGTCACATCTCCCCTCACTCAGTCGCAAGCCAGTCGCCGACCAGTCAGGTCGTAAAGGCCACCGCACACCTTACGACCCGACTGGTCGGCGACTGGCTTGCGACTGAGTGAGGGGAAATGAATCGCAAGGTAGTCATTAAGCCTCGACACCGCACACCTTGCGATCCGATCTGCCACTCACGCATGCGCTTTTTGCTTTTTGGCATAGCAACTGAGAAAGTGCGCTTACTACTGCATATGCGCGTTGATTATCACATACGCGTCGTGCAACTCTACTGTCTGATTGGCTGGAAGTTGGATTGAGCTTGCGATCCAGTCATAAGGATTCGACATGTCAAATCCTTCCGATTTTCCTTGCGACTTGTCTCTGACCGGTCTGCGACGCGCAAGCTGACAAGAGCCGTGACGTCACATCTCCCCTCACTCAGTCGCAAGCCAGTCGCCAACCAGTCGGGTCGTAAGGTGTGTGGTGGCCTTTAAACATGACATTAGGATGATAATAATTAGAATATTACAAATGTTCCTGTTACTTTTCACTTAAGATGCTTAAATCCCAATTCATCATCTTCAGCATGATTAAGGACTTCTATAATCCTGACAGTCCATTTTTTAGTTTCAACTGAATCTTTAGTCACTGCAAATTTCATCAGTCTATTGTACCCTTCTTACAAAGTTTACTTTACATCAATAATCCAGGGTACTTCATTATTTGTATTATTGTTTTTTTTTTTTTTTTTACACTTTGTATACATTTAACATATACATAAATGAAAATTACAGGACAGGTTAACTTAAATGCACATATTGGTACTCCTTACACAGTATCCAGACAATGGGAAACATACATGCTTACTCTCATATATCATATTATTAAGAATTATCATTTAACAACCTCCAAAATAGATAATGGACAAATGTTTTTAATATTTATGACTGGTTAAGTTGTCTTGACATTAAATTTGTTGCTTGTCTGTCGTAAAGCTTGTTATGAAATAGTTAAGTACATCTACTTGACAAAGTTGAAAACATAAGATGATTGTAGACAGGTCCTTTTTTAAGACTGTATGAATATATGGTATCCCTAATTATGTGATTCAATACCAACTGACAACTACCACAAACAAAACTGTAATATTTCATTATAAATTATGTTTGAAAACTAATTTGGAGGGAAATTGATTGAGATAATGATCTCATTTGATAATTAATTGGCCCTGGATCTTACCAGTTTTATTTATATTCTTGTATGTTTTTAGAGGGAGCATGACATTCATCTTCAAGCCTTATCTGAACTCCACCAACGTGTTAAACCATTACCAGGTAAGTATCCAGGACATACTTTCCTATTTATGGAAATAATGACATTATTATAATACCATTTGATCATGTATTTATGTTTCAGTATTCCACTGTACCATGGTGTACTCTACTCATTTCATTTCTTTTTATGTGATTAATTGTTGAGCAATTGCCCTACCCATTTAGCCTTCCATTGACCAGTCTATTATATTATGATTAATGATTGCAATTGCTATATTCTCTCTTGATAAGTATTTATGATATACTTTTAATGTCACTTCCATTAATTTTATGATAATTGTAATTCAGTAATTTCATTTCAATTTCCTTTCTATTTCCAAACTTAAGTTTTATATGACTCTCAGATTGATACTCCTGCGTAGGTATATATGAGATAATTATCTGGTGGGTGTTTCATAAAGCTGTTCATGAATTACGAATGAATAACACACAACTAATGTCCCTTTCTTGTGCTAAATGGTATAATTATATCATCCCTGTAACTGACTTATCACCTAACAACATGCTGTAGTTGTGCGTAAGTTGTAACTTATGAATAGCTTCACGAAACACCCACATGGAATGACCTATCTAGTAATTTGATAATTATCGTGATTCATTATGAATATGCAGGAAAATAAATAAAACCCTAATAACTGATTATAGCCATAATATAATATTCAACCTTTTATTTCAGATTATCTTCAGGAACTGTTTTTATTAAAGTGAACTGAACTGAATCAATTAAGTAACATATATAAGAAGAATATAAAACTAAAGAAACATGAACTTGAATACATGATTGAAAAATGCATTGGATTGAATAACGCTAACAAAAGCTGATGAATAGTAATTAACAAAACAAAAATAAAATAAAAAACATGTAAAATTGATGCACAAGTTTAATTGGTATTGGATGTTGCAGAATTAATGATTGTAAATTTAATAATTTGATTTGATTATGTCCCAACAATATTCAAATTTTTACAGGTTATAATGAAACAAATAAGAGGGTTCATGCATATGCATATTTACATGTAAGCAAGGGTGACTCCATTGATGGAGGCAGGGGGTGGGGGAAGCAAGTTGTTCTTAAAAATTAGATTTTTATGGATTAAATAAGAGGAGTAATTATGAGACACATAACCAGAGACCCCTATTTTCTTTCTTTTTTCTTCCTTTGTTGTTTCTCTTTTCTGCGCTTTCTTCTATTTTCCCTTGTATTTTGGGGGTACATGTATATGTAGCTTGTTCCAATTAAGGTGAGGATCCTTCGCATGAACATATATCATTTGAAGAAGAAAAATTGTCATGCATTACATAGGTATTGACTATTGAGCCAGGAGAGGGGGTACTTGAATTATAACATGATGAAGTGCCGTGCCAAAGTCGAAAATATGGGTCTCTAGAAACTATATCTAGGTCTTAAAACAGGGCTCTCCGGAATGGCTCTTGGATCAACGATTGCTAAAATTGCAATGTTCTGGAACTGACCACATAAAAAAGGGGATTCTCCAGAACTCGTTAGATCGTAGGCGTAATTGGTAGCGGCTACCTAAAAAAAAAAAAAAACATGTGGGCGTCTTGCTAGATTCATTTCAGGCTAGCGCAAGCTAGAGCTCTGCGGGCGTGCGGGAGCTGTGGGGGCCCGCTGCTATGGCTCTGCGCCGATTGAGCTCGCCGCTCCGACTCAGGCTCATTAGTTTATGATGGGTGTGCATTGGAAAGAGAAATCACAAATATATATATATAGGCCTATGTGTGTGGGGGTGAGTTTGTTTGTTTTGTATGATCAAGCGTGCCTTTGGAACATTGATTCATGATTTTGCCCCTCCAATCTGAAAAATGGATCGACGCCCCTGGCTACAGACCATACTTACTAGTACAACCATGGGCGGAAATCTGCCCCCAAAAGTAGGGGGGACCAAGGCCAGGAAAACTTGAAAAGATTTTCACCCAAAACGTAAGGTCATTTAGTCCAAAATACATGTATAATTTCGATTGTGAATGATGTATTTTTCTCCATCATAAAAGACCAAAAATAGTAGGGGGTGGAGTGGGGGGGGGGGGGGGACGCGTCTCACCTGTCCCCCCTGGGATTTCCACCCATGACTACAACTATGTACAGAATTTATGTGTACAGAGTGTCACTCAGCTAACGTTAAAATCATGTCTAGTCAACCATGAATCCATTTCTAAAGAAGGAGAAATAACAGTGCACTGGAATAAACATTAAAATAGATTCTCTTTTGGTGTTCTTTTGCTATTGTTTACTTTGCCATGCTTGATGTACAATAGAGAGTAGGTAGCAAATACTTCCCAGTCAAATTCATCAGAGTACCAATGAAAATGTACATATGAAAATGAGCTTCCGGTGTCAATATTTTGTAGGTTAAACCATGGAAATATATGGTTAAACTGAGGACTCTCCGTGTTGACCCTCTTTATATTTTAAAACTTTGCTAGTGAAGGTCCGATTATGTGCAAGCTATCATCTAACATTCCCACCATACAGAAATGTAGTATCTGTTCTTGTTAGTTTTATCCTCTCAAGATATTCAGTGTTCTCTTTAATATTTGTAAAATAAATTCACTTTGCACGCTGCTCTTGCAAATATCAGAAAGCTACATAAGATTATTATCTTGAAATTCCAGCCCATTTTATGATTAAAGGTAAATTCCAGTTTTGGTAACGATCTCAAAAGGTGGTTTCAAACCGCCTCGATCACAAGAATCCCCGTTAAATTACGAGAACTTTTTTAGGCTGAAAAATACCCATTAATTATTCCTGCATTCACACCGCCCTGAAACATACCGTTCGGGATAAGTTCCTGAAGTTACGAGCATGCGCAGTATGGTCTGATAAGCAGCAAGGCGCGAAATTCAAAATCACAAGCCCAGCAGCAACCCATGCACGGCGCCGCACCCAACGACACGCTGGGCTAAAAGTTCCCGTAATTTGCTTTCAGACCGCCAAAATACCCACGACCTTGGAAAAATCCCCGCGAAAGTTCTCGTAATTTCGCCAAGTACCTACTATTTATCGGGTATTTTCTTTTGGGGATATTACGCGTAGTTTGCTTTCAGACCGCCAAAATACCTGGTATTTTCTGATCGGGGTAAATTTCCCGATCAGAGAATACCTGGAACTGGCGAACTTCGAGGCGGTCTGAAACCACCTAAAATGACTTTTTACAGAATCTAATATAATGACCACCCAAGTGTCTGTTTGTATGAATAAAAAATATGTGCCAAAGGATTCTGGAAGAAATTGTGTAATTGCTGAGAAATAAGCAAAATAAGCGCGGATTCGGTCACTTCCGTCGGGTCTTTATTCCAGCAATAATAATACACTGTCCCACGTGTGCCTATCTGTGTTGGCGATCTTCAGTGTGATCGTATTTCAGCTTAGATTTTATGATTTCACAAAGTTCAGATTATGTAACTGTACCAGATCTAGATCCACGATGATATAGTCATACTTAACCTTGGTTTTACAGACTTTCTCACGAAATTAGTGTTTTACTTCAACTACTGTAATTTAGCTTTAAGAAGTAAAAAGGAAAGAAAAATGCAGTGTGTAAAATGCCATTATTTTTATTGTCTAATGATGAATTCACACTTTGAAATGAAATTAGGAGTTTGAGTTTTGACCAATTGTTGAGACTTGAGTGTACACATTTATTAGATATAAGTGGTCTGACATTAGGGAGTTTTCACAACCACTATGCAGACACTTTCTGGAATGTACACGGTAGAGAATCTATTGTTAAATGCCCATCATCACAATAAAGTCTTTTTTTGAGGGTTGGTGAATCCGATCAGCAGTTTCATCAGTAACTCTTGACAAGTGACATACGATATTTCGTCAGCTCTGAAACGGACGATAGTGCTGTTCCTATTCACCAACCCTCGACAAAGACTTCATTGTGATTTGACTTGCATTTCAATGCATTTGCTGTGTTGTAGGATTCATTCAGCATCGTTGAACAAAAACTCGCTGATAAGTCTCACCATTTGTTATTTAGGCCCGAGCTACAATATTTAAAAAAATGTTGCTGAGCTTTGTTTTTGTCTCGCCTGCATAGCAGAGCGAGACTATATAGGCGCCGCTTTTCTGGCGGCTACGGCGGCGGCGTCGTCAACATTGAAATCTTAACCAAGGTTAAGTTTTTTAAATGTCATCATAACTTAAAAAGTATATGGACCTAGTTCAGGAAACTTGGACATAAGGGTAATCAAGTATTACTAAACATCCTGCCTGAGTTTTGGGTCACATGACCAAGGTCAAAGGTCATTTAGGGTCAATGAACTTAGACCATGTTGGGGGAATCAATATCGAAATCTTAACCAAGGTTAAGTTTTTGAAATATTGTCATAACTTCGAAAGTATATGGACATAAAACGTAGATGTAAGGGTAATAGTGTATCACTGAAGATCCTGCCTGAGTTTCAGGTCACATGATTAAGGTCAAAGGTCACTTAGGGTCAACAAACTTTGGCCATGTTAGGGTTATTTGAGGAATTGTCATCATAACTTTGAAATTTTATGGATCTAGTTCATGAGACCTGGACATAAGAGCAACCATGTATCCCTGAATATCATATGTGAGTTTCAGGTCACATGACCAAGGTCAAAGGTCACTTAGGGTCAACGAACTTTGGCCGTGTTGGGGTAATTTGAGGAATTGTCAAAATAACTTAAAAATTTTATGGATCTAGTTCATGAAACGTGGACATAAGAGCAATCAAGTATCCTTGAACATCCTGTGTGAGTTCCAGGTCACATGACCAAGGTCAAAGGTAATTTAGGGTCAACAAACTTTGGTAATGCTGGGGGTATTTGTGGAATTGTCATAACTTTAAAAGTCTATGGATCTAGTTCATGAAACATGGACATAAGAACAGCAGTGTATCCCTGAATACCCTGTATGCATTTCAGGAACAAGGCCAAGATCAAAGGTCATTTAAAGGTCAATGAACTTTGGCCGTGTTGGGAGTATGTGTTGAATTGGCATAACTAAGGAAGTTTATGGATCTAGCTCATGAAACATCGACATGAGGATAATCAAGTATGAATGATTATTTTGCACATGTCTTAAGTCACACGATCATGGTCAAAAGTCATTTTGGGTCAATGGGCATAATATTTTATTATCATATTAGTGTTTTCTTCTGTGAATAATATTCATTAGCTATTTTCAAAGGAAGCACTGCTGCTATATCGCATTGCGTAATGCAGGCAAGACTGCCAGAGGCGTTCTACTTGTTTTCATTATATATTAACAAGGATTAGCAGCTCTTTGTTTTTTTATTGAGATAATGAAAAACTACCACAAAATTTAAAGCAAATTTTGTTATGGCAACACACTGAAGTAGAATGCCATGCTTAACAACTTCATTCTGTACATTCCGCACACAAGACGTATGAATGTGTTTTAATATATTTCAGAAGATAAGGTCACAACATTCTGTAATAGACTGAACAACATACTATTGATGCAAACTCCTCCCTGTCTGACATCCCTATTGAAATTTATTCAGTTTGAAATAAACTTGTCTCTGTCAGTAATATAGCCATACTGTGGTATTGTTTGCTTAGCTTTTATTTCAGATGTTACCCCATTTTTTTTTGCTGAGGTGTACATGATCTGAGAACTTAATTTGTTACAAGCATTAACATATATTACACCATCTATAACTGGAAATGTTAGTGTCATTTGTTTACTAAGATAGTGAGGAAAGAAAATTACTGGACTACCTTGTGATTTTTTCTCTTTGACCATAAAACCTAGTTCAAGTTTAGTATCTTGAAATGAAACTACCTGGTTTGTTTGGACAGGAAAATAAATGCTTGCAAACTTGTGAATAGAATAAAACTTGTGGCTCAGTGAGGATATTTTTGAAAAGATTGCACACAATTGACATTCACTTCTTCTGCATTCACAATTTGATTGAAATGCATTTAACCGTAAATGGATGTAATGGAAAATGAAATACCGAGACAGTATTAACAGTGAATTACAATATTACTTGTGTGGGTGTGCAGGGATAAAACTGTACATCCATGCGTAATGGATAATGATTTAGAATTATCTGGGTTACTTGCTTTAACATGGATATTCTTATACACGGTATATTAATAATCATTATGCAGTTAAGTAGTAGTAAGATATTTGTTTTCTTAAATATGTTTATATGAAAGTATAGCTCACATTGAACATAGAATCACTAATGAAAGTTCTTAAACAATTCAAACCTCCAAGGGGAAAAGCAGGGAAAATGAATGTTGTGAGGAAAACCAATCCATTACCACATTCTTGTAGTGAATATCAAATGTATTTGATGAATGGCATATACAGAATACTATTTATAAGAAGAACAGATTTAATGTAAATCATAATGAAAAAAAAATTAAGGTAGCAATATATATTTCCTTTCTCAAATGATTGATGTGTACTGTTCTCGTACTAGGTATGAAAGAGAAGTGACATATTGTTCCAAAATAATGTTTGAAACATTAGAATGGTCAGAAATCAAAATGCATTCCACATACTGAATCAATTGCCACTATGAATAGTGTTTTTGTATGGATAGATCTGATCTTGGTTAGAATGTTCTCACATTTTACAACCCCTCTCTTAACCAAATATCAAATTCTATGTCAATAATTTGGGTGGGACATTTCAGCAACAGAAATACATTCATAGTCCCATCTCTGTTCATTATAGGTTAACTGTTAACGTAAAAACTGATTAGAAGACAGTGTCAAAGAGTGTTACATGTATATTTGATAATGTTTTCTTACTCTATGGGCAATTTCCCATTTTGTCGCTATTTTGTTGTTGTGCTTGAGCCAAAGTGTCTAAAGTTTGAAGAATTCACGTTTGAAATATTGATGTTCCTGCATGGCCTAGCTTTTTTTCATCTCCAGTTATATTCAAGCAGATAACTATTGTCAAATGTCAATATCTTACATCAAAGATATCTGTGTTTTATAGATAAGAGAATACTTTGAATAAAGACTGACTGGGGATTCCAAAGCTGGATCCTTTATTCAAATATTCATATGAATATTATATAGAAAGAAAGAATTGAAATCTACCCTGAATAGAAATAAAAAAGGGAACAAAGAACTGTACTACAACTTACAAATAATTGTGTTTCCTTTTGGAACTAGTTGCTTTTTGTATGCAAATGGGATTTGAACTTGTAAGGCAATTCCTATTTGATCTATTACAAAAATCAATTAATTCTTTACTACACAACTGTGTAGCCAGGATTTGATTTTGGAGGGGGCGGTAAATGCAGGCAAAGCATGCCAACACTTACAGAAGCCGCGAAGCGCGCTCCCTAGGGGGGAGGGTGCAGGGAGTTTCTCCCCTCCCGGTTTTTTATATCTCATCAAATTCAAATCAAAAGAAGATGTCTCTTACATCTCGATTACCCTTATCAACTGGAATTGAATTGACTTACTGTGATTAAAAACTCTTGTTTTCGAAAGAAATTATGAGCGCCCCCAATATGGGAAAAGATTGAGGAATTTGAAATAATTTCTCTGGATGCTAAATGTTTGATAAAAATTGAGGAGAGAAGTGGTATAAAATGTCTACCTTGGTCACATCAGATTAGTTTGCAAAACCTTTAGCCACATTAAATTCTTTAACTCACAAAACAGAGTAAAAGACGAGTATATTCCTTCCCGCGAATGACGTTGAAGCTCTGAATTTTCGAAATTTCTCTGAACCTTAACCTGCTCTAATTTTGATATTTCCTAGATAACTCTATTACGAAAAAAGAGCTCAAATTCTGAAAGAAATGATGCTAGAAGAGGAACTTTTCAATTCCTATGCACGCAAATCACGGAAACCTCTGTGATTTATTTTGTAAGAAAAAGAATTGTATAATTCCACTCATATTAAGCGCTTCCTTTTGTGATGAAAAAATTTCACTGACATTCATATTGTCAAATTAATGGTGCAAAACGAAACGGGAGGTGGATATGCAGCAATAAAGAATAAACTTAAGTTTCATCGTGAATACTTTTTTATATAGCATGGGAATGCCACCCCTTTGAGCAGTTACTTTGCCAAAAATTGCTTGCTGAAAAGCGGAAGAAATATCATTGGGGACTCGGAGAGTGACGGTAGTGTTTACCCGCTCCGAACAGAACAGCCAAAATTTTGTGTCAATGCGATTGAAAAAAAATATATATTCGTATTCTTTTCACTTATATATGCTTTGTAATTTCTGGCAAGAATATACAAGTCCTATGGCCGGGAGGGGAAAAACGTGTGGGAAACAAAGAGGAAAGGCATTTTAGATATTTTTCCCGTGCAGAGCGCGGAAGTAAATTTTTGTTTGAAGAGAGAAGAGAGCGAAGTTGGCTCAGTCGGTAACGCGTCTGCCCGTCGAACCAAAGATCGTGGGTTCGAGTCCACCCCGGGCGGATGACTGAAGCCAGTGCGTTGTGTGTAAACGTCTCTCCCATGTTTCATAGATGCAGGCTATGTTACAGTGGAAAACACTCCGTCCCTCGGATAGGACGTTAAATGGAGGCCCCGTGTAGAGGAGAATCGCCACCTTTGCACGTTAAGAACCCACTGCACTATTCGAATAAGAGTAGGGGGAAACCCCGGTGTAGTGGTCCACCTGCATTCCCCCAGTTATCGGGAGGAGAGACCTGCGGGTCACAGTTCTGTGTGCGCGCCCTTGTAGGCGACCCAGATTGGCTGGCTCCTCCAATGCGCCTTTGAATGTCTTTGACAGATACATGGCGCTATACAAATGCTGTGCATCATCATCATCATCAGAAAAGAACGCCGCGTTTAGAATAAAGCGATACCCTTCTTTCCCTTTCTCTCTTCGTTTTTTCTTATTCTCCTTTTCCCCTTTCTTTTTTTTTCTTTTTTTGGGGGGCGACCGCCCCCACTGCCCCTACCCTGGCTACGCGCCTGTTTCTACATTTAGGTCTGTCTGATTTTTAATCAGAATTTGTAGCATTTCACTGACCTATTTCTCGCATTTATTTCTATTCAGAGTAATTCAAACAATCTTGTGGTGAGAATGTCCTATGCTTTATACCCCTTTCATAGTGCTCTTTTCCCCGGTGAACTTCGCCGGCGAAGTTCACCAGCAAAGGGGAAAGTTCCCAGTATGAAAGGTACACAGGTGAACTTCACCGGCGAACTTCTCCACCTCTAGAGGTGGAGAACTTCGCCGGTGAAACTGTTTCCCGGCGAAGTTCGCCGGTGAAACAGCCAGTATGAAAGTTAACCTTATCCTCTTTAATGACGTCAGATGTCATTTTTTTACTCCCCGAAATCCCCTGAACTGAGATTCCGCGCGCTAGCTAAGTATTATTTCAGTGGCTAAATGTAGAAGGCCACGCTTTATGAGCGATTCGATCATATCATTCCATAGAGTTAAATACCCTCGAACATACAGTGTTTTTTTATCACTACAATATTTATTTTAAAAGCGTTATTTTACATGCTGAAAATGCGCTTAAAATATAAAAATACTTTGATTTTTTTTTTTTTTTTTGCTTCTAATGTTTCTAGAATATGTTATAATTTATTTTTTTACACCTTTTTGTAATCGGTAATATGCAATGTTTACAATTTTCTTTTCGTTCATTCTAATTAATTCTGCATGCATGCACGTGCCGAGTGAGCTGATCAGCAGCAGCAGCTGAGGAGTGTTTACCAGCTGTCATCTCCAAAACTTCACTGTTGAAATTAATTAGGTATCTGCAATTAATAAGGAAAGAGTACGATTAAAATTATAATTAAAAAAGCGCACGCTTTCATTGACACCGGGTCTGCACTTGCTTCCGCCTGAGCAAATCACCCGTCGACTTTCGCCGGGGAAGTGAGGAATGCGTGCCAGAGAAGTTCGCCGGGAAAAATGAAGAGGCCAGTCTGAAGGGGTATTAAAGATCATTAAGAAAAAAAAGAATTGATCTAGAAGAGACTAGACTAGACCAGACATTTTGGAACCACATCACTTGAATTGTGTCTGACAGTATAATGGTTCCAACAAATGTTTGCAAAAGATTGCTTTAGATCAGTAGATTCATACCCCCTTTAATGAATCAGTGGTAATGTGTTGAATGTTAATTCTTTTTATTCTTGTAGGTAGTGTAATATTTACATGCAGGCTAACATAGTTCATGATGTTGTTACAAAAATGCTTATGTAATTATTTGTCCTTTTAAGGAGAAAAAGGTTTTAACTTACAACAAAAAATGTCAATAGCTAATCACACGTTCCTGGGTAGCAGAAGAATGCTCATGCTGTAATTAGAAATCCCTATCTAAAAATAAACAATAGAAGAACCCTAAATACATTCAACACATCTTACATAGCATTAGGAAGTATGGCATTCTCAAAATGTCTTAGGCATGCAGGTACATACATGAAGCATTTATTTATTTATTTACCGGTATTTGGTATTATTTAAACAGGGTAACCCCATCAATAGTAAAATACTGTTGTACTTGGGGGCCTGTATAAAATAAAACAAAACAAAATGCAAGCATATTTATATCCTAAACATAAACAGATGGAAATTTCAGGGATAAATCTATACGGAAATTGTGTATGAAATTGAGAACAATAATTTAAATCAGAGCTACAAGTAGAAAGCGATAGGGGAAAGAAAGATAGAAAGAAAGGATGAGTTGAGGTAAAAAGAACACAAAGAGCTAAAGCGGAAGAAGAAGCATGTATTAAGCCTATCTATTTTGACTGTAAAAACAGTTTACATTTTTACTCAAATGTAATGAGTCTACATGAGTAGTCATTGTAGTAATGAAATAAAGTTAGATTTAGCCAGAACAGGGTTTAATGTTTCATGGAGAACATGTACATGTATGTCCCACTCCCAAACCTAACACCAGGTAAATCGATCTACATCACACATTGCATCGCTACAATGCACATCTGATGGTGCATGTAGTGTGGGCTACTAGAGTTCCATCAGACAATGGAGACACCATTTCATATTGATTTGACCTTAAATACAATTGATCTTGGTTAGAAGATTGAAAACTAGGATATACTTCCACCAACAGGAAGGGCTGGGTGTGCTCATCTATTCTTTTGAACAAAGGTGTGGTTACACAGTAGAGAGGATCATGGGTTGGAGGGGGGGGGGGGCATCAGGGGGGCTCACTTTCTTTACCAAAATTCTGCGACAATTAAGCAACAAAAAAGGTTCTTGTTAAACTTTTTTCTGCATTTTCTATGGGGGGGGGGGGCAAGCATGCCTCTCCACCCCTTTTCCTGGATTTACTACCTGTTACAACTACATTAAACTACATGTACATGTAGGTACACCAACCAATGAGACTGGGTTTATAACAGATAAGCTTCTCTAAATCTATATGTCTGACGAAGGATTGGTAACAATATTCTAATAACATACTTCAATATATACAAATATATATATATTTTGATATTAATCAGTCGTTTGTGATGAAGCTTTGATTCTGTTCTTTTATTACTTAAATGACTGCAGATTAATGCCACTTCTCTTTGATCTTTATTCTTTCCCCATTTATTTAAGGACTAACATTATCTCAGAGCTGTCCAGGTACTGTAAAGAATTTACTTTATTCTCTTGGTGTGGCTATATATCTCTGTAAATCTTTCAGCATGCTGTACGGCTTCCATGTTTCAATATTTCTTGCATGTTTTCACACATTTTACATTTTTAATCATTTTCTTTGCTGCATGGCGCAAACTGTACAGAATTTGTGTGACAGTTTATGCTTATATATGTTCATATATTATATGAATGCATGTGTTTTGCTTTGTCAAGATTCTATCTCATTTTAAGTTAAGTGTATTTGGAAAATTGTAAGAAGAATGGGCTGATTTGATTATGGGTACACAAGGTGACATTTTAGAAGCTTAGATTCATCTTTGAAAACCCCATGTTGTCTAAAAAACAGTCTCTCTGTATGTCAAATTAGCTACCATAAATATTCATGCAGAAGTTACAGCAAGCATCATTGTTCATAAAATTCATTATCTGTAATTTACAAAAAGTGATGCAGATCTATATTTTTACTGGAATAAAATAAATTTTAAGCAGTTCAACTGAGAAGAGTTTGGCTAAGAAGATAGTGTTCTGAATTGTATATAACATTTTACATGATTTAGTAGGTTTATTCAAAGTTATCTCTTACTGTTATTTGATTGAAATATTATAGTTTTCTTTGCTGAAAACTTTTGCTTTAAGAAAATTCTGTTGCTTTGTTGATTTTCATGTTATTTTTTAGAACAAAGGAATTCTGTTAATTATTCAATGTTTATTTTAGAGATATATCTAAAAATTCCTGAATCTTTCTTTTTTAATGTATATGTCTTTGGATTTGTGGCCTCTGGATGAGTAGTATTTAAAAGGAAGATACCATGCTTTCAAAACTGGCAGTGAACCGCTTCTTGACAAAAATCATTTATTGATTTTGCATTACATGTGTAATGCTATATTAAGATAAATCACCCAGTCATTTTATTATTGAGTTTGGAAAAAATACTCAAACCAAAATTAAATCTTTGAAGAGCAACTTACACTCAGTCTGCATTTATTATTCAACCAAATCCGACTGTTTTTGTGCAAGACTGAATGATGATTTTGCTATAATGCATGTTTTCCATAGACTCCAATTTGTATACATGTATATGCGGGGTCATAGTGTTTATAAGAACAGGATTGGGTACAAAAAATGCATTGTGGTACTTCCCTTTGCTGGGTTTCTATGATCTATAGTGGAGTATTTTCACATCATTTGATTGTGCTATGTCTCATTCACATTTGCTAGATTGATATAAGTGATGAGAATCATGAAATTATGCAGTATAGTCCCTAAAGGAAGCAAATTTGTTACTTGTGCTCAAAACCTAATCAGCATATTCCCCTATTTTATTCAAGCATTGAAAGAAACCTTGTGATACTAACCTTATATATTTATCTCAAATTGATATGAACTCAGGTGAATAATCTTAAGTATATTTTTACTTCACTTCATTTATCTTCAGCAAAGTAAAATGCTTGGTGATGACTGATTCTGAATGCTTCATTTATCAAATCCAGATCAAAATGGGGTGTATTCTGCATTCTTTAAAACATTTTAGCGTAAAAGAGGAAAGAATAACTAATACATTGAATGGTGTAATTGATTATTATCAATATATAGCCTTTTCATATATGCATTAAAAACACACTTTTATTTTGGTCTCCATAATTTGCCTACACATTCCATAGGCATAGGCTTATAAATGTACAATACTTGCCATTCAATTTCATGCCCAATGGTTTAATGAATAATGATTGTTGAATATGTTGGATGGCTTTCTTCATGGAATACCAGAAATGTTCCACTTGTATGGCCAATATTATACTCATCCCTGATTCATGCTAAATCCCATAACTCATGGAATGTTTTTGGTATCCCAATATTTTGCGAGCTATCCAATATTATACCCGGTACCCTTTTGAATGACCACAGCTCTCATTTTTTTTATGAATAAAGGACCCCATTATGGCTAACTTCTGTAATGAAAGCTATACAAAAAAAAAATTTCTGGAAAATTAACATTGTGAATGAAAAGATACATGTGGTTATTTAAGGAATGTTCCATCATGGTACACATGTACTTTGTAAGCAACATCGTGCAGCACAGTATTTCCCATCAATATTGAAGTATATTTCAAGTTTACCCTCCTGACATGTATCCATTAATTAATGAACTTTCACGTATTTACCAACTGTGGATGGCAACACTGTTTACAGATGTAACTTTTTAAATGTTGATACGTATTTACTACCTTGACCTACACATTTCAACTAGCCATTTATAGCCATTTATAATGGTCGAGAAATGCTAAAGTGGTTTGAAGTAGTTAAGTAGTTTTATTTTAAGCGTGTATTATCGGTATTCAATGCATAGTAGAGTACCTGGTAATGGTATTAATGATTTTATTATGGATTTCCTCAATAAACTTGCTCTGACATCATTGCATGTTAGTTAGGTAACTGCCAGAATTATTGAATGCACTCTCATCACATTATTAACTGAGGTTGGATTTGTGTGTTGTGCCTTGTTTGTTCAACAGTATGTTTACAAATGTAACTATGTGTTTTAATTACTGCTAAATATGTGAAATTTTATTGTGATTTCCCTTTTCAAATATATATTGGCCTATAAACAGCCAATTCAAAGGCCCAATTTGTAGTCCATCAAGTCCATCAAGTATTATGCATGGACAGCATTGCTATGAAAATGAAATACATATAAAGTTGCAACATTGCTTGAAGAATGGTGGTTATAGTGTCATTTTTTAAACAAAAACTAACCAAAGTGTTTTGTGAATGGTTTTCAAGAACTGTATACTTTCAGTGCGGCTATTTTTATAGCCATTGATGTGCATGTTTGTTTTTGTTTTGATGTGATTGCTTTCACATGTCTGTGTTTGCACACAATTAAAAATTCTAATTATATGCAATGGAAAGATGCAGGAATTTGTTATGTGCTAATTGTTTATGTAATTCACTTCTTTAATGTTTGAATGTTCTACAGGAATACCTGGGGGATGTGATGATCTATTCATAAAGATCTATACTATTATATTTAGCTTTAATGCGGGGTTTAGGCATAAAATTATACTTATCACTTTTAACCTCCATATTTCCCAAGAAAATAAGTCATTTTGGGGAGATTTGTTATGGCATGATAAAGCATATCCAAAATGAGGAGTTATGAAGTGTTTATATAGTCTTTTAACTTTGGCAATAATGTTTGTTGTGACAACTCTTGTTTCCTTTGGTTATGAATATGATTATGAGATGTGCAGTGAGTTGTACATTGCATGAATTCATCTAAATCAGGGTAGATAACATTCTTGATTAAGAATTTAATTCCTTTCATATTCAAATGTTTTTATATCATTTTCATCTCTTATATTTTCATGTTTGTCCATCCTCACTTCATACCCATTGGTACAGCTCATGTATTGGGTCAAGCTCTAGGAGTTGAAGTCCCCAAGGAACCCCCAACCCCTCAACATACTCCAGATACTCAACATCATAAAAGTAAGTCATCTCATCCATTGTCTGTTTCTGTGTAATTCTTAGGAATATGGACGATGACATTCATTTCATTTGCATTTTTATAGCTGCATGCCAAAATTGTAAAATTTGTTCAGTACTCATTTCCAGCAATTACCAACCATTTAGATTCAGGAGTTTGATTGAATTATTTGTATACTTTTATGTTTGAATATTTTTTTTTGTTTATTTTTTCTTTGATATTGGCTGTGAAATTTTACCCCTAGCCTTGGAAAAAAAGAAAGTGTAAAGTGCATATTTGTTTTTATTTCAGTTCAGCAACCAAAGGATGCCAGTAAGTTATTTGATATTGTCACAAGTTTTTGTCCAATTACAACTGCGGCTGTCTTAATTTCTCTCAAGACACAAGGATAGTGTAAGGGTTAGGTTTTTTTTTTTTTTTGGGGGGGGGGGTGTCAAACAATATGACAATTAAGATAGAATTATGGTTAAGGCTAGGTTTGATGTCAGATTTTAAGTTTGATTTAATGCAAGTTGATGTTCCATGGTAGCATTAGTCGTTGGGATTACTGTGATGGAATCATTTGTATCATGAAATGGTGCAAGTAGTAACTTGGTAGTTTTTCCCCCTAATTTCTCAGTCCCAATACCAGATTTACATGTGGATGACTCAGAGACTATCAGTGAGAGACTGCGCAGCCCTCCACCCCCTCTTGCATCACCCTCATCCAGGTCACCCCGAAATAGCTTTAAGGGGGGTTTTCATTCCCCTCGGGGCAGGAGCCCCTCCCCTCAACCCTTCCCTAAACCCAAATCTAAAAATGGGTCTTTTAGACATGAGGATGATTCCCTTCCTTATCATCATAAATGTAAGTAGAGAAAGATTGTGATCACTTCTCACTTTCATTTGCTGTGCTTGGGAATCCATTGCCGTTACTAACGTGGGAACATGTAACAAAATCTGTAGTTACCTTTCAATTGCCATTATCCTATCATATTGGCCTTTTCTTTCTTAAAGCTTTTACCTGATTTCTTTCGTATAATCCTATTACATTCTTCAGAATGTAATTCCTTTTTTCATGGGCAGCTGGATAGTCTGTTTAAGAGAAACTGTAGGACACTTCTCTATATTTTCTTTATCCTGCTTTTATAGATCCAGGCCGTACCCAAAAGTGAAATTAATCATATCGAAAGCTTATGAACTACTAAACACAGCAATGGAAGCTTTGTGATTTTCACTGCTTACCAGTTGCGAATTTCAAGACAATGACATGTTGTGATTCCACATTTTGTCAGCATTTTAATTTATTCTCACTTCTATCATATAAAGATATCATAAACATCTTTTACTGGAAGCTTGACTTGATGAAATCTAAAGTTTCTGACTATTTTGTGCCATATTTTATTTCCTGCTTATTTGGCGCAGCTTTCCAGTTCAGTCTGCATACAGATTATATGTAACAACTTTTCCTGACATAGCAATTTATGCCAAATATTAGCCAAACAAACAAATCACAAAAACCTAGTGAAGAGTTGAAGTTTCCATACATGGAGCAACTAGATAATTGTTAATGCCATTTTCCTCTGCAAATTGAAAAAAAAAATCAAATTCGTAATCTGGAAATTATCTTATCTGTATATGTACAAACCCATTTGTTAATTTCACTTTTAGCTCTGGTCAAGGTCCTAAATAGATGATGCAAGGTGATGGGATTCCTTTCCTATATCTTTAACTAAACTTCGACTTCAGCTTTCTTTTTTCAAAATGTGCATTTGGTTGATGCTCTGTTCCAGTGCAATGCGATACTTTCCTTTATATCCTACATAAATTAAATCCTGTATGCTGATAAGTCTAAATAGCATCACTCTTTCGCAATGTTGAAAATTAAATGCTCACTGAAGAAAATGTACTATTCCGTGACACCAATGATGGAATAGTGCATTATTTCATCATTGACGTCACAGATCATTAACAACAATCATGCAATCTATCCGACTGGTGCACTGGTCAGCGAGAAATTTCTACTGGGCAAGTCCTGTGAAGGGACGGCATAGGCACAAATCTGCCCTCTGCTGATCGCGTGGCTTCAGGAAAAGATCAGTCAGTGTAGGGAGTTAATCTATATTTTGGTTCAGATTAAAAAAGGATGAACTACCTGTACAAGAATTAGATTATCAATATCTATCGTTCTAACTTATTAAATGTAGAGTATAAAGCAAAAATACCAGGCCTTTATTTTGAAAATATAGAGGGAATTATTCATCCTCGGTTGTACTGGCAAAA
Source organism: Lytechinus pictus (assembly GCF_037042905.1). Classification (NCBI taxonomy): domain Eukaryota; kingdom Metazoa; phylum Echinodermata; class Echinoidea; order Temnopleuroida; family Toxopneustidae; genus Lytechinus; species Lytechinus pictus. The sequence goes on along the minus strand of NC_087247.1, from coordinate 57,653,476 downwards.
TTACTATTTTAGTAATGCCAGTCCAACCTCTGACAAATAATTCCCGCTATACTTACTCAAAGCCTGGTACAGTTGTATGAAGGATTAGCACATACCATACAGGGTTGATCAATACTGCACATTTATTATCTATATATATTATATTGACTGTTTGTAGGTAATTGTATACCATTGTATTATATCTTGATGTGCCAGAAACAAGATTTTCATTAACCTATATATCATTTTACTTTCTTTATTAAAAAAAAATGTATCATGATATATTCTCTACTTCTGGAAACTTTGCTAAATTAATCTTTTGGTTGAAAATGCCTTGAAAGTCAAGCTATAAAGGGTCTAAATGGAAAGTAAAGCGATGTGTTCTATCAATAAATAAACAATTAACACACATAGCCTTGTATGGGCCTTAAAAATCTTATTTTGCTATATTACCTTTATGACCTTTCCCTTTATCAATCTTCAGTAGTGTTGTGTTAAACACTACTTTTGATTCATTCTGAAAATTCACTGTTTGTTTGTTATAAAGCTCTACTTCATTTTTCAGTAATTCTTAATATTAATCTTTTTAAAAAGCATTATAAACTCTATTAATATATTTACGTTTGAACTAATCTGTGAGCTCTAATTTTCCAAGTAATGATGCACTCTTTTGGATTATGTATGCCACTTGAATAATTTTCTGCGGCGTCAACATTGAAATCTAAAAAATGTTAAGTTTATGAAGTTTCATCATAGATTTGGAAGTATATGGACCTAGTTTATGGACCTTGGACATAATGGGTATTCAAGTATCACTGAACATCTTGCATTAGTATAAGGTCACATGATCAAGGTCAAAGGTCATTTAGGATCAGTGAACTTTGACCATGTTTTGGTATTAAGATGGAAATAAGTTTTGAACTGTCTTCATAAAGTAGGAAGTGTATGGACCTAGTTCATGATACTATCAGTCATCATCTTGCATGAGTTTCAGGTCACATGATCAAGGCTAAAGGTCATTCAAAGCCGACAGACTTAGGATTTTAATATCAAATGAATGTGTTTTTTGCAAATAAGACTGCGAGAGGTGTTCCACTTGATGTGTTCATTTTTTTTAATTATATGCCCGTTATAGACGGGACGTATTATGGTATCACGCTCGGTGTCCGTCCGTTAACTTTTGTAAACGCGATAACTTCAGTTTGACTTAACCTAGGCTCACATAATTTGGTGTGTATGATACTAGTATGGATCCCAGGAAGCCTATTGATTTTGAGGACTAAAGGTCAAGGTCACATTGACATGTTTTCATATTAGCCTTCTGCAGTCCTTGTGAACGCGATAACTTCAGTTTAAATTAACCATATAATTTGGTGTGTATGATACAAGCATGAATCCCATGAAGCCTATTGATTTGAGGTCAAAAGGTAAAGGTTACAGGGACATGTTTTCATCTTACCCTTCTGCAGTCCTTGTAAACGCGATAACTTCAGTCTTAACCTAGGCTCATAATTTGGTGTGTATGATACTAGCATGGATCCCAGGAAGCCTATTGATTTTGAGGTCAAAAGGTCAAAGCTTAAGATCACAGTGACATGTTTTCATCTGACCCTTCTGAAGTCCTTGTTAACGCATTAACTTTAGTTGAACTTAACCTAGGCTCATATAATTTGGTGTGTATGATACTAGCATAGATCCTAGCAATTCTATTGATTTTGAGGTCAGAAGGTCAAAGGTGAAGTCGCGATCTTCCACTTTTCTTGCTTGACCAATAACTCAATTTTCCGTGTTACAGACGGGCGTATTATGTGCTCGCCTTAGCGACGCTCTTGTTCTTTATTTATTCAAATCATTTTTCTGGGTTGGACTTGACCTTTAAGCTAGGCTCATATAATTTGGTGTGTATTCTACTAGCATGGATCCAGGAATCCCATCAATTTTGAGGTCAAAGGTCAAGTTCACAGTGACATGTTTTCATCTTACCCTTCTGAAGTCCTTGTAAACGTGATAACTTTCGTTTAAGTTATCCTAGGATCATATGATTTGGTTTGTAATACTAGCATGGAACTGGCTTATTGATTTTTAGGTCAGACAGTCAAAGGTGAAGTCGCCACCTTCCACTTTTTTTGCTTGACCAATAACTCAATTTTCCACTTTATAGGCGGCGTATTCTGTGCTCGCCCTAGCGTCACTCTTGTTTACCTTTAGAAGGAAGCAACTTGTAGTGATTAAAAAAAAGAATTGAGAATGGATTGTGCTTTGATGACTTGTGATATTGACTTATTTCCAGGGCCAAGGTGATTTGATACAAATGATTGCTTGATGTTCAGGTGGAATAATTGAAAGGACAAAAAAAAGTAGGCTTGTGCCATCACATCGGGTTATCGCGTTCGGATGGGCTATTGCGTAACCTGATAAATTGAGTAAAGGGCCCCTTAAGGCTTAATCCTAAAAAAATCGGGTCCAGTTTACCGAACCATTGTTGCAATTTTCACAAAACATCAGGTAAATTGGACCTGAACATTGGTATATTTGACTTAAAATTGGACCCAGACTTTCAGGAATTTAGGGGGCCCCTTTCTTGAATAGTTGGGTTATGCGATCACCCGACCAGATGCGATAACCTGATGTGATTGCACAAGCCCAGAAGTATATCTCCTGCATTAAGATCTTGACAGACCATCTTGGTAGAAATCTTGGTATTTTTCATGAATCAGTAATAGTGATCAGAGCTTTTTGGTCACTGAAACCAAAATTTCACTAATAATGTCATAGTTCACAATTTCTTCAGCACTGGCAACCTCAATGAAATTGTGCCTCATTCCTAATTGACAGATGTGCACCCTTTTCATGTCAGTGGTTGGTGCATGTCACATCTAGTAGCTCCATGGTCACATGATAGAACAACCTTGTTACCATGGCTACATGTAAACATGTGCACCATGGGAATTCTTCTCAGATGCAAGGTTTCTTGTTGGATTGACTTATGAACTTTTTGCTCTCTCAAATCACTGAGGTCAGGAGAAGCTCTATGTGAGGATGAAGTATTACGGTCTGGACGTATGTCTGAAATTTGTGGATTCATATCTTGAACTGGTATTAAGTTCTCCGAGCATGGTTAGATTTGTGTTGGATTAGTCAATAGAGTGAATGTTTTAGGTATGTGATAGTGAAGTTATCAAAAGTTTACTTTGAAAACATTCCCCATCTTAAATAGAATATTTGGTAGAGAGACATAGACAAACAACAGATTCCAGTGAAGTTACTACCAGTAGGTTTTGAGCAGGTTATGATTTTTTTAAAAGCATGCATGAGCAGATTTTAAAGAGGCCCCATTTGAATGGATTATGGATGCATGTAATTCTACTTATGTTATACTCTTTATATATAAATTAGTAGACCCCTTATTGATCCCTATTACTGTTATCACATATTCTTAAAGTGAACATTTACATTGCATAAATTTCACCAAATGGTCAAATGATCTAATTTTATGATCTAATGTTTAAATTAAATGATCTAATATTTCTTAGAATTCTGTGCATGTTTAGTTTAATTGATTCACATTCCTTGTCTCTCTTTAATTTCCTGTACAATGATTCTCATTTTTTGGGGGGTATAATTTGAGTACATATTGCCATAGATTCTATGAAAATTTAAATAAAAGCTTTTATTAAAGAAATCTCTAATTGACTGCATCACCAAGTAAGTACTAATATGACTTTTCTCTGTTTAATGTGAGGGATGTCTCATAATTATATATAACAATCATTCAGTGAAATGCAAATGTTTTGCACCTTGCTCAGTCAACACTCTTCAGGCTACCAGTAGCTGAAATATGCTTTAAGTTTAAGATTTCTCGAAGAAAAAGTTTTATTCAAGAATTTTCTGTATTTCTATACAATATCATCCGTTGGGTTCTCCTTCATGTACATTTACTAGTCAAGTGGCATCTCTTATTCCTTGTGCCTTTTACTTTGATATATTTATTGATACTTCTGTGAAATATTAACCAGGAAATATCAATCACTTCAAATGAGCACTTGACCCACAATCACCTTGTAAGATTCTTATTGTTTGTGTTGGTCTAGGTCTTCAATGGGTAGGAGGGGTATCAGCTCATATTGTTGATTTCAAATTAGGTCTTTTAGTCCAATACAGTATAGAAAATTATGAGGCTGTTCTCACTACGCTTTCTAAAACTAGTTTACTGGAAAGCGATTCAGGAAACCTCTTTAGAAGATCGCTTTGCTAGCATTCCCACTTGATCACACGAAAGTGGTTTTCAAAATCACTTCACGTAAAGCGATCTTGTTGCTATGGAAACGCTCTCAGTGGGGTGACACATTTCGCGCGAAATTCGAAATCTCAGCGTATATAGGCATCCTACACCTGTCGAGGGGAGTAGCACGCTCAAAATGTGCGATGATCGCTTCCTGAAGAACGATTGTGTCCTCACTTACGCTAAAACCAGTTTAACGAGGCAAAGCGATCTTGAAAACTACATCACAAGGTGGTTTTCAGAACTGGTTTGGAAGATCACTTCCAAGATAGCTTTGACCATTCTCACTACACGTTAAACTAGTTTCCACTAAACTAGTTTCCAGTAGACTAGTTTTAGGAAGGTAGTGAGAACGGTGTCTTAGAATGAGTTAGACACGCCACCCCTTTGCCCACTCACACACACATGCACATTCATGATGTATGGCAATTTTTCTTACATCAATTTTGTAAAAAGTTTAAGATAACTTGCATGGGCATACATTAAGTTGGAAAACTTATTCAAAGAGTTTGTTTCAAGACCTCTAAAGCAGTAGGCTCTATGCAAGTCTAACAAATTGAAATAGATATGCTGTTGCATAATGGTTTAAGGTTTGACATTAATTTACACGGTGATGTGGATTTAAACAATATTCATGCCGCCTATTAGGTCACGTAGGCCTTATTTTTCTATAGGAACTTAAGTTTTTAAAAGATTAATTCCTGATTCTCACTATGCACTTTTTCATCAATTTCCGGATGTCTCTTCAGGTATGAAATATGCTCTTAAATGAAAAAGTTTACACTTGGGAATATTTCCTTTGAAAACTAGAGATGTTTACATTGCGGAAGAGTTTACCTTTCTTTTTCATTCTCCATGGAATTTGTACCTAGCTATTGCTTTTATATTTTACTGATTTTGAAAATCAGAAGATCAACATTGGAATCTTTATGTATGAGTAAGAACTAAGAATCATAATGGTGGGATAATTTATACATTTTTCGACAGGATAGGAGAAAAAACTTTCTTGATGATAAAGAAGATGCATTATGGCTACATGTACACTTACTACTACTACTACTACTACTACTACTACTACTACTACTACTACTACTACTACTACTACTGCTACTGCTACTGCTACTGCTACTGCTACTGCTACTGCTACTGCTACTGCTACTGCTACTGCTACTGCTACTACTGCTACTACTGTTACTACTACTACTGCCACTACTACTACCACTACTACTACCACTACTACTTCTACTACTATACTACTTATACTACTGCTACTATTACTACTGCTACTATACTACTGCTGCTACTATACTGCTACCACTACCACTAAAATTGCTACTGCACCTGTTGCTACTTTTAAACAGACTTATTTCTGCTAATTCACTAATTATTAATATTTTCTGCTTTTGTTTCATTTAATTATAAGACGTATTGTGTGTTATCCTTATGATATTTATCATGTGTCTTCATGAATCTATTTTGTATTTGTTTTAATTGTTTCAATACATGTACATACATGTATACATTTCATTGTTTTGTTTTATAGTAGAGTTGTCTTCTTATTCATAAACACATTTCCTGGTACACATTGAGGTTTCACCACTGAAACTGTACTGTATAATATAACTAAATTATGCTTTAATCACGAGAGTGAAACTGTTTAATGTGTTTATGAGGTGCAGAGCTTGCAATGAATTTGAAGATTTCACACATAATAAGAATGCTCAATTCTTGGGGATGTATAATTTACTGCTGACCCATTGTTTTAATAGCATTTGAAAATACGGTATCTTTAACATACTGGTTGCTAAGTAAAAGACACCCTTACAATACTAGGAGCATCATTCTTTTGTGCAATTTCATCTCCAATCCTTGCATTTCTTTTAAGACAAAATATATAAATGAAATGATGGGAGATGAATGAAAAAGTAATTGTGATAGTCTTTGTGGCTGGATACCTGCTAAAGGACAAGATTGTTGGTTGGTTGAGTTTAGTGTGGTGGTGGCGCTATCCATCGATATCCGATGATTTCCGCCAGGCAGCTAAGCGAGAGGTATTCCACCCTCCCCTGTACAGCTCTCGTCATTCAAGACTAAGAATTTTCATTTTTTAGAAATTAATTTATTGAATCAGTGAAAATCTCCTTATTTAGTAGTGATTCTGTGCACTCTGTTTTTTTTTTTCATTATATAAAAAATGTATTTTTGAATTCATAATCAAAAGAAATATATCATTTTCTTGAGATGATATCTGGCTTCTATCTTTAGATGATCTTTAAATGCTGAAATGCACTGAGATGCTTTGATATATAGATTTCTTGCCCTTTCAACATTTCTTTTCTTAAATCAATATCAACGAGTATAGTTATCTCCAGTGGTGGACCGTGACCCGGAGGAGACAAAGCATTGGGGGGGGGGGGGGCACAGCATCGTTCACAAACAATACAGTGCCCCTCCAATGCTTTGTCTCCTCCGGGTCACGGTCCGCTACTGGTTATCTCTATAGCATAATCTTTTTTAAAAATATTTTTGAAACAATTACTGTTTTTAATATGTGTTCTGTATTATGTTTTGTCTTTTTTGGAAGCTATATATCAACTATAATGTAGTAAGGAAATGTACAGGCCTACCTTTAGGATTGCATGGTCAGGTTTACAATCACTTTTGAGGTAAAACTGGGTGTAGCAAAGAAAGAAATCATTACATTCATGTTTCAGAGGAATGGATGGTATCATTTAAATCAAAAGGTAAAATTATTACCTTTATTTATCTCACAGAAGTATACATACTTTTCTACCAAAATAAAGACAATTCAGACCAAGTTTCAAAAAAGGGTGTATGAATGAAACCCACCTTCTCTGGTGCATGTACAATAAGCTTGTGCATGTATACATGAAGGTAGTTTACTTTGTTTTGAACACCTTAAGAAAATCCATTCACAAAGGTCATATTTCAACTATTCATTTACTTAGCAAACTTTTATTTACTTAGCATGCACAAGCATTGTAATCAATTGAGACTTTCAGGACTTGAGAGATATGTAAAATACATTGAGTACAACTCTTCTTATATGATAATTGCTCAGCTACATGTACATTATTGGGAAACAGGTTTGAATTTATAGAAAAGTTTAAAAGTCTTTTTTGGAACTACAATATATACTTTACCCTCCCAATTTTAAACATGATAGGACTAGGTACAATATGTAGGGTAAAATAAAAAAGGGCACACAATATGTTGTGTTATCTCAGTTGGTAGAGCATCCATCTCATAACCAGGAGGTCGGTTGTACAAACCCCGGCTGCATCAGACCAAAAGGCGTAAAAAAGATGGGAGTTGCTGCTTCCCTGTTTGGCGTTCAACAATTTAAGGGATGGAGCAACGTCGATCTGGTGCTGGGCAATTGCTGCTGGGCCCATAATCGATTGGACAAGATGAATTTTGGAGGATTTCTATTTCTGATTTCTTTTTCAAATAATAAAATCTGTATTTTTAGAAATGAAGCAAAATCATTTTGTGTGTTGAAAACAAAGATTGTAATTCTTTGTGCATTTAGGTAATGCTGCAGTAGACAAGAAAGATGAAGACGATGAAGATGAACTACCCCCACACCTCCGTATGAGTGAGTTTGGAAAACAGACAACCATTGGCTTCAGCTATTGCCAACTACATCTTGACTTCATTTTAATTTCTAACAGCTTTTAATACCTAACAGTCATTTTGTTTTTGTAGAACTGTGTGATGTTGAAGCATTCTTGTGTTGTCAACTTGTCATCAATTTGCTTATTATATGATCATAGTTAACCAATGATGCTTATTATTTGTGTAGTGCGATTTTAACACTGGGTGTGAATGAAAATTGTGTAAAGCAAGCATTTTTGTTTGTATGCACTTTGTTTTTATTTAAAAATATAACCATACTTTTTTTTTGCTTTATATACTCAGTTACATTAAAAGTATCATTATCGTTATGATGGTTGTAATTTTATGTGTTAACTTTAATGTGATATGCGATATCAATTTATTTCCAAGTATGTAACCGGCATAAACTGTGCATGTCAAGACGTTGACATAATGGAGTTAGATTTTTATAGCTTTATCACTTCCAAGCTTTATCATTTTCTGCAAAGTATTAGTTGATGTGAACAGGGAAAACCTTATTATTACAGACCACATTCGTAATGCAAGTTTCCTGATTTTCCTCATATATATGGCTGTTATGAAATAAAACCCTCTTGATGTGAGATGAGGAATGTCATTTATAATTTTGCATTCATTGTCATTCCTCATATGGACCATTATTTATGGTATGAAATGATAGGTCACTGTTTATGAATACGAGGAAGGGTGTTTTGCATTTTTTTTTCTTTTCCAAATCATCTTTGCTTCATGATAAATTTTTGATTTACACTAAAACAAAATGTAGAAGTATAGCAAAACAATGCAGCTAAAACTTGATGTTTGTATAATTAGAATATTGTAAGAAGAATAAATCTACATTTATCGAATTAGACAAATTTGTTACTTTTAAAATATGATACCCAACAGAGCAATAAAAGTTCAACATAAATGTAAAGAGTTTAGTGATAATGTCCCATCTTTACACATTTGTTGGCCAGAATCTATCATTTGGCATATGAAATTATGAAATTGAATCAAACTTCTACCATTCCATAAATTCCTTTTATTTCTCTTTCTTTTAAAATGCTTTAACAATTAAACCTCAAGTAATTGGACAATCCCCAAATAAATGTTCTACATGTATAGTTTCCTCAGACTTGTCCCATATAGTTTTGAGGGTACTATCCATGCATGAGGAGGGACCACAGTACAAGGCTACACTTTACATTATTATTGTCCTTCTCTTCTCATGAATAGCATTTTTTTTTATAACCCATAACAAAATAGATAATGGATATTGTCTGCAAATTATGAATTAAAGCTATATTTATATCAGCTACACTTTGTATGGTTTTCAAAACTAATTTTGTCTATCTGCTTTTAGATATAGCACTTAACAGTAAATAAGTTGTCTATTAAAATTGTTAGGGAAGTCACTTAGTTGCACAAAACATGAGCCCTCCCCCCCCCTCCCACAAAAAATGCAATAAAATACATTACAAACCAGCACATAGTGGGTGCTGGATTGTGTCATTGACATTGGTTCAGGAATTGGGCACATAGATTTTCTTTTCTGCTTGATATTGATAGCATACTGTGGCATGTGTATTGACTTGACAGATTTTTATATGAGCAAGCAACATTCCCCCCCCCAAAAAAAAAAAAACATGGTGTTTGAAGAATTACTGCATTAAAATATTGATTTGGTTTGAAAATCTGCTTAGATTTGGGTCAATGGTTTTTCATCTTTGCTTGAGTCATATCTCATATATTTTCATGACCAATGATAATGAATAATAATAATAATAAGCAGTTCTTATACCCCTTTCATAAACCCAATAAAACATATCCTCCAATTAGCCGCCTAAGAGTAATGCGGATAATTCAATAAAAATTGCGTTCACAAACTCCATAAATTATTTTTACGAGCGCCCGTCCTGAAAAAGGCGGATAATCGTCATGACAACTGGACACGCCCCCTCCAATGCGGTTGTGTTGGAAAAGGGTGACCTTGTGACCGCACCATGGCAATTATCCGCATTATTTGGAAATACGTTCATAAACTCAAAATCTTGTCCCGATGCCGCTATTATGCGGATAATAGCAGCATCAGAATAATGCGGATAACTCTTGTCCTCCTCTGATTTTACGACCAAATTATGCTGCTATTAGCCGCATAATTGTGTTTTATTGGGTTTATGAAAGGGGTATTAGAGACACATGATACATAGTCTCTATGCATATAATGAAAATATCGAAAACAGTTGAAATCTTCAATTGCAGTTTACTTGAAAATTTATTTGGCGTATCTGCTATTGTGTGCCACTTGGTGATTTCAAGGACAAAATAGATGAATATTGCAACATATGAAACTAAACCAAAACCTGTCAATATGCCATATTTGATAATGTATATTTTTGTAAGATTTCATAAGAATTATGAAAAATTAAGAATGAAAACTCGGTCTTCAAATTTTGTATTGTGTAAAATTATTCTTTAATCCTCTAAACAGTTTGTTTTCAGTATAACACTTTTTCATAGATTTTTATCTTATTTCACATTATTGCTTTTATTTCATTGCCATCTCAAATTCAGGATGGGAGTCTGTCTAAATTTTTGCAGATCATTGTCATTGGCTTCAATATCTGCTCTGTATTCATGGTTTTAAACTATAATTATTTAGTGCACAAACTGCTAATTGATCATTAAGTTGCATACATCTTTTCAATTTTTTTGTATACTAATACTGCTTGCACTTCTTTCATCAATAAGTAATGATTATATACAGGAATTGTTAAAGCTTGCTTTATTTATCCCTTTTTTCCTGTAATGTACCATTATTTACATGACATGTTTGGATTTTATCCTTTGTATTGCTGTATACTCATCTCTTGAAAGTAATAGCTATCTTCCTGTCATCAGTTTATCAGACAAGAAAAATTATGCTTAATTATTGAACTTATTTGTTATCAATATTCTATTTCACTAATGATTTGATGTTTCAATTCAGATATAAACTTGACAATGATTGTGATGTTAATATGTTGATTTTTAAGTAATTAAAACAATGAGGCTAAAACTTATATATGGCCATGAAATTTTGCTTACTGAATTTGATTTTAAATTATATTTAGTAATGAGATTTCTTGTACTTTTTTTTTTGTCTCGCCCACCAGAGGTGATTTCATACTGGCCTTTTCGCCGGCGAAACTGTTTCGCCGGCGAAGTTCTCCACCTCTAGCGGTGGAGAAGTTTGCCGGCGAACTTCACCGGTGAAGTTCTCCTGTGTACCTTTCATACTGGACACTTTCCCCTTCGCCGGTGAAAAGCGCAATATGAAAGGGGTATTAGGGATTCAAATGTCGTCTGTCGTCCGTCCGTCACAAACCTTATGACACATAACTGATGATAACTCCACAACCGTAAGTCACTTTTCAACCAAACTTGGATGGTAGGTGGACTTGGGGAACCTGCATGTTGTGCTGCAGTCGGAGGTCACATGGTAAGGTCAAAGGTCATTTTCAGGTCAACGTTAAAGTTTACATGCAAGACTATCATATGACACCTAACTCTGCAACCGTCATTCACTTTTCAACCAAACTTGGATGGTAGATGGACTTGGGGGACCTGCATGTTATGCTGCAGTAGGAGGTCACATGGTAAGGTCAAAGGTAATTTTCAGGTCAACGTTAAAGTTTACATGCAAGACTATCATATGACACCTAACTCCGCAACCGTATGTCACTTTTCAACCAAACTAAGATGGTAAATGACTTGGGGAATCTGCATGTTATGCTGCAGTCGGAGGTCACATGGTAAGGTCAAAGGTCATTTTCAGGTCAACGTTAAAGTTTACATGCAAGACTCTCTTATGACGCCTAACTCCGCAACCGTAAGTCACTTTTTAACCAAACTTGGATGGTAGATGGACTTGGGGGACCTGCATGTTAGGCTGCAGTCAGAGGTCACATGGTAAGGTCAAAGGTCATTTTTAGATCAACGTTTAATTTTACATGCAAGACTCTTATGACACCTAACTCCGCAACTGTAAGTCACTTTTCAACCAAACTTGGAAGGTAGATGGACTTGGGGGACCTGCATGTTATGCTGCAGTCAGAGGTCACATGGTAAGGTCAAAGGTTATTTTCGGGTCAACATTAAAGTTTACTTGCAAGACTTTTATGACAAGTTTTATTCCATCCCAGTCATTTCACAATGAAGTTTTGATACAATTCTGTTGCGTGCCCTCGTAAATCACGATATTTCTGATTATTTTTATAAGTGGGCGAGACACAAAATCGCTTTTGCCTTGTTTTGTAATAATTTTTATCTAAATTTTGCTCACTGAGCAGTTCTAAATGCAACTAGAATTGTTTCACTATTTAACTGTGGACTCTCTCCCAAGATCTGAAATGTCAACTCACGCTGAAAATCAGCACGTTTGTTGCCTTTGGCATAATCTTCATTATCCCATCAATAGATTTTTACGAAAGTCATTATACTTTTCCTAATTATGCTTATTATACTAATTTATGCATGAATTTGTATAGTTTTTACTCTAATTTCCTAAATAATGCTAACATTGGGTTGATTTATGGTTCACATTTTTTAAATTCTTATAAAATTACTTGAAAATAATTGCTGGATTAATTCCCAAAGTATAGGCCTACATGTTTTTTTCAATTCCTCATTGTATTTTCTGTTATAATTTTTGTTTTAATTTTGTGGATATTTTTATATGACACCTCTGCAATAAATGATAGCATTAAACTGTCATATTGCAATAAACAAAAGCAAAATAATCATACATTCATAGATTTCAGCATAAAACTCAATTTATGTTTTGATGTACATGTGAAAATGCTGCATAACTTCGAAATACATACCCAGACTCATAAGAAAAGAGTCCTGAACTGTTCCAATGAGAGCTTTTTACTTTGAAGTTTTTTAAAAAATTAATTGTAATAATTTACAAAGCAACTGACTACATTATTCAAACTTTAGATCTTCTGAATTATTCTGTCATTGTGAATCTTTAAAGGGCAAGTCCACCCCAGAAAAATGATTATGTGAATCAATAGAGAAAAATCAGACAAGCATAATGCTGAAAATTTCATCAAAATCAGATATGAAATAAGAAAGTTATGACATTTGAAAATTTTGTTTATTTTTCACAAAACGGTTATATATATAACACTGCCATATGCAATTAAAAAAGATGATGATGTCCCTCACTATTTTTTGTTTATTGTTTGACTTTGAATTATATAATATTTCAAGTTTTACAGATATGACATAGTGACCAACTTGACTGAAGCACAAAATGATAAAACATGTTAATTCGACATGTTCAGGAGGATTTCACATAACAATAATGAGAAAGTTTAAATATTTCACATTTCATGAAATAAAATACAAAAGAAATAGTGAGTTGGTAATGTCATAAGTCCCCTCATTTGCATACGGAACAGGATGTGCATATAACTATTTTGTGAAATTAAGCCAAATTTTATAATATAACTTTCTTATTTTACATCTGATTTTGATGAAATTTTCACTGTTAAGCTTGGTGGAATTTTCTCTTTTATTCAAATCAAAACTTTTTCTTGGGGTGGGCTTGTCCTTTTAAATGATGCCAGTCAAAGAGTAATGGACTACTTTACCTTCAGTTACATTCCTTGGACATGATTAAAAATATAGTAAAGATTATCATATTTTGAAACAATTATATGCATAGTGTGGTAATATATCAATTATTGTTTGTTCTCCACAGCCCCTCCCCCTCCTGTATCCAGTCCTCCACCACCAGACTATGATTTTGATGATGAAGATGATGCAGCTAATGGAGTGCCTTATCATCATAAATGTAAGATTATTGAAGTACATGAACAGAATAATACATATTTAATATCATATTCACTTGAAATCTTGGGGCTTGATTTATAAAGTTACGAGTATGGTAAATGTGTCATTATGGCTACTACTATACAGAGCTGGCAGCAAATCACAATCATGGTTTCATGGTGGTTACCATGGTGCCAAAGCTACCATAGTTGTAACTATCTATGAAATGGATACCAGATGTTGATCAGTAGGGAGCTTTCAAAAACACAGCATAAGCAAAGAGGAAAGATTTAAACCAAAATGTAACGGCCTAATTTTTTAATGCACTGGATGTCAGAAAAGAGCACATCAACACCAGTCCACGCACAACTAGCTTGGATATAACTTTTTCATGATGTCACAGCATGCTTACGCAGTGGTGCTCATATTCCACCTCTAGGTTAGCTACCAAGGAGACGCCCCAGCTGTCATATTTTAACACCGTAGGACTGAGCATTGCAGGTCACTTATTATCTGAATCTACAGCCCTCTTCCAAACTTGTTTGAAAGATCCCAAGTATTAATGCAATGATACATTTCAGTCCTATGACTTTTCACACTTACCATAGGCAGTACCTCATTTATAAACAGGTTTTCTTTTTTCCAATCATGATGCAGTAAACTTATCTGGAAGACAGGAGACTGGTCGATTCATTGAGGTCGTTGATGACAGCATGGATGACCCTTCCAGTATTCCACCTTCCTTAGTAGGACGAGTAGATGAAGATGGTCTCATCCATCCAAAGCCCTTAACTAATCGAGTCATGGACTCCCCTATGCATAAGAGCCTTCACAGAGAGCTCAGGATAAGGTATTGCTATACATCTCTGTTAGTAGGGAATTTTCGCAGTCACTACGCAGATGCTTTCTATAACACACATAATTTTTTTTCAAAAGCCCTTCAATGACAAAACAGCCTTTGTAAAAAAAATGGTGGATCAAAACAGCAATGTCATATGGAATCTGGACAAACTGCAAAATAATAACAAATGTTTGATAGAGTTCAAACTAGTGCCTCAAGTAAGCTCTATTCTTAATTTGACATAAGATGCATTTTCGTATGTAGCTATAGATTTCAAGAGTCTATTAAAGTATAATGTTTTAAACCATGTCAACTGTTACCATATTATTGTAGAATAATGAATTTAAAAAGTCAAGAGAAAAGATTTTTTGTTTAAGTTCAAAATCATGGCAGTTTTTTTTTCTCTGCATTTTGCGATTTGTTGCAGTCACTGTGGAAAACATGCAGAATGGGTATCATTCATCACACAAAAGTCAACAGTTCCTAACTTTATTAGAGTGCACATTTTGCCATTGAAATCTATTTTATTTTTGCAATTATAGAATGCAGAGCTTTAGGCCCCCTTACCATATATTAAAGGAAAGAGGATCAAACAAGAATTTGGTGTGGCTTTGAAAAAGATTGTTTTCATCTTGCCTGTGTAACCAGGCCTTCATGAAGTGAAGTGCATTTAAGAGTCCTTTTCTTAACAATATCAGATCAGGGAAGTGAGAGGTTCCCTGATCAGTTAGGATGAATATGACCTGTAATAATCTGTCTTCCATTTCAAAATTTATATTCTTTCACTAATCAGAGACAATGAAACCACTCGCTTCAATTTTTTTATTTCAGAAGGGTAGAAGAATAGTATTCTTAGAAGCATTTTGGCTAAAGGATTGACAAAAAAATGGAAAAGGAATCAGATGGATGGAGGTTAAAAACTTAAAATCGTTAATAGAAATTGGCAGCTTAGGCACCATTACCAAAAATCAGTACCTTCTTTCATTCAG
This sequence comes from Lytechinus pictus, assembly GCF_037042905.1. NCBI lineage: Eukaryota > Metazoa > Echinodermata > Echinoidea > Temnopleuroida > Toxopneustidae > Lytechinus > Lytechinus pictus. The sequence goes on along the minus strand of NC_087247.1, from coordinate 57,637,923 downwards.
GAATCCCTCCTGCGTTTGTTTGTCATTTGCCACCTTTCGCAATCATCACGGACGCTAATATTAGGGTCCCCTAACACAAAAGTTGACGCTTAATCATACACTTGATTTTTAAGATTGATTGTACATTATAGTCAATAGAATCAAACGTAGAAAACTGCTCTACAATCAATGCTAAGATTTGTGTTACAGGGGGTTACAGGCCCTACAGATCTACTTTTCGTGTGCAAAATTCTTTCCCGCGACACCCGCACGCCATACATGCATGTATTACGACTGATGGCTGGAGATATTCGAAATGCAGGACCTAAACTAGAATATGACATGGAAAAGAAAGTGGTTTTTCAAACAAATCGAGTACATATTGAGTGAGGAAAAACTTACTAAATTAAGGCTTAGATATAGATCATTACAGTCCATCGAATCGATATTACATTTAATGTGGATTATTGGTGGATCTCTGGCAATTGCTTCCGTGGGTCAGATCACCTCTCTAGCCGAACCCATTTCGCATATGTACACAGCGTATGCAATACGTTTGCATGCGGGTTTCTTTTGTTTCTTTTTATCACTCCTTCTACACAAACGATACGCCTCTAGCACACGATGTAAAGGGTATTATGTTTTACTTTCCCCAGAAATGGGGGGTTAGATTCAAATTCCGGGGGGACCACTTCCATTGATGAGTGGAATATACCAGGCACGACCATGGGGTTTCGAAAAGTACCCTAAACAAGGGAAGCAAGTCTTTTCCAGATTATGAAAATGCATCTTTTAACAATTATTTGGCTTGTGAAACCCTACAAGTATTGGAAATATATCCCTTTTTTCAGTATTTTAATCATCGTGTTTGACACCTTTATAACGTTACATAGGCCTATACGTAACGTACTTACCCACTCTTTCCCTTTTTACGCGTTGTTGCGCCTGGTATCCACTCTTCAATGAAAGTGGGTCCCCCGGGCGGCCTCTCGAGCTCTGGGAGGAACCAAATGTGGATTTGGAAAGTCGTCCTAAATCGGATATATCGGTGTTACCATAGTAGCAACCAGAATTTTGCACACGAAACGCAAATTGAATGTTTCCGTTCCAGATGCGAAACGAAAAAAAAATCTCATGTCACACAATTTGCATTGCAGGACAGAGTTTTAAGACCATGATGACGGGCCCAAAAGACTCTTCTAAAATCAACTAACGTCGTAAATAAGCGTTCGCATTCTTCCAACGAAATTGATAAACCAATGAGGAATGTAATGAAAGCTACTATGAGAGATGAATCCTGCTATACAGTGCGTATCAAAAAAAAGTTTTCACTTTGAAAAAATCCTGTAAAATTATACATTTGTAATATCTTGAAGATTTTTCCACATTTTAACATTGGTACAGATCCATTTAAGCAAATGACAATATAATTGCCAAAAAATATTTCCGCTTGAGTGAGCACCACTTACTTTTGAAAAGTTAGTGAAAAATGATTTGCGCAGAACTTCGAAAGTTATGCGAATAAAAGTAGACCTTAATCATGAAGAACACGTGGAATTTTGCTAGTAAAATTGATTTGAAGATATCTTTTGCCTTTTTTTATTTGATTCCTTGCCCAAAATACTTCAAAGAGTGCATTTTGCCCCACCCCACTCCCCCACACACCGAAGCCATTATGACGATATTTGCTTTACACTGAGCTGTGATTTACATGGAATGGCTTAAGCCTGATTTTCATTTTGTTAATCATTGCCAAGCTTGGGAAAAGTGTGGAGAAACAAGTATTAAATGAAAAATGAAATGTAAACCCACTTTCAATGATAAAAACTTAGTGAAAAAATGCTGGAGATGTCTGATATAAACTTTTGTTCAGATTAAGTTATGTCCTCAGATCCAGCTGGCACAAAGAGGGTAAAGGTTGTGCTTACTAAGTGTTGAAATTTCAATTTGGGTGGCAGAATTGTTACAAAATGCTTGAATGTATCCGTTTTATTTCAATTGACTAAAAGTGCAAGGGAAATGTATGAGAAATGTTTCGCAGGGTAAGTTTGATTTCGCCCTTTCCCCTTGACACAGCGTGAAAACAAGCATTTCTGCGCAAACAGATTTCTACGAGCTTTACAAAAATGGACAGTACTCACTCAAGTGTAACATTCTGACAAAACTTTTACTTTCATTGCATAGATGAGACCCAAACCCAAGATTATATGTGGAAAAATTACCCACATGTTGTATATTTTTTAATTCCCAGTGCTTTTTCAAAGTGCAAACTTTTTTTTGATATGCACTGTATAGGCACTATACATCTATCACAAACCCTCCCCTACATTTTACATTATATCATCTAAAGTATGGTGGATGTGAGGATTAGCAATGAAAACATATCTGCATGATTCTTCTGTAGATGAGATGCTCTGACTTATGGTTGGTTTATCATAATTTCACTGAATTCATATGAGGAATAGATATGTAAACATCGACTAAAATGCATGAATGAAAATTACATATAATTAGAAACCATATATTGTAATGATAAGTTTACTTTTAGTATGTAAGATATTGAGATGAGGGTCAACTCAAAGGATGACGCAGGAAACCGTATAGTTTCCTGTGCCATCTTTGAGTTGACCCTCGTCTCAATATCTAAGAAACAATATATATAATGTAGATTATTTGTTTCAGTTTCAGTTTTCAGTTTGGTTTATTTTCATATCTCATAAAATATCAAATACAATGTAACGTCCATCGAAAGACAGTAAGTCATTGATAATAAAATAATACAATACATCACCATAATTCATAATAAATCAGACAAATGTTATACGATTGAACGTTTGGATTGGAGACAGATATATCAATAAGATGAGAATATGAAGGGCAAACTATTTAAAAAGCAGAGCTTGTAATTTATAGTTTCCCTATTAATAAAATTATAAGTAATTGTCAACTTGTTTTAATATCAATATGTTACAAGAAAAGAAAGAGTAAGAGAGAGAGAGAAAAAAATATATATTTCCTTTAAAAAAATGAGAGAAAGAAGGAGACAAAAAGAAAAAAAAACTAAACAAAGCAAAAGGAGGTGGACTGACAATAGTTAAGAGGAACACTAGGGAGCCGATGAATTGTCGTTTAGACATTTGTTTAAAATATAAATTTTCAATTTACGTTTAAAAGTATATATAGAATTGCAATCTTTGAAGTCGGTTAGTAGATCATTCCAAAATAATGGACCTGTGACAATAGTTGTTTTGTGTGAAAAAGCTGTACGAGTACGTGGAAGATGATAATAATGACTTTGACGAGTAGGATAGCTATGAATCTCGTCATTCTTTCTAAATAGAGAAGATACGGTAGTAGGTAATTCTTTTCTTGAGAGTTGAAACATAAATATTCCAAGGTTAAATGCATAAAGATCATGGATTTGTAGAACATTACATGAATAAAAGAGTGGCATAGAATGAGCCCTGTAACTTGTATTATTAATAATTCTTATTAGTCTTTTTTGGATAAGTAAAATTTTATTTATATGAAGTTTTGAACTGTTCCCCAAGAAAGGATACCGTAATTTAAATACAGTACAGCAAAATTAGAGTGGAGTATAAACATAACAAGACACGGGTGGGAAAAGATGACTTAAGTTTGCAGATGAGACCAGTATTTCTGGATATAATTTTACTAATGTGATTAATGTGGGCTTTCCAAGTTAATTTACTGTCGATATATACGCCAAGAAATTTTGTCGTGTCAACCTTTACAAGATGTGTGTTGTTTAAAAATACAGGTCCGGGTAAATTAGCGATCGTATTACTAAATAAGATATAATTGATTTATTGATATTTAGAGACAATTTATTGGAATGTATCCAGTTAAGAACAAAGATCAGTTCATGATTTAGTGTTTGTAAGAGAGTTTGAGGATTTTTGTGAGAGATAACTATATTGGAGTCATCTGCAAACAAAAGGAATGAAAGAATATTAGAACAATTTTGAAAATCATTAATGTAAATGAGAAATAATAAAGGGCCTAGTAAAGACCCCTGTGGCACTCCGCATGTAATAAGTTTTTTATGAGATTCTTGATTGTTAATACATACAAACTGCTGACAGTTAGATAGATAACTTCTGAACCACTCCAAGGCCTTTCCACGTATTCCATAATGTGATAATTTGAATTTGTTTAAAATTAATGAGATTAAATAGGCTTGAGATAAAAATGCAGGATATTGATTGTAGAATCTTTGTGCTGTTGCAATTGTTTTGTTTTATGTCACTGTATATTACAATTCTTTGAATTGATTCAATATAATTATTAGGAGTTTAGGTAATTTAATAGTGACCAGTCAGTGATTGAAGAATACTATTTAATAGACTCTCTTAAAAAGTAAGTTAAGTATCGGTGGGACATCAAACTCATATCTCATTATATCATGACTATTCTGCCCCTTTTTGTTGGTCACATACTGTTTTTGTACAAATGTAAAGAAATCATGATATGGCTCTAACCACTCGAGAAAAAGAAGGGATTTAACTCATCTCATTTTCTGAGTAAATAATCTTCTACTTTTAATTGCTTTATATTACTGAAACTGTTAATGCCCTACCATGTATGTTTCCGGCCTGTAAATGCTGCCTTTTTTTTATCTGATTAGCATAGTTGATATCCTTATTTTATCCCTTTTAAGATCCCATTATCCTAGAGGTGAAAATACAGGACCGTTTGAAGCCAGGTGAGGAATAGAAGCGGTTTATTTTGAGGAATAAAATAAAAGATTTTCATCAAATCTTTCAACCTTTTTCATCACTCTCCTCTTGTTTTGAATAACACTTCGTGCTAAAGTGTTCAGCTTTTTACCTTCTCTGCTGGCTTTATATTGATTCTCAAGTCTACTAATGTCTGCCCTTCATCAGACTTTAAAAATGATTAAAAAAAAGTAGTTTTTTCAAAGAAAGAACTAAGTTTTTGAAAATTAACTTTCCTGATCCTGTATTTATAGTCTCAAGTTCTTATAGAGTAATAGGTCATGCAAGTAGCAATTTGAAGTTGTTTTTTCCTGTTTGCATTACTTCTTTAGCTGTTTGATATGTTTTGGATTTTAAATAAAAAAAAACAGATTATTGGCTTCTCTTTGAAAAATAATGTTCTTATGTGGTTTCCAATGGCTGTGTTGCTAATACTAACACTTTCCTAAATCATTAAGAAATATAATATCTTTAGCTAAGAATTGTCAAAATCTCTCTGCAGCTACTCTCAAACTCTCTTCCTTCCAATTGTCTTCTGCATTTTGTTTTAAAGTATAGATATATGTCAAGGATGTCTTCTTAGACTTATCCTTCTTATGTCTATATTGGTTGATTAACCATTTCAGAATGGTGTGGTCTTCAAATTAAATTTGATATTTTCATGACACTGAATGATAAAATGTTTCTCAAATGTTTTTGGCAAGTTTGTACCAATTGATTTGCACTGTTGTGGCATTGGTGCAAGAATGTCTTTAGCATCTTGTTTATATTCATTGCATCCATACATGAATGTATGGCACTAAGGGCATCCTTGCAATGACATTACAGTTCAATTCTACATTCATATACTTTGAATTTTCTTATATTTATTGGTTGTAATGTAAGAATCTACATTCTCTGTGCCTATTGTACATCTTCAAATAAGTATTCGTGATATTCACCTTGGAATAATAGAGATCTTTTCTATCGCATTATAGAGTATGTAAAAGATGTTTAGAACAGAGAAATTATAAACTTGTAGAAAATCATGAATTACATTGTATCATTTCATCATTACTTTTCATCACCAGCATTGCTCCAATTCAATAGTTCTATTAGTCATAATTTTCTAGCAGCTTATGATCATTAAAGTGATTTTTTTTTCTTTCCCTTTTTTCAGATATAATTATTCTTTATAGCAATTTGTGATGTGGCATCACTTTAAAAACATGATATACAACCATCCTGGATTTTATTGTAGTCATAAGAATGAATACCAATACCAAATAAGATTTTAAGTAGTTTGGAGGTCTTCCTTGTTGTGGTTCACACTTTATAGTCAGTATGTGCCTGGTATACTTTGACAAAAGAAAGCAAGAAACATATTACAAAACTGACATTGAGTTCTTGATGTTTTCATATTTTATGATTTCTTCTTCCAGTCAATTTTTTAAGGAATATTATTCATTGCTATGAGGTATGACTGGTTTAAAGGTCATGAAAAATAGACTGACATTCAGGATTTAACATAAGAATTAATTTACATTTTATCTGACAATGCAGTTAAATAGCTAAAGCACAAACTCTTTCACTTCTGAACAATAAATAGCTAAAGCACAAACTCTTTCACTTCTGAACAATAAATTTAACCATTTTTTTAAAGCATTGTTATCAATGTACATGTAAATAACATATGAATTTTGCTATTTTGCCAGAAATGTCACTTTGGTCGCTTGCTTTCTTTTGTAGGGCATTATATTATTTATACCACCATGGTTAATTATTTCAAAGTGATAGAACCTGAATGGTGAGACCACCTCCAGGGATGAGTCTTTTAACACAAAGAATTGGGATGGATTGCAGGTTATTATAATTTTAAACTTAAAGGAGTATACTCTGGGCTGATAATAATTATATCTGAATAAATAGAATAAGATTAATAGAGCAAAATGCTGAAACTTCATCAAAATCTGATAACAAATAGCAAAGTTATTGAATTTGAACATTTAGCAATATTTTGTGAAAACAATGATTAGGTGGGCTGATGATGTCATATCCCACTTTCCTTTTTCTTATGTTATTACATGAAAACATAATTGTTTAATCATTTCATACTTGTGTACACAATATTTCTCCCTTATGATGAAATCAGTTGCAGCAATGATTATCTAATGCACTAAAGCAGATGTCAAACCATTATTTTAGTTCTTGAATTAAAACATTTGAATAAATTATTTCATATAACAAAAAAATATAATAAAAATCCCCTTTCATCCTGTCAATACACTTAGTATAGAATGCTGGCACAAGGGACTGTTACTTATTTCTTAACATTTTTTTATTGGCATCATACCCATTTGTCCATCAAAATATTAATAGAGATGAGTCTTAGAAAAAAAAAATGGCTCCAGGGCCCTGTTGCATGAAAGAAAAACTCAGGCAATTTTTTTTGGCCAGAGTATTTTTATTATAAATTTCAATGGCATGATTTTGTTTGCCAGAGTTTTTTTATGGCAAAAGTTTTATGCAACAGGTCCCTGGTATCACCATTGCAGTTTTTCTTCTACTCTTTTTTTTTTTTTTTTCAAAATGACTTAGCACAAATTGGATTGTGTATTTCAGAACAGGATAGGACATTCATTTTCAATAAAGCAATATGGAATATGTTGTTTACCGCTATGAAGGAGATGAGTTAATGCCCTTTTTGCTCTCAACAAATTAATGTTAAACCTTGATAGAACTATGTCATCTTCACAATCAGCATTACTTTCGCTTTTCATCTGTCAGTATAAAAAAATCATATTTCTTATTCTCATCCAGCATTTGCAAAGGAAAGCAGTACTTTGACAAAAATAATGGATGAATTATTGAAGCTGTAATTTTAGCAAATAGTAAAGTGTAAGAGCTGTGAAAACTCAGGCTCTAAAAGGCCTGTTTGGATGAAAACTCAGGCTCTAAAAGGCCTGTTTGGATGAAAACTCAGGCTCTTAAAGGCCTGTTTGGATGAAAACTCAGGCTCTAAAAGGCCTGTTTGGATGAAAACTCAGGCTCTTAAAGGCCTGTTTGGATGAAAACTCAGGTTCTAAAAGGCCTGTTTGGATGAAAACTCAGGCTCTTAAAGGCCTGTTTGGATGAAAACACACAATAGTTACAACCTGATTGTATTTCTAAAGGATCTTGTTTTGTTTCATGGACATTTATTTGAAGATATTGAATCTTTTTTAATGGCCTGCTGGATCAAATACTGTTATGAAATTGATTCATCCTTTTAATCAGTATGTCTTTAAGTGCAACAAATCAAATGCACATTATGTTATGTACGGTTAAGATTCTGATTTGTAATAGTTGATTTATTGTTTAGCACTATATAACAAGCTGTATAATCAAATTCATCAAATATTAAAGCAGCCTTGGATTTTCTTTATTATTTATAGGTTGTCTAATGTGATTTGCACCACTTGACTGTACAGTTATTATATTTTTCCTTTACCTGTTTATAGGCTTGTTTACAGCATGTTGGGTTTTGTAGATGCAAGTGTAGTATTAGTTTAGATCTGTATGAAATGAATAAAATTTTTCAAATGTAATGCATCACTTAGCAAGGTAAAGACAGACTAGTGATAATAGTTACAAATTCCATACTTCTTGATGTCATGAAACATAACACTATTTTTATAATAAAAAATCTTAGAGAGTCTGTGATCTTTGGAGCAATGAAAATAATGTAAATTTGTGTAAACATAATCAAAATTCTACATTAGGATTATTGGTCTAGCAGTAGAAATGTTTTCACCTGTTTTCTAAATTCAGGTCTAAATTGTTCATCATAGTGGCCTATGTTATCAAAAGTTTATGAAAAGAAAAAAAATCAAAGCTCTCTTTTCAACATATGTAAATGATTCTGATTTTGTTGATAGTTTCTTTGGTAGTTATATTATAATGTGAAGAAGAGATTTCATGAAGCAGGAAACCAGCTTTAGTGTTTGAGCTGTTGTTTGAAGCTCATGTTAATATTATATTTGAATCAAGAGGACATACTTGTAAAGACAGACTGCATGCATCAGAATGGGATTCCTTCAAATAGCATAAACTATTGTAAAATGATATTGATTGTTTAATTGCGAAGATATCAAATGCTGTATATAATTTTTTATAATATATAAGGAAACAAGGGAGAGTAAAAGAGACACTGTAGAAAACAAAATAGAATACTGTGTTTCTTGCAGTTTAAGTGGTGCCAGCTTCTGTTTCTGAAAAAATATTTGAAATATCATGAACTGTACTGTCATGCATTGATGATGGATTATAATTATTTCCTTATTCTATGGTATCCTTGAAATTAAAATGACATTTCAAGGAAAGGAAGCCTTAATGTTACTTTTTATTTTGTCCATGATATTTACAGTGGGAGGTCAGTCCTAAAACAAGATGAACTCAAGAAGGTCTTCCGAGATAGAAGTCAGAAGAAATCCCTAAAAGCCTTGGAGGAAGAGAGGAATTCTAGGAGGACAAGCCTTGATGTTAAACTGGGAGAAAGACTCAAGATGACAGTAAGAATGATCATAATTCTTAAATGATGCAAAGATTTAAGCAGAGTAGTCTGGTGGTTCTGACTATTGCCTTTCAATCAGAGGGACAAAGGTTGGAATCACAGCCATAGCGTTAATTCTGTTTAACAATTGTGCTACACCAAACTGGGTAGTAGATGGGTACCAATTCCTTGAAATGGTTATGCACAGGGATCACAAGGCTAAAGCCAGTGTGTGATATAGCATATTTTATCATCTACTTCGCAGACACTTTATGCAACGTTCAGAATCTATTGAAAATGCCCATCAAATCACAATGGACAGATTAGAGGTCATTGTCAAAAGTTGGTGGGCTTGGACACCACATCGTCTTAAGATTCGGACCTGACAAAAATATGCAAATATGTCGTTTGTCCAGAGTTCAGGATGACACTGCTGTTTTTATTCAGTGATTTTCGACAAAGACTGCTTTGTTATGAAGGGATTTTGGCAAAAGATTCTGTGAATTATAGAAAGCGTCAGCGAAGTCATTGCTAAAATGCCCAAATGACAAATAGTGCCTTAAGCACTCTCCAGAGACGAGTGCATGTGTATGAACACATTATAAATTGCATAGTATATATGTATTAGTATTTTAGACAACATGACAGTCTTTATGTTTACAAAATGTTCCCATGCATCCTGACTGCTGTAATGATGTCTTATTGAGACATTAATATCATCTGAAAGCACACTATTGCAGTAAATACATGGAATCTTATCAAATATCTTTCATTGTACTTGGTCCACTTCTCATAATGTTTATGAATGTGTTTCTCCATTTATAAAAAATAGTGATGTATACAATACAAATGATAAAATCTGAATATATTTCTTAATACAGGAAGAAGAGGAAAGCTTCAAGAACTTAGAAACATTGGAGAAGGCTGCACTTCAGCCTGAATTTATGAAACTCACTCTCAAATCACGATCTAGCTCAGAAAAATCATGATGGACACCTCATTATCATCTTGTCACATAGAAATAAACTGACTTCAGGAGTATTTATATAAACAATATATGTTTTAGCTTTTGCTCCTTTGAAGTGATACTATGAACATCTCTAATACTTGCTGATGAACGGGAGCCATTGCTTATAATGGCTTTTGAGTGGACTGGATTAATTGCTTGCTGATTAGTTACAAACTACAGAGTTGGGTGCGATTTCAAGTTGTAACAAAATTTGAAATTTTAGTACTTGTTTTTTAAACAGGAACTAGAGTGTCTTGAATATTTAGTTGTGCACTACTCTTCACTTGAAACATCTGATCATCTGATAATTTTTCATGCTTTTCAAGTTTGAGTTTTTAATAGAAAAAATAGTATAATTACTTGCATCGAATTTACACAAATACACACTTGAGGGATTTGAAACAATGACTTTTGGATTTGTCAGAATAATGTACCAAATGTTGTTGGGTAGCTTCTGTATATGTTAAGGAAAATGATATTCTTTTAAATGCATGATTGGACAAAACTCTAAGTCATTAATGGCTAGAGTGAGCCCAAACTGCTCTCTGTCATTAATATTATCCCTAGTTTATATCTATGTAGGCCTATGGTTTAAAAAGGGGAAAAGGATGTAGATTGATTTTATAATAGTTTTTCTCTTGATTGAAAAAGCATATTGATATCCATCTTGTTAGTCTGATGATAAAATGGGTAAATGAATATTGAAAAGGTTCTAATCCTGTGAAATAAAAGTGGATTGTATTTTGCATAGTATTGTAAGTACCTTTCATGGCAACTGTCTCAAATACTCCACAGGGAGCAGAGAATGTGCATATATTGTGTGAAGGCAAAACTGAATAAATCTTATCAAAGGTGTAACAACAATTGCTCCTGCGACATTTGCTCCGGTCTGGATATCTCAGAGGGCATAGGGTTAGAGTTCGGATTGTGATTTTTTTGGCTCAGAATCATGTAAAGATAATGATTAGGGTTTGTTTAGTTATGGAGGTTGGATTGTATGTTTGGCTTAACGTGCAGATTTTCCATCGGAGCGATTGTCACAGGAGCAAATTTCATGGAACCGTTTTAAGTGCCTAATATTTATTGGATTAGAATTATTATTGAAAAATCTGTTTCGTCGCAACATATAATTACATTCATGTGATATCAGTGTGACATCTTGAATGAAGGGTTTATTAGACCTCATTGAGGACCATAATGATGAAAAGCTAGATAACCATGAGGATCTATGAATGAAAATCAGTTGACATGCGTAACATACAGACGAAGATGGCAGGTTATTGCAACGTAACCGTGCCTTATAATGATATGTGATTGAAATCAATATCAACTCTGTAGTTGTGATTGATTGAATTGATGATTTACCAGATGTGCCCTCAACATTCAATTTGTATGGATTGTATCAGTCAGTCCTTATGAAACCTATGCACACCTCTTCAGCCCATTTTCTTAAAAAATATTTGCATTAACATTGTATCAGAAACCTTGTTGAGGTCTAACTATTTGATATTAACATACATTGTTGAAAGGTTTCATTTGCATTTAAAATCAAGTGTTTACGTAAGTTATATGTAGCTATCCATATGTATGGTAATTGTAAATTTCCGCTTGATCACTTCTCGGCTTCTTGCAACAAGCAGTAAATATCCCTTTGTTTTTTATACAATTGACACATGTGAATTTGCATTAAGAAAATTGCAAATACGATTGTGAAACACCCTCTATAAGTCTTGCCATGTAGTATTCAATGGCAGTTAGTACTTACAGTCCTATTGTACCTCATGTATATCTTGAAATGTAGCAAGTATTAAAGGGACTTATGAATATGCAGATGTATCATTTTAAAAGTGATGATCGTCCATGATTATCAGAGTATAAGTCAAGGTAGTTTAAATATGGAGTTGGGAGTCTAATCTTATTACTTTCCTCATTTCAGTTTACCAAATAAGGTACATTTTTAATGATATACTATTATTAAGAGTAGAGATGTAGACTATCAAGTTCATTGCACTTATATAGTTTAGATACTAGCTTGTGGTGAATGGGAATAAATTGGTGAATTAAGGAGAAAGTAATTAGCTTGAATAAAGTAGAATATTTGTGAAGTATATAAGTCTAGTTTATGAATACACTCTTAGAACTGTTTAAAATGGTATTGGATTCATTTGATTGTTAATAAATTATGTGATAGCACCAATGTTCTTTGGCCAGATAATAGCACCAATGTCCTTTGGCCAGGTAATAGCACCAATGTGCTTTGGCCAGGATATAGCACTAATGTCCATTGGACAGGTAAAAGCACCAATGTCCTTTGGCCAGATAATTATCTGGAAAGAGCCGTGGTGTAGTGGTTTGACTCTCGCCTTGAAAACAGAGGGTTGTTTGTTTGAATCCCACCATGGTCTAGCATCCTTTGGAAAGGTGTTTATCCACACATTGCCACTCTCGAACCAGGTGCTAAATAGGTACCCGATAGGATGCGAAAGCCTATGTAGTATGCCTAGCAATTGAGTCTTGGAACTCTTGTTGGAATGCTCCCCAGGGAGTGGAGAAGGTACATACATTGTATGCGGGCATGCAAGGATCTGATGACCGGGGTAATAATAGGCTGTAAAGTGCTTTGGGCCATTATGGGAAAAACGCTATATAAAAAATAGCTATTATTATTATCTGCAATAATATTCCTAGATGAACTTTAGAGGGATGAAGTGCGAAAATATATCCTAAAAAAGGTTTGATGTTTGTCATGTTAGCCATGCTAGAATTGATAACAGTGCCAGCTATCATTGCTAATATCATTCTTTTTTCCTTATGAACTATTTTTGTTCTCCTATTTCAAATCGGTAATTGGAATTTCATTTAGCATGGATGTTTACAACATTATATACCACAATGAAAGTTTTTAATTTTTGTTAAATGTTAGAAGGGATATAAGAATTTGAATTAGGACATTTGATTTCTCCTTTCATTTTTACATCAAGATGATATGACAAATAAAGAAGAATATTTCCGTACATTGAATTATCCCAACAACAATCATGACAGTAATCGAATTGATGTGAGCTTGCATTTAACCATCCTGCTTACAGACTTTGATTGCTTTTATATAGACCTATATCACAAAGAACAGCTAATTTATTTTACAATAACTTTTTTTTCAATTCAGGATTTGCATCGTGTGCCTATAGATTTTATCTATATTTCGCAATTGCATGTTATCCTGTATTTCAAATATGTTTCATCATTTTGTGAATAATATGCTATTTTCAGTACTCTATTATATTATCTCCCTAGCTCTGTTTGTAGAGGGAGACAAATAAATTTTATAATCGGATGAAACCAAGTATTATCAGCAGATGGTTACCCAATGTATCTTTATGCCTACATTCAGAAAAGCTAACTTAATCAATATTTGTTTCCATCTACAAAGCAATATTTTGTGTACAGATATTCCCATGATATTTTCATGATCAGCAATGGTAGTATACAGAAGGCAGATTTGGGAGATATTGTAAATGAAAAATCAATGGCATAATGAGCCAAATATTTTGAGGGGGCCAGATATGGCATATCAGGCAAAATTAAGAAAAAGTTGCGAGCGAGCAAAAATTTTTGCTTTTTTGTTACAAAATTCAATTTTGTGATAGATTTTAACATAATATTCTGCAAATATCATACTACACCCTTCTCTCTTTTTGCTTTTCTTTGTCGTGAAAAATTTGGAGGGAGAGCACCCCTAGGCCCCTTCATCTGTACGCAACTGGCTAAAATGAAACTGACATAAGAATTTTAGTTGTGCAGTAGCTTTGTTTCAAATCTTGTAAATTTGCTCCTCTTACGTGTAAGTTGAGCTAGAAATGGATATCCCCATGGTAGGATTATAACTCTAAGCATAAATATACAAGAGTGGCTGGTATCTCATTGATACAGTATGTGAGTCAAATCCCTATAGCCCTAAATATACCCGAGTGCTACAAATCCCCCATTATAGGATATGTTGCATCTTTAAAGAACAAGTCCACCCCAATAAAAAATTGATTTGAATAAAAAGAGAAAAATCCAACAAGCATAACACTGAAAATTTCATCAAAATCGGATGTAAAATAAGAAAGTTATGACATTTCAAAGTTTCGCTTAATTTCACAAAACAGTTATATGCACATTCTGGTTGGTATGCAAATGAGGAGACTGATGACGTCATCCACTCACTATTTCTTTTGTATTTTATTATATGAAATATGAAATATCATAGTTTTCTCCTCATTGTCAAGTGAAACAGTGATTAATTCCTCCCTAAACATGTGGAATTAGCATTGTTTAATACTTTATGATTTAGTCAAGTCGGTCCCTATGGTCAAATCTGAAAAAAATGAAATATTGTATAATTCAAACAATAAAAAACAAAAGAAATAGTGAGTGATTGACATCATCGAATGACTCATTTGCATGTCGCAGAGTTGTGCATATCACTGTTTTGTGAAAAATAAGCGAAACTTTAAAATGTCATAACTTTCTTATTTTACAACCGATTTTGATGAAATTTTCAGTGTTATACTAGTTTGATTTTTCTCTATTTATACAAATCAATATTTTACCGGGGTGGACTTGACCTTTAATGATCATTTATGTCTAACTTGACAATTCATGTCATTTTATACTAATTGATTAATTATCATGATTCATCCAATAAAGCCTCTGTCTGAAGGTGATTAATGAGAGAACAAATATTGATGCATGGATTCAGTGCAAGCATTTCCTAAATAGTTATTGATTTGGGAATTAGTGCCTTTTAATTTTGAATGTAACAATTATATTTTTTTTAATCTTCTATTAATGTTGGTGACTGGCTCATGAGCATTTTGACATAAAATAATCAGATTGTTCTCTTGATGACACAAGGCACAGCTTTTCAATCCTTTAATTTGATTTACGTGTATAATTCTTATAATCATTCCTTATGATAAAACATTTCCTCATAGAGTTGTTTGGAACCCAGTACTTATGTATATTTCTTATATATTTTCTATCCATTTATTTATTCTATGTACTATAGAATTTATTGATTCTACAAATATTATGCAGATCTATATATATAATATATATATGAATTTGACATATGAAATACAATGTTTATCTTACTTAACAATATATATATATGTATATAAACATGCCTTTAGGGATAAAAAATCTGTGACAAACTTAACTTTGCAAGGTCTTAACATTGAAAAAATACTTAGAAATCACCAAAGAATGCCTTGCTGACAGTTCTGGAACATTAATGAATATTACGATATGTTGAAGAAGGAGCTTTAAACTCTTCTTTTCAATTATTTACATAAGCTCAGACTTTTATTTCACACACACACACATACATATATATATTTCACATGCACTTTTCTTTCTTCAGGCAATTCCTCTGAATTTGAAATACCTATGCATACATGTTTTGATATTCATTTCTCATTACTGAAATTTTTATAAAACTTCCATTCGCCCCCAAACTCATATGCCACTCTCTTCCTAGTTAATTCTTGATGTGAAATATCCACTCTACATGACTGCTTCATTTTGAAGTTGATGAATAATTATAACAAAAATCATGCTTCCAATTATGATTTTCTTCTCACTCTATATTTTGCATAATTTATGTTAAAATGAATATATGGATATACAAGCCTTCCAATAATTGTTTAATATGATTATTACTTAAAGGTTTCCCATTGTCACTGAGAAAGATTTTGTGATGAAAGCATGAAGTAAAATATCCTTCATTGTCATCACAGTATGATTGAAGTTTTACAATGTAATTTCCAGAATTTTTTATTCAAGAATCAACCAAATTTATATGCTATTATAACATAAATTTACTTTAGATTTCATTCTGTTTAGATATATAAATTCTTTATCTTTGTTATGCCTGTAAATTAAATAAGTTCGAAGTACTTTTTATACATCATTTCCAAATATTTTATGTGATATGATCAAGGAAGATTATGTTAAAAATGTTCTACAAGTATATGGGTCTAAATGATTAAATTTAATCATTGGATAAAGAGAGGACAAATAAAGAGCTCTCAATAAATTGTGTAAATATCAAATATGTAAATTGTGTCATTTTCTGAATTATTTTGATAATTTGATCTGCTGCAGGTTCTTATACTGAGATTTGTTCAATAGATGAAATATGAAGATAACGTGTATCTCAACAAGCCATTTCCTCCTCTTCTTCTTCGTCTTCCTCTCCCTTTTTGTCTCGCCCACCAGAGGTGAAGGCGAGACTTAGGGATCCAAATGTCGTCCGTCCGTCACAAACTTTATGACACATAACTCCACACCGTAAGTCACTTTTCAACCAAACTTAGGTGGTAGATGGACTTGGGGGACCTGCATGTTATGCTGTACTCGGATGTCACATGGTAAGGTCAAAGGTCATTTTCACGTCAACCTTGAAGTTTACATGCAAGACTCTTATTAGTCCAGTCAATATAGGATTTGACCCACCACTAATTGCAACACGAGATATTCCACTGCAATGCTTTCAAGGAAGGTCCCCTAAACAACATACTAAAAGTCCCAAGAAATCCAAGCAGTGGAAATTTATGAAATTTGCATATTATGCAAATTAGCCATAAAAAGTAAGAAAAATAAGGAAAATAGCCCAAAGATTACAAATTGAGTGTCCAAAACAATTTAATTTGAGCAAAATTTCATGATAAATAACTGTATTCAATGTTTTTTGTCAAAAGTGCAAAAAAATCTACCTCATTTGCATAATATGCAAATAACTATCCTTATATGGAAAAATGTGTAGGTATTGTGATTTTTCTCTCATTATCTGCTTGAAAATTTCATTAATGTTGGAATTTACATGCTGCTATCACTAAGGACGTTGAATACATTTGTATTCAGCTTAGTGTCTGTAGTGTAATTTGCATATTATGCAAATAAAAGTATCTAACATGTTATAAATATTCAAGAAAACACACTGGTGATACATCCCTCAAAAATTGCAAGTAGAAATTGGAATATGGCAATACCTTACAGGAAGGTTTCCTAAACACCATATTAAAAGTCCTTAAATATACAAGCATATGGGAAAATCACAAAATTTGCATTTTATGCAAATTAGCCATAATAAATTACAAATAAGGAAAATAATCCAAATATTGGAAATCAAGTGCAATCAATACAAATTGAACTGAAGCCCATGACAAGTTTTACAAATTTATTTATGTTTTAAATAAAAAATCGTAAATAAATCTACCTCATTTGCATATATATGAGCATCTTTATATGGAAAAATCCAGAAATTTTGATTTTTCTCACAAAAACAGTTATGAAAACATTTCAGTATGAAAACATTTCAGTCTAGATCAATATGATTTGATCACTAAGAATGGCAAATACATTAATAATCAGCTTAATAACTGAAGTGTAATTTACATATTATGCAAATAAGCATCCGACATGTTATAAATATTCAAGGAAACACATAAGTGATACTTTCCTCTAAAATTCCATGTAGATTATGTGTATTAACCATGATGACCTTCCCTACACTTCTTGCTTGGTTGATATTGAGTTTTGTCACGAGCAGTTACCCCACTCATATTGTACAATGATGAGTCAATTCTACATGGATCCCACTGCTTGAATGTTTCATTATTTCTATCCAAGTCTTGCTATCTTCTTGACTTTGTAGAGACTTTGTGTTTCTTGCGAGTATAGTCCACGCTAGCAACTCCTGGATTGCCAAGTGATCAGCACAAGATGTCACACCCGTACAAATAAAAGCCCATTAGCTTCGAATATTTGGTCTTTGTAGCACACCAATTATAGCTTATAAACTTGGGATCCTTGTATTTACAGCGCTTAACGATAAATCTCCACCCTACATCTCAGAGCTTTTATCTCAGCATAGACCAACACGCAGTCTCAAATCAGCAGCTCAAGCATTGCTGAGGGAATCTCTCAGCCACACAACCTGGGGTGACAGAGCCTTCTACATCTCTGGACCAAAGCTGTGGAATAGCCTTCCCCAATTTATCAGGAGAGCAGAGACCCAATCAACTTTTGAGTCTTACCTGAAGACCTTTCTGTTCCCCACTCCAACATTATCCCAAGACAAGAATAACTCAATTGTAGCATTACTAGGACAGTACTTGAACTGAATGATGATCCTAAGCACTGTTTGAAGACATTGAAATTTGTGAGATATTTCCTATTTTTGAGCAAGCGCCATGAGCGCCCAGCTGAGGCGTATACCGACGCTTTACAAGAACCCATCATCATCATCATCATCACTTGTCTTGGTGGTGTATATGAGTACTTGCTTGGATCACAAGATCTCTGGGCATGCTTAATAAGAGTAACAATGGGCATTTGCCTATACGAGCGACATGAAAGCCATTCATAAATTTATGATGAAGGCTTAAAGTGCATTATAGGCATCTTTCTCAGATACAGAAATCGTAATTAGACGTTCTTGCTGAATCCAGTTGCTGCTTCATGATGAAGCATCCATTTTCTGTTCTCTCCTCTTTGATAAATCTCCTATGGCAACCATCTCCAAATATTAAAGCTATAGTTTCTAAGTAAGTCGTATGCAAATAATAATATTAATTTCCTGATATTTATGGTAAACAAAAATTCCTCAGTGAGACAATGGACAAACCAGATGGAGAACTAAGCCAGATTATTGCCTTTCCAACAAGAGGACACAACATAATGGAACACCCTTAACATCACCATCAAATACCATCCAACATTGATTAGACAGTGTGTACCACTTCCAAGATTTATTTGCCACAATGTGCTACTCATGGGTATACGTACTGTGAGGTTATCCAGAGGAATAAACATTTTATGGTACGACTAAGGATGTTCTTCTGGAGGAATGCTGACTTTAATAGTGTCATGCAGATGTACTTTGGACAATCATACAACTCTCTGTACTGAAATCCGACAAGTCGAGCATAGGAGACTGAATGCCAATCAAGAGGACTTGAACAAGAACACATCGTTAACCATGTCTTCTTCCGACACAAGTTGCCTCAATGAGGGAATGGACATAAGTTGTGTCGGAAGATGTCAAGAGTTTTAGAGAAAGTCTAGGAAGGCTTGCACATTTTAGAGCTCCAAAAGCATCAGTAAGGTAAAGCTCAGAATTGCTACAATGCATTAAAGAGGACCATAAGAGGGTTTGTAGACAAGCCTATAATACATAATTTGTTGACCGGATTGACAATGATCCAGGCTGTAACAATTAGCATGTTGGGAGCCCTTAATATCAATAGCTATGACTACATTGGAATATCATTATTAAAGGAAAGCAACGATTTTTAGTCTTAGTATTCACCACTGATCATGATGAGGATGACGATACAAGTCCTGGGACCCAGTCCTGACCCAGATATGGCCAGATAACATATTGTTTAGTCAAGCAGGTGTAGCCAGACTACTGAAGAAATTGTTAAAGAAAACAACCTGCATGAAGCTACTAGGCCAGACGGAATCTCTGCTGCACTTCTTAATGAGACTACTCATCAGATCTTACCTGCCATAAGTTTGCTTTTCCTGGCCTCCCTTTATCATGTTTATGCAGTGAAATTTCAAGAAAGTCTAAGTCGTTCCCATCCATATAAGAAAGGGTTGTCAACTCTAACAAACTACACACCAATTCAAATACTGTGCTTTGTTCTTGCCAATCCCATCATCTTGTCAGACTAACGCTTAGGAAGCGAAAAACATATTTCCAGTATTTTTCCTTGAATATAAATCATATTAGGATAGATTTGAATGCTTAGTGATAGCAGCATATTAATTTGAAAAACTTAAATGTTTTTACTGCAGTCAATGTGATAAAAATCTAGATTTCTTGACATTTTCCATATAAGGATACTTATTTGCATAATATGCAAATGAGGCAGATTTGCTAGTTATTTTAAATAAAGACAGTGAACTTATTTATTCATCATGTTCAAAATTACTTGCTG
Source organism: Lytechinus pictus (assembly GCF_037042905.1). Classification (NCBI taxonomy): domain Eukaryota; kingdom Metazoa; phylum Echinodermata; class Echinoidea; order Temnopleuroida; family Toxopneustidae; genus Lytechinus; species Lytechinus pictus. The sequence goes on along the minus strand of NC_087247.1, from coordinate 57,617,691 downwards.
TGGACATTTAATTTGTAATCTTTGGATTAATTTCCTCATTTTCTATTTTTTTTAATGGCTAATTTGCATAATATGCAAATTAATTTTCAGGCATTGGGATGAATTCTCATGCTTAGTGATATAGTAGCATATTAATGTCAACATTAATGAAATGTTTTCAAGTAGTCTATATGAGAAAAATCACAATATCTTGACATTTTTTCCATATAAGGATGCTTATTTGCATAATATGCAAATGAGGTAGAAATTTATGCACTTTTGATTGAAAACATTGAATTCAGTTATTTATCATGAATTTCCATTCAAACCAAATTATTTTGGACATTTCATTTGTAATCTTTGGATTATTTCCCTTCTTTTTCTAATTTTTCATGGCTAATTTGCATAATATGCAAATTTCATAAATTTCCACTGCTTGGATTTCTTGGGACTTTTAGTATGTTGTTTAGGGGACCTTCCTGGAAAGCATTTCAGTGGAATATCTCGTGTTGCAATTAGTGGTGGGTTACCCCCCTATTCTGGCTAGATTGACTGGACTATATGACACCTAACTCCGGCAACGTAAGTCACTTTTCAACCAAACGTAGATTGTAGATGTGCTTAGGGGACCTGCGTGCTATTGCGTTGTGAGGTCACATGGTATGGTCAAAGTTCATTTTGAGGTCAACATTAAAGTTTGAGTGCAAGACTCTAATGACAAGTGTTATTCCATCCCAGTCATTTCACAATGAAGTTTCGATACAATTCTGTTGCGTGCCCTGGCAAATTACGATATTTCTGGTTATTTTCATAAGTGGGCGAGACACAAAATCGCTTTTGCCTTCTTCCTCTCCTCCTCCTTCTTCTTCGTCTTCTTATCCTCCTCCTTCTCCTCCCCCCTCCTCCTTCTTGCTCTTCCTCTCCTCCCCCTTATCCTCCTTCTTCGACGTGGGTTCGATTCCAAGCCATGGCGTGTTTTCCTTCAGCAAGAAATTTATCCACATTGTGCTGCGCTCAACCCAGGTGGGGTAAATGGGTACCGGCAGGAAGAAATTCCTCAAACAGCTGTGCGCACCGGAATCGGTAGACTAGCTAAGCCGGGGAAATATAGGAGCGCCTTTAGCATCTAGCAAGGTGGATACGTGCGCTATACAAATCCTATATTATTATTATTAGTAGTAGTAGTAGTAGTAGTAGAAGTAGTAGTAGTCTGATGTATTCAGCTTAGAGGAATGGAGGATAGTTGAGATTTCAGCAGGGCAGTCGCTAAAGGGGGCGTTGTTGCGACACCCCCCCCCCCCTACTCTGTATATCGTCGGAAAATCTGCGCGCCCGTCGGGAAAATTCCTCCCTGAACATGTGGAATTAGCATTGTTTAATATTATATAGCTCAGTAAAGTTGGTCCTTATTGTCTAATCTGTAAAAAATGAAATAATGTATAATTCAAACATTAAAAAACAAAAGAAATAGTGAGTGAGGGACATCATCGATTGTCTCATTGGCATGTCAGTGAGGTGTGCATTTCACTGTTTTGTGAAAAATAAACGAAACTTTAAAATAAAAATATAATAACTTTCTTATTTTACATCCGATTTTAATGAAATTTTTAGCGCTATGCTAGTTTGATTTTTTCTCTATTTATTCAAATCAACATTTTCTGGGGTGGACATGACCTCTAAATCAACTGTTAGTTGGGATTGGCTTGTCCTATGAAAGAAATGATGAACGGGAGAATGGGGAGGAGAACTGTTGGGCAGAAAAAAAAACAATGTAGAAGCCTTAAACATTTCCGTATGTACAACAAAATAATACAACTCTGGTAGATTTCTAACGAATAATTTGGTTAATTTGAATCACTTTTCTAGGGCGGAGATATAGACCTAAACTGATCACATATGTTAGCTATCGCATATATTCTATTTTTTTTATATGTTATATCAAACAAAGTGTCCATCAAAGAAATCAACTCGAGCAAATTGCTCTCTTACTATAGCACCACATTCGGGTTTTAAGAGAATGCTTCAAAGTATGTTGCATGTATAACTTATTTCCAAAGCATATTATTAATTGCAAAGTTCGTCGATATAGGCGGTACATTTATAAGGGGATAATAGTCCCTAACTAATTTTAGCTATTCCAGCATAACTGCTTTGACCAATAAGTACAGGACTGCTGTACTTATTACAAATGGCACCATGTGTGAATGACATACTGTACTTTGATAGGTAATATGTAATGTATAGACTTATAAGATTTCTATAAGATATAGCCGGCAATGCGTTAAGAAAAAATGCACGAACAAAAGTGAGTGAGCACTGGTAAATAAAAGAGAGGGTAAAAGGGGGGAAATCATTTCTCTTCCTTCTAAATTCCCCCTTCCGTTCTGTTTTTATTTTATTACCACTTGCAATTATACTGCACAAGCAATTTAAGTGAGGGCGTCACACCTATCCCTGGAGGGTTTACTGACGGTTAGTTTAGCATCACTTGGTCTAATCATCAGATGGGCTAACAACATTCGGGCTAAACCCACTTAGTCCAATTCCCTTTGGTCTTATGACCACTTGGTCTAATAGCCAATTAGTCTAATGCCCAGTTCGGCTAATCCTTACTTGGTCCATTACTCAGTTGGTCTAGTGTGCAGCTGGTCTAATGTGCAGTTGGTCTAATTTCCATTTCGGCTAATTTCCACTTGGTCTAATTTCCACTTCGGCTAATTTCCACTTGGTCTAATTTCCAGATAGTCTAACATTCATTTCGTCTACATGCCACTTGGTCTAAGTTTGGTGACTTGTTTTCATTTTTTTTTGTTAAGTTTGAAGCCGCGCACCGGCTTCAAATCTTAACACGCGCGCCCCTTGATATTGGAGTACAGTTAGAGTGACGTACGGTATATTTCCATCCTCAAATTTGGAAAATTTGGGGATTTTCAAAAGCCTTAGGGGAAGAAAAAAAATATCTGGGGATTAAACAAAGTTTGGGGATATTTTGTCTATTTAAGGGGACTTTGGAAGGTTTTGATGAAAAACAAAAAAAATTGCTATTTTCTGTAAAATAACGCTGACAAACGATCATAGAGGTGAAAAAGTAAGATTTTTATTCATTCACATCTATGTAGGCCTATACGATCTACTGTAGATGGTTAATGGCTTAATCAGGGTTCCCAGTTTTTCAAGAAAACAAAAATCCCTGATTTTCTCTGATGAAGTTTAAAAATTATTATTTAAACCCATTCCCAGTTTCTAATGTTTTCAAAGTTGTTGCAGTGAATTACTTGTATTATTATTTTTATATACATGTAGGCCTATTATTATTTTTGATTATGTACCAGTAGGCCTACATGTAGCCTACTGTAGTAAAAGAGGCTACACTAAAAAAAAACACCATAAAATGTCATCCAATGAATGTTGTTTTAATATACAACAAAATATAACAGTGTCTGGCTGACTATCGTGCTTTCGACTTTTGAGCCGATCAAGAATCCCTGATTTTGCCCTCATTTAAGGCATTTTCCACTGATTTGAGGTAATTCCCTGATTTTTCCCTGACTGGAAAAATAAAAAAATCCCTTATTTCCTTGATTTCCCTGATGGGCTGGGAACCCTGCCAATCCATTTTAAGGAGGAGGCGAAGAGGCAGAACAAAAAACAGAATGAGAAGATATATAAGATTAATGACTACTGTGGTGATAACCGATAAAGGTCTGCAAGCGTAGATATACTATGTCAGTGGCGTACCGTGGGTCACAGCATTGGGGGGGCACCAGCAAAAAAATTTGAGTCGCTCAGTGAGCGCGCAAAGCGCGCTCAATTACCAGGTATAGGCCTATTGACCTTATATAGAGACATTTTAAGGACTGTGCCATTAAACGGATATGTAATGTATCTCACTGATCAAATGATGCGAGCGCGAAGCGCAAGCTGAAATTTTTTGAAATTCATACCTAAAAAGGGTCAAAATAAGCTATTAAATAAAATTAAAAAAATACGTATCTGTCTCGCTAAACAAACAATGCGAGCGCGAAGCGCGAGCTGAAATTTTTGTATTTATTGACCCCAAACAGAGACAGTTTAAAGGTGAATGAAACCCTTGAAACTAGCTGAATCCATATCAAAGAGAAAAATCAAAGGAACACATTGTTGAAAGTTTGAGGAAGATTGAATGAATAATAAGAAAGTTATGAGCATTTGAATATTGAGATCACTAGTGCCATGTAGATCCTCCCATCGGCAATGCGACCAAGATCTGTGATATCACACACGTACAACTCCCTCATTACTTTAGTACTTATTTCACTTATATTCTCACTTTTATAGAGTCTATCACAAAGTGAGGTGTTCTCTTTATGAGATGACAAGTACAGAGGTTTCACAACATTATATCATTGATGAATCGTTTGTCATATGATTAGAATGAGCAAAAAGAAATGTTTTGGGGTATATTTTCAGTGTCCAAATGGGAGAGTTGTACGTGTGTGACATCACAGATCTTGGTCGCATTGCCAATGGGAGGATCTCCATAGCATTAGTGATCTCGACATTCAAATGCTCATAACTCTTTTATTGCTAGTCCTATTTTACTCAAACTTTTGTTGATCTTATTTTTTGATTTTTCTGCTTTCACAAAAGCTAACTTGCTCCAAGAGTTTCATTCTCCTTTAAGGACTATTTTTTAGAAATCAAATAAGAGAATACATATCTCACCATACTCATCTAATTTGAGTGCCAAGCGCTTGCTGATTTTGTTAGAAAACATGAAACACCTTTTGTAGTCATTGTAATCATGATTAAAATACGCATCTCACTAATCAAATATTGCGAGCGCGAAGCGCGAGCTAAAAATTTAGGAAATTCAGACCTGAAGAGAAGCATTCTAAGGCTTGTTTGTAGGAATTTACGAAGACCATACATACTTCACGTACAAAATGATGCGAGCGCGAAGCGCGAGCTGAAAATTTTGTATATATTGACCCCAAACAGGGACATTTTAAGGACTATTTCTTTTTTTGAATCCATTAAGAGTATACATATCTCACCATAGTCATCCAATGCGAGTGCCAAGCGATTGCTGAGTTTGTTAGAATCACATTCAAACACATGAAGAGCTTTTTGTAGTCATATTAATCATGATTATCATACGCATCTCAGTAGCGCAAAGTGCGAGCTGAAAATATAGGAAATTCAGATCTGAAGAGGGGCATTCTAAGGCTTGTTTGTAGGAATCTACTATGACCATACGTATTTCACTAAACAAATGATGCGAGCGCGAAGCGCGAGCTGAAATTTTTTTATATTTACATTAGAAAAAGAAACATTTTAAGGACCGATTTCAGGAATTCATGAAGAGCAGACAAATCTCATCAATCCACTAATTCGAACGTAAGCACGAACACGAACAAGGATTTTTTTTATATACAGACCTTAAAATGGGGCTATCACTTTAAGTAGTCATGAAAAGAAGCATATGTCACTACATAAAACAATAATAACTCGAAGTGCGATGATATATATTTGGTGCATATTGACTTGAAAACAGGACGTTTTGGTACAACATGATTGTACATGTATATCTCGTTAAACAGACAATGCTAGTACCAGGAATAATGAACAAATAGGCCCTGAGCACATTATGTTTCATAAAGTTATGAAGAAAAAAAATAATTCTTATGTAATATAACACAACATATAATATAATATAACATTATAATGTACGATAAATTCTTCTTTCCCACTACGTTTCTTTCTTCTCCCTCTTTTTCTCCCTTTTCTCCCGTTTTTTTTTTTTTTTTTTTTTTTTTTTTGCCAGCCGATTGGGGGGGGGGGCACGTGCCCCCCATGCCCCCCCCCCCGTAGTTACGCCACTGTACTATGTTGTTACAAGGCAGAATGAGTCATGGCTGCTACCAAGATGGTCGCCGTGATGTTGTCGCAGCTAATCCAATAAACCTGTATAGTGTTATCAAACTGTATCTAACTGGTCTGTTACTTGCCTCCAAACTTACAATTGAAATAACTAAACAAATTATTCATAACAAAATTACATGATCTAATGGCTTTGTAACCTTTGGAATCCCCCAAACTGCATAACTATTGCTTATTTTCCATCAAGCTCAAGTTTGTCCGTAATGGTGCATAACAATGATGGCATAAACATGTTTACCAGATACGTATCCACACAATTATAGTTACGTTCAATGTTATTCTCATGAAACCCTGCCATTCGACCATTATAAGCTACAAGGTCCCCAACTTATTGTTCTGTAAATGTGCATGCAATAATGTAATGATGAGTATGATATAGTTTTCATCATCTATATTATCGACATATAGGCCTAATTATAAGAAGTATATTTGATTAGAATAATTCATTTGAGCTACTATCTCGTCATCGATAGTCCTTCAGGGTGAGGTTTTGCGCCCAGTAGCCCTACCCCAGCTCTACCTAGCCTTGAGGACTTCGTGATGATATTTTTTAATATTTTGACATATACTTCTTCATCACGAAGAATTATATGTTCTTGATGAAGAAGTATATGTTCGTGATGAAGAAGTATATGTCAAAATATTATAAAAAAATAATCACGAAGTCCTCAAGGCTAAGCTCTACCCCTCCGGATCCTAGCGACATGTAGGCTACACTGTAAAAATGAAGTAATAGCACTTACAGTGGAGTCACTATACAAGCACTGTAAGTGCTAAATTTTTACAATGTATTAACTGATGAATTATATTTATCAATTACGTACCATATTTGCTAATTCTAGATCAAATAAATAATAATGAATTATGTTACATTAGAGCAAGTGTGAATTAGACCAAATGAAAATTAGACCAAGTGACGATTAGCCCAACTGGGCATTAGACCAATTGGCGATTAGACCAAGTGGTCATTAGACCATTTGGCTATTAGACCAAGTGTTCATTAGACCAAATGGATATTAGACCAAGTGGTCATTAGACCATTTGGCTATTAGACCAAGTGGTCATAAGACGAATTGGACATTAGACCAAGTGGGAATTAGACGAATTAATATTAGACCAAGTGAGAATTAGCCCAAATGGAAATTAGACGATTTGGATATTAGACCAAGTGGGAATCAGACGAATTGGATATTAGCCGACCTGGTTGTAGACGAAATGAGTTTAGACTATGTGAAGTTGGACGAACTGATGGTATCAGACAATTCGATAATTCATCCCCTGGAGAAGTCCCTGAAATTACTGACAACTCAGTATCTAGCTCTGAACGAATTAACTGCATTTTTACGGGTCAAAACCAATAAGGCTATTTTAAAACACCTGATTGGACTAAAAACCAACTGTATCTCTTTTTTTTTTAACGAGGCAGAGTATCTTTCTAATGCGGGCATAATCTGAAGTAAATTGTCCTCATGCCTAATAATGCACTGCGCCCCCACCCCCACATATGATATTATGACCATTCTAAACATTTGTCATTCTAATGAAACCCAGTGTATTTTGGAACCAGATATGAATAACATATGTTGCGTTTAGTGAGCTGAAAGGGGGCTATTATTATAGTATGTGTAGGGTCAGTGGCGTAACTACGGGGGGGCATGGGGGGGCACGTGCCCCCCCCCCCCCCCATCGGCTGGCAAAAAAAAAAAAAAAAAAAAAAAAAAACGGGAGAAAAGGGAGAAAAAGAGGGAGAAGAAAGAAACGTAGTGGGAAAGAAGAATTTATTGTACATTATAATGTTATATTATATTATATGTTGTGTTATATTACATAAGAATTTTTTTTTTTCATAACTTTATGAAACATAATGTGCTCAGGGCCTATTTGTTCATTATTCCTGGTACTAGCATTGTCTGTTTAACGAGATATACATGTACAATCATGTTGTACCAAAACGTCCTGCTTTCACTAAGTCAATATGCACCAAATATATATCATCACACTTCGAGTTATTATTGTTTTATGTAGTGACATATGCTTCTTTTCATGACTACTTAAAGCGATAGCCCCATTTTAAGGTCTGTATATAAAAAAAATCCTTGTTCGTGTTCGTGCTTACGTTCGAATTAGTGGATTGATGAGATTTGTCTGCTCTTCATGAATTCCTGAAATCGGTCCTTAAAATGTTTCTTTTTCTAATGTAAATATAAAAATTTTTCAGCTCGCGCTTCGCGCTCGCATCATTTTGTACGTGAAGTACGTATGGTCTTCGTAAATTCCTACAAACAGGCCTTAGAATGCTTCTCTTCAGGTCTGAATTTCCTAAATTGTTTAGCTCGCGCTTCGCGCTCGCAATATTTGATTAGTGAGATGCGTATTTTAATCATGATTACAATGACTACAAAAGGTGTTTCATGTTTTCTAACAAAATCAGCAAGCGCTTGGCACTCAAATTAGATGAGTATGGTGAGATATGTATTCTCTTATTTGATTTCTAAAAAATAGTCCTTAAACTGTCTCTGTTTGGGGTCAATAAATACAAAAATTTCAGCTCGCGCTTCGCGCTCGCATTGTTTGTTTAGCGAGACAGATACGTATTTTTTTAATTTTATTTAATAGCTTATTTTGACCCTTTTTAGATATGAATTTCAAGAATTTTCAGCTCGCGCTTCGCGCTCGCATCATTTGATCAGTGAGATACATTACATATCCGTTTAATGGCACAGTCCTTAAAATGTCTCTATATAAGGTCAATAGGCCTATACCTGGTAATTGAGCGCGCTTTGCGCGCTCACTGAGCGACTCAAATTTTTTTGCTGGTGCCCCCCCAATGCTGTGACCCACGGTACGCCACTGACATAGTATATCTACGCTTGCAGACCTTTATCGGTTATCACCACAGTAGTCATTAATCTTATATATCTTCTCATTCTGTTTTTTGTTCTACCTCTTCGCCTCCTCCTTAAAATGGATTGGCAGGCTCACTGAGCGACTCAAAATGTTTGATGGTGCCCCCCCAATGCCGTGACCCACGATACGCCACTGTGTAGGGTGTAGAATTTGTGGCGCACATGGGGTGGGGGTGATGGTTTTGAACATGTCCAAATCCTTCATGCGTGGATATCTTATCAATCATAAAAGATGTCAATGGATACACAGGCTTTTTGGTTTTGTTTTATGTTCAAATTGTGCTTATTTCATGGATTGTATTGTGGTTGATAATGGGCGTTTTTTTAGAGAGAGGTAGTGGTTTGAAGCTATGTTAGGATGCTGAGGATAAGATCAGGTTTCACTGCCCATGTTAATCATTAAACGTTTGGCTGGAAAAAGGACAGTTGTTGATCAAAAAAATTGGGTGGTGAGAGGATGCATTGCCCAGACAAGGAATACATCCTCTCACCTTGTGTTTTTTTTAGATTGGAAGTGAAAGTTGGGGTAGTTAGTGTACTCACTTTAGTTGGAGATGTTTATGTGTGGATGTGTCCGAAGTCCTACCCTGCCTGCTGTCTAAGTGCTAAGTTAGTGGTGGGCGCAGCATGGGCGAGGATCGGCCGAGGCAGGTGCGCGCGCCTGCCCAATCGCCTAGCCATAGCTTAAACAAATTCCAATCTTATCAGCTAGAAACTTTCACTACTGGATAATTTTTGACCGCTTTTTCTGGTAGTGATATCAGATTTTAACGATATTAAAGGACAAGTCCATCCCAACAAAAAATTGATTTGAATAAAAAGAGAAAAATCGCTTAATTTCTCAAAACAATTATATGCACATCCTGGTCGGTATGCAAATGAGGACACTGATGACGCCATCCACTCACTATTTCTTTTGTATTTCATTATATGAAATATTCTAATTTTCTCCTCATTGTCAAGTGAAACGGTGATCAATTCCTCCCTGAACATGTGGAATTAGCATTGTTTAATACTATATGATTCAGTCAATTCGGTCCCTATGGTCAAATCTCTAAAAAAATAAATATTGTATAATTCAAACAATAAAAAACAAAAGAAATAGTGAGTGATGGACTTCATCGACTGAATCATTTGCATGTCACGGAATTGTGCATATCACTGTTTTGTGAAAAATAAGCGAAACTTTAAAATGCCATAACTTTCTTATTTTACATCCGATTTTGATGAAATTTTCAGTGTTATGCTAGGTTGATTTTTTTCTATTTATTCAAATCAATATTTCATTGGGGTGGACTTGACCTTTAAGTACTTTCTGAGATATACGACCGTCCACGAAATATGGTCACGCGCGAAGTAAGGTCACACGACCATGCTTTTCACTTACCCATCACCCTGAATAATGCGGCGAACAATGTCAATGATGACTCACATATGCGATATGCAGTGTACGTGTGCACATACCGTATGTGATGCACTAAATATCGCTGCGTTTTCTTTTCCGAATATTTCCAAATAAAAAACGTGTACGGGCGATGATCAAAACGAACAAGATAATTCTCAAATCGGAAAGTACCCGAGAGCAACAAAACCTCTGTACCCGGGGGACGTTGTTTACACTATGAGAAAACCTACTAAAAACAACAACACCTGAGTATTCATTGAAAATAAAGAATTAAAAATTAGTTGCTATTGATACCCATTCTTTTGTACGCACAGATATCGCCCGACGATGAAACTTAAACTGGCTTTACGAGTTTTCTTGGACAATCATGTTGTGCATCTTTGAAAGGAAGTGGCTCCCCCGAACGTATCATCGTACAGGGGTAAAAAAAAAAACGTCATCAATCATGTGACATATAATACAAAAACGTATTTTCTTTGTAATCAGTATCAACTTTTTTAATTTCAAGTCAGTGATTTGTAAGTTAAACCATTAAGTGTTGTATCCATGTATTTCCCCAAAAAAATGAAAAATGCCAACATAAAAAACGAGCGATTCTGGTAACGTATATGAAATGTTCCGAAAAAGCTTAAGATGTGAAGAGCGCCGCACACGGCGTTCCAGGAACAGAGCGTCGAGGCATGGTACAGTCACTGAACTAGAGATACGTGGAATACGTGTCCCTATTCCCAACGTACACAAAGCCGTGCGGCAACGAAGAGCATCGGGCTTCACGCTCGACTGAGCGCGCCGCCATTTTGCTAGGTCAATACTGGCTGGTCGACAAATGCTGCGTGTAGGCAGATGGGAGAAAGGAACGCAAAGAAAGTGTTCCTTGTGCTGTTTAAAGTTTTAGTTTGCTATGTTACATCATGAACTATATGTTATTGAATACTTTCATAACTGAAAATGTTGATTTAGTCAGATTTTTGTATTAAAGGGGAGTAAACATAGCCTATATACAGACATGAAATTATAAAAAACCCGACCTTTTTCACGCATACACTGTGACAAAGAAAAGCCCCATATCAAATTTGCTTTCTCAGTAGGCCTGCAATTTGTCTGAACAATAAAGGCCTTCTAGCTGGTTGCATTAAAAAAAAATCTTTTAACGATTAGAAATCATGTCCCTTTTCTCTAGCTTTTTTTTACACCTCCCTTCTCATTCAACTATTCATCTCATCTCATTTTCTCTGATTTTCCTCTTTAGTGTCCATCTCTCTTATCCTCCCTTTTCTCCATCCCCTTCTTCCATTTCTACTTTCACGCCCCTCTCTCTCTTATTTCTCCCCTTTATATCATCTCGATCTCCCTCTTTATTATTTTTCCTTTCTCTTTGGCTTCTTTCTCTCTGATTTTCCTCTTCTTTCTCATCTCTCTCTCTTACCTTCCCTTTCTATCTATCCCCCTTATATCTCTCTTTTATTTCCCCATCTCCCTTATATCAAGCCCTTTTATCTCCCTCTCGTCTCGCCTTTCTCTCCTCACCTCTTTCTCATTCCTCGTCATTTCCCCCTTTCTCTCCCTCTCTCTTTGATCTTCCTCTTCTTTCCATCTCTTCTCGTTGATCGTCTGTTTTACCATTTTGCCTTTCTCATTTCAACTTTCTCTATATAAATTTTGAGTTCAGGGTGAAAAATTGAATAGAAGTTTGAGGACAAGAAGGTTGTTACTTTTAATGAGCCTAAAAAGTTGGACCTTCGTGCGCTCAGCAATGAATTATCTAGGGGTGATGGATAAACAAATTCAACTCTAACAAGTTTACTAATTAGAGCACAAATCAGAAAAGCATAGCAATGGTAATTCCATTTAAAAAGTTGTGGCACTAAATTTCGCTTATTTTCACATACCAGTTATATAAATATGCATATCCTGGTCAGTATGAAATATTCCACATGTCAAAAATTTCACAAAAAGACCACTACCTCTTGTCAAATATTTCCCGGGATCGTCCCGTATTTTGCTCCTTAGTCCCGGCGTCCCGACAAACCCTTCCCGGGACGCCTATCTGTCCCGTATTTTTAGAATACTGAACAAAATGTAGTTGATACATTTAAAAGTGACGAATTTTCATCAAATAACCTAACAGATGACGAAGCAGAGACAACAATCGATAACTAAACTTTTGCAAAGTTTTGCGGGTGATTTTTATCCTATAACCCAATACATTGCAAACGAGCTGGCTTCCTGACTGTGTGTGGTAGGATCGGAGCAGATTCTCAATGGTGCAAACAATCTCACATGATAAACAGTTTTCCACCCAAATAATCACAAAATCGGCGGGAAATTTTTATGATTATAATTATAGATTCTCAGATTACTGATTTAATAGGCATGATAGGAGGAACAAGTTTTTTTAGTTTTCATAACTGGATCTACATGTAGTTGTTTTAGCTTTCGTTTTGAGTCTTGTTGTGTAGGATATGCCGGCGCTGTTTCCTCTAATTTGTAAGTTGACAATGTTTCACTTTGAAATTTTATTCATTTCTAAACCACTTAGTTTTTCAAAATTTTAAAGATATATATCTAAAAAACACCAAATATCATTATCATTTCTGTTAGATGATTGGATTGCTTTTGTTTGCTTGAAGTTTGAACTTTTTCCTCTTTCATTTTTATTCTTCATCCTATCCTTCCTGCTTGCTTTTTTTGTTCCATCTATCTTTTAATATTTCCTACCTTTCTTTCCTGATCCTGTCTGTGTGTTAACTTTCTTTCTTTCCTTCTTTCTCTTATCTGCCCTTTTTATTTACTTCCTTCTCCCTTCCTCGATCACCTTTAATTTCTTTTCGTTTTTTCTCTCCTTCCATTATTTTTTTTCATTCTCTCCTCCCTCCAAATCTTTCCTCCCTCTCTTTCATTCTTTCTATTTCATTTTTCCTTCTATTCTTTCCCCTTATTCTTTCTTTCCCTCCCTCCCTTCCTTCCTTCCCCCTTCCTGTTTTCTTCTTTCTTCGTTTCTTTCTTTCAAAGAATGAAAACATTTTTCTTTCCTTCATTCTTTGTTTCCTCCTCCTTTTTCTTACTTTTTCTTTCTCACCTTTATTTTGTCTGTCACACATCTTCCCTTTCTTTCTTTTTCTTTTTTTCTATATTCGATGAATTCAAAGAATGACGGAAACCTTTTTTTCTCTTTTATTCTTTCTTTCATCGTCCTTTTAATTATTGTAACTTTCTTTCATTTTTTCCCCTTCATTTTTTCTTTCTTCTTTCTCATTTCATTTCTTTTCTTTCTCTCCTTCATTCTTTCGTTCACCCTCCCTTCCAATTCTTTATATTTTTGTCACAAGTATAACACTGTGTAGCCTTCTTTGACAATCTTTTTTTATCGATTGTCCCGTATTTCATTTTGTGAAATCTGGTCACCCTGATTTAAACCCTTTTTTTAAACTACATGAATTACCAGGTCCCAGTACATTGTGCATATAGAATATGGTTGTACATGATTGGCCTAATGACATTAAAATACACTTTGCCACACTAAGTACATCAGTATTAATTTTATATTTATAGAGAAAACATATTGCATCTTGCACATACTTTCAATTGCCTTCTACGGCGCGTTCTCGAACAATTGACCTAGCAAAATGGCGGCGGTCACGTGACTTATCGAGTTCGCCGGCGATGTTTTGCTTGGGTGAACACGACTTCCACGTATTTCTAGTTCAGTGGGTACAGTTCAGTGGGTTTTCATGATTTTATATCAATGGGAACCAGCACAAGTACGAGTGCATTGAAATGGCCTGCCATTCTTTCAAATTTATACCCTAACCTCGATAAGCCTCATTTATAACACTCCCATCACGTTTGACAAAGTACCTCTAGTCCGTATTGCTTGTGGAGACCTGGGGCCCGTTGCATAAAAAAATTTACCTGAGAAAACTCAGGTTGTTTTTACCGGAGTTTTTGCCCTGTGTTAAAGTCAATGGCAGAAATTAGACTAACCTTAGTTTTCAGTTTTTACCAGAGTTTTCTCAGGTAAAAAGTTTTATGCAACAGGCCCCTGGTGGTGTGAAGTTGAAAAAATAACTTGGTACTATTCCGAACTTTAGCAAAAGGAGAGGAACTTAAACACTTCACAGGGATTTCAAATAATGTTCCCCAAGACTGTTGGATTCGGGGCTTTGGTACTCGGGCTCGCATTCCTGAGCTTTGGCCCCAAACTTAGCGCTGGTCAAGGGGACAATGCTCGTAAGTAATTGCGTGTGTGTTTCCTGTCTATTCCCTATTTCCGTCGGTTTGTGAAGTATTTTGTCTTTTTTGAATATGAAGTTTACATTTTTTATTAACCCGTATTGCTGCTAATGCTCAACTCTATGCGTCTTTTGTGCCGGGCTTTTGTGGCAGGATAATATATATATATATATATATATATACAGGTATATATATTACGGGATATATTATCATATTATATATTATTATTCTCTTATTTTCATTTCTTTCACTATTTATCACTAACAAGAGAGTTGTCAAAATTTGTTTGCATTTATCTAGTCACAGTGTATTGTCGCTTTTCTGATGAATGCATGTATTCAGGCTTTTATGAGCTGGGATCCCACTTCGACACGCGGCTACGCATTAACTCATCTGCACCAAAAGACAAAGAATCAATAAAAAGTTTGAAAATTGCCTGCCGGTTAACTGAACCCGGTCTAGCCTTATACTGGCCCGCCTCCGTGGTCTAGTGGTTAAGGCACTGGTGTTCAGGGACTCGGATTCGATTCAAAGCGGAGGCATTTTTTCAACCTTTGCTTCAAAATGGTTGACAGCTCTGAGGGACCATTGGACCTCATTTTCATTTCTTGAAGTAAGGTTGCATTGATGATAAGTTGGTTCCAACGAAATATTTTTGTACTGCTCGATTTTTCTTAAATCTTTCGCTCTTTGTAAACTTGGTAGGGTTCGGCAATTCTTAGATGCAAAGACTACTGGCAACTTTTTTAGGCTCTCGTAATACATGTCATTTAGTATAATAATTTACTTAAAGGATGCCCGATCCGTAGCGTGCATTCCCACATTACACCTGTCATACAGTGGCTCACATGCAGTCCAGTATGTGGGTGATTCCACGGTCAGTCGCATTACACTTTATAAATTTTTTTTCTATTACTTGGTAATGTCAGCTTGCTGCCAAGTTTATACTGTGAATTTATGAACAAGTCTTTAAAACAATAAACACGAAAATGTTGTAGGCTTGTAGTTTTAGCTTGTAGTTTTTTAGTCTGAAATTTTGATCCATATTTTGAAATAGAGCCAATATAAAATTTTGGAAAATTTTCCACTTTAGCTTTGAATCGCCCATATAATATCAGTGTCTCCATGTTAAAAGCTCTAAAATATCTTATCGAATGTTTGGTTAAGTATAGGCCTACGTATCATCTCGCAATCTTAGATCAGCTCAGAAGGCTCTCCTTCATTGTCCTAGCTACACCACTTCACTTTGGAATACCACTCCATCTTCCACACCTAAGTTTAAATTTACCTTGAAAATTGTGGATAAAGTACTTTGAATGAGTTAGTGGCATGGTTGCCGGCAATTTTCTCCCTTACATTTTGTTTCTGTTTTCTTCTTTAAAAAGCATTAAAGCAATGAAAGCAGTGCACATGGACGAATATTGCAGTGATATATAATTTGTATCATTATTATTATTCAAGCAGAAATATTACAGAAAATATCGGTGAAGGTTTGATACAAAAACATCAAAGAATAATTACGAATTTGTAATGTTTGTGACTTAATATGCGAGAGGTCCGCCCCCGTAATATATATTAATCATGTAATATGAATACAATTCATTAATCATATCATCATCAGCATCATCATCATGATCACCATCATCATCATCGTCGTCGTCATCAGTATCATCACCTTCATCGATCATTATTATAATCATTATCATTATCATCAATCCTTATTTTTTGATGGATTAACATTAAAGGACAAGTCCACATCAACAGAAAGTTGATTTGAATCATTAAATAAAAGATTCATTAAGCATAACACTGAAAATTTCATCAAAATTCGGATGTAAAATAAGAAAGTTATTAATTTTTGAAATTCCACTTAATTTCACCAAGGAGCTGTTGGAAGCTCCTTGATTTCACAAAACAGTTATCCTGGTCGGTATACAAATGAGGCAACTGATGACATCATCCACTCACTATTTCTTTTGTACTTGATATACAGTGTATTCCAATTTTCTCCTCATTGTCATGCGAAAGGAGTTTTATTCCTCCCTGAATATGTAAAATTACCATTGTTTTAACATTTTATGGTTCAATCAAGTTGGTTTTTATTGTAAATTTTGTAAAAATTGAAGTATTCCATAATTCAAACAATAAAAAAAGAAGAAATAGTGAGTGAGGGACATCATCAAATATCTCATTTGCATGTCCCTGAGTGGTGCATTTACTATTTGTGAAAAATAAGCGAAACTTTTAAATGTCATAACTTTCTTATTTCACATCCAATTTGGATGAAATTTTCAGCGCTATGCTTGTGATTTTTTTTTCATTCAAATCAACATTTTTCTAGGGTGGACTTGGTCTTTAATTAAACATTCAATTAATTTTATTTATTTCGTCTGCTTTAATTTAAACCAACTTCGTCAATGTCAACCCCCCCCCCTCCCATAACGGGATTCTGAGTGCAATGTGATTTCAGAAAGCAGTCACATCTGCTCAATGGAGGAATATGATTTCTCATGCATTGTGCATATCGTATGCTATGGTAAAATTGCACCGTTTTACTTTCCCATAACAGCACGTTGCCCTAAACTAGACAAGGTATATTATGTATATGATATTCCAATTAAGGAAATTAACCGAAAACAGGTTTTGCGAGATTCATCCGGTTCAACGAATAGGTTTTTAGCAATAAGCATAGAAACTATACTACATGAAGTTAAAATGTGATATTTCGTTGACATGCCTATACACATGCCTTAAAATGTTGGTCAACATACTGCCCACACAACAATTGGTTAAAAATTATCTCACTTTGGGTAGTTATCACCCAATACTGTGTAGTTTTCACCCAAAGCATACCCAGAATTTGATTTTTTTTTTTAAAAACAATTGTGTGGACAGTTTGTTGCCCAACATTTTTAAGAGTGTATACGCATGCACACATGCATATTTGTTTTCATCGTAAAAATAGTAAATACGGTTCTATAAGATTTAAAACTTTCTTTACCAAAGTTTCTAGTTAACAGTCGTCTCATCAATTGTGGTACCAGATTGGGGGGGGGGTGATATGAGATATTTTTGTACGCTATAATAGGGCGAGACTTTATACGTATTTATTACATGACTGGTCACCCATTTATTGAAGTGAGGTTCAAGGATCGTTTTAATCAATAGGCCAAGCATGGCGAGGTAAATGAACAAAAGTTTGTACGAAGGGTATGCAATCGGTTCACAATAAATCGCATCAACCATGCCAATATTGAAGCCAGTTTCTCATGCTCGTGGTGTATCTCGTGATTTGATCGACACACCCCTCGAATAGTGAAGTCCCTGACACTAGTATTGACTTGGCTAGTTGTCATTTTCGAGGTTGTTTGCATTATGAATTGTAATCTATGCTAACTTGAACTCAATTAGACAAACGAAAATAGAGTTATGAATGGTAATAATCACCAATGGAAATGATGATAACTTTTATTTACCCAGTGTAGCAACTTGTACATTTTAATGGATATATAGGGGAGAGTGGGGCGAGTTCGCTCCAAGAGCTGTCTTTTTTTGGCAGGAATGTCGGGCTTAAATAAAGGCCTAGCTAGGTAATACCTACCTAATATCACACGGTTTTAAAGGGCGAACTTGCCACATCCCGAGGCAAGTTCGCCCGTTAGGCGGGCGAGTTAGCCCATGAGGAAAAACAGTGAAAATGAAACGAATGACGGGTTCAAAGACAAAAATTATTGTTTTATGTTAGTACAGAAACAACTACTACTATATATTATTTTTGATAATCTATGAAAAGTTTCATGATTGAGCACCAATTTACCGACATATTATTATGTCAGTAAATTGGTGCTAAATCATTATGCCATGTATAAAGGACATTTTTGTAGGGCTATATAGGCCTATTATGTTCATAAATTAGGGCGAACCTGCCCCGTCGCAACGGGGGCGAAGTTGCCCCACTGGCATTCATATTCCTTCGTCTTGTTTTAAGCAAAATGAACAACTTATGTTGATGTATAAATTGCATATTTCAGTGAGCAAATATCACACCTTTCTTACGACATAACTTACTATATCTGCATTCACGAGTGTCTATAGAGAAATTCAAGAAATCTGAAATATTTCTTTGTTTACTCATATGGCCTCGAAACGGATATGTCGCCATAAGTTGTTTTTTTATTCCGAGCAAATGACCTATATAGCCCCGGGCTATATTACCCATACGGATAGGTTGTCATTACATCGTTAACAAAGCTTATATCAAATCACAGCTCTCCCCTACTCATAGGAAAATCATACAGGGGTGTCTTTAAAAGTGGAAAAGACACTTACAAAATGGGCTCCTTGGGGGGGGGGGGGAGGAGAACCACTCCCATACCACTGTCCGACATCATAATGCATACATGCAACGTTGCTGTATCCAAGATGAAAATATATATTCTTTGGATCATGTAGAAAGGAATGCAAGGCAGAAAGGTCTGATTATTTAAGGGGCTGTGAGACGGAGTGATGAGGCCTCAGGCCCATGATTTTCATTAATCGTGTACAAAAAAAAATGAAATTGTGATTCTATGCATGTTCAGTCCTAGTCGGTTCATGTATTGATTTGCGAGTAAGGGAATAGAACGAGTGAAATTTGCATCTAATAGGCCTACTAAATGTTATGAGAACATACCACCTCTGGAAAGCAACCATATTTCAGTTTATTATTTTGGGAACCAGAATATATTTTGTTCACTTGATACAATATTTGCTTTGTTACTGCACTTTCTGACAGAAAGATATTCTAACTTACACTATAATAATGCTGTTTGTATCACGTTGTTTAAGCCCTTAACTTTAACAACTAATGTTTAAAGTTTTAAACAGGTTGTTTTGCGTTTTGTTTTGTTTTGTTTAAATGTGTAATTACATCATAGTTATTTGGAGTAAATATTATAGTGGCGTAAATCCGATCCGAGCAGTGGGGGATGCTGTTACTAAAATTGTGTGTCCCCCCCTCCCCACGTCAAGGCTATGTATATGTGCATGAAAAGGGTTCATAATACTACCATCTATCACTTCCGATTGCTGATGTAATGGTTTTGTTGTGATACAAACTAGTTTGGCTGACCATGCGAGCGACCAAATTTTCAGTAGTTGCTAGACTGAAGGGTGTCCCAAAAACTTTTTCCCAAGGTTGGGTAAGTATATATGTATGGGGAGGGGGGCTAAAAGCTTGCAGCGAGCGTATAATGAGCGAAAGTTGAAACAGATGCAAATGCAAAGGAAATGCAGAAAGTGAAGAGATAATCCTTTTACATGTTTAATTCATATTTAGAAATGATGCATCATTCAAATTCTAAACAAAATTTCATTTACATTTACAGTTGTAACAATATCAGCAAAAAAAAGTTAAATGGGTTCCTTGTACATAATAAGCTACCATAAGCAAAAATAAGGGCAGCTATATAGCATTTGAAATATTAGACGAACTCTTTTATTTTCATTACGGTTCTAGATTCTAACTTAGTGTTGAATTAAACAGAGTGGACAATGGACATCTGGTTAAAATCGGGATATTGACAGAACAAGTTATACTTTTATCGGGCAAAAAGGTCATCCAATTTCAAATTGGCCTTCTTTTTGACGGAAACTAGCTTATCAAAGCCTTAAAATGGCAAAATTGAAAAATTGAAGAAAAAAAAATCTAATTTTTTCGGCGTCAGTATTATTATTTCTTGCAATCGGAAGTAGTCCACCTCTTTCTTGGTAGAGTGTAATACCACAAAATAACAATTGGTCAAGTGGTATACCACACTTTACACACGGATGTTGATTTTGGCGTGATTATAGCGGCATATAGGTCTGTATGATCATGACAATCGTATATATTTGTAGAATGTATGTTCATGTATATGATCGAGGTTTCATGTTGCTGATTTGTTTGTCTACATGTTGGTAGTTTGTTTACACGGATGAAATTACAAAGAATCACACTATATATATGAAAAAAACACTTTATAAAAAGAGCACAAATATTCATCTTCAGATGAGACATCCCATGGTGAGAAGATGACTAATGATTGTAGAATTTTTGGAAGTCAATTTAATTAGTTTCTCCTACACGGGATTGTTATTATTGCAATACGATTTGTAGCACTTTCTTCGTTTGTTGCAAAGTCGAATGAAAGGTATCTTTAACAATACAAACTCAGAAAAAGTAATCGATTTTGGAAAAGGGGGCATCTTAAAATAAGCCCGTGGGACTAATTGGGATTCAAAATTACAAATGCATTTACAAAAAGACAAAATGATTCCCAAAAATACAATTTCTGGTGGGATGACAAACTGACAAATGTGAATACATATGATTTATCGTTCAAACTGAGCACAGTGCGTTAGTTCATTATTCATGTATCAATCAGTTTGTGATTATTACTATAATATATTATTCCCTACATAGGCCTTGTATTGAACAAGTTTGAGAAAGCGCCTAACAAATTTCGGACATGACCTGCATTTATTATAGCCCCGGAAATAACGTACAAAGCGCATAGGCAGATCCGGGGGCAATATTGAACTTAAAATATATAACATTAAAGTCAAAATTTGATTTGTCAGGTACCTATTATTTTCCTGTGTTCAATAAAGGTCAAATTGTCAAAACGTGTCAGCTAGCACTGCACGCTCGCATTTTGATTGGTGAATTATCTCAATAATTAATTCATAAGAAACGACTTAAAATCCTAATTTCATGACAGTTTATCAAAAATTTCGGCTCGCGATTTGCGCTCGCATTGATTGTTGAAAATAAGTTTAATTTCGTTTATTTCAATTTTCAACATATTAAATCATATTAACATATTTACTCATGCATTTTATTCATTATTACAAAAGTGTTTTAAATGTCCAGTTTTCAGGCCTAATATTAACAGATTTCGGGCTCTCATTAGGCTTATTAGATTAATAAATAAGATATTAATCTAAAAATCAAATTGTCCCTCTTTTCAGAATGGAATATCGACAAGTTTCATCTCGCAATTAGGAAGAGAAATAGGAAGATAGCCATCATTTTCATATGATGACATAAATTTCTTAGAATGTCCCTTTCCTATGTCAAAACTCAAAGTAATAATAATGAAACATATCAGCTCTTTTTTAACTGTAATCCATATCAAATATTTTAAGCTCGCACTTCGTTGTCGCTTTATTTATTTTCATGATAAAAAAGGTATGTAGAATGCCCAGATTCTAGGTCGAAATAGGAAACACCCCGCGCATGTTTATTCAATTACGCAGCTTGTTCTCTATTTAAATCATGATCCACTTTCAGATCACAATATAAAAACAATTCTGCTCGTGTTTTGCGCTGGCAATATTAATGTAGGAAGATTTCCAATTACTCATAATTTTCATGATTTACAAAACATGAATAGAGTGTCCCATTTTTAGGTGTAAGTCTCAAATTTTTCCACTCGCGCTTCGCGCTCGCATCAATTGTTTAGTTATAGACTTATCCCATTCATGTTTACTAAAAGTGCTTAGAATTTCCATTCTTTATGTAGAAATGTCAAAATTTTCAGCTCGGCTAACTGCAAGCAGCCGTTAACAGATCCTTTTTGGTCAGATCAAAACGTATATTAAAAATTTAATTGGATGCACATCTCGTTTTAAGATCACAAACATTGCCCAGAATGTTTAAATTTTAGGACAAAATACGTGAAGTAAAAAAAATAGCTTGCGCTTCACGCTCGCACTATTTCAATTAGGCTTATGTGATTATTGTATATTTATGTTGATTTATAATGAATGAAGCTTACTATAGTGACAATAAGGACTGCCCCTTCAAAGAAACAAACAAAAATCAACTTCGTGCGGCCGATTGGGGAAAATGTGGCTGGAAAAAAAATCCGCCCCCCCCTTATTGGCGAAGGCTGGATCCGCCCCTGCAAAGCGGAAGCGTTCGGACAGGGACACATGTTATCAACAGATAAAAAGCTTTTGCGTGATTGTTATTATAGCTATTACAGTGCATTATTCTAGTCCACCACACTCACCAAGATATGACTTGTCGTGTTAGCAGAATTGAATACATTTCCTCCGAACACGGATGCATTTTCTTAATTCAAACTCAATCTGTTGATATTTCATTATATTTAACACAATAGTAAATGTGTATGTTTCAAGGTAAACATTTTAGTTTTATACTGAAATTATAACAAGTAATGAACCGTGATATCTGATCCGACTGACGTCATCTGTAATATTATCACTTCCAAAGGACAGCCATAGCATTGTGAAATACATGTGACAAATGGTGTAAATTTACTGGTAGTCATTCATAATGTGTATCTTCACTCTTTCGTTGTCTAGGGTTGCTAGGACTTTGTGAATGGCACCAAATAATATCATAAACCCGCTATAATAATGTGCATTGGATCCGCCCTGTTAATATTTATGACGTATATTGCGGAGAAGAGCAAGTTGGGTACAGCAAGTCTACTAACTTAGCCCAAGACAATATGAAATATAATATTTAGAGATTGTGAATATTGTTACATTGAAATATCAGTTTCATGTTGATGAATCATATACTAGAAATTATGTCATGTAGGGCCTATATTAATTTCTTGACCACTTCATAAATATAATTATAATCCACTTTGTCCACTTTAACTTCGTTGCCATTTATATTGGGGCCTATTATTACTGATAGAAAGTACATTGACTTTTAAAAAGTTATCAATAATTACCTTGACATGCAGAAATGTCTTTATTAACTTTCAAGGAACGCCTGTTTTCGCATCATGTCGTTTGATGATTAATTCGAATTCATTAATTCTTTCAGAAGCAAAATAATTCCACGAGATAAATTCTTGAATAAATCAAATTAATTCTAAAATAAACTACAGTTAAAATGACTAGATGAAATAAACCTGTGTTAAAACTGACACCAATTACGCCTTTAGTAATTAAAATCACACCCTATATTATGAACATAATACCAAATATTATTGTGTTAATTATAAAACATTATATAAAACAGCGAGTGTTGAACCAACACTGCAAAATTAATGTAGTACCGGAGTATTACATTTACTGGTGATTTCATGTATTTTTAAAGAACCGTTTTGCTGCTATTTTAGTCATATTGATTTTTTTTTCAAATTTGACTAGAACTCAGTCATTTATGTCAAGAAAACATTGATATACATGTATATTTAGTTTGTTTAAGAGTACAGTGATTGCGTGATATCTGCTATCTTCCGAACATACTATACTTTCATCGACAGAGATCCTTGGCACTTGGAAGTTATTTTAAGTTTTTAGTTAAATTTGAATTAGTTGCCTTGCGGTGAGAACTGTGCACGCATATCATGGTCACACTCAATACACTCCGCTAAATAGTTTTCTTCTATATATTAAGTAAATATGATTCATTGTGAAATTTTGTTTTCACGGTTTTTTTTTGCATGGAATCACGCGTTCCAACCATTCTTAAACAATATTTGCATTCAACTATTAAATAGTACCGACCTCGATCGTTTGCACTTTTTCGTCGAAACATGTGACCTATTAAGTATTTCATTTCGACCCACAGGCGCGTCTCCAAAAAGAAAAAAAAGTGGAAAAGGGAGAAAATGGACAAAGCTGTATTGTTTTTCCTTTTTTTGGTCAAAAGAATAAAAACCTAAACGAGACGTTCTTCTCTCTCTCTCTCTACAAAATTTGGCGTCCGCGCTCTGCGCTTTATTCCCCCCCCCCCCCTCCCCGGCTATGGGACTCGTGTATTTCTTGCCAGATATTATAAAGAATACATTAATGCTAAGTATAAAAAGTATTTTTTTTTATTGCATTGACACAAGATTTCCGCTCTTCTGATCTGTGGGTAAACACTACCGCCACTTCCTGAGTTCGCATATTATGCTATTTTTTATTTTCAGCAAGCAATTTTTGGCAAGTGTCTGCTTTAAGGGCAGGTATAAAATTCGTGCCGTGCTATACGCAAAAGTACACAAGATGAAACTTTATTCCATATCTCTGCACATTAATTGTATCCCCGAACAGAGTTTGGAGGATACTATGGATTTGGCCTCGTCGCGCCGCGTCCGCCTCCGCAGAGATTTCCTTGTGACCGCTCTATCAGCTGCATTTCTTCTCCGATCATCTTCAAATTTGGCATGAAGGTCGAGTATGGTATAGCGTAGCCGCCTATCGATTTTGGTGTGGGCGGAGACATCGTTGCCATGGCAACAAGAGTTTTTGTGGAAATAGCAGAGATGTCCTTGTGAGTGCTCTACCAGCTGCATTTCTTCTCTGATCATCTTTTAATGTGGCATGAAGGTCCATTATGGTAAAGCAAAGCCGCCTATTGATTTTGGTGTAGGCGGAGACATTGTTGCCATGGTAACAAGAGTTTTTGTCGAGACTGAGGGATCCAAACGTCGTCCGTCCGTCCGTCACAAACCTTATGACACAATATAACTCCACAACCGTAAGTCACTTATCAACCAAACTTGGATGGTAGATGGACTTGGGGGACCTGCATGTAATGCTGCAGTCAGAGGTCACATGGTATTAAAGGTCAAAGGTTATTTTCAGGTCAACGTTACAGTTTACATGCAAGACTATCATATGAGACCTAACTCCGCAACCCTATGTCACTTTTCAACCAAACTTGGATGGTAGATAGACTTGGGGGAACTGCATGTTATGCTGCAGTTGGAGGTCACATGGCAAGGCCAAAGGTCATTTTCAGGTCAACGTTAACGTTTACATGCAGGACTCTCTTATGACACCTAACTCCGCAACCGTAAGTCACTTTTCAACCAAACTTAGATGGTAGATGGACTTGGGGGACCTGCATGTTATGCTGCAGTCGGAGGTCACATGGTAAGGTCAGAGGTCATTTTCAGGTCAACGTTAAAGTTTACATGCAAGACTCTCTTATGACAGCTAACTCTGCAACCGTAAGTCACTTTTCAACCAAACTTGGATGGTAGATGGATTTGGGGGAACCGTCATGTTATGCTGCAGTCGGAGGTCACATGTTAAGGTCAAAGGTCATTTTCAGGTCAACGTTAAAGTTTACATGCAAGACTCTCTTATGACACCTAACTCCGCAACCGTAAGTCACTTTTCAACCAAACTTGGATGTTAGATTGACTTTGGGGACCTGCATGTTATGCTGCAGTCAGAGGTCACATGGTAAGGTCAAATGTCATTTTCAGGTCAACGTTGAAGTTTACATGCAAGACTCTCTTTCTCCGCAACCGTAAGTCACTTTTCAACCACACTTGGATGGTAGATGGGCTTGGGGGACCTGCATGCTAAGGTCATTGTCGCCATGATAATTGCATTTATTCGTCAAATTTCTGTGTGAGCTCTATACAGTGCGTCCCACAAAAAACGAAACCGAGATTTAGCGATGATTTATCATAACTTAATCATAAATACAATAGACAAATGACCTATCAATGTAAAGCTTAGAATCTCCTCTTTCATCTGATATTACTTAGATTATTCCTCATTCACGCATGAGTGAGCAAAAACAATTTGATACCAAAAAGTCATTTGGCGGGGGTATCTGAATTTCAGAAAGAAAATCACATGCCTAACAAGTTCAATATCTGCTCTTTTATTTGATACCTTAATCACAAGAAATGGTCAAGAAAAAAAAAAGTTATGTTCCCTCGAAACAATGCTTGTATTTCCATAATTTCATTAAATAAACGTGTTTTCACCGGTTTCCTACAGAAGCTATCGCACGGTTAACAAAAGACTTAATGCATGGCTGATCGTCAACAAAACGGAGTGTCGAGTGAGTTTGAACGCGAGCCTGTAAAACCTCTTCATTTTATGAAATTATTGAAATTCAAGCCTTATTTCAAATGAACCAGAACTTTTTCTGTAATTGAGGTATCAAATTAAAGAGCAGATATTTAACTTTTTGAAAATGTGGTTTTCTTTTTGAAACCCAGATACAGCCCGCCAAATGACTTTTTGGTATCCCCTCTTCAAATTGTTTTTGCTCACTCATGCGTGAATAAGAAATAATCTAAGTAATTTCAGATGAAAGAGGAGATTCTAAGCTGTACAAAGGTAGGTCATTTGTCTATTGTATTTGTGATTAAGCTATGATAAATCATCGCTAAATCTCGGTTTCGTTTTTTTTGTGGGACGCACTGTATATCGCAATGACGGATGACCCGGTGGGTTCGGGGGATGCATGTGCTCGGCTGCGCGACCTGCCGAGCATCTCTAGATAGTTTCCTATTGTATGTTTTGCGTCATTATTTTGAAATTTTGAATATCACTCAACTTTCTTAATCAAACAAAATGAATCGCTTATCAATTTTTATGAGCGAAATTACACACATTTTGTCTCCTTTTTCAAAATACATCACAGAGGTTTTTGTGCTTTGCGTGCATAGGAAAGGAAAAATTCCTCTCCTTGTATCATCCCTTTCCCATTTTAGCTCTTTTTTTATTCGCAATCGAGTTTTTTATAATATAAGAAAAATCAAAATGAATAAGAGCAATGTTTCAGGTTTCAGAGCATTTTCGAAATTTCAAAGCTTCAGCACTGTTCACGGGAAGGAATATCTCCTCCCTGCACGTCTTCTACTCTGTGCAGTAATGTGCAATAAAAAGTACTATCAAATCTGATCTGGCCAAGGCAGGCATAGTACCAAAGTTGGCATTTTATACTACTAAATGAATGCGCTTTTCTGTTCTCAACTTTTTTATAAAACGTTTTAGCTTCTGTGCTTCGCGTGGGAAGAGGTATTATTTAAAATTCCTTATTTTTTTCCATTTTGGGGTGAAAATAATTTCTTTCGAAAACAATGTTTATTTAATCATAGCAAGTAAATTGAATTCGAGCTGATAAGGGTACTAGAGACGCAAGAGACGTCTTCTTTTGATTTGAATTTAATGCGACACCGGAAACCCCCCCCCCCCCTCCCTATACACCTTCCCACTAGGGAGCGCGCTTCCCGCGTTCTGTAAGTGTTCGCCCGCTTTGCGCGCACTTACCGCCCTCTCCAAAATTAAATCGTGGCTACGCGGTTGTCGACCCATTAATTATGTCTAGAACCGTAAAAGGTCCATGCTAGAACAGAACTAAAGACAAAACAAACAAAAGTAAATTCTCGAAAACGAAATTAAAGAAATATCAGAAATGCATACTTATCTGCTTATTGGAACTATGAATTTTCAAAGCCTTTTATAAGATATAAAAATAATGGTATATTTTTGTAATACAATAAGGAGTGTAATTGTTATGTTTACAATAATAAATAAAACTACCATTTCCCGCGAAATTGTTATCTGGTGAATCCTGAATTCTTACACGTTCTTTCTGTTTGATATAGATGTAATTATGATTTACAGTTTGATTTATTTGTTTATTTCAATAAAAATTAAAAGTGACATCTTTATAACATGAACTTTTTACAAAGATTGGATCAGTTTTTAATATTCTATTTCATTGTGATGTTGTATATAATCTCTTTCTAGCCCCATGTATCAACGATACCCTTCGTTGTCCTATAAGCAGAGCATGTTACTCACCTCAAGCGGTATGTGATTCTTACGACGATTGTGGCTCTGGTTTTGATGAAATGGAATGCACAAATTTAGGTAAAGTATAGAATAGATACAAGAGACAAAATTTATCATGATTATATGATTTGTTAGCCGGAAAACGTGCCTTCACGTAATTTACGACAATCTTGTCAGTTCCGATTATTTATTAGAACATATTTATTCAGGTACAAAAGATCAGCATAAAACTGTTTTTCATCAATGACCTGATGATAATTTTTCAGTGGTAATCGCCTAGTCTTCACATTATTTTTGCAGTGATTTGTAAATATGACCATAATATATTTTCCGCGCCACTATATTTAGGCATTCATTTTTGTCTCGCCCACCAGAGGTGAAGGCGAGACTTAGGGATCCAAATGTCGTCAGTCGTCCGTCCGTCACAAACCTAATGACACATAACTCCACAACCGTAAGTCGCTTTTCGACCAAACTTGGATGGTAGATGGACTTGGGGGACCTGCATGTTAGGCTGCAGTTGGAGGTCACATGATAAGGTCAAAGGTCATTTTAGGTCAATGTTAAAGTTTACATGCAAGACTCTCTTATGACACCTAACTCCGGAACCGTAAGTCACTTTTCAACCAAACTTGGATGGTAGATGGACTTGGGGGACCTGCATGTTATGCTGCAGTCGGAGGTCACGTGGTAAGGTCAAAGGTCATTTTCAGGTCAACATTAAAGTTAACGTGCAAGGCTCTTATGACAAGTGGTATCATCCCAGTCATTTCACAATGAAGTTTCGATACAATTCTGTTGCGTGCCTTCGCAAATCACGATATTTCTGGTTATTTTCATAAGTGGGCGAGACACAAAATCGATTTTGCCTTGTTAAATGATTATTTAGTTTTGTAATTTTTTCACGCTTTACGAAAACCAATGGCAGTGTAATGAGAATCACTGTGTTAATTTATTTGTGAAAAAAATTAGATGGTGTTTTTGGTAAAAGTAGAAACTTATGCTCTACCTTCTCCGACCTTGTCAAACCCGGTGGAGATAATTACACGAGGTTGTTGTTGATGGTTCGATGTCATGTTAATGGTATAGTTAATGTAAAGCTACCTTTAAATGCTTAATTTGACAGGCGTATAGTCATCTAAACCAATAATAATTAGAAATAGCCGAAGCGAAAGCTAATGGGTCACGCTAAAACAAAGATAAGCTGCAAAAAGCCTCATCTGACCCCCTTGAAAATGAAGACACTTACTGTATACACTTCTGGGGGGGGGGGGTACAGGGGAGGGTGTGAGTCGTTGTTCGAAAGGCGTATTTAGCCAAAGTTAACGGAAAATTTGAAATGAAAAATTGTTTTAAAAATGTATACAAATTCGACGAATCTTGTTTGTTTCGAGAAGTAAAACTATTTCAAACAATCATGACTGAGCTGAGCTTTATCTCTTTCATCTATAGGGCTCTGCATGAGCCCTTTATTCATGCAAACAAAATACATGAACAGAATTTGAATTCCTTTCGTAAAATTTTACATCATGGTTGGATTTCAGGGACTGACTGGAACGCAGGGGGGGGGGGGCAAAGGAAGCATAACTCTTAATTACTGATGATTTTGATGTGAATTATTTTCTTATTCAACAGATGACTGCAATCAAACGGTATATTCGGCTTTTGATAGCGATTGCAGTGTAGAAAGGTCAGGCGGGATATACAATTCACTCGGCAGAGACTTCATTTTTGATGGATCGTTTTACTTCGACATACCCTTATTTGATTCAGATTCTCCGATTTGGATTGACAGGGTAAGATACAACAAACCGTTTTCATAAGTATTATCGAAAAAAATACACATGATCGACTTTAGGAACGATTTGATTATAAAATGCTAGACTATAAGATCCCAAATCTCATGACATTTAAAGGCAAATGATTTCATTAATTGTGTCAGAAATTATACATGTAATTGTTAATCGCTAGAATGTTGATAAGCATCTAAAGCCAACGCAATGGCCGTGAAAGTCATTTGGCTTGTCACTTTTCAATTGATCGTAAAGTCATGTCTAACTGAACGAACAACGTTATGACACACTTCCCTGATATAATTTCATACAATAGAAAACGCACAGAAGCATGCTTATCAATGGTGATATCAGAAGAAGAAAAAACAGGACCAAAATGACTTTTAAACACCTTTTGGTTGAATATTCGAATCCTGTTACTGAAAACACGCACACTGCTTTTGCGTTGAATTTAATCCAATATTGATAAATGTATGATTATATATATATATATATATATATATATATATATATGTGTGGGGGTGTGTGTGTGTGTGTGTGTGTGTGTGTGTGTGAGGGTGGTTTGTGAGTGTAAAGACATACTAAATCATTTGCCCATCAGAAAACCCACTTGCATTATTTGCAATATCATATTGTCACGAATAAAATTATTAGCCTATGTCATTGCCATATAATTCCACCTATTCAGTTACCTATTCATCACACTTAACTGGTTTTACCTTTGTAGGGGTTCTTTAACTTTATTTGATAAAGAAATGACATTACACATAATTATATACTATTACTAACATGCAAGATTTAGCAACACGCCCTATCCTTGATTTGGTACACCCCATCTTGCATGTCACTCGTTATTGAATGCATGTGGCTTTTAAAGGTTATAGTGTAAAAGATATAATAAAATATTTGTTCATATTTCACGAATTTACCTCTTTTACTTAATTCGACCGGGTGCCCGATGAAAATAAATCATCAGCGCATATACATCAGCATCTTGTTCACTCGGCAGAGTGAAAATAAAATATCAACGTATATAATGTCTTGTTTATAAACCCCCTTCTCAAGTATGGAATGAGTTGAATATTTCAGGATATAGTCGATGCCATAAGCTTTCTAATATTCAATTACTAAATCTGTAAAGTGCATGCATGCTCAAAGGTATATTTAAATATTACCGAGATAGGGCCACGACTGAAAACACATTCAATGACTGCCATACTTCTTTTTTTAGATATTCGATATAATTCACATTACTTACCCTTAGCTTTAATCATAGCTATCATCATAGCTTTAATAAGCTTTAACAATTTGAAAAATAACCAAGATTGGTTGTGAATTGTGACTAATTAAACTGATCTGAAAGCCGACTCAAATCCTCCCCCCATAAAAAAATAATAAGTGCATGGCACAATTCTGATTCATCACTAGATAATACATGCCACATTGTGCATTTGTCGTAAAGAGTCTGAAATAAAATGTATCCTTTTTGATAATTTTCTGCACTCAAATGCAAATGCTTCCTTTAAAAGTATGCGCATTTAAAAAAAAAACACATTTGGGATATGCTGAAAAATTCTAGGATAACATTTGTCTGTCTACAGACAGTAACAAAATTTTAGGAGAAGAGTTCAAGGACAAGTTTTGAAGAACTGAGAGAGTTTGTTAGAAACTCAAAACTTCAACCTTAAAATTTTCATAAAGAATCAAAACTTGAAAAAATATATATAATGGCCACTCCAATTTTTTAGATATGAATTTTAGATGATTCATATTATGATGCATCTTCATAGGCGGATCCAGGGGGGCGAGGGCCCGCCCCCCCCCCCCCTATTGGCGGAGCCAAAAAAAAGGAAAAAGGGAAAGAAAGGAAAAAAGGGGAAGGGATGGAAAAGAGAAGAGAAAAAAAGAAGAGGAGGAAGACGAGTGAATAAAATAAGATGAGGGGAAGACTTGGAAAATAAAAAGAATCTTTCATGTCACTAAAATTTTCGCTCGCGCTTCGCGCTCGCATTGCCTGTTAGGTGAGTTTCATATCTTGTTCAATATGGAGTTTAAATATCAAGTTTGGAAGTCAATATACAAAACAAATTTCACCTCGGAAATCGAACTTTCATTATTTTGTGTGATTTACGAATTGTTTTTAAAAAGTGCTCTGTAAAATGTTAGTTTTATTGTCTAAATATTAACATTTTCTGCTCGTGCTGTGCGCTCGCAAATTTTGATTAATCAGGTACCTATTATTTTCGTGTATTCCATAAAGCTTTCAAAATATCCCTTTTCAGGTCTGATTGTTAAAACGTACCAGCTAGCGCTGCACGCTCGCTTTTTGATTGGCGAGTTATGTATGTCTCAATATTGATTAGACAACAAACTACTTAAAACCCCCTTTTCATGACAGTTTATCCAAAACAATTCGCGATTTGCGCTCACATTAATGGTTTAAATATATTAACTTGATGCACCCTATTTATAATTGCAAAAGTGCTTTAAATGTCCAGATTTCGCGCCCTCATTAGGCATTTATAAATAAGATATTACTTTAATCATTAAACTGTCCCTTTTGTTGGATCTTAGCACTAGCAAAGAGGAATATAGGAAGATAGTCATCATTTTCATCTGCATGTTTCCACTCTTCCCGAAATTAAAAAATTCCAGGAAATTTCGGGAAATCCGAAAATTACAATTAAACAACAATTAAACGTAGCAACTATTTATATTCAGGTTATATTTAAATAATCTTTTACCTCCAATAGCTCGAAATTTTCCGCTCGCGCTCCGCGCTCGCTTTTTTAATTTTTTTTCCTATTTCTTAAAGAGGGCGTGAACAAAAAGATGCTAAATTCAATGCTAAATTCCTTGATTTTTGCCACCTGTTTCAGGTCACATGGCTAAAGGTCAAAGGTAATTTAGGGTCAATGAACTTTGGCCAAGTTGGGGGTATTTGTTGAATTACCGTCATAACTTTGAAAGTATATTGGTATAGTTCATAAAACTTGGACATAAGAGTCATCAAGTATCACTGAACATCTCATGTGAGTTTCAGGTCACATGACCAAAGTCAAAGGTCATTTAAGGTCATTGAACTTTGGTCATTTTAGAGGTACTTATTAGATTGCTGTCATAATTTTCAAAGTCTATAGATATAGTGTATAAAATGTGGATATTGGGGTAATCAAGTATCACTGACAAGTTTTAGGTCACATGATCAAGGTCAAATATCAATGAACATAGTATTGTATCATTATGTGAATGGTGTTTTTTGTGAATAATTATTTCATAGTAGTTTTCAAAGTCAGCACTGCTGCTACATGTATATTGAATCGCGTGATGCAGGTGAGACCGCCAGAGGCATTCCACTTGTGAGGTCTAAATCTCGATTTTTTCCCTCTCGCATCAATTATTGTTTAGTTATATACCTATCCTGTTCACGATTACAAAAATGATTAAAATTTTAAATTCTGATCAGTTCAAAACGTATATAACAATTTTCTGCTCGCGCCCTGCGCTCGCATTATTTATGTAAGGAAGATCCCCACTTACTCATCCTTTTCATGATTTACAAAACTTAAATAGAGTGCCTCGTTAAGTAGGTATAAATCTCGAAATTTTCAGCTCGCGCTATGCGCTCGCATCAATTGTTTAGTTATATACCTATTCTGTTTAAATAACAAGTGCTTAGAATTTCCATTCCTTAGGTAAAAATGTCAAAAAATTTCAGCTCGCGCTTCGCGCTCGCATTATTTGATTTTTAAAATACGTAACGTCTTCATGGCTAACTGCAAACAGTCTTTAACAGTACCTTTTCCATCAGTTCATTTCTGCTCGCGCTTCAAGTTCGTAGTAATTATTCATTTGCATACACATCTTTTTCAGGATAAAAAACATTGCCCAGAATTATCAAACATTTTAGGAAAAAATACATAAAATTTCCAAAAATGTTATTATATAGTATTCCAATGTTATTATATATTATGTTTGTTCATAAGAATAAAGCTAAGAAGTGATTATTAGGATAGGACTACCCCTTCAAAGAAACCAAAAATCCCGGCAAAAATCATCTCCGAGCGGCCGATCGGGGAAAATATGACTGAAAAAAAAATTCCGCCCCCCCCCCCCCCCCGATTTGCGGAGGATGGATCCGCCCCTGCATCTTTACCATATTTTTGGACGGGGATTTCGATTAAAGCTTTGCATTAAAAAGTTAAATCAAACTCTAAATCTCAATTTGCTGTGAACAGCCAAATTTTCAGATATTTATTCTATAAAACACATTTCACACACTGGCGGATCCACACTGTTAAAAATAACTCAAACAACGCTGTTTACCATGTTTACTATCTTGAACAACAAAGTTTAAATTCAAATACAGTAGTTAATTATCAATAATTTAAGCATTTAAACTAAAGTTCAAATTCAAATAGTTAATTATCAATAATTTAAGCATGGTTGTTTAAGATTTTAAACACTTGTTTAAACTGTTTAAACAACTACTGTGCGATTCACATAGTAAACAGTGCAGGGGGCACAACCAGTCCGTGCCTTCAGAATCTCCATTTGAAGGGCACAATTACAACAGTTAAAACAGAAATGTGCCTCCCCTTTGGAAAATCCTGGATATGCCCCTGCTTTCACGTATGATTTCATTTATTTAGGTGTATCTCAATTGGGGGATTGCAAGTCCAGATATTCCTCAACCTACAAATTTAACACAACAAGGATGGTTTATGCTACGTGTTTCATCAGTCAATTTTAACCTTTCTGATGTTATAAATAGAACTGAACTAGATGTTGTTACTCTTGAATTAACGCCAGATGTAAGTACTTTATCCTTTGTACTATAATTTGTTTAATCTAATAAAAGTGATTGGTTTTCGAGAAATCTATACCGAATCGTATACAAAATATAAACGCCATACTTTATTAAGCAATACAAGGGCTTGTAGTTAAAAAAAATCAAGCAATTCAACTAACTAGAGTCTTTGTAAATGTGACTGAATACTTATTAAATTATATCCAAGGCATGGTCAAATTTATTCATCATTGTGTGTGAAGTCTTGACACATAAATCTCATCTCAATCTTGGGCTGAAATGTGAAAATAAAATATAGCAGTAACAGCATTATTATATGTTAAACTCGGAGGGTTACGTTCGTTTTTCCGAATTTTCGTAATTCCGATGATTCGTAATTTCGAAGGTTCGTTAATCCGAAAATGAAATAAGGTTCGTTAATCCGAAAAAATGAAATAATCTGTGGCGAAGCCTGGAAAACAGGAAGGGCAAGCGTGGTGGATGGTGTGTGTGTGGGGCGGGGGCTAGAAACACCGTTGCTGTTCAATTTTTATGAGGGGGCGGGCGGCGGTATACATATTTTTGTTTGGGGTTCAAAGCCAAAAAAGGCACTTATAATTATGTAAAAATTTGTATTTTGGTGCAAACAGACATTATCACCATGAGAATATCATCTGCGTGAAGTCGTTTTGTATTTTGTAGTAAGTTGTAGTTGAGGAAAGCTGGTGGCTGTTTTACCCCGCCCCCAGCCAAAAAGGCATGAAAGGGGATCGATGTTCCTATTTGAGGTCTTAATTGCTCCTATTTTGGTCCAAACAATCCCCAACCACCCACCCACAACCCCCCCCCCCCACGCCTGCGTATAGAGCGATTTTTTTTTTAGGTTTGTAAGTGATAAACATGTAGAACGGATCTTTTAGTAGAAATTTAGAACTTGGACAAAACAATTCAAAATGTATCAATACTCCCCTAGCGAAATTGACGAAATTGAACTAGCTTCCTATAAAGCCTATGATCACCCCTCTGAAAGAATTCTGCGTACGTAAACGCCCCTGGTATAACGGTAGATCAGACCCTTCCCACAGGGGCGGTGGAACCGGGGTGGCAGGGGGCACTGTGTCCCCCAAACAAAAATACGTTCCGCCGCCTCTGCCTTCCCATCCATCCTCGAATGTTTTCCCGGCTTCGCCACTGATTTCATTTATCGGATTAAGGAACCTTCAGAATAACGAACCTTATTTCATTTTACGATTAATGAACCTTATTTCTTTTTGGGACAGTACGAACCTTCGGAATAACCCTACAAATGTTGGGATTAACGAACCCTCTTTCGTTTTCGGATTGACGAACATCGATATAGGCAATTTACGTGTTTCGGAATAACGAACCTTCGGAATTACGAACTGTAACCAATGTCTGTCTTACCACGATGCATAATGGTTTACACTTACACTATAGGACGTCGGTCGACAAGTAGAGAAGAAGTTTCGAGTGCCCTTGGAAGTTAACCAATCTGAAGTTGACGCTTTTGAGGTAGTATTAACCTATGTAATAGATGCACAACCCAGTGATGAAACTCCTTACACAGTTCCAGAGTTTCTCGATCCTGGTATTGTAGAATTAGAATTTGTCAGGTAAGCAATAATCCTATGGTAATAAACTACATAAGTGCGTGTATTTGAAAGATTTATAGGATGTGACTAATGATTTATCCCTCATTTTAATATCAAGTTCTCAGAAAAGGGGAATATGAATTTAATTGAATTTTATTGGATTTCCACAATCAAAATAAAAGTGTGCAAAGTTAGCATATTATAATACAGTAGAGGGATAACAAAAATAAAATTACTTATCTAGGTTATCCCCTTACAAACAACAAGTACACATGCACATATAAAATTAAACATTTCAATGTAATAAAATAATGAATTTCACTAGTAAATAATTTACAATTAACCATAATCAAGTACACGCTCACCCAAACGCACACACTCACACACTTTATACACTTACATGTCCTTTTGAATGAGTTCAAAGTTGGTTTTTCTCTTATAATTTCTTCAATAGTGTTCCATATTTCTGGACCTTTAAAGAAAATAGAAAATGTTGAGCTGTTTGTTCTTGTTTGGGGAAAATGATATTTGCTGGATGATCTTGTATTATAATTGTGAAAATCAGAATTAAATTGAAAATATTTTGAAATTTGAATATAAATTTTATTTCTGCAACAAAGACACATACAAATTCCAATATGATAGAGATTTTAAGTCATAAATATTCAAAATCTGTAATTGAGAAAAAATTGGTGTCGAGTTGGCAAGATACGACGATTTTTCTGCAATAAGAAAAGTCTGTTTATATATGAAGTATTTTAATTACACCAGGCAATGTTACAATAATTTAGATAAGGTAGAATAATAGCACTATATGTAGTCATCAATATGAATTTGGGCAAGAATCGTAATCTGTTGATAACAGTGTTGTAGTGCCTTGATGCTCGGCCTTGGCCTTACGGTGCCTTAAGGCCTACTTTTTCAAAGCCTTGGCCTTGAACATTCGAGCCTTGGCCTTGAGAGGGTCTTGGCCTTAGCCTTGTGGATTTTGAGCCTTTAAATTTTCAAGGCATTTTCAAGGCTTTTTCAAGGCATTTTATATTTTGTAATTTCATTTGTTTTTATATAAGTAATTATAAATGTTTCAATTGTACTGTATATTTAATGACACAAATGGTCAATACTACCAGTCAGCAGTAGCAGTAGCTGCAGCAGTAGTGAGTGTACTAACAGTGCCATCAATTGTAATTATCACCGTTTTCAAGAATTATCATCACATATGTAACAAAGAAAACAGCAGTGATGAAAAATAACATTATTTGGTAATGTGTTGTAATCATGACTAATGATGATAAAGAAAATATTAATAATAATGATGGCAATAATGATTATGGCAAAGATTATAGTGATTCGATGACAGGAATAATTCTGACAGATCTGACTGCAATTTTGACAACAATTTTCATACTTTAAAAATAGCTAACTCTATAGAATGATAACAAGGTTGATTTTTATTCCATTATGATTTTCCTTGTATTATTTTCTTTGGACAACAAGAATGTTTTTAGTCTTGAAAAGATTTGGTAAACTTGAACACAATCTTAAATTTTGTCATATCCAAATAGGTTATGTCAATGGCATGATGAGCCAAAAAAATTGAGGGGCTAAGCATGGTATATAGAGCAAATTTTCTGCCAAAAAAAAAGTTGAGAGCGATTGGAGCGAGCGAGGGAGCAAAAATTTTCACCCTCTTAATATAAGAAAAGCTAATTTTGTGATAGATTGTGACAATATGTTTAGAAAATGATATTTTTCCTTTTCTAAGTTTATTCTTGGTGGTGGAACTTCTTCTTCTCCCTCTCTTTTTTGGTGGGGGGGATTTCTGATATGGAATCGGAAGGGGGGAGAGAGAGAGAGAGGAGAAGGGGGAGAAATATGTGAGAGCGTAAGAAAGATGGGGTGACACATTTGGCTGGCTAGGCATGCAGAATATACTGCAAAATCAGTTAATATGTTGATAGGCAGTATAGTACATCTTTTCTAAATTGTATATATTTTGTTTTGAGTCTAGTGTCTCAGACTGACAAAACAAAGCCAAAAAATTGTTTACTTCTTTTTAATCATATCGTTTGATAGTGAATTTCATTTCACTACAACAGTTTCAAGGAAATAAATAACATATTTGTTTTTGTGTCAGTGTGGTTTAATAGAGAACTCTATTTTACTGTTTCCAGAAATAATTTAGATTTACCCTCACCCAACTAAGGGTATATGGGGTGCACCCTGTTTATTTCATATCCTTTTGAATA
This sequence comes from Lytechinus pictus, assembly GCF_037042905.1. Taxonomy (NCBI): domain Eukaryota; kingdom Metazoa; phylum Echinodermata; class Echinoidea; order Temnopleuroida; family Toxopneustidae; genus Lytechinus; species Lytechinus pictus. Next base: position 57,579,257 of record NC_087247.1, on the reverse strand, counting down.
AAACTTTAAGATACAAGAAATGAGAATTGAAACTTAAAAGTGGATGTAAGCAGAAAAAAAAATCCATGAAAACTGACAAGAGTCCTAAAAATGACTCATTTTCATGTCAGCATTTGATAATTTCAACTTGCGCTTTGTACTCTCTTGCCCCCCCCCCCCCCGAAAATATTTCCTGTAGGAAAAAAAGGCCCATTTTCTATAAACGAAAATGCCCTTTTCTTCCAAATGAAATATGCCCTTTTTCAAAAGGAAATACCTTTTTTATTGTAAAACATAACACAATTTAGGTTCGAAAATCACCAAATTTTGGATCGCGTTCGCGTCAATTATTGTTAAGTGCGGTAGTAATCCTGTTCATGGTTACAAAAATGTTTAAATTGTCCAGTTTTCAGGTTGGAATATCACAAATTTTGGCTTGCGTTCTTCACTCGCATTAATTATTGTTAAGTAAGGTACTCATTCTGTTCCCGTTTACAAAAAACAAATTCTTAGAATGTCCAGTTTTGAGCTTGCACTTTGCGCTCTCATTATTTGATTGGTGAGTTATGTTTTCTATTTATGAGTCACTGAATGCATTCCTTAACACTTTCTTTTCTGTATCAGTATATTAAAAAATTCAGCTCGGGCTGCGCGCTCGCGTTAACTCCTTAGTTAGATACACATCGTTTTCATGAAACAGCTCAGAATATTTAATGTTCATGTCTTGTTACACGAAATGTCCAGAATTTAGATCTCGTGATTCGCGCTGGCAACATCTCGCAAGGATGCCCTTTTAACAGTAATTAGCGCCATAATTGACCAAAAATTGAGTTTTACAAGTTCAGAATTGATTTTTTTTTCAAAACCGCTTGCTCGCTACGCTCTGTCGCAGAAAAGTAAAGCCTAAATCAAAATATCTAACATATCAATTAGAAATCACTTTAAGGCTTTGCTCAACTTAATTTCTACAAAACACACAACTACTTAACGCAGTTGATAATCTTATTTCGAAAATATCTGTTTGCACCAAAATGCCCATTTTTTACATATAAGTGCCCTTTTTGGCTTTGACCCACCCCCCCCAAAAAAAAAAGTTCTGCTGCCCATGGTCCAGGGAGTGGAGAAAAACATATGTTGAGAATGGGCATGTCAGGATCAGATGACCGTGGTAATAATAATTGTTGCGATGTAAATCACCTAGAAAAATAATTTATTATATGTACAAAGGTAACTTTTTTTATAATTTCAATATTATGTCTAAATCTATCATGAAATTATTTTTGTTTTACATTTACCAGGGTCAAAATTTTTGCTCGCTCAGTTTGCTCGCTCTCACCTTTTATACAATTTGCCCTGTGTGCCATGTCTGCCGCCTAAGCATTATTGGCTCATTGTTCCATAAATCAAAAGTTTGAAATGCCTTGGCCTTGGCCATGAGGTTTTTAGGCCTTGGCCTTGGGTTTCCATGCCTTGGCCTCGGCCTTGGGTTTCCATGCCTTGGCCTCGGCCTTGGGTTTCCATGCCTTGGCCTTGGTCTTCAGTTGGGTATTGAAGCCTTGGCCTTGGGCTTTAAAGCCTTGGCCTTGGAGGTTTGGGCCTTGAAAACAACACTGGTTGATAATACCAACTCCTTTGGAAACTTTGTTACAGATGATACCAATATGTTCGTGCCATGTTTATTTGTTATCTATTGTCACCCCTAAAAAGTTAATGAAGATGCTAATGAAATATTTTTATTCCCCATAGTTATATTAAATTGTGTTTTGATGCTTATTTGTAAATATCTTGTATTTAAAAAAAATGTTAAGTACTAGTTTATTTACAGACAACCATTTATCTAAAAGTACCAATTCACGATTTAACTTATCGTTTAGTAACTGTGTGTTTGTATGTGACATGAAAACACTGGTATCATCTGCAAACCGAATAAAATTGAGATGACACGATACATTGTATATATCATTCATATGAATAAGAAATAACAAGGGGCCTAATATTGAACCCTTGGGCACTCCACATCTGCTGCATTTTAATCCGGAAGTAATATTGTTAACATGAATATACAAATTGTTTACGATCACTTAAATAGCTTTGAGACCTAGTAATACAACCCTTATACCATAATAATTACTGAGTTTGTGTAACAAAATAAAATGATCAAGAGTGCCAAATGCTTTTGACTAATCAAGAAATAAACCCAACATAATTTCTTTCTTGTCAAAACAATTGCTAACTTCATGGATTAACCCCGGAAGTGCCGAAGACGTGGAGTGCCCTGGTCTAAAGCCATACTGATGTTCTGAAATGATTTTTCAAGAAAGTCATAAATCCTGGAGTAAAAACGCTTTTCAAGAATTTTTGAAAAGACTGCATGGGAAAACAGATCTTGGTCTGTAATTACTTACATCATTTCAACACCACCTTTGAAAACTGGAATAATCTTAGAGATTTTATAAGAAAATACACCTTTAGCTATAGACATATTGAAGATTTTACAGAGAGGAACACAGATGACATGAATGACACGTTTGATAACAGATATATGTACATTATCAAAGCCAGGACTGGAATTCTTTTCCAATTTACAAACTATTTCAATTATTTCTTTACAAGTGACAGGTAGGAAAAAAATACAGTTTTCACATTATTTTTTAGGAATCATGGACGTGGGAAGCGGGGGTGCTACGTGTATTATTTTCCATAGGCAGCACCCCCTTGAATTCTGGTTGGTGTGTCACATATTATATGACATAGGTGAAATTTATGGAAATTACCAACATCTTGTGTTAAAACCCCTCTTTTGGCTTGTCAAATTTCTTGGCACCAAAACGACCTTCATTTTGTAGTGAAACCTTGTTTTGCTTTTCAAATTTACATAGGCGGATCCAGGGGGCCCGGGACTCCCTATTAACGGAGCAAAAAAAAAGGGGGAAGGCACTTAAAAAAAGGGAAAAGAGAGGAGAAAATAAGACGATGAAGAAGAGTGAATAAAATAAGGTGAGGGGACGACTTGGAAAATAAAATAAAAAACCTTTCATGTCACTATACAAAGTTTTCTCCCGCGCTTCGCGTTTGCATTGCATGTTTGATGAGATGGGCCTACATGAGATTCTTCCTCAATAGGCCTGTATGGAGCTTAAAATATCAAGTTTTGAAGTCCATATACACAATATATTTCAGCTCCGACATCAAGCTTTTTGTTATTTTGTTTGATTTATGAATTGATTTTCAAAAAGTGCTCTGTAAAATGTCCGTTGTATTGTCTCAGTATCAACATTTTCAGCTCGCGCTGCGCGCTCGCGTTATTTGATTTGCTAGGTACCTATTCTCTTCGTGTATTCCATAAAACTCTCAAAATGTCCCTTAATTTTCAGGTTTGATTGTCAAAAACCTATCAGCCAGCGCTGCGCGATCGTATTTTGATTGGTTAGTAATGTATACTTCAATAATTTCCTCTATAATAATAAGCGATTCTAGAAAAAAAAAAAACACTTAAAATCCCCTTTTCATGACATCGCGATTTGCGCTCTCATTAATTTGTTAAAAATATATTAACCCAGGCATCCTATACATTATTACAAAAGTGCTTATAATATTTAGTTTTCAGGAATTAATGTAAACAAATCTCGAGCTCTCATTAGGCTTATTGGATTAATAAATACAAAAATAACATTTTCATGAATTCCATGAATAATTACATTGTCCTTTTTTTCAGAATGGAATATCTCGCGCTTAGGAAGAGGAATAGAAGGTCATAATAATGTCATATGATGACAAAATGTCCTTAGAATGTCCAAGACCTAGGTCAAAATAAGAATAATAAAAATATCAACTTGCGCTTCGCACTCACATCATTTATTAAGAGCGATTCATAATATCCACTTCTAGATTTTCCTACACAGTGCTTGAATTGGTGCTTAAATTGATCCTTTTTTCGGATAGGAATATCAAATATTTTCAGCTCGCGCTTCGCGATTACATTATTGATCTTGGATACCCAATCACCCATTATTTTCTTGATTTATAAAACATGAATAGAGTGACCCGTTTTTAGGTCTAAATCTCCTTTTTTCCCGCTTACGCTTCGCGCTCGCATTGTTTAGTTATATGCCTATCCTGCCCATGATTACAAAATATGCTTAGAATTTCCATTTTTTAGGTTGGAAAGTAAATTTGATTATTGAATATGTATCGCTTTATGGCTTTATGGTCCCTTTTCATACGGATTTTGTTCAGGATCACAAACATTGCCCAGAATGTTCGATTTTCAGGACAAGATAAATGAAATTTCTAAAAATTAGCTCGCGCTCGCACTATTTAAATATGGCTTGTGAGATATACTATGTTTTATAAGAATAAATCAAAGAAGTGACTGTTATGAAGAAACAAACAAAACTCATCTTTGAGTGCCCGATCGGAGAAAATATAGGTGACCCCCCCCCCCCCCCCCCCCCTATTGGCGAAAGCTGGATCTGCACCTGAATTAAGGCCTACTTTAGCACACCCAGCCAAAAAATCGTTACCAGGGCCCTGTTAGGAATGATTTATAATTTACATCAGAATATTGCACATTTCCCCTTAGGTTGTAACCAATGTTCACTAAATATTCATTAAATATGTTTGAGACTACAGCTTCATTTTGAATCAATTCATTATCATGAGAAATTTCTACCAATTTCTTCCTATCTTTCTTTTTTTGTACCAAGTATGCCTTTTAAAACATTCCATGTTTTCCGCATGTCACCCAAAGCATTATCAAATTTATGTTTATAAAAGTTATGTTTAACTTTTTTCAAATCATTGTTCAACTTGTTTCGAAACTTCTTATATTTCTCATGTCTATAATCTGTTTGATTCTGAAGATATTTTCTATGTAACTTGAATTTTTTTATTGCACATAATACTTAGTTCCTTGGTGATCCATGGTTTGTTTTGTTTACTCTTTTTTATTTTTACAGTTTTAATAGGGATACAATCATTATAACATTAAAAAAATAGATGTAGGAAACAACTATAAATATGATTTGGATCTTCATAAATAATCCATTTAATATCCTTGAGTTTATCCATATACCTGCCTATAATGACTTCACAAAGGTTACGTTTTTCAAATATGATTGAATTTTATTATTTTCTTTTTACAAATACTAAATATAGGTAAATGGTTACAAATAGAGTTTATACAGACAACTCAGTTCAGTTAAGTTACTAAACTGAACTACTAACACATTTCTTTGTGAGATAAATATATTCCAGAGTTTTGGCTTGCCGGCAAGCAATATTCTTTGCATATTATATACTCGTCTTGGGTATCTTATATTACCCAAATCAATGGAGCAAAGGGGTTTTATATTTGTTATAATACCAAACCCGCATAGCCATTATCTAACTCAAATATTTACTAATGCGCATGCGCAGTTGAATTTTGCGAGATTTTGATTTCGCATCAGACCAGGCAGGTGAAACATCCCTTTCTCCTGTGTTTCTCTTTTAAAATTAAATGTATTGCAATTGTCAAATGTAGAATGCTTAGGTTTATATGAATATTAATGAATAATAATAGTAATATTTACAGTATTTGATTATATCAGATTTATCAGATATATTGCATCATCAGCATGAACATTATCGAATCGTGCAATATGAATTCAATGATGGACCTAGAGATGGACATTCAACGCTATCATATATTTTCTTTGATCGAACGAGATCTGCCACCTAGTGATTATGTAGTCTGCTGGGCAAACCCTTCACTCGAGTTAAGGGTCTGAATGTGCAGCCTACTCATGCCTTGTGTACTGAAGGCTCTCTCGCTCAGGAACAGCAAGTTTTGTATGTGCTAGTCTTTGCGTGGAGGCACACTTATTGATCAAAGTTCCAATCAGGGTCTGTGCCTGCAGACTAGTGATTATGTGCATCTTAATGAGAACATACAGGTGTTTTGACAATAGCGAATACCAAGGCATATCTGATTTACAAAGGGACATCTTTCCTGGTTTTGGTTTTGTTGGCTGGTACCCTGTGTTAGAAAATGTTTTTCAGTCAACATACTTTAGTTTTAATATGTAATAAGTTTATATTTTGAATGTGTTGCCAATAACTGCGGGTCATTTTATCATGGATCCTACTAGATCCATGGTTTTATTAAAGGATTTTTAAACAATGAAGCATAAAACTTGATTTATTTCCCATCATCCGGTATAGTCCATATCTCCTTGTTTCTTTCTTTCACTTTTTTTTTTTGGGGGGGGGGGGATCCAACTCAGATTTCTCGATGAATATCAAGCACCTGATCGAGTCCAAGGGTGATGGCGTTAGTTTTTCACATTTTTATTTACAACGTGGTTAATGGTTGATAGATTTCTGGCTGATTGTAACATAAATTTGTCAACACAAAGAACCGCTTCAATTCTCGCTGAAAATATTCGTGATGTAGAAATAAAATCCAAAAACAGTGTGTGTAGTACACAATCATTATGATGTATACTTAAATAGCCCTATATTTCTTTACTTTGTACTTTTATCAGATATGTTGATCCAGGGGGATTTCCAGCTTGTTTTAATCTATTGGGAAGTCCATGTCTAGCTGCAGCGTGGCCTTATCTGAGGAGGAATGGTGCACCATCATGTCAACCTCGGGAAAGGCATCAATTTGTGTCTTCTTTGTATGGAAGATGTATCTGTAAGTATAGAAAGATGATAGTCGAAATAAGGGGTGCACAGCGACATTATGTAATGCCTGCTTCCATGATCTTTCAAGTGAAAACAGAGAAGGAAACAGGGGGCGAAAAGAAGGGAAACAGGGGGCGAAAAAGAAGGGAAACAATATTTTTTTAAAGAATAAAAGAAATAGATGTCAAAGTAGTTATCTCGTTGTGTAAATGTATAATACCCTGATTATGCGATTGACAAAAAGTTATCTCATCTTCAGATCAGGGGCCGCGGAACGGTTTTCAAAGTGGGGGGGGGGGGGGCTGCCCATGCAAAAAATCATATGGTAATTTTTTCGTTTTTGTACACGGTTTTGGAAAAAAGTGGGAGGCTGAAGCCCACCTCCGACCCCCCCAGCCCCCCGCTTCCGCGGCCCTTGCAGATATCTTGCCCCTCCTATATCAACATGTCCCAGCGTCATCCCTGATCGTGAATAAAACATTATTTTGACTACTTTACCCTTATAAAAATCGCCAATGGTATTTGAATGGTGGCGAATGGTAGTTGAATGGTGATCTGAATGGTAAATGGTACGCGAATGGTATTTAAGTGGTGTTTCAATGGTAAGTTCTTAATGGTAAGTGGTAGTTTATGGTAGTTGAATGGTGATCTGAATGGTAAATGGTACGCGAATGGTATTTAAGTGGTGTTTCAATGGTAAGTTCTTAATGGTAAGTGGTAGTTTATGGTAGTTGAATGGTGATCTGAATGGTAAATGGTACGCGAATGGTATTTAAGTGGTGTTTCAATGGTAAGTTCTTAATGGTAAGTGGTAGTTTATTTAATGGTAAATGGTATACCATATACCCAATGGTGTCTCAGTGGTATGTGTCTAATGGTATGATTGGTATGATGAATGGTATACCATACCCAATGGTGTCTCAGTGGTATACAATGGTGTCTCAGTAGTATGTGCCTCTAATGGTATGATTGGTATGATGAATGGTATACCATATACCCAATGGTGTCTCAGTGGTATTCAATGGTGTCTCAGTAGTATGTGCCTCTAATGGTATGATTTGTATGGTGAATGGTATACCATATACCAATGGTGTCTCAGTGGTATACAATGGTGTCTCAGTAGTATGTGCCTCTAATGGTATGATTGGTATGATTAATGGTTTACCATACCCAATGGTGTCTCAGTGGTATACAATGGTGTCTCAGACTCTCAGTAGTATGTGCCTCTAATGGTATGATTGGTATGATGAATGGTATACCATATACCAATGGTGTCTCAGTGGTATTCAATGGTGTCTCAGTAGTATGTGCCTCTATAATGATATGATTGGTATGGTGAATGGTATACCATATACCCAATGGTGTCTCAGTGGTATCCAATAGTCTCAGTGGTATATGTGTAATGGTATGATTTGTATCAATGGTATACCATATGCCCAATATGGTGTCTCAGTAGTATGTACCTATATAGTGGTATAATTAACGGATAGTTGTTGGATAATTGTAACGCAATTGTGGCTTAGTGGTGTGTGCCTAATGAATGCTATTTATGTTAATGGTGAATGGTATGCCCAATTGCATTACCCAATAACATAATTCCGAAGATTTAAAGAAAGAAAAGATCAAAGATTAAAAATTAGAATTATTAAAATTTTGAGTTGTGACTTTTATGCGAGCAGCTTCCCCAAATCAGGCCCATTCGCTCATGATGGCAAACATGGTCTGTTGCATTCTTTTAAATTGTCTTTGTCTTTATTAGGTAAAAGGCCTATATGTGTTTAAATATTATTGAACCAGTGCTTAAAATACAATATTATTAATTTGTTATATTTTACAATTGTACATATTACCTTCTAAATTTATATCTGATGCATTGAGTGCAAAAATAAAAGGAGTCAATGAAATCTTATTTGATAAAAAAGGTTATTATTGTACCTTAATATCAACGGACAAATTATTTCACAGCCGCTCCCGAAAGGGAAGAATATAATCACCATTTACCGTAAAAATCTTGAAATTAAAACATGCAAGTTTTAAAGAGCATGAATAAGATGTGTATCGTACTAAATAGAAAATTGTACATTTCACCATCCTTTCTTTTCTCTTTTTGTTTCTTGGTATAATTTGAACGGCACACCACCTCTCCTATCTGTACGGTATACAGTTTTTTTATGTAATGCCCCCCCCCCCTTCTTGAAAGTTTTGTTCTATTTTTAAATTAATTTTCTTATTTAATTATGGCCACTTTTTATAAAGAGAGCTATGGGGTGTTGCAAGAAAATATTTGCAGTCAATCCCAAAATTCGGTTGCAAATTACAAGTGATAGACTAATTTCATCTTAAGTAAACCAATTTATAGATTTATTGATGGAAGAAACAATAAATCAGTTGCAAGTTTGCAATGAAAAGTAAGACTTTCAATTGATTTTGGAGTTTGAAATTGACTTGCGTTCAATTGCAAGTTTCTTGCAATGCCCCATAGGTCATTATTTTGCTTAAAATGAATTCACTGTTGGTTGTCTTCCTCCCCCAACCCCTATTGAAATTCCCATCGGCAAACCCTGATTTTGGTCTGCAACGACCAAAGCCCCCTCCCGGCCAATTTATATATCGCTACTACTGCTTTTGATCATAAAACGTTCCTCTTTTTTTTTCTTTACAAATTGTGTTTTAATTATTTTTTCTCACTCATGGATGGTGTTTATAAAGAGGAGAGCTATTCTAGGCCGGTCATTACATGCTTAATTGAAATGATTTGTCTGTTATTGTTATTGCCCCCCCCCCCAGTATCAAAATTCCCTGCCGCCAGGCTAGTACAATATGTAACAGAAAAAAATCTAATGAACGAAGTTCTCAATTGCAATCAAAACAAAAGCGAAATTAAACAAAGAGAGAAAAGGAAAAAAGAAATAAGTAAAAAATATATATATCGAAAAACCGAAAAATAAATTTTAAAAAAGAAAAGAAAAAGACTAAGACAAAGAAAAGAAGAAAGACTGAACAGAAAAAAAGAAGGAAAAAGAAAAAAAGACAATGGAAAGAAAAAAAAAAGACATGGAATTATAGAACAGAAAAAAATTGAGCTAAATGATTTTTTTCATAGATCCTTTCAAAGGATAAGCAGTGGCAAAAATTGACTGCATGGTTAATTTCCAACCCAGAACCAATCAAGAAAAAGACACCCCTGATTTGGTCTTACATGCAATTCACTCCTCCCCCATATCGGGATGTATCTTGGCTAAGAAGCCCCCTCCCCCTGATTTGGTCTTGATTTACCCCCCCCCCCCCAATATCGGGATGTGTTGGCTGCGCTGCTTAGCTCGCTCTATGTATGTAAGTGCATGTTGTTCTCGCACGCGCGCGCGCACGTACGCATGTAACCGCCAATTGCAATATTTGAAAAAAAGAACCCGATCAACCACTGTTTTGCTGTTCAGAAGTCCGTCTATAATTCATCATAAACTAAAGGAACACAGGTCAGATTCGGACAACGACTTCAAATTCATTCGCAGAATACGCTAAACAGTTCTTTGATATTGTTTTCGTAGTTAGTGGCTCGGCCTGATTTTCTAGAATGTTACTGTTAGTGTTACTGTTAGATGTCGTTGTACTGCCACGGGGATTCACTGCCACCGCCACTGCCCCGTTGGCGCGGGCCGGAACGCGCCTGTCTCTGGCGAAATGGATTATGGGGTGCGTTAATATGCTTTGTATTGGATGAGGTGAGCTGAGCCGAGCATTGTCATTGAGTAGTAATTCGCTCGTATGGCCTGATATCTATTGTCAATGTTTTACAAAACCATCTCTGAATACCGGTATGAATTAATGAATGAATGACTTGTTAAACTTAAATTAATGCTGTACAGTGCAGTACTGTCATGACATTGACTGTCAAAGTGTCAATTAGGCCATTGGTTACTGCACAACATTGACATTGTTTCACTGAAATGGAAACCTTGCCGAAAAATATTGCTCTGGAATGAGGCCTATAATTTGTTGTTGTTGGTAGATAATGTTGGTAAATTAAGATGACATGGACATGGTAGTATTCAGGTGAAACATGGTAAGGTGTCCTAAATTTTAAAACATAAAGTAAAGCCTTAAAGGCTACGCAGGCCTAAAAAGCTACGCACCACTTATTGCGCATGCAATTTCAATGGTAAAATGTGCACTTTGAGTGCGGAACTGTGACTGGAGAGACTGACAAACGATTCCTATTCAATTTTTCTAGAGAGACTGCAATAATTATTCAGAGAAAACCTACAACTGTTTGGAATTAAAATATTTTAGAAATTGAGGCAGAGAAATATTCCATGATAAATCAAGAAGTGTTCTGAAAACATGGCGGGATTTTGGTATTAGTGAGTTATGTGATATTTTCTTCTTGGTTAGGCCTAAGGTTTTTTAGAATATTTATTACATATGAATACGATATAATTTGTTCAAATATAAAAATTGGCATAATTTTTGACGTTTGTAAACAAAATTTGTAGTTTACATGTATATGTAAATGTATCCCCCCCAAAAAGGGCCTATACTAATCTGAACTCAGCCATGCCAGCTGACTAAAATCACAATTTCTGAATTTTTTTCTTGGGATTTTTCTGTGGGATTGGGCGCTAATTTCGCACCGACCAACTTCGAGCAAAATTCACCACCAAATGTTGTTCTCAAATGTCATATCAAGTCTGAATTGCATTTGAATGTCCATATGCCCACCGCTTTTCCGAATATCGGGAACAGCTGTATATCGGCTTCGATCTCTACGTCATTGTTTGAATCCTCATGCGTTGCTTTGCCGTAAGTTTGATATGGACTGAAGTTCGTAACCAAATCATGCAAACCGCCGCAGGCAAATCTTTTGGTCGCTAACTTCAGTCCTTATAAATAATGGCAAAGCCAAGCAAAGTGATGTCTGACTGAGAATTTGAACGATAACGTAATGTTTAATGTTGGGGCCCGCAAAGATAACCTGGCTTGAGCCCGGACCGGAAGGTTTAGCAAAAAAAATTCTGGGTCCTGGATCGGCCCGGAACTCGGAGCCACCGCTCAACACCGCTGCTGCAGCCCTTAGAAAAACCTGGCCCCGCTAATCCCGAATGCACTTTCGTACCCTGCGATGTTAGTGAACTAATTTAACCTAAATATTTGTCCGAATCAATTCACTGAGCATCAGGAACATCTTTATTCCGGCTTCCACCATGATTTCATCATTCGAGTTATCAGATTTAGGGTCTCACTCCACCGTATATTTATTTGGATATTTGCTGAAGTTAGCGATTACAACGCGCAAACACGAAGTCAACAGTGTTGCTGCCCTCTGCGTTCGTTTGGCAAAATCTGACTAAGAATTTTAACTAAGACGTCAAGATCAAAGCTAAAATAATGCTGTTTCAACTGCTCAAAGTGGCTGAAATTCATGTAAAGGATAAATTAAGTTAGATTATTCGAGAAAATAGATGAGCTTGGTTCATGATAAAGTGGTAAATGGTCAGTGGTAAATGGTCACATTATCTTGGTGTTTATTTGGTATTTTTCGGAGACATAACAGCTTCTGATCTTCGCTGTTTTGGCTCTCAACCCGGACTGGCTTGGCCTGGGGAAAATCCCCCCAACTCACTGGTCTCTGAATTCCACCCCGGCATGGCTCCCACCATTACGATAACATCGGGAATGGAGCCAAAATACCGCCGTTCCCGATCGTGATGTTTGGAAAAATGGTGGGCATACTGTGTATTTACCTCAAAATGTGTGTAGACAATTTCTGGTGGAAAATTTTGCTCGAAGTTGGCTGGTGTGAAACTGCATTAGTGCGGGAGAATAATCTGAGATCCTTTCATAGGGCTAGGCATATCCATTTTTAAAGTTAATTATATTCTTTTAAATTAAGTTTGTCCTGTGATCACTTTTTATCTGTGTTTATTTATTTACTGATCAAAAACTTGCCCAAAATAATGTCTAGAATTCACCCACTGGCATATGATTGTCCAGGGACGGATCCTGGATTTCTCAAGGGGGGGGGGGGGCACATTTTCCCAGGAAACTTTAACAAGCACAAAAAAAGAGATCTTTACTTGTGTATGAGACAATTACCGTGTTTACACTTGATCGGCTTTTGGTTCAGAACCAAAAGCCGATGCAGAATTGGCTTTTGGTTTATCGTGCACTGCATTTACACGCTGTTACAGCTTGCGGTGCAGAATCGGCTCGCGTGTCAAAAACCTCAATTGATACGCTCACCATCAATATACGTCATAATAAAGACAACGATGGATCCGTGCGCTTATAATTATGTCACAATGTTAAAGTAAATGAAATGCGCACCAATTGCCGATGCAGAATCGGCTTTCTGTTTACACGTAGTAAAAAATCTGATTCTGCATCGGCTCGCGGTTCTGAACCTACTACTTTGGTGGTGCAAATTGCTGATTCTGAACCGCGAGCCAATGCAAGTTAATCGTGTTTTACACGCTATGAAAAAGCCTATTAAGTGTAAACACGGTATATATTTCCGTTAGAAATATTTGCTGTAACTTTCAAAAGGAGGGACACACTTGTGTAAAGACGCCATATTTACAATAAACACATTGGCCCGAATTCACAAAGGTGGTTTTGAAAACCCACGGTTGAGTCCATGGTGTATGCAGATTTCCTGTATAAATTACGCTTAATTTAGCACGTATCTGGCGCGTGTATAAAAAATGTCCAATTCTGATGCGCGCTTTTGTCGCAGTGCGCCAAATTGACGCCTGTTACCATGGTTAGATACGCTATTTTATTCATGAGTCCACTGTTTGAAGAGTGGACTCATTAATTCAAAACAGTGGACTTGTGATTAAAATAGCGTGGATAACCACGGTAACAGGCGTCAATTTGGCGCACTGTGACAAAAGCGCGCATCAGCATTGGACATATTTTGATATACGCTGTAAATAAGCGTAATTTATACAGGAAATCTCCATAAAACATGGACTCAACCAGGGTTTTCAAAACCACCTTTTTGAATTCGGGCCATTGACTATTGCTCTCAAGGGGGGGGGGGGGGCACAGGTCAATTGTGCCCATCTGGATCCGCTACTGTGGTTGTCAATACCAAGAAAAGAAAATCATATTGAATGTTATCAATTAATTGATTAGGCCTACCTTTTGAAAACTGCTGCTCTGGAAATATGACTTCAGATCATTCTTTTTCTATTAGATAATATTTTCTCTTGCATATCTACATGATTGCTGATCAAAACACGTTACGCAGCAGAGTAACTGTGTTATATTCATCTATATATTTCCAGCATGCACACACAGAAAATCTTTGGTGGGGGAATTTTATTTCTGTGACATCAATTTCAAACATTTTTTCAAGTGAATTTGCTGCATATGTTGAAATAAAAATGATCATGATGCTGTATATGAGTGAATCATTGCATTTTGGAGCTTAAAGAAAGTTTTACTATATTAGTATTATATTTTTGTTTTTATCTGCACATGCATATTTTCCAACACTCAAATTGATTTTATTTCATTTAAGATTGGACGACGGATACACTGGATGATAATGTAGATGGTCCAGGATTATCTGGGAAGGAAACTACAGGTGTTGAACACAGAAAACCGTTTACAAGAAAACAACTGGAGTTTGTGAAAGGTAATTGTGTAAGAATTCACTTCAGTGGAAAAAATTGCAAACCTTCCTCTAAATAAAACAGATTGTACTCCTGCAGTGGCATAGCTGGAAAAAAAAACTTGTGAGGAATGGTAAAAATACTGAAAAAGGCCAAATGTCATCCCCATTTATAGGATTACACGTCCTTTCTAACACCCCCCTGGAAAAAAATCAAAATGCTGGCGGGGGGGGGGGGGGTGGACACTTTGGCCCCAGGTATGCATGTGGTATGGTATTTGTCATCATTTGGGCAACCTCCCATTAATATAACGGGTTATTTTCTGCTAATCTATGGTTAAACATGAATTTCTTTATCATATTGTACGAAATGTTTGGTTGATATTTGTTAATTGGTTCTATTCAATTGAAGGGTAGTGTATTATGCAAATTTCTCGATATTTTAGAAAAATATATCAATTTCTCAAGAAAGCTTGCACGCACGACAAGCATTGATGTTTTGAACCCGTAGCTGACATACTGTCCTTTGCATTGTTTTCATCCCATATTCCTTATTACAGCTGCAAGAAATTAATCTTGCCGGGTACGCATTCACTTCACCTTGGTCGAGTGCAGCACAGTGGATAAATGTGTTGCTGAAGGAAAACACCATTGCTAGGATTCAAACCCACGACACTCTGTTGAAAGGTGAGAGTCAGAACCACTAGACCACGACGCACCTACAATTAACAAGCTGATGTCATACCCCCACTTGTTCTTTTGTATTTTATAACAAGAAGTCATGTTTATTCACATTTTGACCTCCAAGAACTAAAAAGTGGAGTGAAGATTTATTTAATGTAAACACATGCATTGCTTGAAATCATTTTATGCTACGTGGGACATATCATACACACGTGTACGAAAATATGAAATTATTATGATTTCATTTTATAACATAAGCCTAACACATATTCCTGACGATCATGTGCACATTCCAGTAATTTTTCCCAAAATGTTGCTAAACCTTCAAATCAAAGACTTTGTTATCTGATTTTAACGAAATTGTCAACATTATGCTTTTCTGATTAATTCTCTTCCTACCTAAATCTCCCCTTTTCTCATGCTTTCTTTCTATGGTCCCATTCATTATCCTTATAACTATGTTATATGTAAAATGTATCCGGTCGTCCAACCCATTTGATTGAAGGGCTAGGTACTCTAGACTGAAAGTTATGTGATTTAAATTCAAAGAGTACATCAGAAAAAAAAAAAACTGAAAATTTCATCAAAATTGAATGAGGATTAACGAAATTATGACGAATTAAAGTTGTTATTTTTTGGTAAAACTGTTCTCTGCAAGTCCTCATGGATATACAAGATCCCAATTTATATATTTTTTTGTATTATATGAATTCAAATTTTGTCCAAGCTAGGTTGTAAAAAATTACGATTGACTACTGATTTACCGTGTAAGACAAAAATTATATTATTTCTCACACATAGTTGAGTTATTCATCTGATTCAACACAACAAAAATAGACAAAAAAGAAATAAGTGGGAATCTTGTATATTTGAACTATGGGAAATAGTTAAAAAATAGATGTGCTACTAAGAATTATTTTCTATATGATTTGCAAAATATTAAAAAAAGATGTCGCTATTTTTCTTGTTTTTTTTCTTCTATTTTCATGATATATTCTTTATCATTCTATTCTATATATTCTATTTTTGATATAGATATTATTTATTTCTTTATGTATCTTTAATGTATTTATGATAAACTTTTGGCATGTTTCTACAGAAAATCATTAAAAACGATTTATCTTTTCCGGACTCGAAAAACCTTATCACCCTTAAACCAACCTGCTTCTACAAACCAAATAATCTGATTAATTCACTTTTCGCGTTGCAAATACGGCGGAAATCGGATAATTCAACCTATCACGTTGCATTGTACATATGTCCAAAATTGCAACTTCATAGGATAATTTTCAAAATTTGTGGTAGATCTCATTCAATGTAGCAGGTATACGTGTTGCACGATCAGCTGGCGAGATCGAAAAAGGCCAGAATGTGCAAATATATGTACTGCGAAATTGCACTTCCGGGATTAAGCACGTCCGCCAGACACGATACGCTATTTTGCCGTGTGTTTTTACAGAAAAGTTAAACGGATTAACATGGCAGTAACGAAACCATATTTTGCTTGAAGCAGTTTATCAATAAACCGCATCGCGTCTGTTTCTACAAAATTCTACAGGAAAGTTTTCCGGGATTCTGGATACTTACGCGGGTAATACCTTTTAACGATTATATGTAGAAACACGCCGTTTGATATATCTTTTAGGTGAAAAGAAAATAGAGAAATATTAGGAGGTTCTATTTTTATGGGGGTACTATTTTCCCCCCTTTTGGGGATATTTATTTCCTCTAAGTTTGGTACTCTTTACCTTTAATGAATCATTTGGCCATGTGAAGGCTATCACACATTTTGAGTTTAATCTTCGAAATTTGGTGTTCATCAGTTTGTTGTCCAAACTCTGTCTTACATGTAGATTTGTTTATAGGAAGATTAACATAATATCTATGTGGAGTGCAATCATTGACCTCTTGTAGAGTCGTGCAGTCACATGTATTCATAATGCTGGTGCTTTTATGCCATACATGTACTTGTCAATACTGGGTTCCACTCTTTTGTACTTGAACTTATTAGTAAAAAAAATATTTTATTAATGTCATTGAAGTAGCTGTGTGAAAGCAATTACACACAACAGATTTAAAATCAAGGTTATTGTATTACAAGTATCAGGTTTGTTTGCAGAACAGTGGTTTTGCCAAGTACTCAATCCACGTAAAAAGCCATCAGAGAGAACATGTTTATTCTTGGAAATGTTATTAATTTGTTGTGTTTTTCAATTAAACTCTGTCTTGATACATGTTTATTTTAGATACCAAGATTGACAGAGTATAGATGTCAACGAGGAGCAAAGTCATATATATTCATAACTTATGTGCTTTAATTATAAAGTCTATACTTGTGAATACTGTGTTCCATTTATGCTGTACTTAAACTTCTTATAGTAAAAACATTTGACGTTCTTGAAATAACTGTTTTCATCATTTTTTTCTTGTGCATACTTAATCCATTATCAAACCTACCATTAACCCGAGCTATATATGCTGTTCACCATTGGTCTACCATTCACTGTACTTTATTGGCCTACTATACATTGTACACCTTTGGTCTACTGTCTATCATTCAGTGTAAACCATTGGTCTACCATTCACAGTACACTTGTGGTCTATAATGTATGGCCAATGATGTAAATTGAATGGTTGACCAATGGTAAAGAGTGTATGGTATGACAATGGTGTACAGTGAACGGTAGGCCAATGGTGTACGGTAAATGGTAGGTCAACGGTGTATGGTAAGCCAATGGTGTACGGTGATTGGTAGGTCAATGGTGTATGGTGTATGGTAGGCCAATGGTGAACTGTAAATGGTAGGCCAATGGTGTACAATGTATGGTAGGTCAATGGTGTATGGTGAATGGTAGGGCAATGGTGAACGGTGTACGGTGAATGGTAGGTGTACGGTGTATGGTGAATGGTAGGCGAATGGTTTATGGTGAATGGTACGCGAATGGTGTACGGTGAATGGTACGCGAATGGTGTACGGTGAATGGTAGGTGTACGGTGTATGGTGAATGGTAGGCGAATGGTGTATGGTGAATGGTACGTGAATGGTGTACGGTGAATGGTAGGCGAATGGTGTACGGTGAATGGTAGGTCAACGGTGTATGGTGAATGGTAGGCGAATGGTTTATGGTGAATGGTACGCGAATGGTGTACGGTGAATGGTACGCGAATGGTGTACGGTGAATGGTAGGTGTACGGTGTATGGTGAATGGTAGGCGAATGGTGTATGGTGAATGGTACGTGAATGGTGTACGGTGAATGGTAGGCGAATGGTGTACGGTGAATGGTAGGTCAACGGTGTATGGTGAATGGTAGGCGAATGGTGTATGGTGTAAGGTGAATGGTAGACCAATGGTGTCCAGTGAACGGTGGCTGAATGGTAAATGGTAGGCCAGTGAATGGTGGCTGAATGGTGGTCAATGGTAAACCTGTCTATAGTGGCCATGGTAGATCAATGGTGAATGGTGTTTGATCAATGGTATATGAATGGTAAATGGTGCTCATGAATATGGTAATAGTAACGTCCCAATTATTTAAATTAGTTTGAATGGTATACCATTGGGGCTTGAATGGTATACCATTGGTGTATGATGGGTGCTGTGCGAATGGTATTCCAATGGTATATCAATGGTGTATGGTGTATGGTATTTCAATGGTATACCATTCAATTTTTTTTATAAGGGTAATGAGTCTGTGAATATAGCTTTCATGTAGACCTAATGATAATGATAATTACAAACATTGAGCGCGTACAATCCGGATTGAGATTGAGCTGTTGTTTTCCAAGGCTCATTTTAATCAAGGAATAACTCCCGCCAGGTACCTCCATTCGCCACTCTCGTGTTTAGTACAAAGTAGATAATTTAAAACCTTACAGAAATGAATTAATTTCATTATTGGGATTTGAACCCTCAATCGCCCTCTGTATGAAATTTGAGTGTCATGACTTAGCATCACCTTGATGGCCACGACGCTTCCCAACATGCCCAAGAAGCCATTACACTCCAGACATGAACAATGCTGGTGGATTAATGACAATAATGACATGACAATACAAATGAAAATTAATAATTAAAACAAAATCATCCGTTTATTATACCTTTATTGCTGAAATATTGATTCGCCAATTGATGTCACATCATCATTATATAAGTTGATAAGTAGTAGCGCTGCACATCAATGTCGGGTTTGCAGATCAATTATTACGAATATTATTGTTAATGAAACAAGTTTGATGTTTCATTTACATTTTTTTTGTTTCTTTGTATACCGCCCCGCTGTTTGTCTATTCTTCGATTATGTGTGTGTGTGTGTTTTTTCTTTTATGATATCCCTACCGCTACATAAAGCTGCACCCGAAATATTGGCTATATCTGGAAATCAAACTGGTTATCCTGGTGATGTCGTCTTTATCGCGTGTACTACGTTCGGGAGACCACAACCTGTTGTCAGCTTCGAACCTGCTTTACAGCCATTCTTTGGAGAATCTCCTCCTGATAGCCCTATAACTATCAATCAGCTAATCACATTGTCAAACGGAACAGATATTACGTAAGAACAAGTCATTACACTATTGCCTGTTAATAAAGGACAAGTCCACTCAAACAAAAAGATGATTTGAATAAAAAGAGAAAAATCCAACAAGAATAACACTGAAAATTTCATAAAAATCGGATGTAAAATAAGAAAGTTATGACATTTTAAAGTTTGGCTTAATTTAAAAAAAAAAAAAAAAAATATGCACATCCTGGTCAGTATGCAAATGAGGTGAATGATGATGTCATCCACTCACTATTTCTTATGTATTTTATTATATGAAATATGAAATATTCTAATATTTTCCTCATTGCCAAGTGAAACAGTATTTAATTCGTCCCTAAACATGTAGCATTAGCATTGTTTAATACTATATGGTTCAGTCAAGTTGGTCCTTATCGTCAAATCTATAAAAAAAATCTATAATTAAAACAATAAAAAAAAATTGTGAGTGATGGACATCATCGTCTGTCTCATTTGCATGTCACTGAGTTGTGCATATCACTGTTTTGTGAAAAATAAACGACATTTTAAAATGTCATAACTTTCTTATTTTACATCCGATTTTGGTGAAATTTTCAGTGTTATGCTAGTTTGATTTTTATTTATTTATTCGTATCAACATTTTTCTGGGATGGACTTGACCTTTATTAATGAGCAGGCGCGCAGTTTTAATACAGCTAGGCCCTATATCCTCTAAAAATTTGTCGCGCGTCAGTAAGCATCAAATTCATTCCCCTTTAAATTCATACGACGAGGACTATCATCAAAACTGTTTCCTCAATTGGAAGAAAAAAACACCCTTCTTTGGCCCAACTCCTTAAGGTCACACCTGGAACGAGCCTTCTACCAGACACGGGATGCTCCCCCCCCCCCCCAAAAAAAAAAAAAAAAAAAAAAAAAAAATCTAAATGTAGTTTGAACTATGATTATTATGAACTTGGACCTACTACCCTAACAGGTCCATGTTATGAATAAACCTAGTTACAGTGGATTTATGTAAGAATATTGGCAATATTTAACCTTAGCTCTGTTCGATAAGCAAACTTTGGTAAGGGAGACAACCCTTTATATAGACGCCCCAGGACGTCAATCAGTTACCTGCGTGCACCCACCCCCCCCCCCCCTTGCATGTCATTTGAGTATTTAAAATTTGGATTTTATGTACAGCTTTCTAGCCAAATACGATTTTATTTGGCATATCACACACATATACACATCCACACACACACAGATTTTCGAAAGTCACTGAAAACAGTAAAAAAACAACATATCTTTGCCAATCAGACACAATAAAAGATAGGAACCTCAAATGATTATACCCTTCCAGCTATCAATCTCACAATGGAGAGTGAAAAATCATTGAACAAAATTATATGTCGGGTGACAGCAGTATTTTGATCCTTTACATGATGACTACTCATACTGAGATATGAAGAAAAATTTGAAATAATTGTATTCTTTATTCAAATATATAATCGTTTTCACCCTTCATCATGGTTCTTTTATTTTCCAAAATAATATTGTTTCACTTAATATCCAAATATTTTACAAGCAATCAACGATTAATTTCCTACGTTATGGCTTTCACAAATGATGACAATCAATCATCAGTCAATGATGTATAATATTTCTTGGGGGGAGTGGGGTAAAAGAAAAGATAATGGGCAGAATTCCTGATAGTAATTGAGTGTATGAACTTCACCTGCCTGAAATTCCTTTTAACAGATTTACCTGCATCGCTGAAAATATTGCTGGCAGAGTCACTTCAACAGTGCAAGTTACAGCACTTGGTAAGTTTATTCATCTGGCAACATAGTTCATTTTTGTCTCACCTGCATGACGAAACATAAACCTTATCCTTCTCGTCATTAATCTACCCAACGAGTTATTAGTATATGCTTTCGATGAACATACTATTGATTGAAGAACCCGAACACTTTTCAGAAACGAGGAGGAAAAAGCCCCGGGGAAAATGCTTGGGGAAAAAATGCCCTAAACACGTTTGGCTAGTCTTTAAAAAAAAACTTTGGAAAAATAATATACCCTAAATACATTTAACCCTGCGATTGACCATTGACCAGTCTTTCAATACCACCGTTTTTTAAATCATGTGGATGATTGTGATACTCTTAATCTGAAAAAATGCATCATCCTATATCTTGAATCCTAGATTACCGGTGTCCTATTTTAGCTGACGCACTTGCAGATTTTCAGAAGAACAATCTGACGGAATGCCCATCTGTTCTGCAACTACAATTAGGCGGAGGACTTTTTCAGTCTTTCTTCTCAGTATTCATTCCTGAAGACGGCATCCTTCATTCCTTACCACTGGTGCTTTTCCAGTCCAATCCAGAGATTCCATTACCAGGCCCGCAAGAATTGACATTCCGTGTTACAGTCACGAACGAGCCGGTAGTTGCAGTTCCCCAGCGTAGGAAACGGGATATCGTCAAGATTCTCTACGAAAGAGATTATCACAACGCCACTCTTAACGATGGTTCCATCACTTTAGAATTCTCACCACCCGTATTCGCTGCTCAATTCAATCGGCTATATTACATCAATCTACTCACTCTGACTGATGATCCGCTATTTCTGCCGTTCAACCAAGCAATACAAGGGCCTCTGTCTTACCTTCAGTGTCCTTTATCACCTCCATTGAATCCTGTTAACAATGCATCATGTTATCTCCAATTAGAAAGCTGGGCGGCCATGGAAGAATCCTTCATAGAGTTGGGATGTGCAGAAGATACTTCTGTATCATACCGTTCTTACGAAACATGTCTACGTGTAGGAGATGCCCGTAAGTACTCTTCCATTAAGAAAGAATGAAGTATTTAACTAAGTATAATGTCACAGTCACATCCACCAAATCGACTCCAGACCGATCAAAGTTTTAATTCGTTGCGAGTGACAGACACACTAATGGTCTGATTAAAGTTAGTTTCCTTAGTGTGACTGACACAAAACATATCATAAATTAAAAGGAAAGTGATTATGTTTAAAAGTTTTGCTTTATGAAAAGTATTGCGGCGTTTTGATTTTCAGCATTTTCAACATTTATTCATGAAATTAATTTTTATTAAAGTTATTGCTTTGTATGAACTTATGTGTACTTTTTAAACACTGACATAATCATGGTGTTTTGAAAATTGAAATGAAATGTTATGGTACCTCTTTTTAAGATTCAGTTTGGAAATTCGAAATCCCACTTGAAGTTCGATCGAGTGCTAGATTTATAATACAAAGCTGTTCTCATACACGTACTTTTTTACTTTCCAGATTGAACGAACACAAAGATTTCCAGAATTAATACTCGGTCTATGTAGTTTCTCTATCTATTCGAGTTACCCTTGTTGTAGCTGAGCTACTGCGAATCATTCAATAGATTCATTACTCACCTGAATCAAGAACAGCACAATGAAATACCTTTTATCGGGTTCGAACCCATGACCTTCCACTTGCCTCAGTGCAAATTCACAAGCATGAAAAACGTTAACTTGTATTTTTGTCTGTCTCTGAATAGAGCCTGTGGTCACTGGTGAAGTTGTTGTTCCCAGTCTGCAGTTGTTCCAAAGCTACGACATTCCTTGCCCTATAGAAGGTGCTGTACGCCTCCTGTGGTGGCGAATAACTAGTCGTGGCTCAGCGACACCATTTGAATCACCTTCGCCATTCCTCCGCTTCAATCCCTTCACCGTTGAAGACATGGGTTACTACTACTGTGAGGGGTACGGTGGTGGAGCTTACCGTGATGTATCGGAGGCTACTACTCCTGTCCTTCTGGATGTTGAGGGTAAGGTCATCACGTATGCCTGCTTCAGTGACACTCATTTCACATCTTTTCCGATATGTTTGGATTAGAATTCAAGAGGATAAGATGCCTACAATATACCAAAGTTTAATTTTGGTTAATTTACTGCTTTGTTGACATAATGACAGTTCACAGGAAAATCATAACTATGTTTCCTGGATAGAAACCCCGGATAGAAACATACATGGATTTGATCAATTCTATTGCATTCGCTCCTGCTATTCATGACATTTAAACATCAGCCCATCTTAAAACAAAAATAAGAATGCTTGATAAGCATACACACAAAAAAAACTTTGCCAGCATATTTTTTTACGCAATAGGAGCTTCATGAGTATTTTTTTTTTTCGCCTTAAAAATAAGATGTCTACACTCTTCGCTAATGTGGAGCGTTGTGGCACAGTGGATTAGTCTTCGGACTTTGAAACAGAGGGTCGTGGGTTCGAATCCCAGCCATGGCGTAATTTCCTTCGGCAAGAAACTGATCCACAATGTGCTGCACTCAACCCAGATGAGGTAAATGGGTACTGGTAGGAAGTAATTCCTTAAAAAGCTGTGTGCGCTATGAACGCCTAGCTTAGCCGGGTAATATAGGAGCGCCTTGAGCACATAACAAGGTGGATATGTGCGCAATATAAATACCCCTATATTAAGATACAGTACGACTCACATTCATGCATTCTCCCTCAATTTCTCTTTGGGGAAAGTGGGTTAAACGGACTTCCTACCTTTGACTCGTCATATCCCTGTCATACAAAATGCCCCAAGTTTTCTAAGGGCAACGCAGGATAGCATTGGGTAAAACATACAAAGGCCCTTATTCATTTTCTTCATTTCCCAATAGTTTTCTTGAAAATAAAGCTCAACAATTTTTGAGTGAAGGTCCGTTTTACCTCATGGGCTGGGTAAAAGGGACCCATGTATATGGACAAAACGGACCACTTAGATCACCTGGATTCCATGAGTTCCTCGTTGATCGCCGTTTATAATCTCATTGTGTTACCTGCACATTAAGGACTGGTAATCAACTTAAATTTGCAAAGCAATGCATTATTCAATCAATACCATGCCCCCCCAAAAAAAAACAAAAAAAAAAAGTACTTTTCATATCAACAATTTTCTAAGTAAAATAAAAAGGCATAATCGTCTCACAATCAGGCTTCATTGTCAGGTTTCGTCAGGGGTTCTTGCCCAATCTTAACTGTCTTTATCTTACCTATATTGAAATGAATGCAGTATAAATTTAATTGTTTTGGCACATTTTGTGCTGAAATCTGCAAACATGAGTGAGCCTTTGTCAAAAGTATTTCTAATTCCGTTGGGGCAAAACGGACCCATGGTACGTTTTGCCCCAGAGACAAAAGTCCTTCTTACCCTTCACGATCATTCTTCACAAAAATAACCCTTAAGGTATATAGACCCTAACATTACATCAGGTACCCCTCATTTTGTTTACACCACTGTACAAACGACATTAAAATGAAACTTGTGTAAGATCCATATTTTTTTAAGACGAATTACGCAATAATGTCATTTAGGCACAGTGCAGGCGTTTTAACCGAGATAATGGGGTGGGTTCGTCTTACCCAACGGTCCGTTTTACCCCACTATTTGTTAATTTTATCATTTCAGGGGTTACAAGAGTTGCCTTTTCAGTTGCATTTGAAGGTGAATTTGTTGATTTTGGCATTCCTGAAGTATTTTCTGAGTTAGCACCTATGTTCAGACGCCCAGTGAGTACATTTTCATTCTTGCTTTTTATTTATTTATGTATTTTTATTCTTTAATATTTTTTTATCTCATTTTAATTTTGGGGGTCATAATGTTGTCAATAAATTGTGTACACACCATGAACATTCCAGAGTTATAAACTATATAGAACTCCAAAAAGGCCTTTACTTTGCTGTCACAATTAACGTGTACCTAGAACTTAACCCCCCCCCCCAACAGTTATGCAGTACACAAGATCAATTTGGCTGATGTAAAACTTGGTGTTCATTGTCGAGGATCCCGTCTTACGACCTGGATAATGTACTTTCATGGATATCATATAACATGATATTAGAACTTGAAGAAAATAGATAGGATATATAGGCAAAAGATGTGGAAGAAATATCCTAATCTGATTAATCCCTTATAGGACCTTAGAAACCTATAAAGATTTTCCATTGGAAGAAAAAAATACGAGGACGTAGGATAATGAGATGGTAGGGATCAAAGGAGGAGATACGCCAATGCGGAGAAGAAAAGGCTGTGATTTTCATGAAGAAAATGACAGAATAAGGATGTATCTCTTTATATCATTTCAGATAAATAATGCTTTCATTAATGACGGCACAAGTCGACTATCCATCTCATTGCTTGACAATGTAGGAAGCTTTGAGTTCCCTACTATCGTGAATACTCGTAACGGCAGCACGATCGTTGACTACATCATCAACGTCGATAGTAGCGTGTTTAATGGAAGTGTGGTTGAAATCGTGAATGACACCACATTCTTCCTGGAGTCTAACCTGGCCACGGGGTTTGGTCCTGAAAGAAGTTTTTTCTCTAATCTTGATCATGAAAGTAGTTTCTCTAATCTTGGTCCTGAAAGTAGTTTTTTCTCTAATCAGATCGTACCGGGAAGCGTTGTTGTGGGTAGTGCATGTAAGTATGTTATGGCAAATTTTGTGACAAATATACGAAGATAGAATTTAATATCATAATGATAAATAAATATTAATCAGTGGGAAGGCAAACTAAATGCAGACTTTTTACCCTTTCTATATACATATTCTTGCTCTGATATAGATCTAGGCCCTATACATTATTTTCGTTATAGTATCTGTAAGGCGATATTATAAAAGACGTCGCTACACGTCCTATTAAATGCTATGTAAGGATGGCAAATGCCAAAATAACAAGTTTCTTGCAAGTGAGGAGTGATTTCGCTCGGCTGGAATATTAACGGAAGCTGCATTTGTGATTTGTCAACAGCATTATGATTTGCATGTCTATTACGCAGCAAAATGGATCAATTAACTTGAGCGGTTGAATGCAAATACTGAAAACAAATTAACGACACACTTGCTCTTTGAATAAGAGATCGCCTAAATATAATGATAAGGAACTATGAAAATTAGAAGTTCTATTCAATAATTATATACGCTAGCGGTATGTGCAAAAGGGCTAGTATGTTGATTTATTTCGCACTCCTCTCAGAGTGACACAGGCATAGAGTGGCACTAAATAGAGACCTGTCCTTTTGGAGTGAATTTTCCATCTTTTGAGAGTAAATTTAGCTTTTGTTTAGTAAAATGTCTAAAAAGACGCACAGTTCGGTCCAAAGTAGAACGATAATTCACTCTACAAAAATGTACTGATTAGTAACTTTCATAAATCACTTGCATCTGAAATTTCATTTCAAATATTCAATCTGAGTCATTGTAAAATGGGAATTTCACCCTGACAAAGAGTTTACAGTAAAAATATTTAAAAAAATAATGAAAAAAATATTGCCGAAGTTTTGACGAGAAAAATCCATAAAAGAATTTTTTTTTAATTATAAAATTAGATTAGTGACGTCATATGCGAGCAGCTTTCCTACATATCGTATGGTAATAAAACAATGAAATGTCATTTTCTCAGAAAATTGTGTTTGCTTTACCTTCATTGTAACAATAGACATTTCATTTCACATCCGTTCCTAAAAAAAGAATCGAAAGAAATAAGTCATCAAGAACCATTAAAAAAAATTTAATTTAATATATTTTATATATGTGGGGCAGCTGCTCGTTTATGAAGTCACAAATCCAAAACTCGAAATTTTAATGACTTAATCTTCAATGGATTTTCCTGAAACCTTCATCAATATTTTTTATTATTATTTTCTGCCATTTTTGCAACAAACTTTTCTTCAGGGTGAACGTCCCCTTTAATATTTTTTTTCTTGTGTGTGTGATTGACATTCTTAGCATCCTGTACGGCATCTGTTGTCACGGGTGCGTTCGGAACCCTAACCTTCCCTACTACACCACTGGACCAGACAGCTGATAGCCAAGAACGATGTAATGAATACACTAATAATAGTAAGTCAGTATTATGTACTGTACCATTGCCGATAGTTGAGAAAAAAGTGCACATTATATTCAATTAAAATTGAAGAACTTCAATAATTTTTGCGAATTTTACCATTTCATTTCATTTTTATTCACCCCCATCTATACCACGTCCTATTTATTTACTGTCACAATCTTGCTTTACACTTCAATGAACAAAATAGGCGTATGTTAACAGGCGTATAACCAGGAGCCGCCTGATGGAAAGGGTTCCCTTTGAATGAAAAAAATATATATATTGGATGGTTTAGGATACTGCATGAGTTACGGCCAATATAGCGAGAATCATAGATGAGTGCAATATTAGCTTTAACGATTGGGATATTTTTGGTATCATGGTGATGAAAAGACATCCGATATGATCTTTTTTTTATAATCTTTTACGATCAGTATTCATTAAATCGTACAATATGACACGATATTGCACAGCAAGTTTTTCACATAAATTGGGGTCTGTCAGATTTCGGTGCTTATGCAGTGCACTCTGGTATTGCACTACACATGCAATTCAAGTCATGCAGGCTAAACGCTCCACATAGGCCTATACTAAATATATTTATCTTTATTAGGTTAAGAAGGTGCATTCCTCGAAAATGAAGAGAAATTCGATGCATATTGTATTCCTTTTAACACACACCCGTAACCGTAACAAGGGACGTAATATCAATTCAAATAATACCATATTGTCTTTTTAGCCCCCGTTCCAAGAGCTAGACGAACGTGTCGTGGGGATTTCTTGTCACCAGCTCTCTGGGACGATCCTGTGCTTCTCGATTGCTTTGTGGGGACAGATACGAATGAAGTTCTCAACAACATTGCCAGGGTAAGACATATTGTATTCTTGGAAATGAAAACACCAGTTTGGCATTCGTATTACATACTCGTCGTAGTGGTCTTGAGAAAGACTTTGATGAGGAGAAAGAAGAAGATGAAAAGAAGATGAGAAGGAGGAAGAAAAGTCGAAGAATAAAAGTTTAAAAATATCTTGAAGGAGAAAATGGAAGAATTAAGAATGTAAAAAAAAGCAAGGAGAAAAGAAATGGAGATGGGTGAGATATCAATGAAAACAAATGAATGAACAATTTATGAATGTTCCATAATCTTGAATATACATTCAACATGAAATACTAATAATGCAATGCGTCATTCTCATCATTTTAACAATTGGACAAGCGACATTAACATGAATATATCCACCATTTTACCTGAATACAAACCAATTTATGTTTATTTTGTCCGATTCTATTTGTAATTACAGGCTGTTGTGACGCCAGACAATGTAACCGAGTATTCTTACGATGTTGCTGAAGCTACTTCTAATGGTGGTGATATTAACGCCGAAGGTATAAGAGCCATTTCTATTGCTCTGCAGAAAATTGTTGACGTCATGGATCCATCCACGGAGGTATATTGTCATCCCATACAATAAACCGTGTCTAGGTTACTCGTACTTTTTTGCGCCGAATTATTTCGTGAATCGACAAGTGCGAATGAAAAAAAAAAAAAAAAAAGCAGATAGTAGTGAGGTTAAACGTTGGATCCACAAATTAGCTTAATTTTGTCACCCAAAGTGATAACTTGGCACTATTTTTTTGTTTTGTAATAGTATTTATTAAAATCATTCAGTTCAAAATCATACAAGTAATATAATATCAATAAAACACTGTTCACAAAGTCAAATAAATAATTATTCATAATACAAAAAATTATACATACAAAAAATACAGAATATAACATTCGAGTCATCTAGAACAAAGTAAATACTTAGTCTGTAGAAAGAAAAAAATACAGACATAAAAAAAAATGTATAGCAACGCAATTGAACTGAATGAGTAAAGAAGTAAAACACCCTCCCATCCCACTGCCCCCCCCCTCTCCATATCCCATCTAAGCCCAGCCCAGGAAGCGCGGTCTGATTCCCTCCCCTCAACCTAGCTACCCTCCATTTCGATCTGCATTCTGTGCCGCAACCATGATCTAACTTGTGCACCTAAATCCTCACTCCAAATGCAAAGAGACACTCCGGCCCCCAATCACACCCCTCCCAGAGAAAGATAAAGAGTCCAGTCACCTTAGAAGCGGGATCTACATCCCAGAGAGCGCACCATAGCTCCCACTGGAGCGAACAGCGTATATTTATTTTATAAATGAATTTTTTTTTTCACTCCAGAAGTAACCACAATGTACCAAAAGGATACAAAGCCCACCCCAAAAAGACTGCCCCGATCCACTCCAAGAGGAGTGCAACAGTAGGGACCAGACCATCTCCCTCGCATTTAGAGTGTTTAACAACTGTATGCTTGAACTTACTTAGCCCCAGCATCTCTAGAAAATAAATTGTCCCATTTTCTGAAATGGTTTGTTAATAGACCTCTCTGTTCAGCTAGTTTTCTTTCTTCTAGTCTATCTTCTTGTATTTTTTCCTTAATATGGTTAAGGGTCGGTGGATCTTTTGTGTTTCTACTATTCTTTAAAACCATATACTTTATTAGGATTATTATGTGATTTAATAATTGAGCCTCTCCTTTAGTTGAACATTCCACGCCTACGTGTACACCTTTTTT
Source organism: Lytechinus pictus (assembly GCF_037042905.1). Lineage (NCBI taxonomy): Eukaryota > Metazoa > Echinodermata > Echinoidea > Temnopleuroida > Toxopneustidae > Lytechinus > Lytechinus pictus. Next base: position 57,549,290 of record NC_087247.1, on the reverse strand, counting down.
TTAATCTATATTTGTAATGATAGGGAGTTGAAGCATGTTCCCACATTCTTTCCATATAGTTTTTATCTTATCACATGAAAAAAATATATGATCATATGTTTCTTCTTCTTTACTGCAGAATGAACATAAATCATCTGTTGTCATTTTAAATAAATATAAATATTTTTTTGTGTATAGTATATTGTGTAATATTTTATATTGAAATTCTCTGAGTCTACTATTCAGAGTCGATTTTCGTGGTCTTAGAAAAATATCAGAAATATCTTTTTTTGTTATATTATATTTTTCCTCAAGCTTTTTAAATGCTGTCTTGATAACGATTACTGAATGAACAAATCAATATCGATAAGAAAATAACAAAAGCTGGTTTAAGTTTAGATTTGTATCTTTAAATATCACACAATTTCTGCTGGCACAACCATCTTGACACAACTACACACTGGACTAAATATTTTATGGTTATTGATTTTTTTTCGCGAAGTGAATGAGAGAAGTTCTGTCTCAAAGAAGACGAATAAATATTTCAAAAATATCAGTTATTATTTCATGACGACATGTTACAATAGAAACAATTATCCAATGCTTTTTTAAATCAGGTCACCAACAATACTCTCCAGATCGTAGACAACGTCCTCGGTGCTCCCGATACAGAATTTGTAGATGCCGTGGATGTCGAAGCTCCGACAAGGATTCTTGATTTCTTGGAACAACAGATCACTTTATTCCAGACCCAAGGTGATGGTAACAACCTCACTATCGTCGGAAGTAGCATAGCTGTGGTAGCTCTACAACTTCCAGAGGCCAGTCTACTGCAAGGTTTAGGATTCGCTGCCTTGGTATCTCCGGATGACGAACAGAAGAGTAATCTTCTCAATCAGTTGAATGAAAATGACACAATGGTGTACTTCAACCTTGATGATATTCCTAAAGCAACCGTCGATGCAGCAATTTTTCTGCCACCGGATATTCTAGGCCTGTTGCCCCCATATTTACTAGGTGGGAAACAGTAGATCGTTAGGACATTAAGCAAATTACGAAATGTAGTGAATTTTCCTAAAATCCTTACTGGATCCAGTGACCTACATTTCATTTGCCAAAGACATGGCAAAAATATATGGCAAAAATAAAATGTTAATTGTATTGCCTCATTTGCTCCGTTCGCTCTCTCGCGAAGTTTGTTTTATCAAAACTCGCGGCCTCATATACGCTATAGGAATAAGTCCAAATATTCTTTTGTCAAATTGTTTCTATTTTAAAATCGATCAGAGGACTGACTAATCTCTAAACACTTCAATACTTTTAGAATGTTAATGTACTTTTTCAGAAGCATGTAATGATTTATGTACGTTAAAACACAATTTACGCAAGTCTTTTTCTAGAAAGAGTCAAAATTACTGCAAGCGAATGTAATCAAAAGCAACTTCTTGTTCCAAAAGAACTCGTGCAGTTGCATTTAGTTGAATGGCAGCTTGTTCTTTTTACCCGATGAAAAAGTTTTAAGGGGCCTACAACGTATTCATTTCCACCACCCCCCCCAAAAAAAAAAAAAACAATGATAAAATCTACTCCAAGAAAATAACGTACATTACAATAAGTTGACCCTTACATGCCATAAGAACAAAATATTATTTGTAAATAAAGAGGCTTTAATAGGGAAAAATTATAATTTGTATATTTTGCATTATAATTTGCATTATTCCTATGTATTAAAGATCGCATGCTGGATCTGTAATGAAAATTATAAGTCAGAAAAAATTGAACCAGTGGGATTCGAACCTGCCATCTACTACTTTCCGGGCAGTGACTAAACCACCAGGTAATTCTGGTTCACAAATCACGATGTACTGGAATTCAAATACCCCCGATCCTCTTCTTTTAGACTCATTAATATGCAAATGCAGTCTGCCGGGGACAAATGAGCATGCGATGTTAAACACATAGGAGTAATGCCGAAAATTTGTTTACAAATTAAAATATTTTTCATTTTGGAAAGTACGAAACAACAAGTGCCACAAAGACAACAATTTTACGAATATGTTAATACAGATTATATTATTCATAATATATTTCTTAGCATAGTGGTAATCTATATATAGGGAAAGATTAGTAGAAATACCTTAATCTGTAGAGTTGGTTTATTCCTATTTTGAAGGAAAGCCATATTCTCCATCGAATCAAACTTCCAACCAAAATCATATAGTAATAAAAATAATGTAAAGCAGTATTTTTTTCTCTTTACCTACTTTACAGAAAATGGAATTGTTCCGGTGACGTTCCTAATATTTCAGACCAGTAAGTTGTTCATTAGTCCAGACCAACCTTACGATCTCGGTGGTGGTCGTCGATTAGCAGTCGGTACCAGGATTATATCAGCGACCGTAGAGGGTGCTGTCATTGAAGGTTTGCCACGAGGAGGTGAAATTGAGACAACCTTTCTTGAGCTGAATGTGAGTTTGTCTGATTTTACAGACTTTTCAGCGAATCAGCGACCTTTATTCAACCTTTAATCATTTCATGAAATTTTTGCTCATGTATTATCACTGTCGATCTTGGCACACATTTTATTTTCTTAACTTTATTCGTTAGTTATTCGAGTGTCAGCCTTTTATAGATTAACAAATTATGTATTAAGTAGTAACATATGTTTTGATATAATCAAAGTTATCAATTCATCACCCCTTCCGATTAAGGGATTTATCATGGATCCACTTTCTTATGTAATAAGTCAGAACATCAATATCCTCATTAGCTTTGTTTATGGAGAACGCTTTTAACAGATTTCTCAAATCTATTTTTGTAAGTTGATCAATAAACATTTCTTGAAAAAAACAACCTGTGGATACAACCTTACTTTAATTTTGTGAATTCCTTTATACAGGTGACTAGAGAAAATGAGATGATAGATAATAGGACGTGTGTATTCTGGGACAAAATTGACCAAGTTGGGAGATGGTCATCTGAAGGATGTCGACGAGAAGACAACCCAGAGGATAATAGAATAAGATGTCTTTGTGATCACCTTACAAGCTTTGCTGTTCTACTGGTATAAACCCATTTCCCATTTTTATATATTTATATTTAATGGAAAGTAAATATTCAGATCGATAGATATACAATCCGGCGACTTGGGTCGTAGACCGTCGCAATAGCCCAGTGGTTGTTTTTCTTTCTTCAAGAGAACTAACGTTCTACGTCCTATTGGTCACGTTACTGACATTATAAAGGAAATGAAGTAAAGTGAGATACAACTAGCAGTGAGAAATAGATTGAATAGCTTTAATGGAAATATATATGTAATAAAGCTAGCCAAGAAATATTTGTTAAATTTATCAGCCAATATCGAAGTAAGGCTTCTTTGGATGTCATTCCTTCTTCCTATCCCACATGTACTATTCCATGATATTTTATCCGTGTGGTAATGTTATTCTATATTCTAGGATGTGTCCGGAGATGTTGGGCTCTATGCGTTAGATGTTCTTGGTATGATTGGTTGTATAATCTCTATCATATGCCTCGTCATCACACTTGTTACATATCTGAGCATGAAGTAAGTCAACTTTCCTAGTAAAAGTAACTTTTTAGAAACTTTAATAATAATAGCATAACACTAATGCAATTTAACTATATTTTTTTCCAAAATAATAGCACACTATAGTCCATTGAATTGGAATTGAAGTATTTGCAGTATTGGAAACTAATTTTCAAAAATCATAGCATTACGTAATCGAATGTAACACTAGTCCAAATAACTTGAAGTATTATTGTGAAGAGATATGACTGAAAATAGATGCAAACATTGCTAAATAAATAAATAAAAAATCGCTATGGCATGATGATGTGGAATGGCCAACTCATTCGATGATTTTTTAAATTTGATTTTCTTAACTATTTGTTTCGAATTCCCAGGGTGAAATAGGTCCGAAAGAATAATCCTTCCTCCTATTTTCCAATACTCTCCAATTTTCACACACTTCCAATATTTCTCTAATGTACCTCAAATTAATTATGTGTCCTTTTCAATCTTATTAACCCACATGGTGAAACTACCACACTTTGGGAATTAATGCCATGGAGGGGACCAAACATGATCGTAATTATCCGATATTCATTGTTCCCAAATTTTGGTACGATATGGAAAACTTCAAAATTCTTATATGCGATAATATTTCAAAGGCCCTTCCAAAAAAAGTGATTAGAATTAGCGGAGGTCGAGTCAGGACCCATTGATGAGAGTGATTTTGACATCTTATACAAGTGATTTCATGGTCCACTCCCACTATTTATCATTTACAGGAGTTTATTTTGTACATAGAACGCAAACGTGAAACTAAATTCAAATTGTAACATGATTTTATCATGGTCGGCGACACGGGGTCCACCCTCGAATTTCGAAGTTTGTACTACAGTACCCTATGATTGAGGGTCTTCTCGCCCCCATAAAGTGACAAGATATCGTTGAATAATTATGGTACTCATAGTATGATTATGATACTGATATATACTGACCCTTTATTCAAAAGCTGATTTATTAATACTTAATAACACTTTTCAATATCATTAACAGAAAATTGCAATCAAAGCAACCTCAACGGATCCTAATTAACCTCTGCGTTGCCCTCCTCGGACTTTATCTCGTTTTCATCATCGGTATCGACCGTCGTTATCCAACCGGGGGCTGCGTCGTTGTCGGATTCCTCATTCATTTCTTTCTGCTATCGTCAGTGTCGTGGATGTTGGTGGAAGCTATTAATATGTACCTTCTTTTCGTCAAGGTCTTAAACGCTTCTGTGTCTCGATTTATGCTCAAGGCATCTCTTTGTTCTTATGGTAAGTGTCGTTTATATAAAGGCCTCACCTCTGTTAAGGTGTAAGATTTTTTACTATGTGGATGTTTTGTCGTGGTACTGAGGATTAGGTCTGATCATTTTTGTCAAATTCTTCGTACTCAACAGTCTCCATTAATTTGTTTTTAATTTCTTCCCTTTCCTCCTTTTTTATTTTTCTTGTATTTCTCATTTTTATCACTTTTCTTTTTGTTCACATTCGCCCTCCTCTTATTCTTGTTCTTCTTTTCTTAATCATTATTATCTTCTTACCCTTCTTGTGTTATTTTCTCTCTTTTAACATCATAAGACTTGAACATGTTCAAAAGGAAACTGAATATTATGTGAGCCGATGTAACTTAGAATAAATTATCATTGCTATTGTTAGAAGTGATTAAGAAGATAATCATGCATGACAAATACGAATGTACATTGCAAAAACTATCACATATTACCTCAAAGAGATTTCTTAAACAATCATCACAATAATTTTATATTAAAAAACAGAAAAGACGATATTCTGGAAATGCCAATAAATATTCGGCAACACACCAAGGATCGGCAACGTTTCGATTTTTATCTGTATCAATTAATATCGTATTGTAGTATTAATATTACAGTTCTTTTATAAATAGTATATAATAACCATTATCATATTCCATGTTGACAGGTTTACCTCTTCTCGTCTGCATTGTAACAGTGGCAGTTGATAGTTCTTTATACCTTGGAGATGGAACATAGTAAGTTGATTGGCGCTTTTCATTCTTTTCAAAGTTTCTATTTTTAGGAATATCAAAACTATCGAATAATGATCATGCTAAATTACATAATAACAATTAGACAATTCTATATGAATTCAAACAATATTCACAAACACATGGCGATATTAAATTGTCAACATAAAGAACAGTACGAGTAGTTACTTGGATAACAGATTTATTCCCTCTGGATTCCAATATTCAAATAGATTTGATGTATCATAGATTGAAGAGAATTAATCATAGAAAGATACATCTTCAGTGAATTTTTTTCCTAAGCACGTTGCATATTTCTTGTCTTTTGTTTGTCACTCAATAGTTGCTTCGTCAAACCAGGTCCAGCTTTATATTACGGTGTCTTACTCCTCGTAGCTCTCTTACTCGCTACTAACTTCATCATATTTGGTCTCGTCATGCAACGTTTGTCATGTCGCAAGTCCGTTGCTGCCCACAAGACCAATCAAGCCAGTCGCGGTGAGACGTGGAAACGAGTCCAGAACGCTGTCGCCATCTCTGTTCTCCTCGGGTTAACGTGGTTGTTTGGTTTCCTCGCCATCGGTGGTGCTCGACTCATCTTTAATATTCTTTTCCTGGTCTTCAATTCCCTCCAAGGGTTCTTTGTGTTCCTCATGTTCTGTGTCCGACAAAAGGAAGTACGTGAGCAATGGGTTCGATGGCTGCATTGTCAGTTCGGTGATGTTAAGCCTGGTCAACGTCGCAGTGATGATTTCGTTCAGGCTAAGTACAAAAAGACAGAATCACAAGAGGGTCGGACGTCCTTGGCAACATCAAATAGCCAAGGTATTCAACTATCCAGCGGGGGTACACTAAGTACCAATGCCTCCAGCATCACCACATAATAATTTCCATGATTTTAAGAAGCCTGCCAGGATTCTTTTTTACTAAAGTAGACAATGTCCTTGCATATTATGTATTGGCATTTAAAACTATTTTAATTATTGATTATAGAGTACAGATATAATTGTATGAAATAAAGTACGATTGGTTTCGTTTGGTGATAAATAGCCTCTATTAACATCGTTTCTGACTTTCTGTGCCATGATTCGCCGTTAATGTTTCGCGCCATTTTACCCCCAAAACGCTCAAAATATTAATGTAACGCTGTGCAAATTTAATACTTTTTGAGGGAAGTCTCGCATAACCTTTGAAACTAAATTTGCGACACTGAGGCGCTACGTGACTTTTCAACAGACAATGTCGTGCATATTTCCACATTTTTATAGCCAAAATAATTGCAGCTTTAGTTTCTGTTTAATTTATCTTCAATATTTAATATGAAATATCATTAAAATCGTTTGTGTTATTTTGAATATGTATTGTTTCTTCGATTGTATTTTGTTTACTTTGTTGAAATAAATCTAACTCATAAAATGTGGCTTGTGAACAAATCCGTCACTGGGAGATAAAAATCATAAAATGGTGATTATTTTTCACTCTAGTTGTTTGGCTTAATTGAACAAGGACTAACTTGGCTTTTGCAAAACCCCGGTGCAAAACGTACTGATAAAGTTACAAAGATGCCCTCTGCAAACAAATCGAATTAAACTAATTTCTATTGTGCAAATAATGTTTTTCATTAATAATTTTACACAGTTCATATTAAATCAATAAATTATCATTTTGGTCCCTTTTGGTGGGGTTTTTATACTGCTTGTGGTCTAAGGAACGTGCGTGCAAAATTTCGGCGCTGTCGCGCGGGCAATGCTTTAGGTCAGAAAGGACATGATGTCCTCTAAACTAGCACAGCCCTATATCTTGCCACACTTCAAGCTCACATGGATAAGCATTAACCGTAATAGAGAAATAATTAGAGACAATCATTTGTTATGGATTCCATTCTATGTCTTACAACTACTGAATTTATCATTATTATCTTTTTCATGATTATCTTAGCTTAGACTCAGCGATTTTTATATTAGAAGAGTAACGAGATGTATGGTTTAAACATTTTGTTTTCAGCAAACATTTTACTGATAATTGTTAATTGTCTGATGATAACAATTTTTGCAAAATCTGATAGCAGACAAACCATACTCATGATGAAAAGACTGTATTTCGACTGTATTGTATATTGTTAGTATCACTATTGTATGTTTCGCATCATTTGCAATGTATGTTGATGTATCTGTCGTTGATATGTGTAGAATAATTATGGCAAAATAATTTTTCGATGTTATTTTCTCCTTCGCATAATGACTTCGATAAACTGACTTAATAGAAAAATTGGAAATTTCAATTACTTCCAGTGTGAATGATTTATATCACAATTAATACATAACCTCAATGTGGCGAAGTGATTTCAAACTGCATACTAATAAAACACAGAAAGGTTTTATTTAAACTAATTTAGCAGGGCCCTGGAAACGATTTGTTGAAGAGGGTTGTTTTTTGTCCTGCCTGCATAGCAGAGCGAGACTATAGACGCCGCGGCGGCGTCGTCAACATCAAATCTTAACAGAAGGTTAAAACTTTAAAATGTCATCATTATAAAACTTGGACATAAGGGTTATCAAGTATTACTGAATACCCTGCCTGAGTTTCAGATCACATGACCAAGGTTAAAGGTCATCTAGGGTCAATGAACTTTGGCCATGATGGGGGTATTTGTTGATTTCCATCATAACTTTGAAAGTTTATCGATCTGGTTCATGAAACTTAAACATTAGAGTAATCAAGTATCATTAAACATCATGCTTGAGATTCAGGTCACATGACCAAGGTCAAAGGTCATTAAGGGTCAATGAGCGTAGTATTTTATTATCATATGAATTGTGGGGGGTTGTAAATAACTATTCAATAGTTGTTTTTCAAAGTCAGCACTGCTGCTATACAGTGCGTCCCAGAAAAAAACGAAACCGAGATTAAACGACGATTTATCATAACTTAATCACAAATACAATAGCTAAAATTTAATGACCTACCAATGTAAAGCTTAGAATCACATCTTTCATCTGATATTACTTACATTATTCCTCATTCACGCATGAGTGAGCAAAAACAATTTGAAGAAAGGATACCAAAAACTCATTTGGCGGGGGGTATCTGAATTTCAAAAAGAAAATCACATGCCTAAAAAGTTCAATATCTGCTCTTTTATTTGATACCTTAATCACAAAAAAATGGTCAAGAAGTAAAAAAGTTATCTTCTCTCGAAACAATGCTTGTATTTCCATAATTTTATTAAATAAACGTGTTTTCACCGGTTTCCCACAAAAGCTATCGCATGGTTAACAAAAGACTTAATGCATGGCTGATCGTCAACAAAACGGAGTGTCGAGTGAGTTTGAACGCTAGCCTGTAAAACCTCTTCATTTTATAAAATTCAAACCAGAACTTTGTTATCTCTTGACCATCTTCTGTAATTGAGGTATCAAATTAAAGAGCAGATATTGAACTTTTTAAAAATGTGGTTTTCTTTTTAAAACCCAGATACAGCCCGCCAAATGACTTTTTGGTATCCCCTCTTCAAATTGTTTTTGCTCACTCATGCGTGAATGAGAAATAATCTCAGTAATTTCAGATAAAAGAGGAGATTCTAAGCTTTACAATGGTATGTCATTTGTCTATTGTATTTGTGATTAAGTTATGATAAATCATCGATAAATCTCGGATTCGTTAGTTTGTGGGACGCACTGTATAGTGAATGGCGTAATGAAGGCGAGACTGCCAGAGGCGTTCTTCTTGTATAGTGTTCATAATGTATGTAAAAAACGTTAAAATTATACTCTACATTATGATACATTTTAGTTTTGTCCTATAGAAATATATTAGTGCTTTGTATATAGAGGCTGAAGTTTTTTTTTGTTGTTGAAAGTTTTATAATTATCATAATATTTTTCTTTGAGTAGAGTTAAACCCAAATATAGTATAGACCCATATGAAATCATCCAAAGTCTAACTTCAATTACTTAAAAGTACAACTTATCAGCTTTTTAATGGTTCATTTATTAAGCCAAATTATCACACGTTTATAAGACTGCCTCACTGAACACAATTTTTCTAAAATATGAAAATGTGCAATTTAATATAAACATGTTAAACAATAAGGATCATTAATGAGAGAAACAAGACCATTGAAATATCAGTTTTCCTTCCCTTTTCATGATTATTTTTTTAAGAACATCCTGCTTTCAAATATTGATCTAATTTCAATTTAAACACGAAAAATGTCTAGAAGCAAGTGTGTTTTGCAGCATTCTGAGTCGATGAAAAGAAGATCTACTTAAAATGAAATAAACATTCCAATTCTCTATGTAGTTTGAATATGAAGATTTAAGTAATCAATTTACTGTTCATATAGTTCGGATGTAATATACTTGCTTATCGACGATTAACCATATACACGAAAGGGATATATAATCAAGGATTGCCATTAAATCCTATCGGTTTTTTTTAATGACGGCCCGGCCGCGAAATTATTTTTCCCACCGAGTTCTGGACCAACATATGAATATTCATGACTTGCGTCTTCGGATTAAGAGTACGCATGCGCATGGACTCTGCCTCGACCAGTGCTGGTCGTAAGCATTCACGTTCAGTTGCTCAGAATGAATATTAGCATCGTCAAATTACCGGTACTCTTACATAGTTAGATATGCCTTATATATATCCAATTCTTAAACACTTTTCAAACTAGCTGCCATTAATGGCAAGACATGTGCTAGGCTAGGGCTAGCTTAGGCTAACGCATTAACTTTACCTCAAATCTGGACCTGTCTAATGCCTAATACTAATAGTAATAGCCGACTAATGCCATGGTTTAAAACTTCGAACCAAATTCCGAACTTTACGTTTGATTTTATTTAACATGGTTTAATATTTCTAGTCCGTATACAGAACCAGTCCTAGATCTAAAAAATATCTTAGTTCTAGTCTAGTCTCTAGATCTAGACTCTGATCTACGCTGTACCAGCATGGAACAACTAGTGTACCAAGGGGGGGGGGCGCAGACTGCCCCCTGACAATTTACAACTGATCCAGGGGACGTGCCCTCCCCCCTTTGAGAAGCCAAATCAATAATTTGTAATGTCAAAATGCAACAAAAAAAGACTTATGTCCCCTCTTTTGAACGTGAAGATCTTTTTTTTTTGCTTGTCAATTTTTTTTCAGCTAAGAAATCCTTAATTTGGGGGGGGGGGGAATACGGGGATCAAGATCACTGACGTTAGTTTGTGCCTGACGTTATAATACGTTCCATGCAATGCAGTGGCGTAGCTAGGATTTTTTTATGGGGGGGGGGGGCACTGGGGGGTCCTTGCTTTTTCGGGGGGGGGGGGCCACCGGCCATTTTTTCCGGTGTGTGTGTATGTGTCACGAGGGCGGATCGGACTTTCGCCAATAGGGGACGGGGCCCGAAATTATTTCACCTATGTTTTCCCCGATCAGTCACTTCTTAGTTTTATTCTTATAAAACAACATAAACATGAAATAATCTCATAAGCCTTATAAAAAGTGTGAGCGCAAAGCGCGAGCTCAAAAATTTGTGATATTCCAACCTGAAAACTGGACACTCTAAGCATTTCTTTTTGTGAACGGGAAGAGAACGAGTACAATAATTGATGCGAGTGCAGGAAGCCAGCCAAAAATTTGTGATATTCCAACCATTAAGCAACATTCTATACATTTTTGTAACCATGAGCAGGATTAGTACTGTACTAAACAATAATTGATGCAAGCACGATTCAAAATCTGTGATTTTCGAACCTAAAATGTATTATGTTTTATTATTAAAGAAGGTATATTTCTTTTTTAAAAAGGGCATATTTCATTTGGAAATAAAAATCCTACAGGGATTTTTTTTTTTTTGGGGGGGGGGCTAGAGAGCACAAAACGCAAGTTAAAATTTTTAAATGCTTAAACTGAAAATGAGTCATTTTTAGGACTCTTGTCAGCTTTAATTTTTTTTTCTGCTTACAACCACTTTTAAATTTCAATTCTCATTTCTTGTATCTTCTACACTTATTTTACCTTAAAAAAAACAGAATAAAGAATACTAACAAAATAAAGTTATATTCAAAAGGATATAAAGTAAATAGGGCGCACCCCATACCCTTAGTTGGGAGAGGGTAAATCTTAATTATTTCTTTAAACAGTTAATCAATCATTAATTATTTATACTTGTTGATAATATTAATAATAATTAATTATTCAATTACTTTTTTTTTATTAATCATTATTTCTTGAAACCATATTGACACAAAAACAAATACGTTGTTTATTTCCTTGAAACTGTAGAGAAATGAAATTCACTGTTGAACGATATATGATTAAAAAGAAGTAAAAATTTTCCCCCTTTGTTTTGTCAATCTGACCCAAAACAAATATACAATTTAGAAAAGAGATAGAGAGAAGAAGAAGTTCCACCACCAAGAATACACTTAGATAAGTGGGAAGGGAAATGAAAAGATAGAGTAAATGTGATATTATTTTTTAAACAATCTATCGCAAAATTAGCTTTTCCTATAGAAAGAGGGGGACAAATTTTGTTCACTCGCTCGCTTCAATCGCTTTCTTCTTCTTTTTGACAGAAATTTTGCTCTATATGCCATACTTGGCCCCTCAAAGTTTCTGGCTCATCATGCCATTGACATAACCCATTTGGATATGACAAAATTGAAGACTGTGTTCAAGTTTACCAAATCTTTTCATTCTTGTTGGCCAAAGAAAATAATACTAGGAAAATCATAATGGAATAGAAATCAACCTTGTTATCGTGCGTTAGAGTTAGCTATGTTTAAAGTATGAATATTGTTGTCAAAATTGCAGTCAGATGTCAAATTTATTCTTGTCATCAAAGCACTATTATCTTGATCTTGATCATTATTATTTACTGTCATTAACATCATTAGTCATGATTACAACACATTACCAATACATAATGCTATTTTTCATAACTGATGTATTCTTTGTTTGAAAATTCTTGATAATGGTGACAATTAAAATTGATGACACTGCTAGTACACATACTACTGCTGCTGCTGATGTTACTGGTGACTGGTAGTATTGACCATTAGTGTCATTAAATATAATAAAAAAAAACTGAAACATTTATAATTACTTATAAAACAAATGAAAGTACATAATACAAAATGCCTTGAAAATGCCTTGAAATTTCAAGGCTCAAAATCCTCAAGGCCAAGGCCAAGGCTTGAATGTTCAAGGCCAAGGCACTACAACACTGATTAGTACTAGGCATTAGACAGGTCCAGATTTGAGGTAAAGTTAATGCACTAGCCTAAGCGAGCCCTAGCCTAGCACATGTCTTGCCATTAATGGCAGCTAGTTTGAAAAGTGTTTAAGAATTGGATATATATAAGGCATATGTAACTATGTAAGAGTACCGGTAATTTGACGATGCTAATATTCATTCTGAGCAACTGAACGTGAATGCTTACGACCATGCGACCATCACTGGTCGAGGCAGAGTCCACGCGCATGCGTACTCTTAATCCGAAGACGCAAGTCATGAATATTCATAGGTTGGTCCAGAACTCGGTGGGAAAAATAATTTCGCGGCCCGGCCATGTCCGATAACCAGCCCCTTGGCGGAAAGCATCGGGTGCGCCGTTGATTTATCAAATATATCAATGTTTTGTGGATCTTTTTTTGGGGTGGGGGTAGTTAGAACACCATTATTGCAAGTAATGAGTTTCGATATATTGACGTGTTTATCATATTTGAATTTATTATGATATACCATACTCAAGACTGATTTGTTCATTATGGGCATGGAGGTGAATACAATTTGCGGGACAATTTGTCTACATTAAATTTAGCGACAAAATCTTACATCGAAAACATCTGAGTTTAAGCAGTTGTGAGTTCAAAGTGTCAACGAGTGTACAGTATTTAGTTTGATGATGTTGGAATACATGTTATCAGCAAAAATGCAGTGCGTCACAGAAAACTACACCGAGATTTTTCGATGTTTTCCCCATAAGATAATCACAAATATATAAATTACAAATCATTGCAAAAGTTAGTCTGTTTTTCATGTAAAAGTCACTATATAACCTCATTTTCATGTGCACTTTAAAAACGAAGTGCTAATTTAGCTCTTACAGAGCTTGTATAGTGACTGCACTTCAGAGTGCTGGTATTACAATCGCGGGAAATTATGGTAACAAATTTCATATTTGACCAAAAGTAAGTTTATTATTTCCAGTGCTGGATGTTTATGATTAAAATTATCATCTTTGTGGTGTAACACAATTAACTCTTAAAGGAGTGATATACTTAGTACATGGCTATATGTAGTAGGCGTACAGAGTATTGTGATTTATAAAGAGTGTGAAGGTTACACTTCGTAATTCCGAAGGTTCGTAATTCCGAAACACGTTAATTGCCTATACCTCGATGTTCGTTAATCCGAAAACGTAAAAGGGTTTTGTAAAACGTAATTTTTTCTCACACGATCCATCAGTTACGTTTTTGTCAAGTGCACAAAAATTGTTTGTATTTATTTTTAAACAAAATTATTATTAAGACCCAATATTTATTTGTTGTAATTTTGTAATGTAACTAAGATAGGGGCTTGTCTCTTGTACAAGCTTTGCTCTTTTTCGGCAAGTCCCTCCGTTTTACTTTTAAATACAAATGTCATTTGAGATATCTTTATTTACTGAATTGTGTTCCTTAAATCTATGATTATGTTATATATATTATATTTTGTCTTGTAGTATTTTCGACCTTGTTATATTATGTTTATCATATTATGTACAATTGTGAAACGGAAATAAATAAATCAAATCAAATCAAGGGTTCGTTAATCCGAACATTTGTGGCGTTATTCCGAAGGTTCGTTATTCCGAAGGTTCGATAATGCGAAAACGAAATAAGGTTCGATGTTCCGAAGGTTCGTTAATCCGAAAACGAAATATGGTACGTTGTTCCGAAGGTTCGTTAATCCGAAAACGAAATAAGGTTCGTTGTTCCGAAGGTTCGTTAGTCCGAAAACGAAATAAGGTTCGTTAATCATTTCGTTTTCGGACTTACGAACCTTCGGAATTACGAACCTCATTTCGTTTTCGGATTAACGAACCTTCGGAATTACGAACCTCACTTCTTTTTCGGACTAACGAACCTTCGGAATTACGAACCTCTTTGCGCGGAGTAAAGTAGGGTGGGGTAAAATAGGACAGTGGGGGTAATGTGGGACAGGCAAAGGTGCTGTGCAAACAGAATGGTAATTACACAGAAATACACATATCATCAAGGGTTAATTGTGTAACACCACAAAGATGATAATTTTAATCATAAACACCCAACACTGGAAATAATAAACTCTAACTTATAAGCATACAACTTCAATGTATTATGTCTTGGAGTGCTTGTAAAGATAAAACAATCATTGTGGCCTTACATAGGTAAATTTTTTGTGATTCTGTGTAGCCCATTTCAATAAACACCAAAGTAAATTAAAAGAAAACTGGTCAGCCATGCTTTATTGCTGATAACATTAAGTGTTGAAAATGTCAAATGGCAAAATTTATCAAACCGAAGATGATTCGTTTCCTATCATTGACGAAAGTGGACATTTTGCATCAAAATGTCAAAATAAACAAATATAAGTTCAGATATGCGTTCAATTTACTTGTGGACACACTGAAAGAATTAGTTTTTCATGCAAAGAGACATACTGTAAAAAAAAAAAAGAGCTAATTTGGCACTTAATGAGCTTTTATCATGTTTATAGTGACTGCACTTCGGAGTGCTGATTTACTAATACAAATTTGAACTATAAATATCAGCACTGAATTGCAGTCATTATACAAGCTCTGTAAGTGCTAAATTAGCACTTCGTTTTTAGAGTGCACATGAAAATGAGGTTATATAAAATCATGTTCACTGAAAGTGAAATGCGGATATCACCTATTTTAGTGATTATTTTGAATTGCCAATTTTCTGAACAAATGCAATAAGCAAAAAATTTACAGATCAAAATTATTGATCAAAATTAATTTAAAGATTATTTAGGTCAAAAGGATTTGTCGGCCATGTTTCAAAACAATCACTTTTATACGTTTATTTTGGAATTTGCTTGGTGTGTTTGAAGCATTAAAAGTAATGAGCCATAAACTGTTCAATGAATAGACTCCAAACAAAAGTTGTGACGTTATTAAAATCAGTTTTGAATAGTTGTTGTTTTGGCCTGAGCCTTGGATGAATAGTTTCATTGGCTTATACTTTGATACAAAATAATGAGAGATAAAGAAATTGAGGAATCAGCATAAAAATATATCGATTATCTCTGAAGCAGAATGCAGGTAAGATTTTTTTCCATTCTTTAATATTGGAGCTCCCTTTGTATACTCAATCTGCCATTGGGGTGAAGTGGGACAATATGGGGGAGAGGTGGAACAAGTCAAGGAACAGCAAGCCTTTTGTGACCACATGATCTGCTGGACACAATTATATGGTGAGGGGGATCACCCCTCCCATAATAGTGTTGGCATAATTTTTTTATACTGTGATCGAGCTGAGTCAGTTTGTGGAGTAGCAAGAATATCAAAATTAGCATATTAGTCCAGGATAGAAGGGGTCGAACCTTGTTTTTTTATATATACAATGTTTTTTTATGGTTTCTTGTCAATTCGAGGGTGCTGATTCCGAATCTGAATGATGCCACTCGTGTAACCTTGAGCATTTTCTGCAAATTGGCAAAATCCAATATGGCCGCCAAAATATTCAAATTACCCATGAAAATCATAAAATTGTCCACACATTGGCTTTAAAGTACATGCAATTGTGCTGCCGGAGTGAAATAATATCTGAAAAAAATATTTTTGTCAAAATATTTATTTTCTTGATATCAAAATGGCCGCCATCATAGACCCCTGTACAATATGAATGGGGAAAATCAATTTTTACAAAACTGAGCACTGAAATGCAAGTAATTATGATCTATGAGTGAAGCAATGTCTGTAAAAACATGATTGCTAACGATGTATATCATTTGTTATGTCAGTTATGTGATAAATCCTGTATTTTTATATTCAAAATGGCCTTCAAAAGCCCTAACACTATTATGTACAATGTGAATGGTGACACAAAAAAATCACAAGAGTGAGCACTAAAATGCATTTTGTTGAGATAAACGAGTGGAATACTGACTAAAAACATTATTGTTAACGAAATTTATTATTTAACATGCCATGTATGTGATAAACCCTGTATTTTGATATTTAATATGACCGCCAAAGGCCCTAAAATTATGATCTACGATGTGAGAGAGGACAAAAACAATCACAGGGTGAGCACTAAAACGTTTTTTTTTTTGTGGTAAATTAGTGGAATACTGTCTTCAAATATAATTTGCAACGAAATATATTATTCGGGTTTCATATTTGTATTAAATATTGTATTTTGACTTTCAAAATGGCCGCCAAAAGACATTGACTGTATTATGTACAATCGATCTGGGAAACCAATTTTCACATGAGTCAGCACCATAACATGCATATAATTGTGATTTAAGAGTAAAATATTGTCTGAAAACATAATTCCTAACAAGATATATCATTCATTCTGTGAAGGTCAAAATGGCCGCTACAGGCCCTAACGGTAGGCCTATTATGTACTTTGTGAATGGGAACATATAATTTTAACAGAATTTGGCTTTGCTTGACTAAATGGTGTTGCATGTATGAGTGAAATATCGTCTGAAAATATGATTTTGTAACCAAATAGATCATTTCTTATGTTATTTAGGTGATAAATGCTATATTTAAATTTCAAAATGGCTGCAATATGTTTCTTTGTGGAAATTATCTTTCCCCATTCAAATTTTACATATTAAGATAAGGGACTATGGCGGCCATTTTTCATTTTTAAAAGGCTGCATTCATCACCTTTATGACACAAGCTATGATATATTTCGTTAGAAATCATTGGGTTTAGACAATACTTAACACTTACATCAAAATTAAGCCATTTTCATAGTAAAAATTTTGTCAAAACTATCTGTCCCCAGTTACAATGTACATACTACTTTGGGCTATGGCAGCAATTTTGAATTTCAAAGTAAGGCCTTTAATACCTTCTCAACCATTATGTGATGTATTTAGTCAGAAATCATGTTCAAGACCAAATTTTACCCATACATCACATAGTTACGTGCGTTTTTGGTTCTCATTCTGGTGATGATTAGTTTCCCTATACGCATGTTACAGAATTTGTAGGGGCTTGTGCGGCCGTTTTGAAAGTCAAAATACAGTATTTATCACCTATGGGAGAGGAAATGTTATATTTCATTAAAAAAAATCACGTTTTCAAACAATATTTTCCTTATACAACAGAATTATATGGATTTCATAGTCAGGCAAATCCTAATTCTTTCAAAAGTATTTGTCCCCATTTACATTGTAGATAATACTGTAAGGGCCCATAGGGGCCATTTTGAATTTTACAATACAGCATTTATCTCATGCATGAAAAATGAAATGATATGTTTCGCCAGAAATCATGTGTTTAGACAATATTTCACTCGTATAGATTACAATTACATTCATTTTATTGTTTTTACTCTTGTGAAAATTAGTTTCTTCATTCGCTTTGGTCATAATACAGATAGGGCCTATGGCAGCCATTTTGAATGTCAACATGCAGCATAATTACCGAAATTGCAAGGGAAATGATATGTTTCGTTAGAAATCCTTGTTGTCAGACAGTGTTACACCAATATTTCGCAGTTATTGGCATTTTAAAGTCAAACAAATTCAAAGGTTGTGAAAATTATTTGTCCCCTTTTATATATTGTACACAGTATAAGGGGTCTATGACAGCCATTTTGAATATCATAATACAGCATTTATCACATTAGATAGTATACAAATGACATAGTTTTGTTAATAGTCATGTTTTCATACAGTAGTACACTCGCAGGTCACAATCACATGCAATAATAGTGCTCTTGATTGAAAAAATATTTTCCCCATTCATATTCTACATAATAAAGTATACAGGGGTTATGGCGGCCATTTTGAATATCAATAAAATAAATATTTTGTCAATATCGCTTTTCCAATTGGTATGTCACTTCTGCACAACAACTACATGCATTTTATAGCTAATGTGTTGGCAATTTTATGATTTTCATGGGTAATTTGCATATTTTGGCGGCCATATTGGATTTTGCCAATTTGCGGGAAATGCTCAAGGTTACAAGAGTGGCATCATTCAGATTCGGAATCAACACCCTCGAATTGACAAGAAACCATCAAAAAACATTGTATATCTAAAAAAACAAGGTTCGACCCCTTGTCTATGGGGCCTATCCTGGACTATATTGTACGTTCAAGAAAGAAACATTGTCATAATCAACCACATCCTAAAAGATTTTGTTTAAGTGCAGGGGCCAGCATAGGCGCCGGGATCCAGGAGAAAAGGACAGCGCCCCCTCACCCCCCATATAGGGTAAAAGAGAGTAAAAAGAAGGAAAAATAAGAATAGGAAGACGAGTCACGATTGAATAAAATGAGGTGGGGGACGAATAAGACTTTGAACAAATCTTTCATGTCAATATAAGTTGATATGGAGCTTAAAATATTCAATTTTAAGTCAATACACAAAACATATTGGATATTATTGTAACTTTCATACTACTACTGTTCATACTGCTCTTTTGCTCTCGATTTATCAACTTTTTGGGCATTACATTGAACTTTCAACAAACTTTCGATGATGACAACGGAATAAATGTAAGTTTGTTCAACACTTCTGATCATTGCCTGGATTATCAGCGAGGCGAGTTCCTGATCTATATAGGAGAAAATTTCAGCCCAGTCCCATCTGGTATTATTCTTGTAGTCTACCTCGCCTAAAACTTGAACTTTCATCAGTCAGTAATCTCTTGTGCATCAATTGATCAGCAATCTACTCTATACCGTGGGATCTATAAAAGGATTATCATTGGATTTAATTACCTAACAATGGCTAATACAAGGACCACCAAAAATCTTGTCAAGGATGCACTCAAGGATGATGATGTATTGGCCTACATAAAAGGAGCTATAATGGAAGCCTTATAGACTCCAAGTTTGATGAACTTATCAAACGTCTAGATGCACAAGATGGATCTATTCTGGAACTTCATAATAGGATTAAAAATATCGAGAGTAGTCTTGCAAACCTGCAAAAGAAGCAACAGAAGTGTGAGGAGAAAAAATAGTTGGTTAGAGAAACAGCTCAACGATCAGGATAGGAGAAACCCCGGGGGGGGGGGGGCACTCGACCTAAAAAGTGGTAGGGGTGTGCCGCGGGCAAGACAAAAAACGGGGGCCTTGGAGCGGCTTATTGTAAAAAGGAGGGTCCTCGGAACGGGCTTCGGAACTACAAATGTTTGTGAAAACGGGGGTCCTTGGAACGGATCGCCAGCGTGTGAGTGCGTATGCATCCCTATGGAACGGGCATGCGTGCATGATGCGGCTATAGCGCGGCCTCCGCAGGGTGCGCTCGGGCAGCTAGGCGATGGTCGGACAGCGCTCTGCGGCCGCTTTTCACCAAAATTGCAGCTCATTGTAGCAGATCAATGCGACCGGAACGGCGTAACGAAAATTATGCGAAGCTTTGGAGCGGATTTCTTTCCTCTTTTTTCTCGATAAGAAGAAAATGCTATGCTTTGGAGCGGCTTTCTTTGTTCTTTTTCTCAATAAGACAAAAATGCTTTGCCTTGGAACGGAAATTTGAGTGTAAAAATGGGGGTCCCCTCCGCGGCACATACCCACTATGCATTATATACTGAGTGCCCCCCCCCCCCCCCGGGGGAGAAACTGTACCGCCTGTTTGGAGTACCTGAGAAAGAGAACGTAAAAACTAGTGAAAGAGTCTGCGAAATAGAACAGCTACATCTTGGTGTCGATCTGCATCTACGTGATATTGACAGAAGTCATCGTGTACCACGTCGTAAGGAACCTGTACCTATAATGAAAAAGGAGAAATCAAACCAAGAGCGATCATTATTAAACTGACATCGTATCAGCACAGGCAAAATCTACTCATGAACAGAAGAAAGTTAAAGGAGAATGAAACTCTTGGAGCAAGTTAGCTTTTGTGAAAGCAGAAAAATCAAAGAATAAGATCAACAAAAGTTTGAGTAAAATAGGACTAGCAATAGAAGAGTTATGAGCATTTGAATGTCGAGATCACTAATGCTATGGAGATCCTCCTATTGGCAATGCGACCAAGATCTATGATGTCACAGATGAACAACTCTCCCCTTTTGGACACTGAAATAAATATACCCCAAAATATCTCGTTTTGCTCATTCTAACCATATGACAAACGATAATGTTGTGAAACCTCTGTACTTGTCCTCTCATAAAGAGAACACCTCACCTTGTGATAGACTCTATAAAAGTGAGAATATAAGTGAAATAAGTACTTAAGTAATGAGGGAGTTGTACGTGTGTGACATCACAGATCTTGGTCGCATTGCCAATGGGAGGATCTACATGGCATTAGTGATCTCAATATTAAAATGCTCATAACTTTCTTATTATTCATTCAATCTTCCTCAAACTTTCAACAATATGTTTCTTTGATTTTTCTCTTTGATATGGATTCAGCTGGTTTCAAGGGTTTCATTCTCCTTTAAAGAACACAAAAATGAGTCTGCATGAAGATCTAACAAAGACTAATCGCTCACTTCTGTGGGAGGCAACAAAAGCAAGTAATCTGCAAGGATCCAATGTCCTATCAGCTTGGTCGTCCAATGGGAAGATCATTGTATCGGTGAAAACTACCAATGGACGTATGAAGAGACAAATAAACAGGAAAGAAGACCTCCTTGTCATTGGCTAGTTATCAAACATTGCCAATTCGTCATATGATTATTCTGTATCAATACTTTTTCTATTTATGATTATTAAATTTGTGTCATAAAATGATACAGACATGAGCTGCAAACTCTCCGATTTGTTTTAAAGACCAATAAATGTCATTTCTTTTGCCATCATGACTTGCAGCTATGATGACCTGTACCTCTGGATTGATATATATTGTTATTTTTTTCTTCATAACATTGCTCAATAATTTTGACCTATTTTAATATGAAAGTCATTCAAGTTTAACTTGACTTCACCGTATTTTTTTTCTTTATTTGATGTGACACTTCATATTATACTTTTCCTTGTCATGTTATATTTACATAGGTAATTTAGCCATATTAACATAGGTAATTTAAACTTAGAAAGTCAAAAGGGGCCTAAGCTTTCGATCCTAGCAGAATCTTTGTCGGAGGCAAAATGACCATTTAAACTTGTTATACTTTTCCTTGTCATGCTATATTGACAGTGGTAATTTAAACTTTGTTATTTTAATCTTGACTTGAGCATAGTTTTCCTTCTGTTTTTCAATTATATTATAATCTTTATCTTTGTCATGCTATTGACATTGAAATTTGTTATCACAGTTATTTAATCTGAATTGTTTTTTTTTTTAATTATTCATTAGAAAGCTAGAACACAATGCTTTCAGGCACAACATAGTCTGCAAATTTTTTTTCTCTCTCTCTCTTTTCTCTGTTCACTGAATGATTGTCATTTACACTGTGTTTACATTTACAACATGAAATTTCAAGTTTTACGATTGTTCTAATATATATGTAGTTTACGTATTCCATTCAGACAGCTTGACTGTCACCAGTAATTTTTTTTTTCTAATATATGTATTTGCTATCCAGGTTAATGAATATATTATTCATTGCTTCATCTTATTCATCTGTTATACTTATAATATATACTGCCATTTTAGTTTTTATTATCTGAATGTGCTAGTGTGTGTGTTTTGACTATGTCAATTTGTCCCCCCTCTCCAGGTAATGTAATTGATAATACTGATTTTACTCATGTTGTATCATCTATTGAGCAAGAAAATATTGATGACTTAGACCCAGATGACAATTTTATGTTTTTGACAATCCATCAAGATATTGGTTATGTAATGAATTCAATAATAACAAATAGATATGTGAAGATAACAAAGAGAGCTTTAGTATGCTTCATTTTAATTCTAGAAGTCTATATAGAAATTTTGATGATATTCATTCCTTTATTACTCAACTTAATTTAAAATTGTCTATTTATGGTTTTAGTGAAACGTGGATTCATAATAACACACCATTCTTGTTTAATTTAGACGGATACAGTTTTTATCACAGTGACATGCATGATCGAAGAGGAGGCAGTGTTGCCTTGCTCATCCATAACTCATTTAATGTCAAAATAAGATCAGATATATGTTTATCAAATTATTATTGTGAATCCCTTTTTATAGAAATAGTATTGCAACATAGAAAGAATATTGTGGTTGGTTGGTGTCATATATAGAGATCCTCATGTAGATATCAAAGGCTTTAATGAAAATATTGATGAATGTCTTGACAAATTGTCGCATGAAAATAAGTGCATTTACATTATGGGCGACTTTAATATAAATTTTCTGAACATTGATTCCAATAAATACATAAATAATTTTGTTAATATTTTATATAATAATTCATTTCGTCCTTTAATAGATAAGCCCACCCGGATTACCACCCAATCTTCAACTTTAATCGACAAGATAATTACTAACGTACATACTTCTCAAATTCAGACAGGGATATTCTATATACAGCGATATTACTGATCATCTCCCTATTTCCCAATAAGAAATCTGTATTGCGAACAAAAGACCAATAAAATTCTACCTCCCACCTTACATAAGACAGATACAGCTTCTATAAATTCTCTGAAAAATTACTTATCTAATATTTCCTGGGATGAAGTTGTATTATGCAAAGATATTGATAATGCCTATTGTAATTTCATGCACTATTTTAAAACTGCGTACGACAGTAACTGTGTATCAATAAGAACAAAAACCGTGAAAACAAAAAATACGCAAGCCATAGATAACAAACTCTTTATTGAAATGCAGACATAAAAAGACAATTTATATAAACGTTTTTGCAAAAGTAGAAATCAAACAATTGAAAGGAAGTTTAAATCTTCCCGAAATAAATTGAACCTAATTCTAAAAAAGGCCAAAAAACAATATTATAGTAACTTGTTGCAAAAAACATAAAAATAATCTTTGTAAGTTGTGGAAAATAATTAATGAGGTTCTTTTTACAAATAAACATAATTTAAACACTTATTTCCTGAAAGATGGTGTTAAAATAACTGATGATCAAATTATCGTAGAAGAATTTAATACATTTTTTGCTAATATAGCTACCAATATCAAATCAAATATTCCTCAGCGTTCTAATAATTTTTTGCCTTATCTTTCAAACCAATGTCAAAATTCTATATTCTTATATCCTACAAATGAACATGAAATTATTGAAATAGTAAAACATTTTAAATCAAGTAAAAGCATGGGATTTGAAGGAATTAGTCAGTGTGTTATTAAAAAAGTAATTCATTTCATAACAAACCCCCAACACCTATCTTTAATGTATCATTTTTAACAGGTAGATTGCCATAGGACATGAAATTAGGGAAATTTATTCCAGTATTTAAAAAAGGGGACTTGCATATATTTTCTAATTATAGTTCTATCACTTTACTCCCTAGTATTTCCAAAATCTTAAAAAAGTTAATGTACAATAGGCTTATACGGCACATTGATAAAAATAATCTATTAAATAATTCACAATACAGTTTAAAATCAAATTACTAATGCGAGCTTGCACTCATCGACCTTAATGATCATCTCCTAAATAATATGGCTAATAATCTACATTCACTCGGTATTTTTCTCGATTTAAGCAAAGCCTTTGATTTTATCAACCACAATAATTTACCTAGTAAACTATTTCATTTTGGTATTCGTGGCATTGCCCTTGAATGGTTTAAAGATTATTTAACTGATCGTTTTCATTATACTGTTTATAATAATGCTGTTTCTCATCATGAGAGGGTCCATTGTGGAGTCCCCCAGGGCTCCACACTGGACCCGCTCTTATTCTTGATATATATCAATGATTTATGTAATGTTTCTCAATTTTTTAAATTTTGTCCTTTTTGCCGATGATACAAATTTAGTTGCGTCCAATTGTGATTTTGATTTACTTTTTAAGAATACAAATGAAGAATTAATTAAGATTATAAACTGGTTCCATGCTAATAAATTAGTAATCAATTATGAAAAGACAACTGTTATGTATATAAGTAAAGAACATATAAAACATGATATTTCGGATGTTAAAATATTTATGAATCGAATCCTCTTGAATTGTTAAAAAATAACCAAGTTTCTCGGAATCACTTTAGATGATACACTGTTATACAACAGCCACCGTTCTATTTTAGCTAACAAAATCTCAAAAAATATTGGTATTCTTTTTAAAATTCGCAATTTGTTGCCACAGAAGGAGTTATTTAGGATATATAACTGTCTTTCCCTACCCTATCTTCAATATTGTAATATTATTTGGGCGAATGCTGGAATAACAAAATTGGAACCCCTTCATAAATTGCAAAAGAAAATTTTAAGAATATGTACCAACTCCCCTTTTAGAGCTCCCTCACGACCTTTGTTTTTTAATCTCAATACCCTTAATATATATGATATTCATAAATTTCACATAGTATCTGTGATGTTTCGTACTATTCATAACATAATTCCTTTTAATATATCCCGTTTGTTTTTAATAAACAATTCCGTTCATTGTCACAATACTCGCTCAAGTAATAATTTTCATTATCCCAAGGTTAAAACACAAATTCTCCTAAATTCATTTAGGCATTATGGCCCACGCATTTGGAATAATCTCCCCGATGGAATTAAATACTCAACAACAATTACGTCATTTAAATCTAAGTTAAAAAGAATGTATATAAATGAATATGCAAAATAATGTGTTTCCTTTCTCCTTGCTGAAATCTCATACATTTACCACCCCACCCTCCCTGTGTGTTTGCTGGTGTTTGTTGATGCTGTGTGTGCATTTTTCATTAAATGAAGAGTTTAGTTGCAAAAGGGCTTAGGTCCACTTTGGACCATTCTGAGAAAAACCATGTTTTTTATTCTCATGCACTTACTGCAATATTCTTATGAGAAACTAAATTGTCATGATGTACTACCCTATCATGTGAACATAAAATTGGGTATAAAAGAAATCTACCTGTCTTCAATTTTTTTCTATAAATTCTTTTAAAAATTATCATTGTGGACCTAACCCCTTTTGCAAGTAAACTGAAATGAATCCAATCTATTTTTATTAAAAAAGTGATTTTTCTTTGCCACTTTTATTCACGTTTTCATGTAAATTTCAAATTTTCTATGTTTTCATCAAAGCGACTAAAAAAGAGGTTTTGAGACAGAAAACAATAAAATTTATGAACAATGGACCTAACCCCTTTTGACAAATGAGCTCTTCAGAAGAGTTTGTTTGCAAAAGGGGTTAGATCCACTCCAAGAAAATCATTTTTTATATTCTCCTATATTGCATATTCAAGATTCCCTACTATGACAACATAAAATTGGGTATAAAAGAAATCTACCGTTATTCATATTTTTTAAAATATTCTTTTCCATAAAAAATCGGTGTGGACCTAATCCCTTTTGCAACTAAACTAGAATGGACCTAACCCTTTTTGAAAAAAAAAAGTGATTTTTCTTTGCCATTTTTGATCACTTTTAAATAGGAATTTCAACTTTTCTTTGGTATCATCTTATAGAGCTACAAAAAATCTATACATTGAGACCAAAAAAATCAAATTTGATGAAAAATGGACCTAACCCCTTTTGCAAGTGAGCTCTTCAAATATTCATGTCATTCAATGTACTGGGAACTACTACTCACAAGTTTTTATAAACTTTTCTGCAGTTTCCAATTTTCTCTGATACTATTTGTCATTCCTGTACATATTGTATATACATCTTTTTTTCATGCTGAGAAAATAAATAAATTGAACTGAACTGAATATTCCACTATTCCGCTTTCATTATTTTGTCTGATGCGCACTTGTATTATTTGAAACGTGAAGTAGGTCCTTCTTCGTGTATTCCATAAAGTTCTCAAGATATATATCATTTTCAGGTCTGATTGTAAAAAATTATCAGCTAGCACTGCGCGCTCGCATTTTGATTAGTGAGAATACTTCTGTATGAATTCTAACATACTGCTTAAATTCCCTTTTCACGACAGTTTATTACTGTCGTTGGAGCGTTGTGGCCCAGTGGATTAGTCTTCGGACTTTGAAACAGAGGGTCGTGGGTTCGAATCCCAGCCATGGCGTAATTTCCTTCGGCAAGAAATTTATCAACATTGTGCTGCACTCGACCCAGGTGAGGTGAATGGGTAACCGGTAGGATTTATTCCTTGAATGCTTTAGCGCCTATATGGCCGCTCAGCTACAGCCGGGGTAATACTAATATACCAAGTATATTTCAGCGCCTTGAGCACATAATCAATGTGGATTTGGCGCTTTATAAATACTCTATATTATTATTATTATTATTAAAATTTCGGCTCGCACTTTGCGCTCCCATTGTTGTTAAAAATAACCCATGCATCCTATTCATAATTAAATTAATGCTTAAAATGTCAGGTTTTCGCGTTCTCATTCGGCCTATTCAGGTGCGGATCCAGGGGGCACGTGCCCCCCCCCCCCCCCCCTTGATAAGCAAAATAAACATTTGTAATGAAAAACTTTTTTTTTTTTTGCTTCTCAATTTTTTTTTTAATGTGTGGTTGAAAACCTTTTTGGGGGGCTTGTCAAAATTTTCCTCCGAAAAATTAGCCCCCCCCCCTTTGAAAATCCTGGATCCGCCCCTGGGCCTATTATCAAATGATAATTTTCCTTTTTATGAATTCCTAATCCTTATTGTCCCCTTTTTCAGATTGGAATATCAACAATTTTCAGCTCGCGCTGAGGTAGAGGAACTAAAAGGAATTATCATTTTCATATGATGACAAAATGTGCTTAGAATGTCCCGTTCCTAGGTAAAAAAAAGTCAGCTCGCGCTTCGCGTATTATGTATTTGTATTTAGATATTATGCAGCTTGTTCTTTATTTAAAAGGTGCTTTAAATATCCAGATCAGAATATCACAAATTTTCTACTCGTGCTTCGCGCTCACGTTATTCATGTAGGAAGATAACCATCCTTTTATAGTTACAAAATAGAGTATCCCGTTTTTTCTAAATCTCACAAATTTTCCACTCGCATCAATTATGAGTTTCATACCTGTATACATTCGTACTCGCATTATTCTTTTCATAGTTACAAATAGAGTATCCCGTTTTTAGATTTCAATCTCAAACTTTTCCGCTCGCATAAATAAATTGTTTAGTTATACTGCTACTATCTAAATCTTAAAATTTTGTCGGTGCATTTTTAAAGATTAAAGTGCCCGAAGCGCGAGCTGCCAAAAATTGACATTCGGACCTAAAAACTGGACACTCTAAGCACTTTTTATAATTATGAACATGATAGGCAGTTGGGTATGTATCTAAACAATTCATTGATGCGAGTGCAAAGCGCGAGCAGAAAGATTTAGACCTAAAAACAGGATAGGCCTACTCTATTCATATTTTCATGAAAATGATGGTTATTTTCCTACATGAATAATGCGCGAGGACGAAGCTCGAGCTGAGATATTTTGAGAGTCAGACCATTAAAAAAAAATATATAGAGCAATTAAAAAATCAATTTGTAAAATCACACAAAATAATAAAAGCTCAATGTCTGAGCTGAAATGTGTTTTGTAAATTTTGACTTAAAAAATTGATATTTTAATCTCCATTTCAGCCTGTTGAGCAAGGTATATAGCCCTATTTCATCGAACGGGCAATGCGAGCGCAAAGCAAGAGCAAAAATTTTATATAATGACATGACAGATTTTTTTATTTTCAAAGTCTGTCCCTCTACTTACTTCATTCACTCGTCTCCCTATTCTTGTTTGCTTCTTTTTTTAAATCCTCTTCTTTCCCTTCCTTTTTTTTTCGTGCCGCCAATGGGGGGCGGCCCCTTTACCTCCTGGATACGCCTATATGCTGGCCCCTGGATTTTTTTAATGTTAATTTATTCAATAATGACAATGTTTCTTTAACCGTACAATATAGTTAATTTTGGTATTCTTGCCACGCCACAAACCAAACTGACTAAAGCTCGATCACACAGTGTATAAAATTATGGGAGGGGTGACCCCCCCCCCCTATATGTCCAGCAAATCACATAGCGATCATAAGCCCTATTTGAATAGTGCGAGCGCGAAGCGTGAGCTGATTTTTTTTGTAATTTCATGTATTTTGTCCTGAAAATTGAATATTCTGGGCAATGTTTGTGAACCTGAACAAGATGTGTATGTAACTAGATGATTTCTGCAAGCGTGAAGCGCGAGCAGAAATTTTTAATATGGGTTCTGGCTTGATCGAAAAGGGATCTGTTAAGGACGATTTGCAGTTAGCCATTAAGACGATACATATTTAAACTTTTAGATAATCGAGCGCGAAGCGCGAGCTGAAAATTTTTAATATGGGTTCTGGCTTGATCGAAAAGGGATCTGTTAAGGACGATTTGCAGTTAGCCATTAAGACGATACATATTTAAACTTTTAGATAATCGAGCGCGAAGCGCGAGCTGAAATTTTTTTGACATTCCGACCTAAAAAAATTGACATTCTAAGCACTTTTTGAAATAAATGGTATAGGTATAAAACTTGACAATTGATGCGAGAGCGAAGCGCGAGCGGAAAAAAAGAGATTTCAGACCTAAAAATGTGACATATATTCATGTTTGTAAATCATGAAAAAGGAAGTTCCCACATTAATAATGCGAGCGCAAACTGGCAGTGGCGTAGCTAGGATTTTTTTCCTGGGGGGCACTGGGGGGTCCTTGCTTTTTCAGGGGGGCACCATTTTTCCGGTGTATATGTGTATGTGTCACAAGGGCGGATCCGACTTTCCCAATAGGGGACGGGGCCCAAAATTACCTTCACCTATATTTTCCCCGATCAGTCACTTGTTAGTTTTATTCTTATAAAACAACATGAACATGATATAATCTCGTAAGCCTTATAAAAAGTGCGAGCGCGAAGTGCGAGCGATTTTTTAAATAACTTTATGTATTTTGTCCTGAAAATTTAATGTGTGATCCTGAACAAGATTCGTATGTAACTAGATGGTTACTGCGAACGCCAAGCGCGAGTAGAAACTGTTCTAGCATTATCGAAAAGGGACCTGTTAAGGACTGCTTACAGTTACCCACGAAGACGGTATATATTTCAATAATGCGAGCGCGAAGCGCGAGCAAATTTTTTTGACATTCCGACCTAAAAAATGGTCATTAAAGCACTTTTTTTTATTAATAAATGGGATAGGTATGTAACTAAACAATTGATGGGGTGGACATGACCTTTAAATCAACTGTTAGTTGGGATTGGCTTGCCCTATGAAAGAAATGATGAACGGGAGAATGGGGAGGAGAACTGTTGGGCAGAAAAAATGTAGAAGCCTTAAACATTTCCGTATGTACAACAAAATAATACAACTCTGGTAGATTTCTAACGAATAATTTGGTTAATTTGAATCACTTTTCTAGGGCGGAGATATAGACCTAAACTGATCACATATGTTAGCTATCGCATATATTCTATTTTTTTTATATGTTATATCAAACAAAGTGTCCATCAAAGAAATCAACTCGAGCAAATTGCTCTCTTACTATAGCACCACATTCAGGTTTTAAGAGAATGCTTCAAAGTATGTTGCATGTATAACTTATTTCCAAAGCATATTATTAATTGCAAAGTTCGTCGATATAGGCGGTACATTTATAAGGGGATAATAGTCCCTAACTAATTTTAGCTATTCCAGCATAACTGCTTTGACCAATAAGTACAGGACTGCTGTACTTATTACAAATGGCACCATGTGTGAATGACATACTGTACTTTGATAGGTAATATGTAATGTATAGACTTATAAGATTTCTATAAGATATAGCCGGCAATGCGTTAAGAAAAAATGCACGAACAAAAGTGAGTGAGCACTGGTAAATAAAAGAGAGGGTAAAAGGGGGGAAATCATTTCTCTTCCTTCTAAATTCCCCCTTCCGTTCTGTTTTTATTTTATTACCACTTGCAATTATACTGCACAAGCAATTTAAGTGAGGGCGTCACACCTATCCCTGGAGGGTTTACTGACGGTTAGTTTAGCATCACTTGGTCTAATCATCAGATGGGCTAACAACATTCGGGCTAAACCCACTTAGTCCAATTCCCTTTGGTCTTATGACCACTTGGTCTAATAGCCAATTAGTCTAATGCCCAGTTCGGCTAATCCTTACTTGGTCCATTACTCAGTTGGTCTAGTGTGCAGCTGGTCTAATGTGCAGTTGGTCTAATTTCCATTTCGGCTAATTTCCACTTGGTCTAATTTCCACTTCGGCTAATTTCCACTTGGTCTAATTTCCAGATAGTCTAACATTCATTTCGTCTACATGCCACTTGGTCTAAGTTTGGTGACTTGTTTTCATTTTTTTTTGTTAAGTTTGAAGCCGCGCACCGGCTTCAAATTTTAACACGCGCGCCCCTTGATATTGGAGTACAGTTAGAGTGACGTACGGTATATTTCCATCCTCAAATTTGGAAAATTTGGGGATTTTCAAAAGCCTTAGGGGAAGAAAAAAAATATCTGGGGATTAAACAAAGTTTGGGGATATTTTGTCTATTTAAGGGGACTTTGGAAGGTTTCGATGAAAAAAAAAAAAAAATTGCCATTTTCTGTAAAATAACGCTGACAAACGATCATAGAGGTGAAAAAGTAAGATTTTTATTCATTCACATCTATGTAGGCCTATACGATCTACTGTAGATGGTTAATGGCTTAATCAGGGTTCCCAGTTTTTCAAGAAAACAAAAATCCCTGATTTTCTCTGATGAAGTTTAAAAATTATTATTTAAACCCATTCCCAGTTTCTAATGTTTTCAAAGTTGTTGCAGTGAATTACTTGTATTATTATTTTTATATACATGTAGGCCTATTATTATTTTTGATTATGTACCAGTAGGCCTACATGTAGCCTACTGTAGTAAAAGAGGCTACACTAAAAAAAAACACCATAAAATGTCATTCAATGAATGTTGTTTTAATATACAACAAAATATAACAGTGTCTGGCTGACTATCGTGCTTTCGACTTTTGAGCCGATCAAGAATCCCTGATTTTGCCCTCATTTAAGGCATTTTCCACTGATTTGAGGTAATTCCCTGATTTTTCCCTGACTGGAAAAATAAAAAAATCCCTTATTTCCTTGATTTCCCTGATGGGCTGGGAACCCTGCCAATCCATTTTAAGGAGGAGGCGAAGAGGCAGAACAAAAAACAGAATGAGAAGATATATAAGATTAATGACTACTGTGGTGATAACCGATAAAGGTCTGCAAGCGTAGATATACTATGTCAGTGGCGTACCGTGGGTCACAGCATTGGGGGGGCACCAGCAAAAAAATTTGAGTCGCTCAGTGAGCGCGCAAAGCGCGCTCAATTACCAGGTATAGGCCTATTGACCTTATATAGAGACATTTTAAGGACTGTGCCATTAAACGGATATGTAATGTATCTCACTGATCAAATGATGCGAGCGCGAAGCGCAAGCTGAAATTTTTTGAAATTCATACCTAAAAAGGGTCAAAATAAGCTATTAAATTAAAAAAAAATACGTATCTGTCTCGCTAAACAAACAATGCGAGCGCGAAGCGCGAGCTGAAATTTTTGTATTTATTGACCCCAAACAGAGACAGTTTAAGGACTATTTTTTAGAAATCAAATAAGAGAATACATATCTCACCATACTCATCTAATTTGAGTGCCAAGCGCTTGCTGATTTTGTTAGAAAACATGAAACACCTTTTGTAGTCATTGTAATCATGATTAAAATACGCATCTCACTAATCAAATATTGCGAGCGCGAAGCGCGAGCTAAAAATTTAGGAAATTCAGACCTGAAGAGAAGCATTCTAAGGCTTGTTTGTAGGAATTTACGAAGACCATACGTACTTCACGTACAAAATGATGCGAGCGCGAAGCGCGAGCTG
Organism: Lytechinus pictus; assembly: GCF_037042905.1. Taxonomy (NCBI): domain Eukaryota; kingdom Metazoa; phylum Echinodermata; class Echinoidea; order Temnopleuroida; family Toxopneustidae; genus Lytechinus; species Lytechinus pictus. The sequence continues at coordinate 57,516,660 of NC_087247.1, read as the reverse complement.
AAAATTTTGTATATATTGACCCCAAACAGGGACATTTTAAGGACTATTTCTTTTTTTGAATCCATTAAGAGTATACATATCTCACCATAGTCATCCAATGCGAGTGCCAAGCGATTGCTGAGTTTGTTAGAATCACATTCAAACACATGAAGAGCTTTTTGTAGTCATAGTAATCATGATTATCATATGCATCTCAGTAGCGCAAAGTGCGAGCTGAAAATATAGGAAATTCAGATCTGAAGAGGGGCATTCTAAGGCTTGTTTGTAGGAATCTACTATGACCATACGTATTTCACTAAACAAATGATGCGAGCGCGAAGCGCGAGCTGAAATTTTTTTATATTTACATTAGAAAAAGAAACATTTTAAGGACCGATTTCAGGAATTCATGAAGAGCAGACAAATCTCATCAATCCACTAATTCGAACGTAAGCACGAACACGAACAAGGATTTTTTTTATATACAGACCTTAAAATGGGGCTATCACTTTAAGTAGTCATGAAAAGAAGCATATGTCACTACATAAAACAATAATAACTCGAAGTGCGATGATATATATTTGGTGCATATTGACTTGAAAACAGGACGTTTTGGTACAACATGATTGTACATGTATATCTCGTTAAACAGACAATGCTAGTACCAGGAATAATGAACAAATAGGCCCTGAGCACATTATGTTTCATAAAGTTATGAAGAAAAAAAATAATTCTTATGTAATATAACACAACATATAATATAATATAACATTATAATGTACGATAAATTCTTCTTTCCCACTACGTTTCTTTCTTCTCCCTCTTTTTCTCCCTCTTCTCCCGTTTTTTTTTTTTTTTTTTTGCCAGCCGATTGGGGGGGGAGGCACGTGCCCCCCATGCCCCCCCCCCCGTAGTTACGCCACTGTACTATGTTGTTACAAGGCAGAATGAGTCATGGCTGCTACCAAGATGGTCGCCGTGATGTTGTCGCAGCTAATCCAATAAACCTGTATAGTGTTATCAAACTGTATCTAACTGGTCTGTTACTTGCCTCCAAACTTACAATTGAAATAACTAAACAAATTATTCATAACAAAATTACATGATCTAATGGCTTTGTAACCTTTGGAATCCCCCAAACTGCATAACTATTGCTTATTTTCCATCAAGCTCAAGTTTGTCCGTAATGGTGCATAACAATGATGGCATAAACATGTTTACCAGATACGTATCCACACAATTATAGTTACGTTCAATGTTATTCTCATGAAACCCTGCCATTCGACCATTATAAGCTACAAGGTCCCCAACTTATTGTTCTGTAAATGTGCATGCAATAATGTAATGATGAGTATGATATAGTTTCATCATCTATATTATCGACATATAGGCCTAATTATAAGAAGTATATTTGATTAGAATAATTCATTTGATGAGCTACTATCTCGTCATCGATAGTCCTTCAGGGTGAGGTTTTGCGCCCAGCAGCCCTACCCCAGCTCTACCTAGCCTTGAGGACTTCGTGATGATATTTTTTAATATTTTTACATATACTTCTTCATCACGAAGAAGTATATGTTCTTGATGAAGAAGTATATCTTCGTGATGAAGAAGTATATGTCAAAATATTATAAAAAAATAATCACGAAGTCCTCAAGGCTAAGCTCTACCCCTCCGGATCCTAGCGACATGTAGGCTACACTGTAAAAATGAAGTAATAGCACTTACAGTGGAGTCACTATACAAGCACTGTAAGTGCTAAATTTTTACAATGTATTAACTGATGAATTATATTTATCAATTACGTACCATATTTGCTAATTCTAGATCAAATAAATAATAATGAATTATGTTACATTAGAGCAAGTGTGAATTAGACCAAATGAAAATTAGACCAAGTGACGATTAGCCCAACTGGGCATTAGACCAATTGGCGATTAGACCAAGTGGTCATAAGACGAATTGGACATTAGACCAAGTGGGAATTAGACGAATTAATATTAGATCAAGTGAGAATTAGCCCAAATGGAAATTAGACGATTTGGATATTAGACCAAGTGGGAATCAGACGAATTGGATATTAGCCGACCTGGTTGTAGACGAAATGAGTTTAGACTATGTGAAGTTGGACGAACTGATGGTATCAGACAATTCGATAATTCATCCCCTGGAGAAGTCCCTGAAATTACTGACAACTCAGTATCTAGCTCTGAACGAATTAACTGCATTTTTTACGGGTCAAAACCAATAAGGCTATTTTAAAACACCTGATTGGACTAAAAACCAACTGTATCTCTTTTTTTTTTAACGAGGCAGAGTATCTTTCTAATGCGGGCATAATCTGAAGTAAATTGTCCTCATGCCTAATAATGCACTGCGCCCCCACCCCCACATATGATATTATGACCATTCTAAACATTTGTCATTCTAATGAAACCCAGTGTATTTTGGAACCAGATATGAATAACATATGTTGCGTTTAGTGAGCTGAAAGGGGGCTATTATTATAGTATGTGTAGGGTCAGTGGCGTAACTACGGGGGGGCATGGGGGGGCACGTGCCCCCCCCCCCCCATCGGCTGGCAAAAAAAAAAAAAAAAAAAAAAAAACGGGAGAAAAGGGAGAAAAAGAGGGAGAAGAAAGAAACGTAGTGGGAAAGAAGAATTTATTGTACATTCTAATGTTATATTATATTATATGTTGTGTTATATTACATAAGAATTTTTTTTTTCATAACTTTATGAAACATAATGTGCTCAGGGCCTATTTGTTCATTATTCCTGGTACTAGCATTGTCTGTTTAACGAGATATACATGTACAATCATGTTGTACCAAAACGTCCTGCTTTCACTAAGTCAATATGCATCAAATATATATCATCACACTTCGAGTTATTATTGTTTTATGTAGTGACATATGCTTCTTTTCATGACTACTTAAAGTGATAGCCCCATTTTAAGGTCTGTATATAAAAAAAATCCTTGTTCGTGTTCGTGCTTACGTTCGAATTAGTGGATTGATGAGATTTGTCTGCTCTTCATGAATTCCTGAAATCGGTCCTTAAAATGTTTCTTTTTCTAATGTAAATATAAAAATTTTTCAGCTCGCGCTTCGCGCTCGCATCATTTTGTACGTGAAGTACGTATGGTCTTCGTAAATTCCTACAAACAGGCCTTAGAATGCTTCTCTTCAGGTCTGAATTTCCTAAATTGTTTAGCTCGCGCTTCGCGCTCGCAATATTTGATTAGTGAGATGCGTATTTTAATCATGATTACAATGACTACAAAAGGTGTTTCATGTTTTCTAACAAAATCAGCAAGCGCTTGGCACTCAAATTAGATGAGTATGGTGAGATATGTATTCTCTTATTTGATTTCTAAAAAATAGTCCTTAAACTGTCTCTGTTTGGGGTCAATAAATACAAAAATTTCAGCTCGCGCTTCGCGCTCGCATTGTTTGTTTAGCGAGACAGATACGTATTTTTTAAATTTTATTTAATAGCTTATTTTGACCCTTTTTAGATATGAATTTTAAAAATTTTCAGCTCGCGCTTCGCGCTCGCATCATTTGATCAGTGAGATACATTACATATCCGTTTAATGGCACAGTCCTTAAAATGTCTCTATATAAGGTCAATAGGCCTATACCTGGTAATTGAGCGCGCTTTGCGCGCTCACTGAGCGACTCAAAATTTTTGCTGGTGCCCCCCAATGCCGTGACCCACGATACGCCACTGTGTAGGGTGTAGAATTTGTGGTGCACATGGGGTGGGGGTGATGGTTTTGAACATGTCCAAATCCTTTATGCGTGGATATCTTATCAATCATAAAAGATGTCAATGGATACACAGGCTTTTTGGTTTTGTTTTATGTTCAAATTGTGCTTATTTCATGGATTGTATTGTGGTTGATAATGGGCGTTTTTTTAGAGAGAGGTAGTGGTTTGAAGCTATGTTAGGATGCTGAGGATAAGATCAGGTTTCACTGCCCATGTTAATCATTAAACGTTTGGCTGGAAAAAGGACAGTTGTTGATAAAAAAATGTGGGTGGTGAGAGGATGCATTGCCCGTACAAGGAATACATCCTCTCACCTTGTGTTTTTTTTTAGATTGGAAGTGAAAGTTGGGGTAGTTAGTGTACTCACTTTAGTTGGAGATGTTTATGTGTGGATGTGTCCGAAGTCCTACCCTGCCTGCTGGCTAAGTGCTAAGTTAGTGGTGGGCGCAGCATGGGCGAAGATCGGCCGAGGCAGGTGCGCGCGCCTGCCCAATCGCCTAGCCATAGCTTAAACAAATTCCAATCTTATCAACTAGAAACTTTCACTACTGGATAATTTTTGACCGCTTTTTCTGGTAGTGATATCAGATTTTAACGATATTAAAGGACAAGTCCATCCCAACAAAAAATTGATTTGAATAAAAAGAGAAAAATCCAACAAGCATAACACTGAAAATTTCATCAAAATCGGATGTAAAATAAGAAAGTTATGACATTTTAAAGTTTCGCTTAATTTCTCAAAACAATTATATGCACATCCTGGTCGGTATGCAAATGAGGACACTGATGACGCCATCCACTCACTATTTCTTTTGTATTTCATTATATGAAATATTCTAATTTTCTCCTCATTGTCAAGTGAAACGGTGATCAATTCCTCCCTGAACATGTGGAATTAGCATTGTTTAATACTATATGATTCAGTCAATTCGGTCCCTATGGTCAAATCTCTAAAAAATGAAATATTGTATAATTCAAACAATAAAAAACAAAAGAAATAGTGAGTGATGGACTTCATCGACTGAATCATTTGCATGTCACGGAATTGTGCATATCATTGTTTTGTGAAAAATAAGCGAAACTTTAAAATGCCATAACTTTCTTATTTTACATCCGATTTTGATGAAATTTTCAGTGTTATGCTAGTTTGATTTGTTTCTATTTATTCAAATCAATATTTCATTGGGGTGGACTTGACCTTTAAGTACTTTCTGAGATATACGACCGTCCACGAAATATGGTCACGCGCGAAGTAAGGTCACACGATCATACTTTTCACTTACCCATCACCCTGAATAATGCGGCGAACAATGTCAATGATGACCCACATATGCGATATGCAGTGTACGTGTGCACATACCGTATGTGATGCACTAAATATCGCTGCGTTTTCTTTTCCGAATATTTCCAAATAAAAAACGTGTACGGGCGATGATCAAAACGAACAAGATAATTCTCAAATCGGAAAGTACCCGAGAGCAACAAAACCTCTGTACCCGGGGGACGTTGTTTACACTATGAGAAAACCTACTAAAAACAACAACACCTGAGTATTCAGTGAAAATAAAGAATAAAAAATTAGTTGCTATTGATACCCATTCTTTTGTACGCACAGATATCGCCCGACGATGAAACTTAAACTGGCTTTACGAGTTTTCTTGGACAATCATGTTGTGCATCTTTGAAAGGAAGTGGCTCCCCCGAACGTATCATCGTACAGGGGTAAAAAAAAAAAAACGTCATCAATCATGTGACATATAATAAAAAAACGTATTTTCTTTGTAATCAGTATCAACTTTTTTAATTTCAAGTCAGTGATTTGTAAGTTAAACCATTAAGTGTTGTATCCATGTATTTCCCCAAAAAATGAAAAATGCCAACATAAAAAACGAGCGATTCTGGTAACGAAAGTATATGAAATGTTCCGAAAAAGCTTAAGATGTGAAGAGCGCCGCACACGGCGTTCCAGGAACAGAGCGTCGAGGCATGGTACAGTTCAGTGGGTTTTCATGATTTTATATCAATGGGAACCAGCACAAGTACGAGTGCATTGAAATGGCCTGCCATCTCTCAAATTTATACCCTAACCTCGATAAGCCTCATTTATAACACTCCCATCACGTTTGACAAAGTACTTCTAGTCCGTATTGCTTGTGGAGACCTGGTGGTGTGAAGTTGAAAAAATAACTTGGTACTATTCCGAACTTTAGCAAAAGGAGAGGAACTTAAACACTTCACAGGGATTTCAAATAATGTTCCCCAAGACTGTTGGATTCGGGGCTTTGGTACTCGGGCTCGCATTCCTGAGCTTTGGCCCCAAACTTAGCGCTGGTCAAGGGGACAATGCTCGTAAGTAATTGCGTGTGTGTTTCCTGTCTATTCCCTATTTCCGTCGGTTTGTAAAGTATTTTGTCTTTTTTGAATAAGTTTACATTTTTTATTAACCCGTATTGCTTCTAATGCTCAACTCTATGCGTCTTTTGTGCCGGGCTTTTGTGGCAGGATAATATATATATATATATATATACAGGTATATATATTATATATATATTATCATATTATATATTATTATTCTCTTATTTTCATTTCTTTCACTATTTATCACTAACAAGAGAGTTGTCAAAATTTGTTTGCATTTATCTATAGTCAATGTATTGTCGCTTTTCTGATGAATTGAATGCATGTATTCAGGCTTTTATGAGCTGGGATCCCACTTCGACACGCGGCTACGCATTAACTCATCTGCACCAAAAGACAAAGAATCAATAAAAAGTTTGAAAATTGCCTGCCGGTTAACTGAACCCGGTCTAGCCTTATACTGGCCCGCCTCCGTGGTCTAGTGGTTAAGGCACTGGTGTTCAGGGACTCGGATTCGATTCAAAGCGGAGGCATTTTTTCAACCTTTGCTTCAAAATGGTTGACAGCTCTGAGGGACCATTGGACCTCATTTTCATTTCTTGAAGTAAGGTTGCATTGATGATAAGTTTGTTCCAACGAAATATTTTTGTACTGCTCGATTTTTCTTAAATCTTTCGCTCTTTGTAAACTTGGTAGGGTTCGGCAATTCTTAGATGCAAAGACTACTGGCAACTTTTTTAGGCTCTCGTAATACATGTCATCTAGTATAATAATTTACTTAAAGGATGCCCGATCCGTAGCGTGCATTCCCACATTACACCTGTCATACAGTAGCTCACATGCAGTCCAGTATGTGGGTGATTCCACGGTCAGTCGCATTACACTTTATAATTTTTTTTTCTATTACTTGGTAATGTCAGCTTGCTGCCAAGTTTATACTGTGAATTTATGAACAAGTCTTTAAAACAATAAACACGAAAATGTTGTAGGCTTGTAGTTTTAGCTTGTAGTTTTTTAGTCTGAAATTTGGATCCATATTTTGAAATAGAGCCAATGTAAAATTTTGGAAAATTTTCCACTTTAGCTTTGAATCGCCCATATAATATCAGTGTCTCCATGTTAAAGGCTCTAAAATATCTTATCGAATGTTTGGTTAAGTATAGGCCTACGTACCATCTCGCAATCTTAGATCAGCTCAGAAGGCTCTCCTTCATTGTCCTAGCTATACCACTTCACTTTGGAATACCACTCCATCTTCCACACCTAAGTTTAAATTTACCTTGAAAATTGTGGATAAAGTACTTTGAATGAGTTAGTGGCATGGTTGCCGGCAATTTTCTCCCTTACATTTTGTTTCTGTTTTCTTCTTTAAAAAGCATTAAAGCAATGAAAGCAGTGCACATGGACGAATATTGCAGTGATATATAATTTGTATCATTATTATTATTCAAGCAGAAATATTACAGAAAATATCGGTGAAGGTTTGATACAAAAACATCAAAGAATAATTACGAATTTGTAATGTTTGTGACTTAAAGGTATTGTTTAACTTTGTGAGCAGCCGATTAAAAAAATTCTCAAACCAAGATGAAACATGTGTACAAGTGCATGTATTAGAACTAATAAACCCTGAAAACAACCATTATTGAGAATGAAAAGCTAAAACTACAAGGCAAACCCCGATTTTGTAAATAGGCGTCTTATAGACGCCTAAATAGTACACATAAGTGTATGGGATGAAATTAAGATGGTGTTTTCGGTCACTTTATATTTCAATTTTTGAAGCACTAAATAATTATTTTTGAACGCAATATTTTCTGGGCTTCATTTTTGTAACATATCACAGACACAGGTGACAAGTGTGACCTTCTAGCTCAGATATTTTTAAAGTCAAACAATGTTAACCAATCACTTTAATATGCGAGAGGTCCGCCCCCGTAATATATATTAATCATGTAATATGAATACAATTCATTAATCATATCATCATCAGCATCATCATCAAGATCACCATCATCATCATCGTCGTCGTCATCAGTATCATCACCTTCATCGATCATTATTATAATCATTATCATTATCATCAATCCTTATTTTTTGATGGATTAACATTAAAGGACAAGTCCACATCAACAGAAAGTTGATTTGAATCATTAAATAAAAGATTCATTAAGCATAACACTGAAAATTTCATCAAAATCGGATGTAAAATAAGAAAGTTATTAATTTTTGAAATTCCACTTAATTTCACCAAGGAGCTGTTGGAAGCTCCTTGACTTCACAAAACAGTTATCCTGGTCGGTATACAAATGAGGCAACTGATGACATCATCCACTCACTATTTCTTTTGTACTTGAAATACAGTGTATTCCAATTTTCTCCTCATTGTCATGCGAAAGGAGTTTTATTCCTCCCTGAATATGTAAAATTACCATTGTTTTAACATTTTATGGTTCAATCAAGTTGGTTTTTATTGTAAATTTTGTAAAAATTGAAGTATTCCATAATTCAAACAATAAAAAAAGAAGAAATAGTGAGTGAGGGACATCATCAAATATCTCATTTGCATGTCCCTGAGTGGTGCATTTACTATTTGTGAAAAATAAGCGAAACCTTTAAATGTCATAACTTTCTTATTTCACATCCAATTTGGATGAAATTTTCAGCGCTATGCTTGTGGTTTTGTTTTCATTCAAATCAACATTTTTCTAGGGTGGACTTGGTCTTTAATTAAACATTCAATTAATTTTATTTATTTCGTCTGCTTTAATTTAAACAAACTTCGTCAAGGTCAACCCCCCCCCCTCCCATAACGGGACTCTGAGTGCAATGTGATTTCAGAAAGCAGTCACATCTGCTCAATGGAGGAATATGATTTCTCATGCATTGTGCATATCGTATGCTATGGTAAAATTGCACCGTTTTACTTTCCCATAACAGCACGTTGCCCTAAACTAGACAAGGTATATTATGTATATGATATTTCAATTAAGGAAATCAACCGAAAACAGGTTTTGCGAGATTCATCCGGTTCAACTAATAGGTTTTTAGCAATAAGCATAGAAACTATACTACATGAAGTTAAAATGTGATATTTCGTTGACATGCCTATACACATGCCTTAAAATGTTGGTCAACATACTGCCCACACAACAATTGGTTAAAAATTATCTCACTTTGGGTAGTTTTCACCCAATACTGTGTAGTTTTCACCCAAAGCATACCCAGAATTGGATTTTAAAAAAAAACAATTGTGTGGACAGTTTGTTGCCCAACATTTTTAAGAGTGTATACGCATGCACACATGCATATTTGTTTTCATCGTAAAAATAGTAAATACGGTTCTATAAGATTTAAAACTTTCTTTACCAAAGTTTCCAGTTAACAGTCGTCTCATCAATTGTGGTACCAGATTGGGGGGGGGGGGTGATATGAGATATTTTTGTACGCTATAATAGGGCGAGACTTTATACGTATTTATTACATGACTGGTCACCCATTTATTGAAGTGAGGTTCAAGGATCGTTTTAATCAATAGGCCAAGCATGGCGAGGTAAATGAACAAAAGTTTGTACGAAGGGTATGCAATCGGTTCACAATAAATCGCATCAACCATGCCAATATTGAAGCCAGTTTCTCATGCTCGTGGTGTATCTCGTGATTTGATCGACACACCCCTCGAATAGTGAAGTCCCTGACACTAGTATTGACTTGGCTAGTTGTCATTTTCGAGGTTGTTTGCATTATGAATTGTAATCTATGCTAACTTGAACTCAATTAGACAAACGAAAATAGAGTTATGAATGGTAATAATCACCAATGGAAATGATGATAACTTTTATTTACCCAGTGTAGCAACTTGTACATTTTAATGGATATATAGGGGAGAGTGGGGCGAGTTCGCTCCAAGAGCTGTCTTTTTTTGGCAGGAATGTCGGGCTTAAATAAAGGCCTGGCCTAGCTAATACCTACCTAATATCACACGGTTTTAAAGGGCGAATTTGCCACATCCCGAGGCAAGTTCGCCCGTTAGGCGGGCGAGTTAGCCCATGAGGAAAAACAGTGAAAATGAAACGAATGACGGGTTCAAAGACAAAAATTATTGTTTTATGTTAGTACAGAAACAACTACTACTATATATTATTTTTGATAATCTATAAAAAGTTTCATGATTGAGCACCAATTTACCGACATATTATTATGTCACAGTCAGTAAATTGGTGCTAAATCATTATGCCATGTATAAAGGACATTTTTGTAGGGCTATATAGGCCTAGGGCGAACCTGCCCCGTCGCAACGGGGGCGAAGTTGCCCCACGGGCATTCATATTCCTTCGTCTTGTTTTAAGCAAAATGAACAACTTATGTTGATGTATAAATTGCATATTTCAGTGAGCAAATATCACACCTTTCTTACGACATAACTTACTATATCTGCATTCACGAGTGTCTATAGAGAAATTCAAGAAATCTGAAATATTTCTTTGTTTACTCATATGGCCTCGAAACGGATATGTCGCCATAAGTTGTTTTTTTATTCCGAGCAAATGACCTATATAGCCCCGGGCTATATTACCCATACGGATAGGTTGTCATTACATCGTTAACAAAGCTTATATCAAATCACAGCTCTCCCCTACTCATAGGAAAATCATGCAGGGGTGTCTTTAAAAGTGGAAAAGACACTTACAAAATGGGCTCCTGGGGGGGGGGGGGGGAGAACCACTCCCATACCACTGTCCGACATCATAATGCATACATGCAACGTTGCTGTATCCAAGATGAAAATATATATTCTTTGGATCATGTAGAAAGGAATGCAAGGCAGAAAGGTCTGATTATTTAAGGGGCTGTGGGACGGAGTGATGAGGCCTCAGGCCCATGATTTTCATTAATCGTGTACAAAAAAAATGAAATTGTGATTCTATGCATGTTCAGTCCTAGTCGGTTCATGTATTGATTTGCGAGTAAGGGAATAGAACGAGTGAAATTTGCATCTAATTGGCCTACTAAATGTTATGAGAACATTTGCACCTCTGGAAAGCAACCATATTTCAGTTTATTATTTTGGGAACCAGAATATATTTTGTTCACTTGATACAATATTTGCTTTGTTACTGCACTTTCTGACAGAAAGATATTCTAACTTACACTATAATAATGCTGTTTGTATCACGTTGTTTAAGCCCTTAACTTTAACAACTAATGTTTAAAGTTTTAAACAGGTTGTTTTGCGTTTTGTTTTGTTTTGTTTAAATGTGTAATTACATCATAGTTATTTGGAGTAAATATTATAGTGGCGTAAATCCGATCCGAGCAGTGGGGGATGCTGTTACTAAAATTGTGTGTGCCCCCCCCCCCCCACGTCAAGGCTACCCAGGACCAAAATCCAATTGAAACCAGTTGGATTTCCAACTGGTTTCAATTGGTTTCAACTGGTTTCAATTGGTTTTAACTGGAATATAACAATTTCCAGTTGAAACCAATTGAAACCAGTTGGGCAACTGGAAATCCTAACTGGAACCCGTTGGGCAACTGGAATAACTGGAACCAGACTTTGGGTAACTGGAAATGACTTCCAACTGGAAATGATTTCTAACTGGAACCAGTTGGGTAACTGGAAATCCTAACTGGAACCAGTTGGGTAACTGGAAATGACTTCCAACTGGAAATGATTTCTAACTGGAACCAGTTGGGTAACTGGAAATCCTAACTGGAACCAGTTGGGTAACTGGAAATGACTTCCAACTGGAAATGATTTCTAACTGGAACCAGTTGGGTAACTGGAAATCCTAACTGGAACCAGTTGGGTAACTGGAAATGACTTCCAACTGGAAATTATTTCTAACTGGAACCAGTTGGGTAACTGGAAATCCTAACTGGAACCAGTTGGGTAACTGGAAATGACTTCCAACTGGAAATGATTTCTAACTGGAACCAGTTGGGTAACTGGAAATCCTAACTGGAACCAGTTGGGTAACTGGAAATCCTAACTGGATCCAGTTGGGTAACTGGAAATGACTTCCAATTGGTTTCCAATTGGAAATTTTCCAGTTACCCAACTGGTTCCAATTGAAACCAGTTAATTTGCATATTATCTGCCAATGTGCACAGATTAATGTTTTATGTGATTCATCATCATTTAAAATGTATCTATTTAATTATTTTCTATTTCAAGTACCATACTTGTTTCAGATAAGTGTTTAGAATGCTTAGCAGTGAAAAGCATGTTCATAAATGTCATAGATTATAATTAAAACAGATTATAAGATAATTAGTACACCACTAACTGTTACCAAATTACATCAAATACAAATACATATATTTGAAGATCTTTCATGTAATATATATATACATTATGAAAGTCTATTTATCAATGCCCTTTACATTGGTATTATAGACATATAGCACTGCTTCTTTGTTGGCATGAGCAATAGTTAGTGCAAAATCTAATCAATTTGTAACTAATTAAGTCATTCCAACTGGAAGTTCCAATTGGATCCAGTTGGAAACCAATTAGATTCAACTGGTTCCAGTTGAAACCAGTTGCCTCCAATTGGTTTCAACTGGAACCAATTGAAACCAGTTACATCCAATTGGATTCAACTGGTTTTAATAGGGAAATTGGAACAACTGGAACCAATTGAAACCAGTTGCCAACTGGTTGCTTAATTGTTTTCAACTGGAACCAATTGAAACCAATTGCCAACTGGTTCCAGTTGCCCAATTGGTTTTAACTGGAACCAGTTGGCAACTGGTTTCAATTGGTTCCAGTTGTTCCAATTTCCCTATTGAAACCAGTTGGCCAACTGGTTTCAATTGGTTTTGCTCTAATTGGTTTCAACTGGATTTTGGTCCTGGGTATGTATATGTGCATGAAAAGGGTTCATAATACTACCATCTATCACTTCCGATTGCTGATGTAATGGTTTTGTTGTGATACAAACTAGTTTGGCTGACCATGCGAGCGACCAAATTTTCAGTAGTTGCTAGACTGAAGGGTGTCCCAAAAACTTTTTCCCAAGGTTGGGTAAGTATATATGTATGGGGAGGGGGGCTAAAAGCTTGCAGCGAGCGTATAATGAGCGAAAGTTGAAACAGATGCAAATGCAAAGGAAATGCAGAAAGTGAAGAGATAATCCTTTTACATGTTTAATTCATATTTAGAAATGATGCATCATTCAAATTCTAAACAAAATTTCATTCACATTTACAGTTGTAACAATATCAGCAAAAAAAAGTTAAATGGGTTCCTTGTACATAATAAGCTACCATAAACAAAAATAAGGGCAGCTATATAGCATTTGAAATATTAGACGAACTTTTTTATTTTCATTACGGTTCTAGATTCTAACATATTGTTGAATTAAACAGAGTGGACAATGGACATCTGGTTAAAATCGGGATATTGACAGAACAAGTTATACTTTTATCGGGCAAAAAGGTCATCCAATTTCAAATTGGCCTTCTTTTTGACGGAAACTAGCTTATCAAAGCCTTAAAATGGCAAAATTGAAAAATTGAAAAAAAAAATCTAATTTTTTCGGCGTCAGTATTATTATTTCTTGCAATCGGAAGTAGTCCACCTCTTTCTTGGTAGAGTGTAATACCACAAAATAACAATTGGTTAAGTGGTATACCACACTTTACACACGGATGTTGATTTTGGCGTGATTATAGCGGCATATAGGTCTGTATGATCATGACAATCGTATATATTTGTAGAATGTATGTTCATGTATATGATCGAGGTTTCAGTGCTGATTTGTTTGTCTACATGTTGGTAGTTTGTTTTCACGGATGAAATTACAAAGAATCACACTATATATATGAAAAAAACACTTTATAAAAAGAGCACAAATATTCATCTTCAGATGAGACATCCCATGGTGAGAAGATGACTAATGATTGTAGAATTTTTGGAAGTCAATTTAATTAGTTTCTCCGACACGGGATTGTTATTATTGCAATACGATTTGTAGCACTTTCTTCGTTTGTTGCAAAGTCGAATGAAAGGTATCTTTAACAATACAAACTCAGAAAAAGTAATCGATTTTGGAAAAGGGGGCATCTTTAAGTAAGCCCGTGGGACTAATTGGGATTCAAAATTACAAATACGTTTACAAAAAGACAAAATGATTCCCAAAAATACAATTTCTGGTGGGATGACAAACTGACAAATGTGAATACATATGATTTATCGTTCAAACTGAGCACAGTGCGTTAGTTCATTATTCATGTATCAATCAGTTTGTGATTATTACTATAATATATTATTCCCTACATAGGCCTTGTATTGAACAAGTTTGAGAAAGCGCCTAACAAATTTCGGACATGACCTGCATTTATTATAGCCCCGGAAATAACGTACAAAGCGCATAGGCAGATCCGGGGGCAATATTGAACTTAAAATATATAACATTAAAGTCAAAATTTGATTTGTCAGGTACCTATTATTTTCCTGTGTTCAATAAAGTTCAAATTGTCAAAACGTGTCAGCTAGCGCTGCACGCTCGCATTTTGATTGGTGAATTATCTCAATAATTAATTCATAAGAAACGACTTAAAATCCCAATTTCATGACAGTTTATCAAAAATTTCGGCTCGCGATTTGCGCTCGCATTGATTGTTGAAAATAAGTTTAATTTCGTTTATTTCAATTTTCAACATATTAAATCATATTAACATATTTCCTCATGCATCTTATTCATTATTACAAAAGTGTTTTAAATGTCCAGTTTTCAGGCCTAATATTAACAGATTTCGGGCTCTCATTAGGCTTATTAGATTAATAAATAAGATATTAATCTAAAAATCAAATTGTCCCTCTTTTCAGAATGGAATATCGACAAGTTTCATCTCGCAATTAGGAAGAGAAATAGGAAGATAGCCATCATTTTCATATGATGACATAAATTTCTTAGAATGTCCCTTTCCTATGTCAAAACTCAAAGTAATAATAATGAAACATATCAGCTCTTTTTTAACTGTAATCCATATCAAATATTTTAAGCTTGCACTTCGTTGTCGCTTTATTTATTTTCATGATAAAAAAGGTATGTAGAATGCCCAGATTCTAGGTCGAAATAGGAAACACCCCGCGCATGTTTATTCAATTACGCAGCTTGTTCTCTATTTAAATCATGATCCACTTTCAGATCACAATATAAAAACAATTCTGCTCGTGTTTTGCGCTGGCAATATTAATATAGGAAGATTTCCAATTACTCATAATTTTCATGATTTACAAAACATGAATAGAGTGTCCCATTTTTAGGTGTAAGTCACAAATTTTTCCACTCGCGCTTCGCGCTCGCATCAATTGTTTAGTTATAGACTTATCCCATTCATGTTTACTAAAAGTGCTTAGAATTTCCATCTTTATGTAGAAATGTCAAAATTTTCAGCTCGGCTAACTGCAAGCAGCCGTTAACAGATCCTTTTTGGTCAGATCAAAGCGTATATTAAAAATTTCTGCTCGCGCTTCGTGCTCGCAGTAATTATTTAATTGGATGCACATCTCGTTTTAAGATCACAAACATTGCCCAGAATGTTTAAATTTTAGGACAAAATACATGAAGTAAAAAAATAGCTCGCGCTTCACGCTCGCACTATTTCAATTAGGCTTATGTGATTATTGTATATTTATGTTGATTTATAATGAATGAAGCTTACTATAGTGACAATAAGGACTGCCCCTTCAAAGAAACAAACAAAAATCAACTTCGTGCGGCCGATTGGGGAAAATGTGGCTGGAAAAAAATCCGCCCCCCCCCCCCTTATTGGCGAAGGCTGGATCCGCCCCTGCAAAGCGGAAGCGTTCGGACAGGGACACATGTTATCAACAGATAAAAAGCTTTTGCGTGATTGTTATTATACAGCTATTACAGTGCATTATTCTAGTCCACCACACTCACCAAGATATGACTTGTCGTGTTAGCAGAATTGAATACATTTCCTCCGAACACGGATGCATTTTCTTAATTCAAACTCAATCTGTTGATATTTCATTATATTTAACACAATAGTAAATGTGTATGTTTCAAGGTAAACATTTTAGTTTTATATACTGAAATTAACAATGAACCGTGATATCTGATCCGACTGACGTCAGCTGTAATATTATCACTTCCAAAGGACAGCCAGAGCATTATGAAATACATGTGACAAATGGTGTAAATTTACTGGTAGTCATCCTCACTCTTTTGTTGTCTAGGGTTGCTAGGACTTTGTGAATGGCACCAAATAATATCATAAACCCGCTATAATAATGTGCATTGGATCCGCCCTGTTTTTATGACGTATATTGCGGAGAAGAGCAAGTTGGGTACAGCAAGTCTACTAACTTAGCCCAAGACAATATGAAATATAATGTTTAGAGATTGTGAATATTGTTGAAATATCAGTTTCATGTTGATGAATCATATACTAGAAACTATATCATGTAGGGCCTATATTCATCTCTCGACCACTTCATAAATATAAGTATAATCGACGTTGTCCACTTTGACTTCGTTGCCATTTATATTGGGGCCTATTATTACTGATAGAAAGTACATTGACTTTTAAAAAGTTATCAATAATTACCTTGACATGCAGAAATGTCTTTATTAACTTTCAAGGAACGCCTGTTTTCGCATCATGTCGTTTGATGATTAATTCGGATTCATTAATTCTTTCAGAAGCAAAATAATTCCACGAGATAAATTCTTGAATAAATCAAATTAATTCTAAAATAAACTACAGTTAAAATGACTAGATGAAATAAACCTGTGTTAAAACTGACACCAATTACGCCTTTAGTAATTAAAATCACACCCTATATTATGAACATAATACCAAATATTATTGTGTTAATTATAAAACATTATATAAAACAGCGAGTGTTGAACCAACACTGCAAAATTAATGTAGTACCGGAGTATTACATTTACTGGTGATTTCATGTATTTTTAAAGAACCGTTTTGCTGCTATTTTAGTCATATAGATTTTTTTTTCAAATTTGACTAGAACTCAGTCATTTATGTCAAGAAAACATTGATATACATGTATATTTAGTTTGTTTAAGAGTACAGTGATTGCGTGATATCTGCTATCTTCCGAACATACTATACTTTCATCGAAAAGGGTCAGAGATCCTTGGCACTTGGAAGTTATTTGAATACAAGTTTTTAGTTAAATTTGAATTAGTTGCCTTGCGGTGAGAACTGTGCACGCCTATCATGGTCACACTCAATACACTCCGCTAAATAGTTTTCTTCTATATATTAAGTAAATATGATTCATTGTGAAATTTTGTTTTCACGGTTTTTTTTTTGCTTGGAATCACGCGTTCCAACCATTCTTAAACAATATTTGCATTCAACTATTAAATAGTACCGACCTCGATCGTTTGCACTTTTTCGTCGAAACATGTGACCTATTAAGTATTTCATTTTGACCCACAGGCGCGTCTCCAAAAAGAAAAAAAGTAGAAGAGGGAGAAAATGGACAAAGCTGTATTGTTTTTCCTTTTTTTGGTCAAAAGAATAAAAACCTAAACGAGACGTTCTTCTCTCTCTCTATATACAAAATTTGGCGTCCGCGCTCTGCGCTTTATCCCCCCCCCCCCCCCCTCCCCGGCTATGGGACTCGTGTATTTCTTGCCAGATATTATAAAGAATACATTAATGCTAAGTATAAAAAATATTTTTTTTATTGCATTGACACAAGATTTCCGCTCTTCTGATCTGTGGGTAAACACTACCGCCACTTCCTGAGTTCGCATATTATGCTATTTTTTCTTTTCAGCAAGCACTTTTTGGCAAGTGTCTGCTTTAAGGGCAGGTATAAAATTCGTGCCGTGCTATACGCAAAAGTACACAAGATGAAACTTTATTCCATATCTCTGCACATTAATTGTATCCCCGAACAGAGTTTGGAGGATACTATGGATTTGGCCTCGTCGCGCCGCGTCCGCCTCCGCAGAGATTTCCTTGTGACCGCTCTATCAGCTGCATTTCTTCTCCGATCATCTTCAAATTTGGCATGAAGGTCGAGTATGGTATAGCGTAGCCGCCTATCGATTTTGGTGTGGGCGGAGACATCGTTGCCATGGCAACAAGAGTTTTTGTGGAAATAGCAGAGATGTCCTTGTGAGCGCTCTACCAGCTGCATTTCTTCTCTGATCATCTTTTAATGTGGCATGAAGGTCCATTATGGTAAAGCAAAGCCGCCTATTGATTTTGGTGTAGGCGGAGACATTGTTGCCATGGTAACAAGAGTTTTTGTCGAGACTGAGGGATCCAAACGTCGTCCGTCCGTCCGTCACAAACCTTATGACACAATATAACTCCACAACCGTAAGTCACTTATCAACCAAACTTGGATGGTAGATGGACTTGGGGGACCTGCATGTAATGCTGCAGTCAGAGGTCACATGGTAAGGTCAAAGGTTATTTTCAGGTCAACGTTACAGTTTACATGCAAGACTATCATATGAGACCTAACTCCGCAACCCTATGTCACTTTTCAACCAAACTTGGATGGTAGATAGACTTGGGGGAACTGCATGTTATGCTGCAGTTGGAGGTCACATGGCAAGGCCAAAGGTCATTTTCAGGTCAACGTTAACGTTTACATGCAGGACTCTCGTATGACACCTAACTCCGCAACCGTAAGTCACTTTTCAACCAAACTTAGATGGTAGATGGACTTGGAGGACCTGCATGTTATGTTGCAGTCGGAGGTCACATGGTAAGGTCAGAGGTCATTTTCAGGTCAACGTTAAAGTTTACATGCAAGACTCTCTTATGACAGCTAACTCTGCAACCGTAAGTCACTTTTCAACCAAACTTGGATGGTAGATGGATTTGGGGGACCGTCATGTTATGCTGCAGTCGGAGGTCACATGTTAAGGTCAAAGGTCATTTTCAGGTCAACGTTAAAGTTTACATGCAAGACTCTCTTATGACACCTAACTCCGCAACCGTAAGTCACTTTTCAACCAAACTTGGATGTTAGATTGACTTGGGGGACCTGCATGTTATGCTGCAGTCAGAGGTCACATGGTAAGGTCAAAGGTCATTTTCAGGTCAACGTTGAAGTTTACATGCAAGACTCTCTTTCTCCGCAACCGTAAGTCACTTTTCAACCACACTTGGATGGTAGATGGGCTTGGGGGACCTGCATGCTAAGGTAATTGTCGCCATGATAATTGCATTTATTCGTCAAATTTCTGTGTGAGCTCTATACAGTGCGTCCCACAAAAAAACGAAACCGAGATTTAGCGATGATTTATCATAACTTAATCATAAATACAATAGACAAATGACCTATCAATGTAAAGCTTAGAATCTCCTCTTTCATCTGATATTACTTAGATTATTCCTCATTCACGCATGAGTGAGCAAAAACAATTTGAAGAAAGGATACCAAAAAGTCATTTGGCGGGGGTATCTGAATTTCAGAAAGAAAATCACATGCCTAACAAGTTCAATATCTGCTCTTTTATTTGATACCTTAATCACAAGAAATGGTCAAGAAATAAAAAAGTTATGTTCCCTCGAAACAATGCTTGTATTTCCATAATTTCATTAAATAAACGTGTTTTCACCGGTTTCCCACAGAAGCTATCGCACGGTTAACAAAAGACTTAATGCATGGCTGATCGTCAACAAAACGGAGTGTCGAGTGAGTTTGAACGCGAGCCTGTAAAACCTCTTCATTTTATGAAATTATTGAAATTCAAGCCTTATTTCAAATGAACCAGAACTTTTTCTGTAATTGAGGTATCAAATTAAAGAGCAGATATTGAACTTTTCGAAAATGTGGTTTTCTTTTTGAAACCCAGATACAGCCCGCCAAATGACTTTTTGGTATCCCCTCTTCAAATTGTTTTTGCTCACTCATGCGTGAATAAGAAATAATCTAAGTAATTTCAGATGAAAGAGGAGATTCTAAGCTGTACAAAGGTAGGTCATTTGTCTATTGTATTTGTGATTAAGCTATGATAAATCATCGCTAAATCTCGGTTTCGTTTTTTGTGGGACGCATTGTATATCGCAATGACGGATGACCCGGTGGGTTCGGGGGATGCATGTGCTCGGCTGCGCGACCCGCCGAGCATCTCTAGTTTCCTATGGTATGTTTTGCGTCATTATTTTGAAATTTTGAATATCACTCAAGTTTCTTAATCAAACAAAATGAATCGCTTATCATTTTTTATGAGCGAAATTACACACATTTTGTCTCCTTTTTCAAAATACATCACAGAGGTTTTTGTGCTTTGCGTGCATAGGAAAGGAAAAATTCCTCTCCTTGTATCATCCCTTTCCCATTTTAGCTCTTTTTTTATTCGCAATCGAGTTTTTTATAATATAAGAAAAATCAAAATGAATAAGAGCAAATTTCAGGTTTCAGAGCATTTTCGAAATTTCAAAGCTTCAGCACTGTTCACGGGAAGGAATATCTCCTCCCTGCACGTCTTCTACTCTCTAAGTAATGTGCAATAAAAATTACTATCAAATCTGATCTGGCCAAGGCAGGCATAGTACCAAAGTTGGCATTTTATACTACTAAATGAATGCGCTTTTCTGTTCTCAACTTTTTTATAAAACGTTTTAGCTTCTCTGCTTCGCGTGGGAAGAGGTATTATTTCAAATTCCTTATTTTTTTCCATTTTGGGGTGAAAATAATTTCTTTCGAAAACAATGTTTATTTAATCATAGCAAGTAAATTGAATTCGAGCTGATAAGGGTACTAGAGACGCAAGAGACGTCTTCTTTTGATTTGAATTTAATGCGACACCGGAAACCCCCCCCCCCCCCTCCCTATACACCTTCCCACTAGGGAGCGCGCTTCCCGCGTTCTGTAAGTGTTCGCCCGCTTTGCGCGCACTTACCGCCCTCTCCAAAATTAAATCGTGGCTACGCGGTTGTCGACCCAATATGTCTAGAACCGTAAAAGGTCCATGCTAGAACAGAACTAAAGACAAAACAAACAAAAGTAAATTCTCGAAAACGAAATTAAAGAAATATCAGAAATGCAGACTTATCTGCTTATTGGAACTATGAATTTTCAAAGCCTTTTATAAGATATAAAAATAATGGTATATTTTTGTAATACAATAAGGAGTGTAATTGTTATGTTTACAATAATAAATAAAACTACCATTTCCCGCGAAATTGTTATCTGGTGAATCCTGAATTCTTACACGTTCTTTCTGTTTTATATAGATGTAATTATGATTTACAGTTTGATTTATTTGTTTATTTCAATAAAAATGTAAAGTGACATCTTTATAACATGAACTTTTTACAAAGATTGGATCAGTTTTTAATATTCTATTTCATTGTGATGTTGTTTATAATCTCTTTCTAGCCCCATGTATCAACGATACCCTTCGTTGTCCTATAAGCAGAGCATGTTACTCACCTCAAGCGGTATGTGATTCTTACGACGATTGTGGCACTGGTTTTGATGAAATGGAATGCACAAATTTAGGTAAAGTATAGAATAGATACAAGAGACAAAATTTATCATGATTATATGATTTGTTAGCCGGAAAACGCGCCTTCACGTAATTTACGACAATCTTGTCAGTTCCGATTATTTATTAGAACATATTTATTCAGGTACAAAAGATCAGCATAAAACTGTTTTTCATCAATGACCTGATGAAAAATTTTCAGTGGTAATCGCCTAGTCTTCACATTATTTTTGCAGTGATTTGTATGACCATAATATATTTTCCGCGCCACTATATAAAGGCATTCATTTTTGTCTCGCCCACCAGAGGTAAAGGCGAGACTTAGGGATCCAAATGTCGTCAGTCGTCCGTCCGTCACAAACCTAATGACACATAACTCCACAACCGTAAGTCGCTTTTCGACCAAACTTGGATGGTAGATGGACTTGGGGAACCTGCATGTTAGGCTGCAGTCGGAGGTCACAGGTCATTTTCAGGTCAACGTTAAAGTTTACAAGCAAGACTTTCTTATGACACCTAACTCTGCAACCGGAAGTCGCTTTTCAACCAAACTTGGATGGTAGGTGAACTTGGGGACCTGCATGTTATGCTGCAGTTGAAGGTCACATGATAAGGTCAAAGGTCATTTTAGGTCAATGTTAAAGTTTACATGCAAGAGTCTCTTATATGACACCTAACTCCGGAACCGTAAGTCACTTTTCAACCAAACTTGGATGGTAGATGGACTTGGGGGACCTGCATGTTATGCTGCAGTCGGAGGTCACATGGTAAGGTCAAAGGTCATGTTTAGGTCAATGTTAAAGTTTTACATGCAAGACTCTCTTATGACACCCAACTCCGCAACCGTAAGTCACTTTTCAACCAAACTTGGATGGTAGATGGACTTGGGGGACCTGCATGTTATGCTGCAGTCGGAGGTCACATGGTAAGCCAAATGTCATTTTAAGTCAACGTTAAAGTTTACATGCAAGACTCTCTTATGACACCTAACTCTGCAACCGTATGTCGCTTTTCAACCAAACTTGGATGGTAGATGGACTTGGGGGACCTGCATGTTATGCTGCAGTCGGAGGTCACATGATAAGCCAAAGGTCATTTTTAAGTCAACGTTAAAGTTTACATGCAAGACTCTCTTAAGACACCTAACTCTGCAACCGTAAGTCGCTTTTCAACCAAACTCGGATGGTAGGTGAACTTGGGAGACCTGCATGTTAAACTGCAGTCAGAGGTCACATGATAAGGTCAAAGGTCATTTTTAGGTCAACGTTAAAGTTTACATGCAAGACTCTCTTATGACACCTAACTCCGGAACCGTAAGTCACTTTTCAACCAAACTTGGATGGTAGATGGACTTGGGGGACCTGCATGTTATGCTGCAGTCAGAGGTCACATGGTAAGGTCAAAGGTCATTTTCAGGTCAACATTAAAGTTAACGTGCAAGGCTCTTATGACAAGTGGTATCATCCCAGTCATTTCACAATGAAGTTTCGATACAATTCTGTTGCGTGCCTTCGCAAATCACGATATTTCTGGTTATTTTCATAAGTGGGCGAGACACAAAATCGATTTTGCCTTGTTAAATGATTATTTAGTTTTGTAATTTTTTCACGCTTTACGAAAACCAATGGCAGTGTAATGAGAATCACTGTGTTAATTTATTTGTGAAAAAAATTAGATGGTGTTTTTGGTAAAAGTAGAAACTTATGCTCTACCTTCTCCGACCTTGTCATTTAAAACCCGGTGGAGATAATTACACGAGGTTGTTGTTGATGGTTTGATGTCATGTTAATGGTATAGTTAATGTAAAGCTACCTTTAAATGCTTAATTTGACAGGCGTATAGTCATCTAAACCAATAATAATTAGAAATAGCCGAAGCGAAAGCTAATGGGTCACGCTAAAACAAAGATAAGCTGCAAAAAGCCTCATCTGACCCCCTTGAAAATGAAGACACTTACTGTATACACTTCTGGGGGGGGTACAGGGGAGGGTGTGAGTCCTTGTTCGAAAGGCGTATTTAGCCAAAGTATCTAACGGAAAATTTGAAATGAAAAATTGTTTTAAAAATGTATACAAATTCGACGAATCTTGTTTGTTTCGAGAAGTAAAACTATTTCAAACAATCATGACTGAGCTGAGCTTTATCTCTTTCATCTATAGGGCTCTGCATGAGCCCTTTATTCATGCTAACAAAATACATGAACAGAATTTGAATTCCTTTCGTAAAATTTTACTTCATGGTTGGATTTCAGGGACTGACTGGAACGCAGGGGGGGGGGGGGGGCAAAGGAAGCATAACTCTTAATTACTGATGATTTTGATGTGAATTATTTTCTTATTCAACAGATGACTGCAATCAAACGGTATATTCGGCTTTTGATAGCGATTGCAGTGTAGAAAGGTCAGGCGGGATATACAATTCACTCGGCAGAGACTTCATTTTTGATGGATCGTTTTACTTCGACATACCCTTATTTGATTCAGATTCTCCGATTTGGATTGACAGGGTAAGATACAACAAACCGTTTACATAAGTATTATCGAAAAAAATACACATGATCGACTTTAGGAACGATTTGATTATGAAATGCTAGACTATAAGATCCCAAATCTCCTGACATTTAAAGGCAAATGATTTCATTAATTGTGTCAGAAATTATACATGTAATTGTTAATCGCTAGAATGTTGATAAGCATCTAAAGCCAACGCAATGGCCGTGAAAGTCATTTGGCTTGTCATTTTTCAATTGATCGTAAAGTCATGTCTAACTGAACGAACAACGTTATGACACACTTCCCTGATATCATTTCATACAATAGAAAACGCACAGAAGCATGCTTATCAATGGTGATATCAGAAGAAAAAAAAACAGGACCAAAATGACTTTTAAACACCTTTTGGTTGAATATTCGAATCCTGTTACTGAAAACACGCACACTGCTTTTGCGTTGAATTTAATCCAATATTGATAAATGTATGATTATATATATATATATATATACATATATATGTGTGTGTGTGTGTGTGTGTGTGAGGGTGGTTTGTGAGTGTGAAGACATACTAAATCATTTGCCCATCAGAAAACCCACTTGCATTATTTGCAATATCATATTGTCACGAATAAAATTATTAGCCTATGTCATTGCCATATAATTCCACCTATTCAGTTACCTATTCATCACACTTAACTGGTTTTACCTTTGTAGGGGTTCTTTAACTTTATTTGATAAAGAAATGACATTACACATAATTATATACTATTACTAACATGCAAGATTTAGCAACACGCCCTATCCTTGATTTGGTACACCCCCACCTTGCATGTCACTCGTTATTGAATGCATGTGGCTTTTAAAGGTTATAGTGTAAAAGATATAATAAAATATTTGTTCATATTTCACGAATTTACATCTTTTACTCAATTCGACCGGGTGCCCGATGAAAATAAATCATCAGCGCATATACATCAGCATCTTGTTCACTCGGCAGAGTGAAAATAAAATATCAACGTATATAATGTCTTGTTTATAAACCCCCTTCTCAAGTATGGAATGAGTTGAATATTTCAGGGTATAGTCGATGCCATAAGCTTTCTAATATTCAATTACTAAATCTGTAAAGTGCATGCATGCTCAAAGGTATATTGCAGAGATAGGGCCACGACTGAAAACACATTCAATGACTGCCATACTTCTTTTTTTAGATATTCGATATAATTTACATTACTTACCCTTATCTTTAATCATAGCTATCATCATAGCTTTAATAAGCTTTAACAATTTGAAAAATAACCAAGATTGGTTGTGAATTGTGACTAATTAAACTGATCTGAAAGCCGACTCAAATCCTCCCCCATAAAAAAATAATAAGTGCATGGCACAATTCTGATTCATCACTAGATAATACATGCCACATTGTGCATTTGTCGTGAAGAGTCTGAAATAAAATGTATCCTTTTTGATAATTTTCTGCACTCAAATGCAAATGCTTCCTTTAAAAGTATGCGCATTTCTAAAAAAAAAACACATTTGGGATATGCTGAAAAATTCTAGGATAACATTTGTCTGTCTACAGACAGTAACAAAATTTTAGGAGAAGAACTGAGAGAGTTTGTTAGAAACTCAAAACTTCAACCTGAAAATTTTCATAAAGAATCAAAACTTGAAAAAATATATATAATGGCCACTCCAATTTTTAAGATATGAATTTTAGATGATTCATATTATTGCATCTTCATAGGCGGATCCAGGGGGCGAGGGCCCGCCCCCCCCCCCCTATTGGCGGAGCAAAAAAAATGAAAAAAGGAAAGAAAGGAAAAAAGGGGAAGGGATGGAAAAGAGAAGAGAAAAAAGAAGAGGAGGAAGACGAGTGAATAAAATAAGATAAGGGGAAGACTTGGAAAATAAAAAGAATCTTTCATGTCACTAAAATTTTCGCTCGCGCTTCGCGCTCGCATTGCCTGTTAGGTGAGTTTCATATCTTGTTCAATATGGAGTTTAAATATCAAGTTTGGAAGTCAATATACAAAACAAATTTCACCTCGGAAATCGAACTTTCATTATTTTGTGTGATTTACGAATTGTTTTTAAAAAGTGCTCTGTAAAATGTTAGTTTTATGGTCTAAATATTAACATTTTCTGCTCGTGCTGTGCGCTCGCAAATTTTGATTAATCAGGTACCTATT
The DNA here is from genome assembly GCF_037042905.1 of Lytechinus pictus. Taxonomy (NCBI): domain Eukaryota; kingdom Metazoa; phylum Echinodermata; class Echinoidea; order Temnopleuroida; family Toxopneustidae; genus Lytechinus; species Lytechinus pictus. The sequence continues at coordinate 57,490,392 of NC_087247.1, read as the reverse complement.
ATTTTCGTGTATTCCATAAAGCTTTCAAAATATCCCTTTTCAGGTCTGATTGTTAAAACGTACCAGCTAGCGCTGCACGCTCGCTTTTTGATTGGCGAGTTATGTATGTCTCAATATTGATTATACAACAAACTACTTAAAACCCCCTTTTCATGACAGTTTATCCAAAACAATTCGCGATTTGCGCTCACATTAATGGTTTAAATATATTAACTTGATGCATCCTATTTATAATTGCAAAAGTGCTTTAAATGTCCAGATTTCGCGCCCTCATTAGGCATTTATAAATAAGATATTACTTTAATCATTAAACTGTCCCTTTTGTTGGATCTTAGCACTAGCAAAGAGAAATATAGGAAGATAGTCATCATTTTCATATGCATGTTTCCACTCTTCCCGAAATTAAAAAATTCCAGGAAATTTCGGGAAATCCGAAATTTACAATTAAACAACAATTAAACGTAGCAACTATTTATATTCAGGTTATATTTAAATAATCTTTTACCTCCAATAGCTCGAGATTTTCCGCTCGCGCTCCGCGCTCGCTTTTTGTATTTTTTTTCCTATTTCTTAAAGAGGGCGTGAACAAAAAGATGCTAAATTCAATGCTAAATTCCTTGATTTTTGCCACCTGTTTCAGGTCACATGACTAAAGGTCAAAGGTAATTTAGGGTCAATGAACTTTGGCCAAGTTGGGGGTATTTGTTGAATTACCGTCATAACTTTGAAAGTTTATTGGTCTAGTTCATAAAACTTGGACATAAGAGTCATCAAGTATCACTGAACATCTCATGCGAGTTTCAGGTCACATGACCAAAGTCAAAGGTAATTTAAGGTCATTGAACTTTGGTCATTTTAGAGGTACTTATTATATTGCTGTCATAATTTTCAAAGTCTATAGATATAGTGTATAAAATAATAATAATAATAATAATAATAATATAGATATATTTACCCAGGGTAGCCACTTCAGTTTCAAAAACTGTTCTACCAGCAGGCCCTGCTATTATTATTACCCCGGCTTTAGCTAAGCTGCCTAGGCGCTCAAGCATAAAATGTGGATATTGGGGTAATCAAGTATCACTGACAAGTTTTAGGTCACATGATCAAGGTCAAATATCAATGAACATAGTATTGTATCATTATGTGAATGGTGTTTTTTGTGAATAATTATTTTATAGTAGTTTTCAAAGTCAGCACTGCTGCTACATGTATATTGAATCGCATGATGCAGGTGAGACCGCCAAAGGCATTCCACTTGTGAGGTCTAAATCTCGATTTTTCCCCTCTCGCATCAATTGTTTAGTTATATACCTATCCTGTTCACGATTACAAAAATTGATTAAAATTTTAAATTCTTTATGTAGAAATGTCACAAATTTTCAGCTCGCGCTTAGATCTCGCACTATTTGATTGTTGAAGTATGTAATGTCTTCATGGCTAAGTGCAAGCAGTCCTTAACATGTACCTTTTTGATCAGTTCAAAACGTATATAACAATTTTCTGCTCGCGCCCTGCGCTCGCATTATTTATGTAAGGAAGATCCCCACTTACTCATCCTTTTCATGATTTACAAAACTTAAATAGAGTGCCTCGTTAAGTAGGTCTAAATCTCGAAATTTTCAGCTCGCGCTTTGCGCTCGCATCAATTGTTTAGTTATATACCTATTCTGTTTAAATAACAAGTGCTTAGAATTTCCATTCCTTAGGTAAAAATGTCAAAAAATTTCAGCTCGCGCTTCGCGCTCGCATTATTTGATTTTTAAAATACGTAACGTCTTCATGGCTAACTGCAAACAGTCTTTAACAGTACCTTTTCCATCAGTTCATTTCTGCTCGCGCTTCATGTTCGTAGTAATTATTCATTTGCATACACATCTTTATCAGGAAACATTGCCCAGAATTATCAAACATTTTAGGAAAAAATACATAAAATTTCCAAAAATGTTATTATATATTATTCCCAATGTTATTATATATTATGTTTGTTCATAAGAATAAAGCTAAGAAGTGATTATTAGGATAGGACTACCCCTTCAAAGAAACCAAAAATCCCGGCAAAAATCATCCCCGAGCGGCCGATCGGGGAAAATATGACTGAAAAAAAAATTCCGCCCCCCCCCCCCCGATTGGCGGAGGATGGATCCGCCCCTGCATCTTTACCATATTTTGGACGGGGATTTCGATTAAAGCTTTGCATTAAAAAGTTAAATCAAACTCTAAATCTCAATTTGCTGTGAACAGCCAAATTTTCAGATATTTATTCTATAAAACACATTTCACACACTGGCGGATCCACACTGTTAAAAATAACTCAAACAACGCTGTTTACCATGTTTACTATCTTGAACAACAAAGTTTAAATTCAAATAGTTAATTATCAATAATTTAAGCATGGTTGTTTAAGATTTTAAACACTTGTTTAAACTGTTTAAACAACTACTGTGCGATTCACATAGTAAACAGTGCAGGGGGCACAACCAGTCCGTGCCTTCTCCATTTGAAGGGCACAATTACAACAGTTAAAACAGAAATGTGCCTCCCCTTTGGAAAATCCTGGATATGCCCCTGCTTTCACGTATGATTTCATTTATTTAGGTGTATCTCAATTGGGGGATTGCAAGTCCAGATATTCCTCAACCTACAAATTTAACACAACAAGGATGGTTTATGCTACGTCTTTCATCAGTCAATTTTAACCTTTCTGATGTTATAAATAGAACTGAACTAGATGTTGTTACTCTTGAATTAACGCCAGATGTAAGTACTTTATCCTTTGTACTATAATTTGTTTAATCTAATAAAAGTGATTGGTTTTCGAGAAATCTATACCGAATCGTATACAAAATATAAACGCCATACTTTATTAAGCAATACAAGGGCTTGTAGTTAAAAAAAATCAAGCAATTCAACTAACTAGAGTCTTTGTAAATGTGACTGAATACTTATTAAATTATATCCAAGGCATGGTCAAATTTATTCATCATTGTGTGTGAAGTCTTGACACATAAATCTCATCTCAATCTTGGGCTGAAATGTGAAAATAAAATATAGCAGTAACAGCATTATTATATGTTAAACTCGGAGGGTTACGTTCGTTTTTCCGAATTTTCGTAATTCCGATGATTCGTAATTTCGAAGGTTCGTTAATCCGAAAATGAAATAAGGTTCGTTTATCCGAAAAAATGAAATAATCTGTGGCGAAGCCTGGAAAACAGGAAGGGCAAGCGTGGTGGATGGTGTGTGTGTGGGGCGGGGGCTAGAAACACCGTTGCTGTTCAATTTTTATGAGGGGGCGGGCGGCGGTATACATATTTTTGTTTGGGGTTCAAAGCCAAAAAAGGCACTTATAATTATGTAAAAATTTGTATTTTGGTGCAAACAGACATTATCACCATGAGAATATCATCTGCGTGAAGTCGTTTTGTATTTTGTAGTAAGTTGTAGTTGAGGAAAGCTGGTGGCTGTTTTACCCCGCCCCCAGCCAAAAAGGCATGAAAGGGGATCGATGTTCCTATTTGAGGTCTTAATCGCTCCTATTTTGGTCCAAACAATCCCCAACCACCCACCCACAACCCCCCCCCCCCCCACGCCTGCGTATAGAGCGATTTTTTTTTTAGGTTTGTAAGTGATAAACATGTAGAACGGATCTTTTAGTAGAAATTTAGAACTTGGACAAAACAATTCAAAATGTATCAATACTCCCCTAGCGAAATTGACGAAATTGAACTAGCTTCCTATAAAGCCTATGATCACCCCTCTGAAAGAATTCTGCGTACGTAAACGCCCCTGGTATAACGGTAGATCAGACCCTTCCCACAGGGGCGGTGGAACCGGGGTGGCAGGGGGCACTGTGTCCCCCAAACAAAAATACGTTCCGCCGCCTCTGCCTTCCCATCCATCCTCGTATGTTTTCCCGGCTTCGCCACTGATTTCATTTATCGGATTAAGGAACCTTCAGAATAACGAACCTTATTTCATTTTACGATTAATGAACCTTATTTCTTTTTGGGACAGTACGAACCTTCGGAATAACCCTACAAATGTTGGGATTAACGAACCCTCTTTCGTTTTCGGATTGACGAACATCGATATAGGCAATTTACGTGTTTCGGAATAACGAACCTTCGGAATTACGAACTGTAACCAATGTCTGTCTTACCACGATGCATAATGGTTTACACTTACACTATAGGACGTCGGTCGACAAGTAGAGAAGAAGTTTCGAGTGCCCTTGGAAGTTAACCAATCTGAAGTTGACGCTTTTGAGGTAGTATTAACCTATGTAATAGATGCACAACCCAGTGATGAAACTCCTTACACAGTTCCAGAGTTTCTCGATCCTGGTATTGTAGAATTAGAATTTGTCAGGTAAGCAATAATCCTATAGTAATAAACTACATAAGTGCGTGTATTTGAAAGATTTATAGGATGTGACTAATGATTTATCCCTCATTTAAATATCAAGTTCTCAGAAAAGGGGAATATGAATTTAATTGAATTTTATTGGATTTCCACAATCAAAATAAAAGTGTGCAAAGTTAGCATATTATAATACAGTAGAGGGATAACAAAAATAAAATTACTTATCTAGGTTATCCCCTTACAAACAACAAGTACACATGCACATATAAAATTAAACATTTCAATGTAATAAAATAATGAATTTCACTAGTAAATAATTTACAATTAACCATAATCAAGTACACGCTCACCCAAACGCACACACTCACACACTTTATACACTTACATGTCCTTTTGAATGAGTTCAAAGTTGGTTTTTCTCTTATAATTTCTTCAATAGTGTTCCATATTTCTGGACCTTTAAAGAAAATAGAAAATGTTGAGCTGTTTGTTCTTGTTTGGGGAAAATGATATTTGCTGGATGATCTTGTATCATAATTGTGAAAATCAGAATTAAATTGAAAATATTTTGAAATTTGAATATAAATTTTATTTCTGCAACAAAGATACATACAAATTCCAATATTATAGAGATTTTAAGTCATAAATATTCAAAATCTGTAATTGAGAAAAAATTGGTTTCGAGTGGGCAAGATACGACGATTTTTCTGCAATAAGAAAAGTCTGTTTATATATGAAGTATTTTGATTACACCAGGCAATGTTACAATAATTTAGATAAGGTAGAATAATAGCACTATATGTAGTCATCAATATGAATTTGGGCAAGAATCGTAATCTGTTGATAACAGTGTTGTAGTGCCTTGATGCTCGGCCTTGGCCTTAAGGTGCCTTAAGGCCTACTTTTTCAAAGCCTTGGCCTTGAACATTCGAGCCTTGGCCTTGAGAGGGTCTTGGCCTTAGCCTTGTGGATTTTTAGCCTTTAAATTTTCAAGGCATTTTCAAGGCTTTTTCAAGGCATTTTATATTTTGTAATTTCATTTGTTTTTATATAAGTAATTATAAATGTTTCAATTGTACTGTATATTTAATGACACAAATGGTCAATACTACCAGTCAGCAGTAGCAGTAGCTGCAGCAGTAGTGAGTGTACTAACAGTGCCATCAATTGTAATTATCACCGTTTTCAAGAATTATCATCACATATGTAACAAAGAAAACAGCAGTGATGAAAAATAACATTATTTGGTAATGTGTTGTAATCATGACTAATGATGATAAAGAAAATATTAATAATAATGATGGCAATAATGATTATGGCAAAGATTATAGTGATTCGATGACAGGAATAATTCTGACAGATCTGACTGCAATCTTGACAACAATTTTCATACTTTAAAAATAGCTAACTCTATAGAATGATAACAAGGTTGATTTTTATTCCATTATGATTTTCCTTGTATTATTTTCTTTGGACAACAAGAATGTTTTTAGTCTTGAAAAGATTTGGTAAACTTGAACACAATCTTAAATTTTGTCATATCCAAATAGGTTATGTCAATGGCATGATGAGCCAAAAAAATTGAGGGGCTAAGCATGGTATATAGAGCAAATTTTCTGCCAAAAAAAAAGTTGAGAGCGATTGGAGCGAGCGAGGGAGCAAAAATTTTCACCCTCTTAATATAAGAAAAGCTAATTTTGTGATAGATTGTGACAATATGTTTAGAAAATGATATTTTTCCTTTTCTAAGTTTATTCTTGGTGGTGGAACTTCTTCTTCTCCCTCTCTTTTTTGGTGGGGGGATTTCTGATATGGAATCGGAAGGGGGAGAGAGAGAGAGAGAGGAGAAGGGGGAGAAATATGTGAGAGCGTAAGAAAGATGGGGTGACACATTTGGCTGGCTAGGCATGCAGAATATACTGCAAAATCAGTTAATATGTTGATAGGCAGTATAGTACATCTTTTCTAAATTGTATATATTTTGTTTTGAGTCTAGTGTCTCAGACTGACAAAACAAAGCCAAAAAAATGTTTACTTCTTTTTAATCATATCGTTTGATAGTGAATTTCATTTCACTACAACAGTTTCAAGGAAATAAATAACATATTTGTTTTTGTGTCAGTGTGGTTTAATAGAGAACTCTATTTTACTGTTTCCAGAAATAATTTAGATTTACCCTCACCCAACTAAGGGTATATGGGGTGCACCCTGTTTATTTCATATCCTTTTGAATAAAACTTTAAGATACAAGAAATGAGAATTGAAACTTAAAAGTGGATGTAAGCAGAAAAAAAATCCATGAAAACTGACAAGAGTCCTAAAAATGACTCATTTTCATGTCAGCATTTGATAATTTCAACTTGCGCTTTGTACTCTCTTGCCCCCCCCCCCGAAAATATTTCCTGTAGGAAAAAAAGGCCCATTTTCTATAAACGAAAATGCCCTTTTCTTCCAAATGAAATATGCCCTTTTTCAAAAGGAAATACCTTTTTTATTGTAAAACATAACACAATTTAGGTTCGAAAATCACAAAATTTTGGATCGCGTTCGCGTCAATTATTGTTAAGTGCGGTAGTAATCCTGTTCATGGTTACAAAAATGTTTAAATTGTCCAGTTTTCAGGTTGGAATATCACAAATTTTGGCTTGTGTTCTTCACTCGCATCAATTATTGTTAAGTAAGGTACTCATTCTGTTCCCGTTTACAAAAAACAAATTCTTAGAATGTCCAGTTTTGAGCTTGCACTTTGCGCTCTCATTATTTGATTGGTGAGTTATGTTTTCTATTTATGAGTCACTGAATGCATTCCTTAACACTTTCTTTTCTGTATCAGTATATTAAAAAATTCAGCTCGGGCTGCGCGCTCGCGTTAACTCCTTAGTTAGATACACATCGTTTTCATGAAACAGCTCAGAATATTTAATGTTCATGTCTTGTTACACGAAATGTCCAGAATTTAGATCTCGTGATTCGCGCTGGCAACATCTCGCAAGGATGCCCTTTTAACAGTAATTAGCGCCATAATTGACCAAAAATTGAGTTTTACAAGTTCAGAATTGATTTTTTTTTCAAAACCGCTTGCTCGCTACGCTCTGTCGCAGAAAAGTAAAGCCTAAATCAAAATATCAAACATATCAATTAGAAATCACTTTAAGGCTTTGCTCAACGTAATTTCTACAAAACACACAACTACTTAACGCAGTTGATAATCTTATTTCGATAATATCTGTTTGCACCAAAATGCCAATTTTTTACATATAAGTGCCCTTTTTGGCTTTGACCCCCCCCCCCCCAAAAAAAAAAAGTTCTGCTGCCCATGGTCCAGGGAGTGGAGAAAAACATATGTTGAGAATGGGCATGTCAGGATCAGATGACCGTGGTAATAATAATTGTTGCGATGTAAATCACCTAGAAAAATAATTTATTATATGTACAAAGGTAACTTTTTTTATAATTTCAATATTATGTCTAAATCTATCATGAAATTATTTTTGTTTTACATTTACCAGGGTCAAAATTTTTGCTCGCTCAGTTTGCTCGCTCTCACCTTTTATACAATTTGCCCTGAGTGCCATGTCTGCCGCCTAAGCATTATTGGCTCATTGTTCCATAAATCAAAAGTTTGAAATGCCTTGGCCTTGGCCATGAGGTTTTTAGGCCTTGGCCTTGGCCTTGGGTTTCCATGCCTTGGCCTCGGCCTTGGGTTTCCATGCCTTGGCCTTGGTCTTCAGTTGGGTATTGAAGCCTTGGGCTTTAAAGCCTTGGCCTTGGAGGTTTGGGCCTTGAAAACAACACTGGTTGATAATACCAACTCCTTTGGAAACTTTGTTACAGATGATACCAATATGTTCGTGCCATGTTTATTTGTTATCTATTGTCACCCCTAAAAAGTTAATGAAGATGCTAATGAAATATTTTTATTCCCCATAGTTATATTAAATTGTGTTTTGATGCTTATTTGTAAATATCTTGTATTTTAAAAAAATGTTAAGTACTAGTTTATTTACAGACAACCATTTATCTAAAAGTACCAATTCACGATTTAACTTATCGTTTAGTAACTGTGTGTTTGTATGTGACATGAAAACACTGGTATCATCTGCAAACCGAATAAAATTGAGATGACACGATACATTGTATATATCATTCATATGAATAAGAAATAACAAGGGGCCTAATATTGAACCCTTGGGCACTCCACATCTGCTGCAATTTAATCCGGAAGTAATATTGTTAACATGAATATACAAATTGTTTACGATCACTTAAATAGCTTTGAGACCTAGTAATACAACCCTTATACCATAATAATTACTGAGTTTGTGTAACAAAATAAAATGATCAAGAGTGCCAAATGATTTTGACTAATCAAGAAATAAACCCAACATAATTTCTTTCTTGTCAAAACAATTGCTAACTTCATGGATTAACCCCGGAAGTGCCGAAGACGTGGAGTGCCCTGGTCTAAAGCCATACTGATGTTCTGAAATGATATTACATTTTTCAAGAAAGTCATAAATCCTGGAGTAAAAACATTTTTCAAGAATTTTTGAAAAGACTGCATGGGAAAACAGATATTGGTCTGTAATTACTTACATCATTTCAACACCACCTTTGAAAACTGGAATAATCTTAGAGATTTTATAAGAAAATACACCTTTAGCTATAGACATATTGAAGATTTTACAGAGAGGAACACAGATGACATGAATGACACGTTTGATAACAGATATATGTACATTATCAAAGCCAGGACTGGAATTCTTTTCCAATTTACAAACTATTTCAATTATTTCTTTACAAGTGACAGGTAGGAAAAAAATACAGTTTTCACATTATTTTTTAGGAATCATGGACGTGGGAAGCGGGGGTGCTACGTGTATTATTTTCCATAGGCAGCACCCCCTTGAATTCTGGTTGGTGTGTCACATATTATATGACATAGGTGAAATTTATGGAAATTACCAACATCTTGTGTTAAAACCCCTCTTTTGGCTTGTCAAATTTCTTGGCACCAAAACGACCTTCATTTTGTAGTGAAACCTTGTTTTGCTTTTCAAATTTACATAGGCGGATCCAGGGGGCCCGGGACTACCTATTAACGGAGCAAAAAAAAAGGGGGAAGGCATTTAAAAAAAGGGAAAAGAGAGGAGAAAATAAGACGATGAAGAAGAGTGAATAAAATAAGGTGAGGGGACGACTTGGAAAATAAAATAAAAAACCTTTCATGTCACTATACAAAGTTTTCTCCCGCGCTTCGCGTTTGCATTGCATGTTTGATGAGATGGGCCTACATGAGATTCTTCCTCAATAGGCCTGTATGGAGCTTAAAATATCAAGTTTTGAAGTCCATATACACAATATATTTCAGCTCCGACATCAAGCTTTTTGTTATTTTGTTTGATTTATGAATTGATTTTCAAAAAGTGCTCTGTAAAATGTCCGTTGTATTGTCTCAGTATCAACATTTTCAGCTCGCGCTGCGCGCTCGCGTTATTTGATTTGCTAGGTACCTATTCTCTTCGTGTATTCCATAAAACTCTCAAAAAGTCCCTTAATTTTCAGGTTTGATTGTCAAAAACCTATCAGCCAGCGCTGCGCGATCGTATTTTGATTGGTTAGTAATGTATACTTCAATAATTTCCTCTATAATAATAAGCGATTCTAGAAAAAAAAAAAAACACTTAAAATCCCCTTTTCATGACATCGCGATTTGCGCTCTCATTAATTTGTTAAAAATATATTAACCCAGGCATGTATACATTATTACAAAAGTGCTTATAATATTTAGTTTTCAGGAATTAATGTAAACAAATCTCGAGCTCTCATTAGGCTTATTGGATTAATAAATACAAAAATAACATTTTCATGAATTCCATGAATAATTACATTGTCCTTTTTTTCAGAATGGAATATCTCGCGCTGAGGAAGAGGAATAGAAGGTCATAATAATGTCATATGATGACAAAATGTCCTTAGAATGTCCAAGACCTAGGTCAAAATAAGAATAATAAAAATATCAACTTGCGCTTCGCACTCACATCATTTATTAAGAGCGATTCATAATATCCACTTCTAGATTTTCCTACACAGTGCTTGAATTGGTGCTTAAATTGATCCTTTTTTCGGATAGGAATATCAAATATTTTCAGCTCGCGCTTCGCGATTACATTATTGATATTGGATACCCAATCACCCATTATTTTCTTGATTTATAAAACATGAATAGAGTGACCCGTTTTTAGGTCTAAATCTCCTTTTTTCCCGCTTACGCTTCGCGCTCGCATTGTTTAGTTATATGCCTATCCTGCCCATGATTACAAAATATGCTTAGAATTTCCATTTTCTAGGTTGGAAAGTAAAAAAAATTCACCTCGCGCTTCGCGCTCGCTTTATTTGATTATTGAATATGTATCGCTTTATGGCTTTATGGTCCCTTTTCATACGGATTTTGTTCAGGATCACAAACATTGCCCAGAATGTTCGATTTTCAGGACAAGATAAATGAAATTTCTAAGAATTAGCTCGCGCTCGCACTATTTAAATATGGCTTGTGAGATATACTATGTTTTATAAGAATAAATCAAAGAAGTGACTGTTATGAAGAAACAAACAAAACTCATCTTTGAGTGCCCGATCGGGGAAAATATAGGTGACCCCCCCCCCCCCCCCCTATTGGCGAAAGCTGGATCTGCACCTGAATTAAGGCCTACTTTAGCACACCCAGCCAAAAAATCGTTACCAGGGCCCTGTTAGGAATGATTTATAATTTACATCAGAATATTGCACATTTACCCTTAGGTTGTAACCAATGTTCACTAAATATTCATTAAATATGTTTGAGACTACAGCTTCATTTTGAATCAATTCATTATCATGAGAAATTTCTACCAATTTCTTCCTATCTTTCTTTTTTTGTACCAAGTATGCCTTTTAAAACATTCCATGTTTTCCGCATGTCACCCAAAGCATTATCAAATTTATGTTTATAAAAGTTATGTTTAACTTTTTTCAAATCATTGTTCAACTTGTTTCGAAACTTCTTATATTTCTCATGTCTATAATCTGTTTGATTCTGAAGATATTTTCTATGTAACTTGAATTTTTTTATTGCACATAATACTTAGTTCCTTGGTGATCCATGGTTTGTTTTGTTTACTCTTTTTTATTTTTACAGTTTTAATAGGGATACAATCATTATAACATTAAAAAAATAGATGTAGGAAACAACTATAAATATGATTTGGATCTTCATAAATAATCCATTTAATATCCTTGAGTTTATCCATATACCTGCCTATAATGACTTCACAAAGGTTACGTTTTTCAAATATGATTGAATTTTATTATTTTCTTTTTACAAATACTAAATATAGGTAAATGGTTACAAATTTAGTTTACAGACAACTCAGTTCAGTTAAGTTACTAAACTGAACTACTAACACATTTCTTTGTGAGATAAATATATTCCAGAGTTTTGGCTTGCCGGCAAGCAATATTCTTTGCATATTATATACTCGTCTTGGGTATCTTATATTACCCAAATCAATGGAGCAAAGGGGTTTTATATTTGTTATAATACCAAACCCGCATAGCCATTATCTAACTCAAATATTTACTAATGCGCATGCGCAGTTGAATTTTGCGAGATTTTGATTTCGCATCAGACCAGGCAGGTGAAACATCCCTTTCTCCTGTGTTTCTCTTTTAAAATTAAATGTATTGCAATTGTCAAATGTAGAATGCTTAGGTTTATATGAATATTAATGAATAATAATAGTAATATTTACAGTATTTGATTATATCAGATTTATCAGATATATTGCATCATCAGCATGAACATTATCGAATCGTGCAATATGAATTCAATGATGGACCTAGAGATGGACATTCAACGCTATCATATATTTTCTTTGATCGAACGAGATCTGCCACCTAGTGATTATGTGCATCTTAATGAGAACATACAGGTGTTTTGACAATAGCGAATACCAAGGCATATCTGATTTACAAAGGGACATCTTTCCTGGTTTTGGTTTTGTTGGCTGGTACCCTGTGTTAGAAAATGTTTTTCAGTCAACATACTTTAGTTTTAATATGTAATAAGTTTATATTTTGAATGTGTTGCCAATAACTGCGGGTCATTTTATCATGGATCCTACTAGATACATGGTTTTATTAAAGGATTTTTAAACAATGAAGCATAAAACTTGATTTATTTCCCATCATCCGGTATAGTCCATATCTCCTTGTTTCTTTCTTTCACTTTTTTTTTTTTTGGGGGGGGGGATCCAACTCAGATTTCTCGATGAATATCAAGCACCTGATCGAGTCCAAGGGTGATGGCGTTAGTTTTTCACATTTTTATTTACAACGTGGTTAATGGTTGATAGATTTCTGGCTGATTGTAACATAAATTTGTCAACACAAAGAACCGCTTCAATTCTCGCTGAAAATATTCGTGATGTAGAAATAAAATCCAAAAACAGTGTGTGTAGTACACAATCATTATGATATATACTTAAATAGCCCTATATTTCTTTACTTTGTACTTTTATCAGATATGTTGATCCAGGGGGATTTCCAGCTTGTTTTAATCTATTGGGAAGTCCATGTCTAGCTGCAGCGTGGCCTTATCTGAGGAGAAATGGTGCACCATCATGTCAACCTCGGGAAAGGCATCAATTTGTGTCTTCTATGTATGGAAGATGTATCTGTAAGTATAGAAAGATGATAGTCGAAATAAGGGGTGCACAGCGACATTATGTAATGCCTGCTTCCATGATCTTTCAAGTGAAAACAGAGAAGGAAACAGGGGGCGAAAAAGAAGGGAAACAGGGGGCGAAAAAGAAGGGAAACAATATTTTTTTAAAGAATAAAAGAAATAGATGTCAAAGTAGTTATCTCGTTGTGTAAATGTATAATACCCTGATTATGCGATTGACAAAAAGTTATCTCATCTTCAGATCAGGGGCCGCGGAACGGTTTTCAAATTGGGGGGGGGGGGGCTGCCCATGCAAAAAATCACAATCATATGGTAATTTTTTCGTTTTTGTACACGGTTTTGGAAAAAAGTGGGAGGCTGAAGCCCACCTCTTCCCCAGCAACCCGCTTCCGCGGCCCTTGCAGATATCTTGCCCCTCCTATATATCAACATGTCCCAGCGTCATCCCTGATCGTGAATAAAACATTATTTTGACTACTTTAATGAGTCTGTGAATATAGCTTTCATGTAGACCTAATGATAATGATAATTACAAACATTGTCATGTGTCATGACTTAGCATCACCTTGATGGCCACGACGCTTCCCAACATGCCCAAGAAGCCATTACACTCCAGACATGAACAATGCTGGTGGATTAATGACAATAATGACATGACAATACAAATGAAAATTAATAATTAAAACAAAATCATCCGTTTATTATACCTTTATTGCTGAAATATTGATTCGCCAATTGATGTCACATCATCATTATATAAGTTGATAAGTAGTAGCGCTGCACATCAATGTCGGGTTTGCAGATCAATTATTACGAATATTATTGTTAATGAAACAATTTTGATGTTTCATTTACATTTTTTTGTTTCTTTGTATACCGCCCCGCTGTTTGTCTATTCTTCGATTATGTGTGTGTGTGTGTTTTTTCTTTTATGATATCCCTACCGCTACATAAAGCTGCACCCGAAATATTGGCTATATCTGGAAATCAAACTGGTTATCCTGGTGATGTCGTCTTTATCTCGTGTACTACGTTCGGGAGACCACAACCTGTTGTCAGCTTCGAACCTGCTTTACAGCCATTCTTTGGAGAATCTCCTCGTGATAGCCCTATAACTATCAATCAGCTAATCACATTGTCAAACGGAACAGATATTACGTAAGAACAAGTCATTACACTATTGCCTGTTAATAAAGGACAAGTCCACTCAAACAAAAAGATGATTTGAATAAAAAGAGAAAAATCCAACAAGAATTTCATAAAAATCGGATGTAAAATAAGAAAGTTATGACATTTTAAAGTTTGGCTTAATTAAAAAATAAAATTAAAAAAAATATGCACATCCTGGTCAGTATGCAAATGAGGTGAATGATGATGTCATCCACTCACTATTTCTTATGTATTTTATTATATGAAATATGAAATATTCTAATATTTTCCTCATTGCCAAGTGAAACAGTATTTAATTTGTCCCTAAACATGTAGCATTAGCATTGTTTAATACTATATGGTTCAGTAAAGTTGGTCCTTATCGTCAAATCTAAAAAAAAAAATCTATAATAAAAAAAATAAAAAAAAAATTGTGAGTGATGGACATCATCGTCTGTCTCATTTGCATGTCACTGAGTTGTGCATATCACTGTTTTGTGAAAAATAAACGACATTTTAAAATGTCATAACTTTCTTATTTTACATCCGATTTTGGTGAAATTTTCAGTGTTATGCTAGTTTGATTTTTATTTATTTATTCGTATCAACATTTTTCTGGGATGGACTTGACCTTTATTAATGAGCAGGCGCGCAGTTTTAATACAGCTAGACCCTATATCCTCTAAAAATTTGTCGCGCGTCAGTAAGCATCAAATTATATAATTTCTGAAGGTTTCCATGGCGAAGAAGAATAGTGTAGTAGGTTTCACGGTACACCATGTATTCTTTCTTGGGCATATGTTGGTCCTGAAAAGGACCACCCAATCTCGACGTTTCGACAAGTGTGTTCTTGTCGTCCTCAGGAGAATGAGCAAAGTTTGTAAAAGCAGGCCTTATATACTCTGTCGAAGTGCCGTATGCACGGTATCTCGCAGGGTACATGTCTCTGATTGGCTAGATAGGTCACATGACATCCACATGTGCGGACGTGAGTGACAACACACAAATTGGGCGCGCAAAACCAGCGACGACCGGAAATTGCTGTCAGTTATCATTCCCGCTAGGATTAGCATGAATGACAAAAGTCACCACTTCCGCCCATACACTGCAGTGCTCACACGTGTGTGGAACGTCCGGGTAGGCTAATTAGGCAAATTAGCCTCTTTGTCTAGAACGGTGAGCCAGATATTGCTAAGTTGGAGGCCGCTGTCTTGAGGAACAGTGTTATGTTCCTCAATCTCCAACGCTTCTCTGACTCTCCGTTGATACCAGTAGGGGACACGGGTGACCAGTCTACTCTCATCCCAAAGAATCCGGTGATCATGTGTATGGGCATGATCGATGATTGCAGATTTCTCCCTCTCGTCTCTCCTACCAGAAATTATATCATTCGTCTCTACGGGGAGCAGACGTTCCAGCACACCAGAAGACTACAGCGGAACAGGATCAAGGAAGCCAGATTTGTCAACCATCTCACCTTTCTCAAAAGGTGCAGGGATTCAGGGGTTATCCCCCGCGGATTGGTGCTCCATGCACCTGTCCGTTCCAGACGAGCGGAGCAGGTTCTTAGACATGCTTCTGAGAGTCTCATCAGAGAGAGGATCAGACACGTCCATAACCAGCTCAGACAACTTCAATCTTGTGTTGAAACATCGGAAGAATACCTAAAGTCAAAGCTCTCGAGCAATGATTGGGGTAAAATCGATCGTTTAATCAAATCTTCCAGCCACTTCGTTTTCGAGACAACTAAGTCCAAACAAGTGAGGAAGTTTGAGAAACTGATCCGTCCTTCCCGTTTCAACAAACACCAGCCGAGACACAACCGCCAGCCGAGACACAACTTGCATCCTAGCAAAACTGTTGTCAACCTCAGTCAACGTCAGTTGTCGGAGAATGAACATCAGGTCCTCTCATTGGGACTTAATTTTGCTATGGCTCCTAAGCAAGTAAACCGAAAAGAATTCATCCAGAAGATTGAACCCAACCTCAGACATCTTACTCGGTCTCAATCAGACACAGTGCGTATCCAAATCTCACAAGTACTGACTTCGGTTAACCCACCTCGGCCCAACCTCACCAAAGCCGAGAAGTCAGGCCTTGCTAGTCTCCGAGAGGATAACTCCATTCATATTCTCAAGGCAGACAAGGGTAATGCTACTGTTGTGATGGACAGATTGGATTATGAGACCAAGGTTCAAAGACTACTGGATTCGGGGACCTATAGGAAACTTCCTAGAGACCCCACACCGGCCATCGAACGTAGGGTTAATGATAAGCTCCTCTCTCTCCAGAGGAAGGATGTCTTGTCTAGACCCATTTACCGACAACTCCGGAGCTCGTCTGGTCTATGTCCCATAATCTTTGGGCAACCGAAGATTCATAAACCAGACACTCCACTCAGACCTATTGTGTCTACTAGAGGATCTCCCACGTACGCACTGGCTCAGCATTTGACTTACATCTTACAGCCTCTTGTTGGTCAGGGCGTGCATCACGTGAGAAACTCTAAACATTTCGTTGAGCAGATCTGTCAGATGAACGTCTCTAACAATGACCTCCTCATCAGCTTTGATGTTGAGTCATTGTTCACAAGTGTACCAGTTAAGGATGCTTGCGCCATCATCCTTGAGAGATTGAAATTTGACAGAACTCTCCCTGACAGGACACAGTTGTCTCCTCTAGAGATCCATGACTTGCTTGAGATGTGCCTCAATTCCACCTCTTTCAGATGGAGAGACACATTCTACAGGCAAACGGAAGGGGCTGCCATGGGGTCTCCCCTGTCCCCAGTGGTAGCCAACATGTTCATGGAACATTTCGAGGAGACGGCTCTCCAGTCAGCAACCCACAAACCCAAAGTGTGGCTTAGATATGTGGACGATACTTTTGTGGTTTGGCAACACGGTGCTGAGGAAACTAGCAATTTCTTACAGCACCTCAACTCTCAACACGAGTGTATCAAGTTCACCATGGAAATGGAGAATGAGGGGTCTATCCCCTTTCTTGATACAAAGATTACGAGGACGGCACAGGGATCCCTATCCCATCAGGTTTATCGGAAACCTACTCACACTGATCGGTACTTGAACTATCGTTCATTCCACCACCCATCAGTGCTGAGATCCATCAACAAAACGTTAGTCAAACGAGCGCATGAGGTTAGTGACCAGATCCACCTGAGAGGTGAGCTTGAGCATATCAAACGTGTTTTGAAATGTAACAACTACCCCTCACATAAGATCTGCACTGAGCTTCCCCCCTCGCGGAACCCTCGTGTAGGACAACCCAAGGCGAGAGTCGTTCTTCCATATCTGGGAGCAGCCTCTCACAAAATTCAGAGGATTTGAGAGAAGCCGACATTGAGGTTCGTCATAGTTCCTCAAATAAGCTTCAATCTGCCCTCACTACACATAAGGACAAGCGCAACTCCAAGGACCTCCCTGGAGTTTACCGAATTCCTTGTGAATGCGGTAAAGTTTACATCGGAGAGACGGGTCGTTCAATTAACACTCGGATTAAAGAACACAAGGCCCATGGTAGGAGAGACGAGAGGGAGAAATCTGCAATCATCGATCATGCCCATACACATGATCACCGGATTCTTTGGGATGAGAGTAGACTGGTCACCCGTGTCCCCTACTGGTATCAACGGAGAGTCAGAGAAGCGTTGGAGATTGAGGAACATAACACTGTTCCTCAAGACAGCGGCCTCCAACTTAGCAATATATGGCTCACCATTCTAGACAAAGAGGCTAATTTGCCTAATTAGCCTACCCGGACGTTCCACACACGTGTGAGCACTGCAGTGTATGGGCGGAAGTGGTGACTTTTGTCATTCATGCTAATCCTAGCGGGAATGATAACTGACAGCAATTTCCGGTCGTCGCTGGTTTTGCGCGCCCAATTTGTGTGTTGTCACTCACGTCCGCACATGTGGATGTCATGTGACCTATCTAGCCAATCAGAGACATGTACCCTGCGAGATACCGTGCATACGGCACTTCGACAGAGTATATAAGGCCTGCTTTTACAAACTTTGCTCATTCTCCTGAGGACGACAAGAACACACTTGTCGAAACGTCGAGATTGGGTGGTCCTTTTCAGGACCAACATATGCCCAAGAAAGAATACATGGTGTACCGTGAAACCTACTACACTAAGCATCAAATTAATTCCCCTTTAAATTCATACGACGAGGACTATCATCAAAACTGTTTTCTCAATTGGAAGAAAAAAACACCCTTCTTTGGCCCAACTCCTTAAGGTCACACCTGGAACGAGCCTTCTACCAGACACGGGATGCTCCCCCCCCCAAAAAAAAAAAAAAAAAAAAAAAAAATATATATAAATGTAGTTTGAACTATGATTATTATGAACTTGGACCTACTACCCTAACAGGTCCATGTTATGAATAAACCTAGTTACAGTGGATTTATGTAAGAATATTGGCAATATTTAACCTTAGCTCTGTTCGATAAGCAAACTTTGGTAAGGGAGACAACCCTTTATATAGACGCCCCAGGACGTCAATCAGTTACCTGCGTGCACCCCCCCCCCTTGCATGTCATTTGAGTATTTAAAATTTGGATTTTATGTACAGCTTTCTAGCCAAATACGATTTTATTTGGCATATCACACACATATACACATCCACACACGCACAGATTTTCGAAAGTCACTGAAAACAGTAAAAAAAAACATATCTTTGCCAATCAGACACAATAAAAGATAGGAACCTCAAATGATTATACCCTTCCAGCTATCAATCTCACAATGGAGAGTGAAAATCATTGAACAAAATTATATGTCGGGTGACAGCAGTATTTTGATCCTTTACATGATGACTACTCATACTGAGATATGAAGAAAAAATTTAAATAATTGTACTCTTTATTCAAATATATAATCGTTTTCACCCTTCATCATGGTTCTTTTATTTTCCAAAATAATATTGTATCACTTAATATCCAAATATTTTACAAGCAATCAACGATTAATTTCCTACGTTATGGCTTTCACAAATGATGACAATCAATCATCAGTCAATGATGTATAATATTTTTGGGGGGAGTGGGGTAAAAGAAAAGATAATGGGCGGAATTCCTGATAGTAATTGAGTGTATGAACTTCACCTGCCTGAAATTCCTTTTAACAGATTTACCTGCATCGCTGAAAATATTGCTGGCAGAGTCA
The DNA here is from genome assembly GCF_037042905.1 of Lytechinus pictus. Classification (NCBI taxonomy): domain Eukaryota; kingdom Metazoa; phylum Echinodermata; class Echinoidea; order Temnopleuroida; family Toxopneustidae; genus Lytechinus; species Lytechinus pictus. Next base: position 57,470,960 of record NC_087247.1, on the reverse strand, counting down.
CTTCAACAGTGCAAGTTACAGCACTTGGTAAGTTTATTCATCTGGCAACATAGTTCATTTTTGTCTCACCTGCATGACGAAACATAAACCTTATCCTTCTCGTCATTAATCTACCCAACGAGTTATTAGTATATGCTTTCGATGAACATACTATTGATTGAAGAACCCGAACACTTTTCAGAAACGAGGAGGAAAAAGCCCCGGGGAAAATGCTTGGGGGAAAAATGCCCTAAACACGTTTGGCTAGTCTTAAAAAAAAACTTTGGAAAAATAATATACCCTAAATACATTTAACCCTGCGATTGACCATTGACCAGTCTTTCAATACCACCGTTTTTATATCATGTGGATGATTGTGATACTCTTAATCTGAAAAAAATGCATCATCCTATATCTTGAATCCTAGATTACCGGTGTCCTATTTTAGCTGACGCACTTGCAGATTTTCAGAAGAACAATCTGACGGAATGCCCATCTGTTCTGCAACTACAATTAGGCGGAGGACTTTTTCAGTCTTTCTTCTCAGTATCCATTCCTGAAGACGGCATCCTTCATTCCTTACCACTAATGCTTTTACAGTCGGCCAATCCAGAGAATCCATTACCAGGCCCACAAGAATTGACATTCCGTGTTACAGTCACGAACGAGCAAGTAGTTGCAGTTCCCCAGCGTAGGAAACGGGATATCGTCAAGATTCTCTACGAAAGAGATTATCACAACGCCACTCTTAACGAAGGTTCCATCACTTTAGAATTCTCACCACCCGTATTCGCTGCTCAATTCAATCGGCTATACATCAATCTACTCACTCTGACTGATGATCCGCTATTTCTGCCGTACTTCCCAGCAATACAAGGGCCTCTGTCTTACCTTCAGTGTCCTTTATCACCTCCATTGAATCCTGTTGACAATGCATCATGTTATCTCCAATTAGAAAGCTGGGCGGCCATGGAAGAATCCTTCATAGAGTTGGGATGTGCAGAAGATACTTCTGTATCATACCGTTCTTACGAAACATGTCTACGTGTAGGAGATGCCCGTAAGTACTCTTCCATTAAGAAAGAATGAAGTATTTAACTAAGTATAATGTCACAGTCACATCCACCAAATCGACTCCAGACTGATCAAAGTTTTAATTCGTTGCGAGTGACAGACACACTAATGGTCTGATTAAAGTTAGTTTCCTTAGTGTGACTGACACAAAACATATCATAAATTAAAAGGAAAGTGATTATGTTGAAAAGTTTTGCTTTATGAAAAGTATTGCGGCGTTTTGATTTTCAGCATTTTCAACATTTATTCATGAAATTAATTTTTATTAAAGTTATTGCTTTGTATGAACTTATGTGTACTTTTTAAACACTGACATAATCATGGTGTTTTGAAAATTGAAATGAAATGTTATGGTACCTCTTTTTAAGATTCAGTTTGGAAATTCGAAATCCCACTTGAAGTTCGATCGAGTGCTAGATTTATAATACAAAGCTGTTCTCATACACTTACTTTTTTACTTTCCAGATTGAACGAACACAAAGATTTCCAGAATTAATACTCGGTCTATGTAGTTTCTCTATCTATTCTAGTTACCCTTGTTGTAGCTGAGCTACTGCGAATCATTCAATAGATTCATTACTCACCTGAATCAAGAACAGCACAGTGAAATACCTTGATCGGGTTCGAACCCATGACCTTCCACTTGCCTCAGTGCAAATTCACAAGCATGAAAAACGTTAACTTGTATTTTTGTCTGTCTCTGAATAGAGCCTGTGGTCACTGGTGAAGTTGTTGTTCCCAGTCTGCAGTTGTTCCAAAGCTACGACATTCCTTGCCCTATAGAAGGTGCTGTACGCCTCCTGTGGTGGCGAATAACTAGTCGTGGCTCAGCGACACCATTTGAATCACCTTCGCCATTCCTCCGCTTCAATCCCTTCACCGTTGAAGACATGGGTTACTACTACTGTGAGGGGTACGGTGGTGGAGCTTACCGTGATGTATCGGAGGCTACTACTCCTGTCCTTCTGGATGTTGAGGGTAAGGTCATCACGTATGCCTGCTTCAGTGACACTCATTTCACATCTTTTCAATTCAAGAGGATAAGATGCCTACAATATACCAAAGTTTAATTTTGGTTAATTTACTGCTTTGCTGACATAATGACAGTTCACAGGAAAATCATAACTATGTTTCCTGGATAGAAACCCCGGATAGAAACATACATGAATTTGATCAATTCTATTGCATTCGCTCCTGCTATTCATGACATTTAAACATCAGCCCATCTTAAAACAAAAATAAGAATGCTTGATAAGCATACACACAAAAAAAACTTTGCCAGCATATTTTTTTACGCAATAGGAGCTTCATGAGTATTTTTTTTTTCGCCTTAAAAATAAGATGTCTACACTCTTCGCTAATGTGGAGCGTTGTGGCACAGTGGATTAGTCTTCGGACTTTGAAACAGAGGGTCGTGGGTTCGAATCCCAGCCATGGCGTAATTTCCTTCGGCAAGAAACTGATCCACAATGTGCTGCACTCAACCCAGATGAGGTAAATGGGTACTGGTAGGAAGTAATTCCTTAAAAATCTGTGTGTGCTATGAACGCCTAGCTTAGCCGGGTAATATAGGAGCGCCTTGAGCACATAACAAGGTGGATATGTGCGCAATATAAATACCCCTATATTAAGATACTGTATGACTCACATTCATGCATTCTCCCTCAATTTCTCTTTGGGGAAAGTGGGTTAAACGGACTTCCTACCTTTGACTCGTCATATCCCTGTCATACAAAATGCCCCAAGTTTTCTAAGGGCAACGCAGGATAGCATTGGGTAAAACATACAAAGGCCCTTTTTCATTTTCTTCATTTCCCAATAGTTTTCTTGAAAATAAAGCTCAACAATTTTTGAGTGAAGGTCCGTTTTACCTCATGGGCTGGGTAAAAGGGACCCATGTATATGGACAAAAGGGACCACTTAGATCACCTGGATTCCATGAGTTCCTCGTTGATCGCCGTTTATAATCTCATTGTGTTACCTGCACATTAAGGACTGGTAATCAACTTAAATTTGCAAAGCAATGCATTATTCAATCAATACCATGCCCCCCCCCCAAAAAAAAAAGTACTTTTCATATCAACAATTTTCTAAGTAAAATAAAAAGGCATAATCGTCTCACAATCAGGCTTCATTGTCAGGTTTCGTCAGGGGTTCTTGCCCAATCTTAACTGTCTTTATCTTACCTATATTGAAATGAATGCAGTATAAATTTAATTGTTTTGGCACATTTTGTGCTGAAATCTGCAAACATGAGTGAGCCTTTGTCAAAAGTATTTCTAATTCCGTTGGGGCAAAACGGACCCATGGTACGTTTTGCCCCAGAGACAAAAGTCCTTCTTACCCTTCACGATCATTCTTCACAAAAATAACCCTTAAGGTATATAGACCCTAACATTACATCAGGTACCCCTCATTTTGTTTACACCACTGTACAAACGACATTAAAATGAAACTTGTGTAAGATCCATATTTTTTTAAGACGAATTACGCAATAATGTCATTTAGGCACAGTGCAGGCGTTTTAACCGAGATAATGGGGTGGGTTCGTCTTACCCAACGGTCCGTTTTACCCCACTATTTGTTAATTTTATCATTTCAGGGGTTACAAGAGTTGCCTTTTCAGTTGCATTTGAAGGTGAATTTGTTGATTTTGGCATTCCTGAAGTATTTTCTGAGTTAGCACCTATGTTCAGACGCCCAGTGAGTACATTTTCATTCTTGCTTTTTATTTATTTATGTATTTTTATTCTTTAATATTTTTTTATCTCATTTTAATTTTGGGGGTCATAATGTTGTCAATAAATTGTGTACACACCATGAACATTCCAGAGTTATAAACTATATAGAACTCCAAAAAGGCCTTTACTTTGCTGTCACAATTAACGTGTACCTAGAACTTAACCCCCCCCCCCCAACAGTTATGCAGTACACAAGATCAATTTGGCTGATGTAAAACTTGGTGTTCATTGTCGAGGATCCCGTCTTACGACCTGGATAATGTACTTTCATGGATATCATATAACATGATATTAGAACTTGAAGAAAATAGATAGGATATATAGGCAAAAGATGTGGAAGAAATATCCTAATCTGATTAATCCCTTATAGGACCTTAGAAACCTATAAAGATTTTCCATTGGAAGAAAAAAATACGAGGACGTAGGATAATGAGATGGTAGAGATCAAAGGAGGAGATACGCCAATGCGGAGAAGAAAAGGCTGTGATTTTCATTAAGAAAATGACAGAATAAGGATGTATCTCTTTATATCATTTCAGATAAATAATGCTTTCATTAATGACGACGGCACAAGTCGACTATCCATCTCATTGCTTGACAATGTAGGAAGCTTTGAGTTCCCTACTATCGTGAATACTCGTAACGGCAGCACGATCGTTGACTACATCATCAACGTCGATAGTAGCGTGTTTAATGGAAGTGTGGTTGAAATCGTGAATGACACCACATTCTTCCTGGAGTCTAACCTGGCCACGGGGTTTGGTCCTGAAAGAAGTTTTTTCTCTAATCTTGATCCTGAAATTAGTTACTCTAATCTTGGTCCTGAAAGTAGTTTTTTCTCTAATCAGATCGTACCGGGAAGCGTTGTTGTGGGTAGTGCATGTAAGTATGTTATGGCAAATTTTGTGACAAATATACGAAGATAGAATTTAATATCATAATGATAAATAAATATTAATCAGTGGGAAGGCAAACTAAATGCAGACTTTTTACCCTTTCTATATACATATTCTTGCTCTGATATAGATCTAGGCCCTATACATTATTTTCGTTATAGTATCTGTAAGGCGATATTATAAAAGACGTCGCTACACGTCCTATTAAATGCTATGTAAGGATGGCAAATGCCAAAATAACAAGTTTCTTGCAAGTGAGGAGTGATTTCGCTCGGCTGGAATATTAACGGAAGCTGCATTTGTGATTTGTCAACAGCATTATGATTTGCATGTCTATTACGCAGCAAAATGGATCAATTAACTTGAGCGGTTGAATGCAAATACTGAAAACAAATTAACGACACACTTGCTCTTTGAATAAGAGATCGCCTAAATATAATGATAAGGAACTATGAAAATTAGAAGTTCTATTCAATAATTATATACGCTAGCGGTATGTGCAAAAGGGCTAGTATGTTGATTTATTTCGCACTCCTCTCAGAGTGACACAGGCATAGAGTGGCACTAAATAGAGACCTGTCCTTTTGGAGTGAATTTTCCATCTTTTGAGAGTAAATTTAGCTTTTGTTTAGTAAAATGTCTAAAAAGACGCACAGTTCGGTCCAAAGTAGAACGATAATTCACTCTTCAAAAATGTACTGATTAGTAACTTTCATAAATCACTTGCATCTGAAATTTCATTTCAAATATTCAATCTGAGTCATTGTAAAATGGGAATTTCACCCTGACAAAGAGTTTACAGTAAAAATATTTAAAAAAATAATGAAAAAAATATTGCCGAAGTTTTGACGAGAAAAATCCATAAAAGAATTTTTTTTAAATTATAAAATTAGATTAGTGACGTCATATGCGAGCAGCTTTTCTACATATTGTATGGTAATAAAACAATGAAATGTCATTTTCTCAGAAAATTGTGTTTGCTTTACCTTCATTGTAACAATAGACATTTCATTTCACATCCGTTCCTAAAAAAAAGAATCGAAAGAAATAAGTCATCAAGAACCATTAAAAAAAATTTAATTTAATATATTTTATATATGTGGGGCAGCTGCTCGTTTATGAAGTCACAAATCCAAAACTCGAAATTTTAATGACTTAATCTTCAATGGATTTTCCTGAAACCTTCATCAATATTTTTTATTATTATTTTCTGCCATTTTTGCAACAAACTTTTCTTCAGGGTGAACGTCCCCTTTAATATTTTTTTTCTTGTGTGTGTGATTGACATTCTTAGCATCCTGTACGGCATCTGTTGTCACGGGTGCGTTCGGAACCATAACCTTCCCTACTACACCACTGGACCAGACAGCTGATAGCCAAGAACGATGTAATGAATACACTAATAATAGTAAGTCAGTATTATGTACTGTACCATTGCCGATAGTTGAGAAAAAAGTGCACATTATATTCAATTAAAATTGAAGAACTTCAATAATTTTTGCGAATTTTACCATTTCATTTCATTTTTATTCACCCCCATCTATACCACGTCCTATTTATTTACTGTCACAATCTTGCTTTACACTTCAATGAACAAAATAGGCGTATGTTAACAGGCGTATAACCAGGAGCCGCCTGATGGAAAGGGTTCCCTTTGAATGAAAAAAATATATATATTGGATGGTTTAGGATACTGCATGAGTTACGGCCAATATAGCGAGAATCATAGATGAGTGCAATATTAGCTTTAACGATTGGGATATTTTTGGTATCATGGTGATGAAAAGACATCCGATATGATCTTTTTTTTATAATCTTTTACGATCAGTATTCATTAAATCGTACAATATGACACGATATTGCACAGCAAGTTTTTCACATAAATTGGGGTCTGTCAGATTTCGGTGCTTATGCAGTGCACTCTGGTATTGCACTACACATGCAATTCAAGTCATGCAGGCTAAACGCTCCACATAGGCCTATACTAAATATATTTATCTTTATTAGGTTAAGAAGGTGCATTCCTCGAAAATGAAGAGAAATTCGATGCATATTGTATTCCTTTTAACACACACCCGTAACCGTAACAAGGGACGTAATATCAATTCAAATAATACCATATTGTCTTTTTAGCCCCCGTTCCAAGAGCTAGACGAACGTGTCGTGGGGATTTCTTGTCACCAGCTATCTGGGACGATCCTGTGCTTCTCGATTGCTTTGTGGGGACAGATACGAATGAAGTTCTCAACAACATTGCCAGGGTAAGACATATTGTATTCTTGGAAATGAAAACACCAGTTTGGCATTCGTATTACATACTCGTCGTAGTGGTCTTGAGAAAGACTTTGATGAGGAGAAAGAAGAAGATGAAAAGGAGATGAGAAGGAGGAAGAAAAGTCGAAGATTAAAAGTTTAAAAATATCTTGAAGGAGAAAATGGAAGAATTAAGAATGTAAAAAAAAGCAAGGAGAAAAGAAATGGAGATGGGTGAGATATCAATGAAAACAAATGAATGAACAATTTATGAATGTTCCATAATCTTGAATATACATTCAACATGAAATACTAATAATGCAATGCGTCATTCTCATCATTTTAACAATTGGACAAGCGACATTAACATGAATATATCCACCATTTTACCTGAATACAAACCAATTTATGTTTATTTTGTCCGATTCTATTTGTAATTACAGGCTGTTGTGACGCCAGACAATGTAACCGAGTATTCTTACGATGTTGCTGAAGCTACTTCTAATGGTGGTGATATTAACGCCGAAGGTATAAGAGCCATTTCTATTGCTCTGCAGAAAATTGTTGACGTCATGGATCCATCCACGGAGGTATATTGTCATCCCATACAATAAACCGTGTCTAGGTTACTCGTACTTTTTTGCGCCGAATTATTTCGTGAATCGACAAGTGCGAATGAAAAAAAAAAAAAAAAAAGCAGATAGTAGTGAGGTTAAACGTTGGATCCACAAATTAGCTTAATTTTGTCACCCAAAGTGATAACTTGGCACTATTTTTTTGTTTTGTAATAGTATTTATTAAAATCATTCAGTTCAAAATCATACAAGTAATATAATATCAACAAAACACTGTTCACAAAGTCAAATAAATAATTATTCATAATACAAAAAATTATACATACAAAAAATACAGAATATAACATTCGAGTCATCTAGAACAAAGTAAATACTTAGTCTGTAGAAAGAAAAAAATACAGACATAAAAAAAAATGTATAGCAACGCAATTGAACTGAATGAGTAAAGAAGTAAAACACCCTCCCATCCCACTGCCCCCCCCCCCCTCTCCATATCCCATCTAAGCCCAGCCCAGGAAGCGCGGTCTGATTCCCTCCCCTCAACCTAGCTACCCTCCATTTCGATCTGCATTCTGTGCCGCAACCATGATCTAACTTGTGCACCTAAATCCTCACTCCAAATGCAAAGAGACACTCCGGCCCCCAATCACACCCCTCCCAGAGAAAGATAAAGAGTCCAGTCACCTTAGAAGCGGGATCTACATCCCAGAGAGCGCACCATAGCTCCCACTGGAGCGAACAGCGTATATTTATTTTATAAATGAATTTTTTTTTTCACTCCAGAAGTAACCACAATGTACCAAAAGGATACAAAGCCCACCCCAAAAAGACTGCCCCGATCCACTCCAAGAGGAGTGCAACAGTAGGGACCAGACCATCTCCCTCGCATTTAGAGTGTTTAACAACTGTATGCTTGAACTTACTTAGCCCCAGCATCTCTAGAAAATAAATTGTCCCATTTTCTGAAATGGTTTGTTAATAGACCTCTCTGTTCAGCTAGTTTTCTTTCTTCTAGTCTATCTTCTTGTATTTTTTCCTTAATATGGTTAAGGGTCGGTGGATCTTTTGTGTTTCTACTATTCTTTAAAACCATATACTTTATTAGGATTATTATGTGATTTAATAATTGAGCCTCTCCTTTAGTTGAACATTCCACGCCTACGTGTACACCTTTTTTTTTTATCTATATTTGTAATGATAGGGAGTTGAAGCATGTTCCCACATTCTTTCCATATAGTTTTTATCTTATCACATGAAAAAAATATATGATCATATGTTTCTTCTTCTTTACTGCAGAATGAACATAAATCATCTGTTGTCATTTTAAATAAATATAAATATTTTTTTGTGTATAGTATATTGTGTAATATTTTATATTGAAATTCTCTGAGTCTACTATTCAGAGTCGATTTTCGTGGTCTTAGAAAAATATCAGAAATATCTTTTTTTGTTATATTATATTTTTCCTCAAGCTTTTTAAATGCTGTCTTGATAACGATTACTGAATGAACAAATCAATATCGATAAGAAAATAACAAAAGCTGGTTTAAGTTTAGATTTGTATCTTTAAATATCACACAATTTCTGCTGGCACAACCATCTTGACACAACTACACACTGGACTAAATATTTTATGGTTATTGATTTTTTTTCGCGAAGTGAATGAGAGAAGTTCTGTCTCAAAGAAGACGAATAAATATTTCAAAAATATCAGTTATTATTTCATGACGACATGTTACAATAGAAACAATTATCCAATGCTTTTTTAAATCAGGTCACCAACAATACTCTCCAGATCGTAGACAACGTCCTCGGTGCTCCCGATACAGAATTTGTAGATGCCGTGGATGTCGAAGCTCCGACAAGGATTCTTGATTTCTTGGAACAACAGATCACTTTATTCCAGACCCAAGGTGATGGTAACAACCTCACTATCGTCGGAAGTAGTATAGCTGTGGTAGCTCTACAACTTCCAGAGGCCAGTCTACTGCAAGGTTTAGGATTCGCTACCTTGGTATCTCCGGATGACGAACAGAAGAGTAATCTTCTCAATCAGTTGAATGAAAATGACACAATGGTGTACTTCAACCTTGATGATATTCCTAAAGCAACCGTCGATGCAGCAATTTTTCTGCCACCGGATATTCTAGGCCTGTTGCCCCCATATTTACTAGGTGGGAAACAGTAGATCGTTAGGACATTAAGCAAATTACGAAATGTAGTGAATTTTCCTAAAATCCTTACTGGATCCAGTGACCTACATTTCATTTGCCAAAGACATGGCAAAAATATATGGCAAAAATAAAATGTTAATTGTATTGCCTCATTTGCTCCGTTCGCTCTCTCGCGAAGTTTGTTTTATCAAAACTCGCGGCCTCATATACGCTATAGGAATAAGTCCAAATATTCTTTTGTCAACTTGTTTCTATTTTAAAATCGATCAGAGGACTGACTAATCTCTAAACACTTCAATACTTTTAGAATGTTAATGTACTTTTTCAGAAGCATGTAATGATTTATGTACGTTAAAACACAATTTACGCAAGTCTTTTTCTAGAAAGAGTCAAAATTACTGCAAGCGAATGTAATCAAAAGCAACTTCTTGTTCCAAAAGAACTCGTGCAGTTGCATTTAGTTGAATGGCAGCTTGTTCTTTTTACCCGATGAAAAAGTTTTAAGGGGCCTACAACGTATTCATTTCCACCACCCCCCCCCCCAAAAAAAAAAAAAAAACAATGATAAAATCTACTCCAAGAAAATAACGTACATTACAATAAGTTGACCCTTACATGCCATAAGAACAAAATATTATTTGTAAATAAAGAGGCTTTAATAGGGAAAAATTATAATTTGTATATTTTGCATTATAATTTGCATTATTCCTATGTATTAAAGATCGCATGCTGGATCTGTAATGAAAATTATAAGTCAGAAAAAATTGAACCAGTGGGATTCGAACCTGCCATCTACTACTTTCCGGGCAGTGACTAAACCACCAGGTAATTCTGGTTCACAAATCACGATGTACTGGAATTCAAATACCCCCGATCCTCTTCTTTTAGACTCATTAATATGCAAATGCAGTCTGCCGGGGACAAATGAGCATGCGATGTTAAACACATAGGAGTAATGCCGAAAATTTGTTTACAAATTAAAATATTTTTCATTTTGGAAAGTACGAAACAACAAGTGCCACAAAGACAACAATTTTACGAATATGTTAATACAGATTATATTATTCATAATATATTTCTTAGCATAGTGGTAATCTATATATAGGGAAAGATTAGTAGAAATACCTTAATCTGTAGAGTTGGTTTATTCCTATTTTGAAGGAAAGTCATATTCTCCATCGAATCAAACTTCCAACCAAAATCATATAGTAATAAAAATAATGTAAAGCAGTATTTTTTTCTCTTTACCTACTTTACAGAAAATGGAATTGTTCCGGTGACGTTCTTCATATTTCAGACCAGTAAGTTGTTCATTAGTCCAGACCAACCTTACGATCTCGGTGGTGGTCGTCGATTAGCAGTCGGTACCAGGATTATATCAGCGACCGTAGAGGGTGCTGTCATTGAAGGTTTGCCACGAGGAGGTGATATTGAGACAACCTTTCTTGAGCTGAATGTGAGTTTGTCTGATTTTACAGACTTTTCAGCGAATCAGCGACCTTTATTCAACCTTTAATCATTTCATGAAATTTTTGCTCATGTATTATCACTGTCGATCTTGGCACACATTTTATTTTCTTAACTTTATTCGTTAGTTATTCGAGTGTCAGCCTTTTATAGATTAACAAATTATGTATTAAGTAGTAACATATGTTTTGATATAATCAAAGTTATCAATTCATCACCCCTTCCGATTAAGGGATTTATCATGGATCCACTTTCTTATGTAATAAGTCAGAACATCAATATCCTCATTAGCTTTGTTTATGGAGAACGCTTTTAACAGATTTCTCAAATCTATTTTTGTAAGTTGATCAATAAACATTTCTTGAAAAAAACAACCTGTGGATACAACCTTACTTTAATTTTGTGAATTCCTTTATACAGGTGACTAGAGAAAATGAGATGATAGATAATAGGACGTGTGTATTCTGGGACAAAATTGACCAAGTTGGGAGATGGTCATCTGAAGGATGTCGACGAGAAGACAACCCAGAGGATAATAGAATAAGGTGTCTTTGTGATCACCTTACAAGCTTTGCTGTTCTACTGGTATAAACCCATTTCCCATTTTTATATATTTATATTTAATGGAAAGTAAATATTCAGATCGATAGATATACAATCCGGCGACTTGGGTCGTAGACCGTCGCAACAGCCCAGTGGTTGTTTTTCTTTCTTCAAGAGAACTAACGTTCTACGTCCTATTGGTCACGTTACTGACATTATAAAGGAAATGAAGTAAAGTGAGATACAACTAGCAGTGAGAAATAGATTGAAAAGCTTTAATGGAAATATATATGTAATAAAGCTAGCCAAGAAATATTTGTTAAATTTATCAGCCTATATCGAAGTAAGGCTTCTTTGGATGTCATTCCTTCTTCCTATCCCACATGTACTATTCCATGATATTTTATCCGTGTGGTAATGTTATTCTATATTCTAGGATGTGTCCGGAGATGTTGGGCTCTATGCGTTAGATGTTCTTGGTATGATTGGTTGTATAATCTCTATCATATGCCTCGTCATCACACTTGTTACATATCTGAGCATGAAGTAAGTCAACTTTCCTAGTAAAAGTAACTTTTTAGAAACTTTAATAATAATAGCATAACACTAATGCAATTTAACTATATTTTTTTCCAAAATAATAGCACACTATAGTCCATTGAATTGGAATTGAAGTATTTGCAGTATTGGAAACTAATTTTCAAAAATCATAGCATTACGTAATCGAATGTAACACTAGTCCAAATAACTTGAAGTATTATTGTGAAGAGATATGACTGAAAATAGATGCAAACATTGCTAAATAAATAAATAAAAAATCGCTATGGCATGATGATGTGGAATGGCCAACTCATTCGATGATTTTTTAAATTTGATTTTCTTAACTATTTGTTTCGAATTCCCAGGGTGAAATAGGTCCGAAAGAATAATCCTTCCTCCTATTTTCCAATACTCTCCAATTTTCACACACTTCCAATATTTCTCTAATGTACCTCAAATTAATTATGTGTCCTTTTCAATCTTATTAACCCACATGGTGAAACTACCACACTTTGGGAATTAATGCCATGGAGGGGACCAAACATGATCGTAATTATCCGATATTCATTGTTCCCAAATTTTGGTACGATATGGAAAACTTCAAAATTCTTATATGCGATAATATTTCAAAGGCCCTTCCAAAAAAAGTGATTAGAATTAGCGGAGGTCGAGTCAGGACCCATTGATGAGAGTGATTTTGACATCTTATACAAGTGATTTCATGGTCCACTCCCACTATTTATCATTTACAGGAGTTTATTTTGTACATAGAACGCAAACGTGAAACTAAATTCAAATTGTAACATGATTTTATCATGGTCGGCGACACGGGGTCCACCCTCGAATTTCGAAGTTTGTACTACAGTACCCTATGATTGAGGGTCTTCTCGCCCCCATAAAGTGACAAGATATCGTTGAATAATTATGGTACTCATAGTATGATTATGATACTGATATATTATTATTATTATTATTATTATTTATTTGGCCATAAAAACATACAAAAATTGTACAATGTAATTACATAAATACAATTTGAAATTGAATAATTAAATATAGATAAGGTAGAAATGAAAGAGAAGAAGAAAACAGTAAGAAAACGGTTTTTCCATGGGCCAGGGCTCGCAAAAGTAAAATTCAGTACTATTGCCCAGAGGCATGCGAGCCCTCATGGAAAAACCGTTGAGAGAATATTGCACATTCAATATATAAAATTGCACATTATTAAAATTCAAATACAACACATTGACAAACATTATTTTAAAAAGTATGTACGTAACGCCAGGCAAGATACAGTAAAAGGAATAAAGACGGGTATTGGGAAGAATTTGAATACCCATGCCGGACTGATATGTGTGTAATGCTTAACATAACATAGCACAAAGATAACTCAGATTTGAGTGAGGTACTAGAGCCTGAAAAGCAACAATGAAATGAAATAAGGAGGAATGCCCTAGACAACAGCAAGAGCATGCCTCCACATTCCTATTAATGACATGTGTACTCGCCAGGCTCCAGCACCTAATACATAACAATCATTGAGACAACAAATAGTAAAATAAAATTACAGGAAACTCGCCTCCTTTGATGAAGAAAAAGAAGAGAAATTAAGAACTGCATAGTAATAATAATAATTAAAAAAATATAGAAATGATATTGAGATTTTTAGAATTTTATGTGCCCCCAACAGTTTTGCTAAAGAGGAATTAAAAAAAAAATATCAACTGTACCAAATGGATATAACAGATCATACAGCCTGTACTACTTGAGCATTATTCTAAAATATTAATTGAAAAAAAAAAAATAATTATATACTAAATCCTTACTGACAGATAATTGAATCAAATTACAATAAAGGAAACACAAATGTTGGATGCACATCATAGAATGAAATATGCAAAGTACATGTAATTATTTAGGTAATATGGCAAGCATATCAAATTACAGGAAAAGTGTAATGGCAAAAATAATTCAGTATAACTGTTCTAGAGGTAATAAAGTTCCAACTAAATAGAGGAGAAGAGAGGGGGAAGAGATATATGCACTGTATAATACAGCAGACAAAAATAATCATCAAAGAAATGTCATTGTTGGAATCATAGCACGAATAATGAGGTGTTAAAAGAAAGCCAAAAAAAAAATATATATAAAAAAAAAATAATAATAATAATAATAATAAAACATGGAAAGAAAATGGAGATATTTATGAGTTGGACAGGAGTGCTCCCTTTAAAGAAGAAAGAAATGAAGAGAGGGAAGTTGAAACAGCATTATCTCTTACACTTAGAGGAAGAGTGTCCCAAAGTCTTGGAAGGCGCCTAGAGGGTGAAAAGAAAAAAGACTGAGTTCTAGAGGGCAGATGACGGAAAGAAAGTGTTTCAGGATGGCGGGGGTTGATATAGATATTTGCACTGAGCTGTTCACAGTTACAAATTCCACGAAGACACTTAATTGCAAAGGAACATAGGAGATAATCTCGTCGGGAGGCAAGTGAAGACCAGTCGAGAAGCTTGAGCCTATCTTCGTAGGACATCTCACCACGACGCTGTTTTAGGGCAAGTCTAGTGGCTGTCCTCTGAACACGCTCAAGCTTATCCACCTGTTTTGAGGTTATGGGATGCCATGCAGGCACACCATACTCTAAGATCGGTAATACTATTGACTTGTATAAGCAGAATATAGAAGATGCAGAAGCACCACGTGCCACCAGTCTTATGAATCCCAATAGACGATTAGCACGTGATACAACAGAGTCAATGTGGGTTTTCCAGGAGAGATCGGAAGAGAGGATCAGTCCCAGGTATCTAATGGAAGAATCAGAACTTAGAGCAGTATTGTTTAAGTAATAGGTAGGTGGGTTAACTCGTCTACTTCTTGTGATATGCATCACCTTTGTCTTTGAGGTATTAAAAGTCATTCCATTTCTTGCACACCAAGAATTCAAAGCAACAAGATCTGATTGAAGTTGATGTTCATCTGCAGATGAATAGATGTTCCTAAAAATAAGAACATCATCTGCAAACAGAACACAAGGAGATAGAGCATAATGGGAGATATCATTGACAAACAAGTCAAAAAGTGTGGGGCCCAGGACACTCCCTTGGGGGACGCCGCTTGGGACATCAATCCAGTCCGATGAAGAACCTAAAAACAAAACTTGCTGAGATCTGTTGGAGAGAAAGGAGTGAATCCAGTTCCATAAACTACCCTGAATGTTAAATGATTTGGCAAGTTTATACAAAAGCTGTGTGTGTGGCATTCTGTCGAATGCCTTCGACATATCTAAGAAGACTGCATCAATCCTGGGTGCCGTCCAACGCATATTGTCACAGTCAACGCATAATGTCGCAGCCTTTCCATATCACTATATCAGGGGCCGCGGAACGGTTTTCAAAGTGGGGGGGGGGGCTGAGCCAAAAGTGGGGGTGGCTGACCATGCTAAAAATCACAATCATATGGTCAATTTTACGTTTTTGTACCCTTTATTCAAAAGCTGATTTATTAATACTTAATAACACTTTTCAATATCATTAACAGAAAATTGCGATCAAAGCAACCTCAACGGATCCTAATTAACCTCTGCGTTGCCCTCCTCGGACTTTATCTCGTTTTCATCATCGGTATCGACCGTCGTTATCCAACCGGGGGCTGCGTCGTTGTCGGATTCCTCATTCATTTCTTTCTGCTATCGTCAGTGTCGTGGATGTTGGTGGAAGCTATTAATATGTACCTTCTTTTCGTCAAGGTCTTAAACGCTTCTGTGTCTCGATTTATGCTCAAGGCATCTCTTTGTTCTTATGGTAAGTGTCGTTTATATAAAGGCCTCACCTCTGTTAAGGTGTAAGATTTTTTACTATGTGGATGTTTTGTCGTGGTACTGAGGATTAGGTCTGATCATTTTTGTCAAATTCTTCGTACTCAACAGTCTCCATTAATTTGTTTTTAATTTCTTCCCTTTCCTCCTTTTTTATTTTTCTTGTATTTCTCATTTTTATCACTTTTCTTTTTGTTCACATTCGCCCTCCTCTTATTCTTGTTCTTCTTTTCTTAATCATTATTATCTTCTTACCCTTCTTGTGTTATTTTCTCTCTTTTAACATCATAAGACTTGAACATGTTCAAAAGGAAACTGAATATTATGTGAGCCGATGTAACTTAGAATAAATTATCATTGCTATTGTTAGAAGTGATTAAGAAGATAATCATGCATGACAAATACGAATGTACATTGCAAAAACTATCACATATTACCTCAAAGAGATTTCTTAAACAATCTCACAATAATTTTATATTAAAAAACAGAAAAGACGATATTCTGGAAATGCCAATAAATATTCGGCAACACACCAAGGATCGGCAACGTTTCGATTTTTATCTGTATCAATTAATATCGTATTGTAGTATTAATATTACAGTTCTTTTATAAATAGTATATAATAACCATTATCATATTCCATGTTGACAGGTTTACCTCTTCTCGTCTGCATTGTAACAGTGGCAGTTGATAGTTCTTTATACCTTGGAGATGGAACATAGTAAGTTGATTGGCGCTTTTCATTCTTTTCAAAGTTTCTATTTTTAGGAATATCAAAACTATCGAATAATGATCATGCTAAATTACATAATAACAATTAGACAATCTATATGAATTCAAACAATATTCACAAACACATGGCGATATTAAATTGTCAACATAAAGAACAGTACGAGTAGTTACTTGGATAACAGATTTATTCCCTCTGGATTCCAATATTCAAATAGATTTGATGTATCATAGATTGAAGAGAATTAATCATAGAAAGATACATCTTCAGTGAATTTTTTTCCTAAGCACGTTGCATATTTCTTGTCTTTTGTTTGTCACTCAATAGTTGCTTCGTCAAACCAGGTCCAGCTTTATATTACGGTGTCTTACTCCTCGTAGCTCTCTTACTCGCTACTAACTTCATCATATTTGGTCTCGTCATGCAACGTTTGTCATGTCGCAAGTCCGTTGCTGCCCACAAGACCAATCAAGCCAGTCGCGGTGAGACGTGGAAACGAGTCCAGAACGCTGTCGCCATCTCTGTTCTCCTCGGGTTAACGTGGTTGTTTGGTTTCCTCGCCATCGGTGGTGCTCGACTCATCTTTAATATTCTTTTCCTGGTCTTCAATTCCCTCCAAGGGTTCTTTGTGTTCCTCATGTTCTGTGTCCGACAAAAGGAAGTACGTGAGCAATGGGTTCGATGGCTGCATTGTCAGTTCGGTGATGTTAAGCCTGGTCAACGTCGCAGTGATGATTTCGTTCAGGCTAAGTACAAAAAGACAGAATCACAAGAGGGTCGGACGTCCTTGGCAACATCAAATAGCCAAGGTATTCAACTATCCAGCGGGGGTACACTAAGTACCAATGCCTCCAGCATCACCACATAATAATTTCCATGATTTTAAGAAGCCTGCCAGGATTCTTTTTTACTAAAGTAGACAATGTCCTTGCATATTATGTATTGGCATTTAAAACTATTTTAATTATTGATTATAGAGTACAGATATAATTGTATGAAATAAAGTACGATTGGTTTCGTTTGGTGATAAATAGCCTCTATTAACATCGTTTCTGACTTTCTGTGCCATGATTCGCCGTTAATGTTTCGCGCCATTTTACCCCCAAAACGCTCAAAATATTAATGTAACGCTGTGCAAATTTAATACTTTTTGAGGGAAGTCTCGCATAACCTTTGAAACTAAATTTGCGACACTGAGGCGCTACGTGACTTTTCAACAGACAATGTCGTGCATATTTCCACATTTTTATAGCCAAAATAATTGCAGCTTTAGTTTCTGTTTAATTTATCTTCAATATTTAATATGAAATATCATTAAAATCGTTTGTGTTATTTTGAATATGTATTGTTTCTTCGATTGTATTTTGTTTACTTTGTTGAAATAAATCTAACTCATAAAATGTGGCTTGTGAACAAATCCGTCACTGGGAGATAAAAATCATAAAATGGTGATTATTTTTCACTCTAGTTGTTTGGCTTAATTGAACAAGGACTAACTTGGCTTTTGCAAAACCCCGGTGCAAAACGTACTGATAAAGTTACAAAGATGCCCTCTGCAAACAAATCGAATTAAACTAATTTCTATTGTGCAAATAATGTTTTTCATTAATAATTTTACACAGTTCATATTAAATCAATAAATTATCATTTTGGTCCCTTTTGGTGGGGTTTTTATACTGCTTGTGGTCTAAGGAACGTGCGTGCAAAATTTCGGCGCTGTCGCGCGGGCAATGCTTTAGGTCAGAAAGGACATGATGTCCTCTAAACTAGCACAGCCCTATATCTTGCCACACTTCAAGCTCACATGGATAAGCATTAACCGTAATAGAGAAATAATTAGAGACAATCATTTGTTATGGATTCCATTCTATGTCTTACAACTACTGAATTTATCATTATTATCTTTTTCATGATTATCTTAGCTTAGACTCAGCGATTTTTATATTAGAAGAGTAACGAGATGTATGGTTTAAACATTTTGTTTTCAGCAAACATTTTACTGATAATTGTTAATTGTCTGATGATAACAATTTTTGCAAAATCTGATAGCAGACAAACCATACTCATGATGAAAAGACTGTATTTCGACTGTATTGTATATTGTTAGTATCACTATTGTATGTTTCGCATCATTTGCAATGTATGTTGATGTATCTGTCGTTGATATGTGTAGAATAATTATGGCAAAATAATTTTTCGATGTTATTTTCTCCTTCGCATAATGACTTCGATAAACTGACTTAATAGAAAAATTGGAAATTTCAATTACTTCCAGTGTGAATGATTTATATCACAATTAATACATAACCTCAATGTGGCGAAGTGATTTCAAACTGCATACTAATAAAACACAGAAAGGTTTTATTTAAACTAATTTAGCAGGGCCCTGGAAACGATTTGTTGAAGAGGGTTGTTTTTTGTCCTGCCTGCATAGCAGAGCGAGACTATAGACGCCGCGGCGGCGTCGTCAACATCAAATCTTAACAGAAGGTTAAAACTTTAAAATGTCATCATTATAAAACTTGGACATAAGGGTTATCAAGTATTACTGAATACCCTGCCTGAGTTTCAGATCACATGACCAAGGTTAAAGGTCATCTAGGGTCAATGAACTTTGGCCATGATGGGGGTATTTGTTGATTTCCATCATAACTTTGAAAGTTTATCGATCTGGTTCATGAAACTTAAACATTAGAGTAATCAAGTATCATTAAACATCATGCTTGAGATTCAGGTCACATGACCAAGGTCAAAGGTCATTAAGGGTCAATGAGCGTAGTATTTTATTATCATATGAATTGTGGGGGGGTTGTAAATAACTATTCAATAGTTGTTTTTCAAAGTCAGCACTGCTGCTATACAGTGCGTCCCAGAAAAAAACGAAACCGAGATTAAACGACGATTTATCATAACTTAATCACAAATACAATAGCTAAAATTTAATGACCTACCAATGTAAAGCTTAGAATCACATCTTTCATCTGATATTACTTACATTATTCCTCATTCACGCATGAGTGAGCAAAAACAATTTGAAGAAAGGATACCAAAAACTCATTTGGCGGGGGGTATCTGAATTTCAAAAAGAAAATCACATGCCTAAAAAGTTCAATATCTGCTCTTTTATTTGATACCTTAATCACAAAAAAATGGTCAAGAAGTAAAAAAGTTATCTTCTCTCGAAACAATGTTTGTATTTCCATAATTTTATTAAATAAACGTGTTTTCACCGGTTTCCCACAAAAGCTATCGCATGGTTAACAAAAGACTTAATGCATGGCTGATCGTCAACAAAACGGAGTGTCGAGTGAGTTTGAACGCTAGCCTGTAAAACCTCTTCATTTTATAAAATTCAAACCAGAACTTTGTTATCTCTTGACCATCTTCTGTAATTGAGGTATCAAATTAAAGAGCAGATATTGAACTTTTTAAAAATGTGGTTTTCTTTTTAAAACCCAGATACAGCCCGCCAAATGACTTTTTGGTATCCCCTCTTCAAATTGTTTTTGCTCACTCATGCGTGAATGAGAAATAATCTCAGTAATTTCAGATAAAAGAGGAGATTCTAAGCTTTACAATGGTATGTCATTTGTCTATTGTATTTGTGATTAAGTTATGATAAATCATCGATAAATCTCGGATTCGTTAGTTTGTGGGACGCACTGTATAGTGAATGGCGTAATGAAGGCGAGACTGCCAGAGGCGTTCTTCTTGTATAGTGTTCATAATGTATGTAAAAAACGTTAAAATTATACTCTACATTATGATACATTTTAGTTTTGTCCTATAGAAATATATTAGTGCTTTGTATATAGAGGCTGAAGTTTTTTGTTGTTGTTGAAAGTTTTATAATTATAATATTTTTCTTTGAGTAGAGTTAAACCCAAATATAGTATAGACCCATATGAAATCATCGAAAGTCTAACTTCAATTACTTAAAAGTACAACTTATCAGCTTTTTAATGGTTCATTTATTAAGCCAAATTATCACACGTTTATAAGACTGCCTCACTGAACACAATTTTTCTAAAATATGAAAATGTGCAATTTAATATAAACATGTTAAACAATAAGGATCATTAATGAGAGAAACAAGACCATTGAAATATCAGTTTTCCTTCCCTTTTCATGATTATTTTTTTAAGAACATCCTGCTTTCAAATATTGATCTAATTTCAATTTAAACACGAAAAATGTCTAGAAGCAAGTGTGTTTTGCAGCATTCTGAGTCGATGAAAAGAAGATCTACTTAAAATGAAATAAACATTCCAATTCTCTATGTAGTTTGAATATGAAGATTTAAGTAATCAATTTACTGTTCATATAGTTCGGATGTAATATACTTGCTTATCGACGATTAACCATATACACGAAAGGGATATATAATCAAGGATTGCCATTAAATCCTATCTGTTTTTTTTCATGACGGCCCGGCCATGTCCGATAACCAGCCCCTTGGCGGAAAGCATCGGGTGCGCCGTTGATTTATCAAATATATCAATGTTTTGTGGATCTTTTTTTTGGGTGGGGGTAGTTAGAACACCATTATTGCAAGTAATGAGTTTCGATATATTGACGTGTTTATCATATTTGAATTTATTATGATATACCATACTCAAGACTGATTTGTTCATTATGGGCATGGAGGTGAATACAATTTGCGGGACAATTTGTCTACATTAAATTTAGCGACAAAATCTTACATCGAAAACATCTGAGTTTAAGCAGTTGTGAGTTCAAAGTGTCAACGAGTGTACAGTATTTAGTTTGATGATGTTGGAATACATGTTATCAGCAAAAATGCAGTGCGTCACAGAAAACTACACCGAGATTTTTCGATGTTTTCCCCATAAGATAATCACAAATATATAAATTACAAATCATTGCAAAAGTTAGTCTGTTTTTCATGTAAAAATCACTATATAACCTCATTTTCATGTGCACTTTAAAAACGAAGTGCTAATTTAGCTCTTACAGAGCTTGTATAGTGACTGCACTTCAGAGTGCTGGTATTACAATCGCGGGAAATTATGGTAACAAATTTCATATTTGACCAAAAGTAAGTTTATTATTTCCAGTGCTGGATGTTTATGATTAAAATTATCATCTTTGTGGTGTAACACAATTAACTCTTAAAGGAGTGATATACTTAGTACATGGCTATATGTAGTAGGCGTACAGAGTATTGTGATTTATAAAGAGTGTGAAGGTTACACTTCGTAATTCCGAAGGTTCGTAATTCCGAAACACGTTAATTGCCTATACCTCGATGTTCGTTAATCCGAAAACGTAAAAGGGTTTTGTAAAACGTAATTTTTTCTCACACGATCCATCAGTTACGTTTTTGTCAAGTGCACAAAAATTGTTTGTATTTATTTTTAAACAAAATTATTATTAAGACCCAATATTTATTTGTTGTAATTTTGTAATGTAACTAAGATAGGGGCTTGTCTCTTGTACAAGCTTTGCTTTTTTTCGGCAAGTCCCTCCGTTTTACTTTTAAATACAAATGTCATTTGAGATATCTTTATTTACTGAATTGTGTTCCTTAAATCTATGATTATGTTATATATATTATATTTTGTCTTGTAGTATTTTCGACCTTGTTATATTATGTTTATCATATTATGTACAATTGTGAAACGGAAATAAATAAATCAAATCAAATCAAGGGTTCGTTAATCCGAACATTTGTGGCGTTATTCCGAAGGTTCGTTATTCCGAAGGTTCGATAATGCGAAAACGAAATAAGGTTCGATGTTCCGAAGGTTCGTTAATCCGAAAACGAAATATGGTACGTTGTTCCGAAGGTTCGTTAATCCGAAAACGAAATAAGGTTCGTTGTTCCGAAGGTTCGTTAGTCCGAAAACGAAATAAGGTTCGTTAATCATTTCGTTTTCGGACTTACGAACCTTCGGAATTACGAACCTCATTTCGTTTTCGGATTAACGAACCTTCGGAATTACGAACCTCACTTCTTTTTCGGACTAACGAACCTTCGGAATTACGAACCTCTTTGCGCGGAGTAAAGTAGGGTGGGGTAAAATAGGACAGTGGGGGTAATGTGGGACAGGCAAAGGTGCTGTGCAAACAGAATGGTAATTACACAGAAATACACATATCATCAAGGGTTAATTGTGTAACACCACAAAGATGATAATTTTAATCATAAACACCCAACACTGGAAATAATAAACTCTAACTTATAAGCATACAACTTCAATGTATTATGTCTTGGAGTGCTTGTAAAGATAAAACAATCATTGTGGCCTTACATAGGTAAATTTTTTTGTGATTCTCTGTAGCCCATTTCAATAAACACCAAAGTAAATTAAAAGAAAACTGGTCAGCCATGCTTTATTGCTGATAACATTAAGTGTTGAAAATGTCAAATGGCAAATTTATCAAACCGAAGATGATTCGTTTCCTATCATTGACGAAAGTGGACATTTTGCATCAAAATGTCAAAATAAACAAATATAAGTTCAGATATGCGTTCAATTTACTTGTGGACACACTGAAAGAATTAGTTTTTCATGCAAAGAGACATACTGTAAAAAAAAATAAGAGCTAATTTGGCACTTAATGAGCTTTTATCATGTTTATAGTGACTGCACTTCGGAGTGCTGATTTACTAATACAAATTTGAACTATAAATATCAGCACTGAATTGCAGTCATTATACAAGCTCTGTAAGTGCTAAATTAGCACTTCGTTTTTAGAGTGCACATGAAAATGAGGTTATATAAAATCATGTTCACTGAAAGTGAAATGCGGATATCACCTATTTTAGTGATTACTTTGAATTGCCAATTTTCTGAACAAATGCAATAAGCAAAAAATTTACAGATCAAAATTATTGATCAAAATTAATTTAAAGATTATTTAGGTCAAAAGGATTTGTCGGCCATGTTTCAAAACAATCACTTTTATACGTTTATTTTGGAATTTGCTTGGTGTGTTTGAAGCATTAAAAGTAATGAGCCATAAACTGTTCAATGAATAGACTCCAAACAAAAGTTGTGACGTTATTAAAATCAGTTTTGAATAGTTGTTGTTTTGGCCTGAGCCTTGGATGAATAGTTTCATTGGCTTATACTTTGATACAAAATAATGAGAGATAAAGAAATTGAGGAATCAGCATAAAAATATATCGATTATCTCTGAAGCAGAATGCAGGTAAGATTTTTTTCCATTCTTTAATATTGGAGCTCCCTTTGTATACTCAATCTGCCATTGGGGCGAAGTGGGACAATATGGGGGAGAGGTGGAACAAGTCAAGGAACAGCAAGCCTTTTGTGACCACATGATCTGCTGGACACAATTATATGGTGAGGGGGATCACCCCTCCCATAATAGTGTTGGCATAATTTTTTTATACTGTGATCGAGCTGAGTCAGTTTGTGGAGTAGCAAGAATATCAAAATTAGCATATTGTACGTTCAAGAAAGAAACATTGTCATAATCAACCACATCCTAAAAGATTTTGTTTAAGTGCAGGGGCCAGCATAGGCGCCGGGATCCAGGAGAAAAGGACAGCGCCCCCTCACCCCCCATATAGGGTAAAAGAGAGTAAAAAGAAGGAAAAATAAGAATAGGAAGACGAGTCACGATTGAATAAAATGAGGTGGGGGACGAATAAGACTTTGAACAAATCTTTCATGTCAATATAAGTTGATATGGAGCTTAAAATATTCAATTTTAAGTCAATACACAAAACATATTGGATATTATTGTAACTTTCATACTACATACTGTTCATACTGCTCTTTTGCTCTCGATTTATCAACTTTTTGGGCATTACATTGAACTTTCAACAAACTTTCGATGATGACAACGGAATAAATGTAAGTTTGTTCAACACTTCTGATCATTGCCTGGATTATCAGCGAGGCGAGTTCCTGATCTATATAGGAGAAAATTTCAGCCCAGTCCCATCTGGTATTATTCTTGTAGTCTACCTCGCCTAAAACTTGAACTTTCATCAGTCAGTAATCTCTTGTGCATCAATTGATCAGCAATCTACTCTATACCGTGGGATCTATAAAAGGATTATCATTGGATTTAATTATCTAACAATGGCTAATACAAGGACCACCAAAAATCTTGTCAAGGATGCACTCAAGGATGATGATGTATTGGCCTACATAAAAGGAGCTATAATGGAAGCCTTATAGACTCCAAGTTTGATGAACTTATCAAACGTCTAGATGCACAAGATGGATCTATTCTGGAACTTCATAATAGGATTAAAAATATCGAGAGTAGTCTTGCAAACCTGCAAAAGAAGCAACAGAAGTGTGAGGAGAAAAAATAGTTGGTTAGAGAAACAGCTCAACGATCAGGATAGGAGAAACCCCGGGGGGGGGGGGCACTCGACCTAAAAAGTGGTAGGGGTGTGCCGCGGGCAAGACAAAAAACGGGGGCCTTGGAGCGGCTTATTGTAAAAAGGAGGGTCCTCGGAACGGGCTTCGGAACTACAAATGTTTGTGAAAACGGGGGTCCTTGGAACGGATCGCCAGCGTGTGAGTGCGTATGCATCCCTATGGAACGGGCATGCGTGCATGATGCGGCTATAGCGCGGCCTCCGCAGGGTGCGCTCGGGCAGCTAGGCGATGGTCGGACAGCGCTCTGCGGCCGCTTTTCACCAAAATTGCAGCTCATTGTAGCAGATCAATGCGACCGGAACGGCGTAACGAAAATTATGCGAAGCTTTGGAGCGGATTTCTTTCCTCTTTTTTCTCGATAAGAAGAAAATGCTATGCTTTGGAGCGGCTTTCTTTGTTCTTTTTCTCAATAAGACAAAAATGCTTTGCCTTGGAACGGAAATTTGAGTGTAAAAATGGGGGTCCCCTCCGCAGCACATACCCACTATGCATTATATACTGAGTGCCCCCCCCCCCCCGGGGGAGAGAACTGTACCGCCTGTTTGGAGTACCTGAGAAAGAGAACGTAAAAACTAGTGAAAGAGTCTGCGAAATAGAACAGCTACATCTTGGTGTCGATCTGCATCTACGTGATATTGACAGAAGTCATCGTGTACCACGTCGTAAGGAACCTGTACCTATAATGAAAAAGGAGAAATCAAACCAAGAGCGATCATTATTAAACTGACATCGTATCAGCACAGGCAAAATCTACTCATGAACAGAAGAAAGTTAAAGGAGAATGAAACTCTTGGAGCAAGTTAGCTTTTGTGAAAGCAGAAAAATCAAAGAATAAGATCAACAAAAGTTTGAGTAAAATAGGACTAGCAATAGAAGAGTTATGAGCATTTGAATGTCGAGATCACTAATGCTATGGAGATCCTCCTATTGGCAATGCGACCAAGATCTATGATGTCACAGATGAACAACTCTCCCCTTTTGGACACTGAAAATATACCCCAAAATATCTCGTTTTGCTCATTCTAACCATATGACAAACGATAATGTTGTGAAACCTCTGTACTTGTCCTCTCATAAAGAGAACACCTCACCTTGTGATAGACTCTATAAAAGTGAGAATATAAGTGAAATAAGTACTTAAGTAATGAGGGAGTTGTACGTGTGTGACATCACAGATCTTGGTCGCATTGCCAATGGGAGGATCTACATGGCATTAGTGATCTCAATATTAAAATGCTCATAACTTTCTTATTATTCATTCAATCTTCCTCAAACTTTCAACAATATGTTTCTTTGATTTTTCTCTTTGATATGGATTCAGCTGGTTTCAAGGGTTTCATTCTCCTTTAAAGAACACAAAAATGAGTCTGCATGAAGATCTAACAAAGACTAATCGCTCACTTCTGTGGGAGGCAACAAAAGCAAGTAATCTGCAAGGATCCAATGTCCTATCAGCTTGGTCGTCCAATGGGAAGATCATTGTATCGGTGAAAACTACCAATGGACGTATGAAGAGACAAATAAACAGGAAAGAAGACCTCCTTGTCATTGGCTAGTTATCAAACATTGCCAATTCGTCATATGATTATTCTGTATCAATACTTTTTCTATTTATGATTATTAAATTTGTGTCATAAAATGATACAGACATGAGCTGCAAACTCTCCGATTTGTTTTAAAGACCAATAAATGTCATTTCTTTTGCCATCATGACTTGCAGCTATGATGACCTGTACCTCTGGATTGATATATATTGTTATTTTTTTCTTCATAACATTGCTCAATAATTTTGACCTATTTTAATATGAAAGTCATTCAAGTTTAACTTGACTTCACCGTATTTTTTTTCTTTATTTGATGTGACACTTCATATTATACTTTTCCTTGTCATGTTATATTTACATAGGTAATTTAGCCATATTAACATAGGTAATTTAAACTTAGAAAGTCAAAAGGGGCCTAAGCTTTCGATCCTAGCAGAATCTTTGTCGGAGGCAAAATGACCATTTAAACTTGTTATACTTTTCCTTGTCATGCTATATTGACAGTGGTAATTTAAACTTTGTTATTTTAATCTTGACTTGAGCATAGTTTTCCTTCTGTTTTTCAATTATATTATAATCTTTATCTTTGTCATGCTATTGACATTGAAATTTGTTATCACAGTTATTTAATCTGAATTGTTTTTTTTTTTAATTATTCATTAGAAAGCTAGAACACAATGCTTTCAGGCACAACATAGTCTGCAAATTTTTTTTCTCTCTCTCTCTTTTCTCTGTTCACTGAATGATTGTCATTTACACTGTGTTTACATTTACAACATGAAATTTCAAGTTTTACGATTGTTCTAATATATATGTAGTTTACGTATTCCATTCAGACAGCTTGACTGTCACCAGTAATTTTTTTTTTCTAATATATGTATTTGCTATCCAGGTTAATGAATATATTATTCATTGCTTCATCTTATTCATCTGTTATACTTATAATATATACTGCCATTTTAGTTTTTATTATCTGAATGTGCTAGTGTGTGTGTTTTGACTATGTCAATTTGTCCCCCCTCTCCAGGTAATGTAATTGATAATACTGATTTTACTCATGTTGTATCATCTATTGAGCAAGAAAATATTGATGACTTAGACCCAGATGACAATTTTATGTTTTTGACAATCCATCAAGATATTGGTTATGTAATGAATTCAATAATAACAAATAGATATGTGAAGATAACAAAGAGAGCTTTAGTATGCTTCATTTTAATTCTAGAAGTCTATATAGAAATTTTGATGATATTCATTCCTTTATTACTCAACTTAATTTAAAATTGTCTATTTATGGTTTTAGTGAAACGTGGATTCATAATAACACACCATTCTTGTTTAATTTAGACGGATACAGTTTTTATCACAGTGACATGCATGATCGAAGA
Source organism: Lytechinus pictus (assembly GCF_037042905.1). Taxonomy (NCBI): domain Eukaryota; kingdom Metazoa; phylum Echinodermata; class Echinoidea; order Temnopleuroida; family Toxopneustidae; genus Lytechinus; species Lytechinus pictus. The sequence continues at coordinate 57,442,855 of NC_087247.1, read as the reverse complement.
GGAGGCAGTGTTGCCTTGCTCATCCATAACTCATTTAATGTCAAAATAAGATCAGATATATGTTTATCAAATTATTATTGTGAATCCCTTTTTATAGAAATAGTATTGCAACATAGAAAGAATATTGTGGTTGGTTGGTGTCATATATAGAGATCCTCATGTAGATATCAAAGGCTTTAATGAAAATATTGATGAATGTCTTGACAAATTGTCGCATGAAAATAAGTGCATTTACATTATGGGCGACTTTAATATAAATTTTCTGAACATTGATTCCAATAAATACATAAATAATTTTGTTAATATTTTATATAATAATTCATTTCGTCCTTTAATAGATAAGCCCACCCGGATTACCACCCAATCTTCAACTTTAATCGACAAGATAATTACTAACGTACATACTTCTCAAATTCAGACAGGGATATTCTATATACAGCGATATTACTGATCATCTCCCTATTTCCCAATAAGAAATCTGTATTGCGAACAAAAGACCAATAAAATTCTACCTCCCACCTTACATAAGACAGATACAGCTTCTATAAATTCTCTGAAAAATTACTTATCTAATATTTCCTGGGATGAAGTTGTATTATGCAAAGATATTGATAATGCCTATTGTAATTTCATGCACTATTTTAAAACTGCGTACGACAGTAACTGTGTATCAATAAGAACAAAAACCGTGAAAACAAAAAATACGCAAGCCATAGATAACAAACTCTTTATTGAAATGCAGACATAAAAAGACAATTTATATAAACGTTTTTGCAAAAGTAGAAATCAAACAATTGAAAGGAAGTTTAAATCTTCCCGAAATAAATTGAACCTAATTCTAAAAAAGGCCAAAAAACAATATTATAGTAACTTGTTGCAAAAAACATAAAAATAATCTTTGTAAGTTGTGGAAAATAATTAATGAGGTTCTTTTTACAAATAAACATAATTTAAACACTTATTTCCTGAAAGATGGTGTTAAAATAACTGATGATCAAATTATCGTAGAAGAATTTAATACATTTTTTGCTAATATAGCTACCAATATCAAATCAAATATTCCTCAGCGTTCTAATAATTTTTTGCCTTATCTTTCAAACCAATGTCAAAATTCTATATTCTTATATCCTACAAATGAACATGAAATTATTGAAATAGTAAAACATTTTAAATCAAGTAAAAGCATGGGATTTGAAGGAATTAGTCAGTGTGTTATTAAAAAAGTAATTCATTTCATAACAAACCCCCAACACCTATCTTTAATGTATCATTTTTAACAGGTAGATTGCCATAGGACATGAAATTAGGGAAATTTATTCCAGTATTTAAAAAAGGGGACTTGCATATATTTTCTAATTATAGTTCTATCACTTTACTCCCTAGTATTTCCAAAATCTTAAAAAAGTTAATGTACAATAGGCTTATACGGCACATTGATAAAAATAATCTATTAAATAATTCACAATACAGTTTAAAATCAAATTACTAATGCGAGCTTGCACTCATCGACCTTAATGATCATCTCCTAAATAATATGGCTAATAATCTACATTCACTCGGTATTTTTCTCGATTTAAGCAAAGCCTTTGATTTTATCAACCACAATATTTTACCTAGTAAACTATTTCATTTTGGTATTCGTGGCATTGCCCTTGAATGGTTTAAAGATTATTTAACTGATCGTTTTCATTATACTGTTTATAATAATGCTGTTTCTCATCATGAGAGGGTCCATTGTGGAGTCCCCCAGGGCTCCACACTGGACCCGCTCTTATTCTTGATATATATCAATGATTTATGTAATGTTTCTCAATTTTTTTAATTTTGTCCTTTTTGCCGATGATACAAATTTAGTTGCGTCCAATTGTGATTTTGATTTACTTTTTAAGAATACAAATGAAGAATTAATTAAGATTATAAACTGGTTCCATGCTAATAAATTAGTAATCAATTATGAAAAGACAACTGTTATGTATATAAGTAAAGAACATATAAAACATGATATTTCGGATGTTAAAATATTTATGAATCGAATCCTCTTGAATTGTTAAAAAACAACCAAGTTTCTCGGAATCACTTTAGATGATACACTGTTATACAACAGCCACCGTTCTATTTTAGCTAACAAAATCTCAAAAAATATTGGTATTCTTTTTAAAATTCGCAATTTGTTGCCACAGAAGGAGTTATTTAGGATATATAACTGTCTTTCCCTACCCTATCTTCAATATTGTAATATTATTTGGGCGAATGCTGGAATAACAAAATTGGAACCCCTTCATAAATTGCAAAAGAAAATTTTAAGAATATGTACCAACTCCCCTTTTAGAGCTCCCTCACGACCTTTGTTTTTTAATCTCAATACCCTTAATATATATGATATTCATAAATTTCACATAGTATCTGTGATGTTTCGTACTATTCATAACATAATTCCTTTTAATATATCCCGTTTGTTTTTAATAAACAATTCCGTTCATTGTCACAATACTCGCTCAAGTAATAATTTTCATTATCCCAAGGTTAAAACACAAATTCTCCTAAATTCATTTAGGCATTATGGCCCACGCATTTGGAATAATCTCCCCGATGGAATTAAATACTCAACAACAATTACGTCATTTAAATCTAAGTTAAAAAGAATGTATATAAATGAATATGCAAAATAATGTGTTTCCTTTCTCCTTGCTGAAATCTCATACATTTACCACCCCACCCTCCCTGTGTGTTTGCTGGTGTTTGTTGATGCTGTGTGTGCATTTTTCATTAAATGAAGAGTTTAGTTGCAAAAGGGCTTAGGTCCACTTTGGACCATTCTGAGAAAAACCATGTTTTTTATTCTCATGCACTTACTGCAATATTCTTATGAGAAACTAAATTGTCATGATGTACTACCCTATCATGTGAACATAAAATTGGGTATAAAAGAAATCTACCTGTCTTCAAATTTTTTCTATAAATTCTTTTAAAAATTATCATTGTGGACCTAACCCCTTTTGCAAGTAAACTGAAATGAATCCAATCTATTTTTATTAAAAAAGTGATTTTTCTTTGCCACTTTTATTCACGTTTTCATGTAAATTTCAAATTTTCTATGTTTTCATCAAAGCGACTAAAAAAGAGGTTTTGAGACAGAAAACAATAAAATTTATGAACAATGGACCTAACCCCTTTTGACAAATGAGCTCTTCAGAAGAGTTTGTTTGCAAAAGGGGTTAGATCCACTCCAAGAAAATCATTTTTTATATTCTCCTATATTGCATATTCAAGATTCCCTACCATGACAACATAAAATTGGGTATAAAAGAAATCTACCGTTATTCATATTTTTTAAAATATTCTTTTCCATAAAAAATCGGTGTGGACCTAATCCCTTTTGCAACTAAACTAGAATGGACCTAACCCTTTTTGAAAAAAAAAGTGATTTTTCTTTGCCATTTTTGATCACTTTTAAATAGGAATTTCAACTTTTCTTTGGTATCATCTTATAGAGCTACTAAAAATCTATACATTGAGACCAAAAAAATCAAATTTGATGAAAAATGGACCTAACCCCTTTTGCAAGTGAGCTCTTCAAATATTCATGTCATTCAATGTACTGGGAACTACTACTCACAAGTTTTTATAAACTTTTCTGCAGTTTCCAATTTTCTCTGATACTATTTGTCATTCCTGTACATATTGTATATACATCTTTTTTTCATGCTGAGAAAATAAATAAATTGAACTGAACTGAATATTCCACTATTCCGCTTTCATTATTTTGTCTGATGCGCACTTGTATTATTTGAAACGTGAAGTAGGTCCTTCTTCGTGTATTCCATAAAGTTCTCAAGATATATATCATTTTCAGGTCTGATTGTAAAAAATTATCAGCTAGCACTGCGCGCTCGCATTTTGATTAGTGAGAATACTTCTGTATGAATTCTAACATACTGCTTAAATTCCCTTTTCACGACAGTTTATTACTGTCGTTGGAGCGTTGTGGCCCAGTGGATTAGTCTTCGGACTTTGAAACAGAGGGTCGTGGGTTCGAATCCCAGCCATGGCGTAATTTCCTTCGGCAAGAAATTTATCAACATTGTGCTGCACTCGACCCAGGTGAGGTGAATGGGTAACCGGTAGGATTTATTCCTTGAATGCTTTAGCGCCTATATGGCCGCTCAGCTACAGCCGGGGTAATACTAATATACCAAGTATATTTCAGCGCCTTGAGCACATAATCAATGTGGATTTGGCGCTTTATAAATACTCTATATTATTATTATTATTATTAAAATTTCGGCTCGCACTTTGCGCTCCCATTGTTGTTAAAAATAACCCATGCATCCTATTCATAATTAAATTAATGCTTAAAATGTCAGGTTTTCGCGTTCTCATTCGGCCTATTCAGGTGCGGATCCAGGGGGCACGTGCCCCCCCCCCCCCCCTTGATAAGCAAAATAAACATTTGTAATGAAAAACTTTTTTTTTTTTTGCTTCTCAATTTTTTTTTTAATGTGTGGTTGAAAACCTTTTTGGGGGGCTTGTCAAAATTTTCCTCCGAAAAATTAGCCCCCCCCCCCTTTTGAAAATCCTGGATCCGCCCCTGGGCCTATTATCAAATGATAATTTTCCTTTTTATGAATTCCTAATCCTTATTGTCCCCTTTTTCAGATTGGAATATCAACAATTTTCAGCTCGCGCTGAGGTAGAGGAACTAAAAGGAATTATCATTTTCATATGATGACAAAATGTGCTTAGAATGTCCCGTTCCTAGGTAAAAAAAAGTCAGCTCGCGCTTCGCGTATTATGTATTTGTATTTAGATATTATGCAGCTTGTTCTTTATTTAAAAGGTGCTTTAAATATCCAGATCAGAATATCACAAATTTTCTACTCGTGCTTCGCGCTCACGTTATTCATGTAGGAAGATAACCATCCTTTTATAGTTACAAAATAGAGTATCCCGTTTTTTCTAAATCTCACAAATTTTCCACTCGCATCAATTATGAGTTTCATACCTGTATACATTCGTACTCGCATTATTCTTTTCATAGTTACAAATAGAGTATCCCGTTTTTAGATTTCAATCTCAAACTTTTCCGCTCGCATAAATAAATTGTTTAGTTATACTGCTACTATCTAAATCTTAAAATTTTGTCGGTGCATTTTTAAAGATTAAAGTGCCCGAAGCGCGAGCTGCCAAAAATTGACATTCGGACCTAAAAACTGGACACTCTAAGCACTTTTTATAATTATGAACATGATAGGCAGTTGGGTATGTATCTAAACAATTCATTGATGCGAGTGCAAAGCGCGAGCAGAAAGATTTAGACCTAAAAACAGGATAGGCCTACTCTATTCATATTTTCATGAAAATGATGGTTATTTTCCTACATGAATAATGCGCGAGGACGAAGCTCGAGCTGAGATATTTTGAGAGTCAGACCATTAAAAAAAATATATAGAGCAATTAAAAAATCAATTTGTAAAATCACACAAAATAATAAAAGCTCAATGTCTGAGCTGAAATGTGTTTTGTAAATTTTGACTTAAAAAATTGATATTTTAATCTCCATTTCAGCCTGTTGAGCAAGGTATATAGCCCTATTTCATCGAACGGGCAATGCGAGCGCAAAGCAAGAGCAAAAATTTTATATAATGACATGACAGATTTTTTTATTTTCAAAGTCTGTCCCTCATCTTACTTCATTCACTAGTCTCCCTATTCTTGTTTGCTTCTTTTTTTAAATCCTCTTCTTTCCCTTCCTTTTTTTTTCGTGCCGCCAATGGGGGGCGGCCCCTTTACCTCCTGGATACGCCTATATGCTGGCCCCTGGATTTTTTTAATGTTAATTTATTCAATAATGACAATGTTTCTTTAACCGTACAATATAGTTAATTTTGGTATTCTTGCCACGCCACAAACCAAACTGACTAAAGCTCGATCACACAGTGTATAAAATTATGGGAGGGGTGACCCCCCCCCTATATGTCCAGCAAATCACATAGCGATCATAAGCCCTATTTGAATAGTGCGAGCGCGAAGCGTGAGCTGATTTTTTTTGTAATTTCATGTATTTTGTCCTGAAAATTGAATATTCTGGGCAATGTTTGTGAACCTGAACAAGATGTGTATGTAACTAGATGATTTCTGCAAGCGTGAAGCGCGAGCAGAAATTTTTAATATGGGTTCTGGCTTGATCGAAAAGGGATCTGTTAAGGACGATTTGCAGTTAGCCATTAAGACGATACATATTTAAACTTTTAGATAATCGAGCGCGAAGCGCGAGCTGAAAATTTTTAATATGGGTTCTGGCTTGATCGAAAAGGGATCTGTTAAGGACGATTTGCAGTTAGCCATTAAGACGATACATATTTAAACTTTTAGATAATCGAGCGCGAAGCGCGAGCTGAAATTTTTTTGACATTCCGACCTAAAAAAATTGACATTCTAAGCACTTTTTGAAATAAATGGTATAGGTATAAAACTTGACAATTGATGCGAGAGCGAAGCGCGAGCGGAAAAAAAGAGATTTCAGACCTAAAAATGTGACATATATTCATGTTTGTAAATCATGAAAAAGGAAGTTCCCACATTAATAATGCGAGCGCAAACTGGCAGTGGCGTAGCTAGGATTTTTTTCCTGGGGGGCACTGGGGGGTCCTTGCTTTTTCAGGGGGGCACCATTTTTCCGGTGTATATGTGTATGTGTCACAAGGGCGGATCCGACTTTCCCAATAGGGGACGGGGCCCAAAATTACCTTCACCTATATTTTCCCCGATCAGTCACTTGTTAGTTTTATTCTTATAAAACAACATGAACATGATATAATCTCGTAAGCCTTATAAAAAGTGCGAGCGCGAAGTGCGAGCGATTTTTTAAATAACTTTATGTATTTTGTCCTGAAAATTTAATGTGTGATCCTGAACAAGATTCGTATGTAACTAGATGGTTACTGCGAACGCCAAGCGCGAGTAGAAACTGTTCTAGCATTATCGAAAAGGGACCTGTTAAGGACTGCTTACAGTTACCCACGAAGACGGTATATATTTCAATAATGCGAGCGCGAAGCGCGAGCAAATTTTTTTGACATTCCGACCTAAAAAATGGTCATTAAAGCACTTTTTTTTATTAATAAATGGGATAGGTATGTAACTAAACAATTGATGCGAGCGCGAAGCGCGAGAAGAAGAAAGTTGAGATTTTAGACCTAAAAGCGGGACACTCTATTCATATAATAATTGTAAATAATAATAATAATAATATTCCGCATTTATATAGCGCTTAATACATCGGAACGACGTCTCTAAGCGCTTTACAGACATATTATTACCCCGGTCATCGGATCCTTGCATGCCCGCATACAATGTATGCACCTTCTCCACTCCCTGGGGAGCATTCCAACAAGAGTTCCAAGACTCAATTGCTATAGGCATAATACATATAGGCTTTCACATCCTACCGGGTACCCATTTAACACCTGGGTGGAGAGTGGCAAAGTGTGGATTAACGCCTTGCCAAAGGACGCTAGGCCATTGTGGGATTCGAACATACGACCCTCTGATTACAAGGCGAGAGTCAGAACCGCTACACCACGACGCTTCCACAGTCATGAATAGAATATAGTTAATTGGGTATTATTAATAATGCGATCGTGAAGCGTGAGCAGACAATTAGTGATATTCTGATGTGAAACTGGATAATTTAAGAACATGCAGGCTATCACGCATGTTTTAGATTTAGACCTAGAATCTGGGCATTCTGAATACATTTGTTTAATGAGACATTATGGAATACACGTAGACAATATGAACTTGGCACATCAAACAATGTGACCACGCATCGTGAGCTTAATATGCTGATATGTAGACCATAAAACGGACATCTTACAGAGACTTAAATTTGTAAATGAAAAAAAAATAATGAAAGCTTGATGTCCGAGCTAAAATATGTTTTGTATATTGACTTCAAAACTTGCTCCATATCAGCCTATTGAGCAAGATATGAATCTCATCGAACAGGCAATTCTGGCGCGAAGCGCAAGCAAAAATTGTATATAGTAACATGAAAGATTTGTTCCCCTCACATTATTTCATTCACTCATCTTCATCCTCTTATTTTCCTCTTCTTTTTTCTTCTGTCTTTCTTCTTCTTTTCCTTTTTTCTTTTCTTCTTTCTCCTTTTTTTTTTGCTCTGCCAATTTTTTTCAGGGGGGCACACCAAATCTCAGGGGGGCACGTGCCCCCACGCCCCCCCCCCCGTAGCTACGCCACTGCAAACTGGATAATTTTAGCACGTTTGAATAAAGATCAAGCGTATCTCAATAAACATGTGTGCGCGTGTTTGAGAGTTAGACAGTATCTGGGCATTCTGAATACATTTCACTTTTCATCATGAAAATCAATAATGCGAGCGCGAAGCGCGAGCGGAAAATATTCGATATTCCGTTATGTAAAGGGTGAATTCAAGCACTATCTAAAGCACTGTGTAGGAAAATTGTGAAGTGTACGTGGATAGCATTTAATAAAGTAACATGAAATATATATTTTTTAATCATTTTCCAAGTCTTCCCCTGACCTTAGTTTATTAACTCGTCTCCCTCCTCTTATTTTACTTTTCTTTTCCCTCCTTTCTTTCCCCTTCTTTTTCTTTTTTTTCTTTCTTTTCCTTATTCTTTCTTTTTGCTCCGCCAATAGGGGTGGCCCGGGCCCCTCGCCCCCCCCCCCCTGGATCCGCCTATGCTACGTATATACGTGATAAATACTACGTACGTACTTAATAATACCACGTAAGTAATAGTTTTTAATTTTTTATTGTCAAATATGTCCCGGTTTGGGGCATTGGCGGCGGAAGCATAAAGATTAGGGGGGGCGGAAAAAAATTTCATCCGCATTTTCCGAGTCGGCTGCTATAAGATGTTATTTATATTTTTTTTTACGGAATAGTCTACACTAAAGTCGGTAGTTTTAAGTACATCTTAGTTTTTCTTACAAACATAATGAGATATCTAACAAGGTAGGCCCATTTACAGGATTTTGTACCCCAAGGGCCCTACCTGATTTTGGTGCCATTGTGCACTTTTCGAAAAATGGCGCCCTCATGAACATGAATGATGAACAGGATAGTATCTAAATAAACCTTCAGTTATGCGAGCGCGAAGCGCGAGCTGAAATTTTTTTATAACCTGACTTAAATGTTGACATTCTAAGCACTTTGGGTTATTAAGCAGGATGGGTATCTATCTAAACAATTGATGTGAAAATTTTTTATATTCTGAAATAAAGTTTAGACATTCTAAGCACTTTTGATAATCATGAACAGAATGGACAGAATCTAAACTAAATATTTTATGCTAGCGCGTAGCGCGAGCTGAAATTTTTTAAAATAGATCCGGCCATAAATTTGATATTCTAAAGCACTTTTTATTACCATGAACGGGATTGGTATCTATCTAAACAATTGATGCGAGCGCGAAGCGCGAGCTGAAAATTATTGGTAATCTGACCTAAAATTGGGACATTCTGAGCACTTTTGGTAATCATGAACAAAATGGCTATTTATGCGAGAACGAAGAGCGAGCCAAACTTTTTTGATATTCCGACCCAAGCCTTAAAATTCTTATATTCAATTCAATTCAATTTGTTTTCATTCTTCAACATAATACAATAAATACAAGATAGATTAATTCAATTTAAATAAAAGCATGAACAAAATTTAACATTGAATAAATGATATACATATTTAATAAGTGATTCAAATATAAATTAACATGCATGTCAAATTTAAATCAATATAATCAATATAATTAATTATAATTAAATCAATATAATTATATATCATGAGAATAATGGAGGGGTCCACTGAAAAGCAAAGCTTGTAAAAATGTGGAACCCTCGAAAAGTTAGGATAGAATATATTGAAATATACGTAAAAGAATACATGAAGATAACGAAAAGGGGAAAAATTCTTATATACAGGATTGTAATACACTTATTGTGACCATACAGCGCGAGCTAAAAAAAATTTTATTCTGACCTAAAACCTCGGATTCTTAGCACTTTTTGAAACGATGAATAGGATGATCATGTTATACAATTGATGCGAGGAGCGAGAAGAAAAAAAGTGATAAACTGACTTGAAACGGTAACACTTGAATTACCATTTTTTGGTAATACATGAAGAGAATACGTATCTCACTACATTTGCCTGTCAAATAATTCCAGCGCGTAGCGCTAGCTGATTTTTTTCTGATATTCAGTACGTTTTGTAAGCATGAACAGAATGCAATGGAAAATCAAATCGCACGCAAAATAATGTGCATATTGACTCTAAAATTGGATAGGCCGTATTCTAAGCTCCATATGATATCCGAATGAGCAGATTACTGTATCTCACTTATTAGGAGCAGTGGCGTAACAGGCGGGGGGCAGGGGGGCAAGTTGCCCCGGCCCCTCTGGCGGATTTCACCGGGAAAATAAAATAAAAACGGGAAAAAGAAAAAAAGGAGGTAGAAAGAAAGGGAATTGGGAAGGAATTAGGGAAAAGTGAAAAGAAAACGAAGAAAAAACTTTTTTTTATGGAAAAGGAAGCCGAAAGCGGGAAAATGTACGAAAGAAGAACATTTGAGAAAGAACAAATCATTCCGAAATAGGCCTTTTTAATGTAATAGCACGGTGGGAAATAAATTAAAAGATGGCAAAATGGCAAACAATAGCGGGAAACAAAGGTAGAATGTAATTAATCAAAAGCTAAATTGGAAAACAAAGAAAATGGAAAGAAAAAATAATAATAACACGACCGGGCTGCCGATGATTGAAATTAAGGAGCGGGAAGAAAGATGGACTGCATACAACATTGTGCTATAAGCTTGCTAAATTTTATGCAAATAAGCTACCGGGGCTTTGCCCCAGACCCCACGCAGTAGGGGCTCTTCATTTATAACCTTCAAATGGCTCTATAACGCCCCCCCCCCCCCCGTTCAATCACCGGCATACAGGCGCGCCGGGGGAGGGGGGAGGGGGTGGTCTTGGTTCCACACCCAAGAGGAAATAAAAGAAATTATAGGAGACAACGTACAATGAAATGAATGGAAAATGGAATGAAATGAGTTACTTGCTAAATATAATGGAAAAATCTATCACATAATAAGAATTTAATTTCAATAGGCAATTTCTTTTTCCAGCTCGCTTTGTACGCTGGCGACTTTTTACAAATTTTTCCCACATCGCTATGTTTTGCCCCCTCAAAATATTTGGTTCATTACGCAACTGGGTTAAAATGAATGCGTTGTGTAAAAGCTATATTCTGTATATGCCCGCGATTTAATTAAAATAGCGGCAATCTGCGAGGTTTAAATTGCTTTGATATCAAGAAGTTCCAGGGGCTCCGCCCCTGACCCCAACCGCCACAGCACTGCATATGGAATGGTTGGGCCATGGCTCCAAAAAGTTCTACAAACAAGAACAAAAAAAACGGGAGGAAAGAAAAGCAAAGGAAAAGTGTAGGATATGATTTTATTTACTGAATATAATGTCAATAATAGCTCAAAGTTAGATTCTCATGAAAAATTTTTTTTTCTCGCTCGCTTCGCTCGCTCGGGACTTATATAAAGCAGCTTTTTAGCACATGTGCTAATCTGCGCCCCTCTTTTTTTTTTTTTTTTTACTCTTCACGCTACTGCCGCAAAAAAAAAGGGAATCTAAAGAGAGAAGAGTGAAATATGTTATTCTCTGGATATCATGTCAGGATCTATCATAAAATTGGAATTTTGTATTAAAAAGGTCAAAGTTTTTGCTCACTCGCTTCGCTCGCTCGCAACTTTTTTTTAAAGATAAATTTTGCACGATACGCAATATCTGGCCATCTCAAATAGTCGCTTCATTACACCATTACGCCTGTTCATACCATGATATGACCGGGAAATTTTTGGCTCTTGCCCCCCTGGCCACCGACCCCTGTTATGACGCCGCTGAACAGGAGGGAATGCGAGCAGGAAATGTGAGCGAATTTTTTTTTATGTAGTGACCCGATATTTTTTCTCCTATCCCCTCCCCTTATTTTATTCACATTTCTTTTTCTTCTTTATCTTGCTCTCATTTTTTCCTTTTTTTTTTTTTTTACATATTTTCTTTCTCATTGTACGAAAAAAACCTTTTTTGTTATTGCTTGTCAAGTTTTTCTGAACAAAATCGATGACATCACTCACTCACTATCGTAGGCCTTCTTCTTTTATATTTTATTATATGAAATATGAAATATTCTAATTTTCAACATGGTGTCCTGCAAAACAAAGATTTATTCCTCCATGAACATGTGGAATTACCATTGTTTTAACATTTTATGGTTCAGTCAAGTTGGTCCTATTGTCAAATCTAAAAAAAATGAAATATTGTATAATTCAAACAGTAAAAAACACAAGAAATAGTGAGTGATGGACATCATTGACTCTCTCATTTGCATGCATGTCATCGAGTTGTGCATAAACTATTTTGTGAGAAATAAGCGAAACTTTAAAATGTAATAACTTTCTTATTTTACGTCCGATTTTGATGAAATTTTCAGTGTTATCCCTGTTTGATTTTTCTCTATTTATTCAAACCAACATTTTTCTGGGATGGACTCGGCCTTTTAAAAGCTCACGTCACCGCTCCGCGCGCGCCGAGACTCACATCGTACACACGGCCGAGAGCGAACCACTGAACTAGAAATACGTGGAATACGTGTCCCTATTCCCAACGTACACAAAGCCGTGCGGCAACGAAGAGCATCGGACTTCACGCTCGACTGAGCGCGCCGCCATTTTGCTAGGTCAATACTGGCTAGTCGACAAATGCTGCGTGAAGGCAGATGGGAGAAAGGAACGCAAAGAAAGTGTTCCTTGTGCTGTTTAAAGTTTTAGTTTGCTTTGTTACATCATGAACTATATGTTATTGAATACTTTCATAACTGAAAATGTTGATTTAGTCACATTTTTGTACTAAAAAAAATTTAAAGGGGAGTAAACATACAGACATGAAATCATAAAAACTCGACCTTTTTCACGCGCACACTATGACAAAGAAAGGCCCAACAACAAATTTGCTTTCTGAGTAGGCCTACAATTTGTCTGAACAATAAAGGCCTACAAGCTGGTTGCATTAAAAAAAAATCTTTTAACGATTAGAAATCATGTCCCTTTTCTCTAGCTTTTTTTTTTAACCTCCCTTCTCATTCAACTATTCATCTCATCTCATTTTCTCTGATTTTCCTCTTCTGTCCATCTCTCTTATCCTCCCTTTTCTCCATCCCCTTCTATTTCTTCCATTTCTACTTTCATGCCCCTCTCTCTCTTATTTCTCCCCTTTATATCATCGCGATCTCCCTCTTTATTAATTTTCCTTTCTCTTTGGCTTCTTTCTCTCTGATTTTCCTCTTCTTTATCATCTCTCCCTCTCTATACCTTCCCTTTCTATATATCCCCCTTATATCTCTCTTTTATTTCCCCATCTCCCTTATATCAAGCCCTCTTATCTCCCTCTCGTCTCGCCTTTCTCTCCTCACCTTTTTCTCATTCCTCGTCATTTCCCCCTTTCTCTCACTCTCTCTCTCTCTTTGATCTTCCTCTACTTTCCATCTCTTCTCGTTGATCGTCTGTTTCTTGTTTTCTCTCCGGCTGCATCTTTACCATTTTGCCTTTCTCATTTCAACTTTCTCTATATAAATTTTGAGTAAATATTCCCTTCCCTCCCTCTCATACTGTTCAATCACACATTCAGGGTGAAAAATTGGATAGAAGTTTGAGGACAAGAAGGTTGTTACTTTTAATGAGCCTTCAAAGTTGGACCTTCGTGTGCTCAGCCATGAAATATCTACTAAGTACAGTGTATATAAAAATGGGCACAATATAATTTGAATTCTTATGAAATTTTAATTTGGAAGAGCATGGATGTTGCACGACATGTGCTTATACATCAATACACCTTTACATAAAGGAAGGGGTGATGGATAAACAAATTCAACTCTAACAAGTTTACTAATTAGAGCACAGATCAGAAAAGCATAGCAATGGTAATTCCATTTAAAAAGTTGTGGCACTAAATTTCGCTTATTTTCACATACCAAATAATTATATGCATATCCTGGTCAGTATATATGAAATATTCCACATGTCAAAAATTGCACAAAAAGACCACTACCTCTTGTCAAATATTTCCAGGGTGACCAGACGTCCCGTATTTTGCTCCTTTGTCCCGGCGTCCCGACAAACCCTTCCCGGGACACCTATCTGTCCCGTATTTTTAGAATATTGAACAAAATGTAGTTGATACATTTAAAAGTGACGAATTTTCATCTAATAACTTAACAGATGACGAAGCAGAGACAACAATAAATCGATAACTAAACTTTTGCAAAGTTTTGCGGGTGATTTTTATCCTAACCCAATAGGCCTACATTGCAAACGAGCTGGCTTCCTGCCTGTGTGTGGCAGGCTCTATGCCTGTAGGATCGGAGCAGATTCTCAATGGTGCAAACAATCTCACATGATAAACAGTTTTTCCACCAAAATAATCGCAAAATCGGCGGGAAATTTTTATGATCATATATTATAGATTCTCAGATTACTGATTTAATAGGAGGAACAAGTTTTTTTAGTTTTCATAACTGGATCTACATGTAATTGATTTAGCTTTCGTTTTGAGTCTTGTTGTGTAGGATGCCGGCGCTGTTTCCTCTAATTTGTAAGTTGACAATGTTTCACTTTGAAATTTTATTCATTTCTAAACCACTTAGTTTTTCAAAATTTTAAAGATATATATCTAAAAAACACCAAATATATCATTATCATTTCTGTTAGATGATTGGATTGCTTTTGTTTGCTTGAAGTTTGAACTTTTTCCTCTTTCATTTTTATTCTTCATCCTTCTATCCTTCCTGCTTGCTTTTTTTGTTCCATCTATCTTTTAATATTTCCTACCTTTCTTTCCTGATCCAGTCTGTGTGTTAATTTTCTTTCTTTCCTTCTTTCTCTCATCTGCCCTTTTTATTTACTTCCTTCTCCCTTCCTCACCTTTAATTTCTTTTCGTTTTTTCTCTCCTTCCATTTTTTTTTCATTCTCTCCTCCCTCCAATCTTTCCTCCCTCTCTTTCATTCTTTCTTTCATTCTTTTTCTTACTTTTTCTTTCTCACCTATATTTTGTCTGTCACACATCTTCCCTTTCTTTCCTTTTCTTTCTTTCTATATTCGATGAATTCAAAGAATAACGGAAACCTTTTTTTCTCTTTTATTCTTTCTTTCATCGTCTTTTTAATTATTCTTACTTTCTTTCATTTTCCCCTTCGTTTTTTTCTTTCTTCTATCTCATTTCATTTCTTTTCTTTCTCTCCTTCATTCTTTCGTTCACCCTCCCACCCTCCCTTCCAATTCTTTATAGTTTTTCACAAGTATAATACTGTGTAGCCTTCTTTGATGATCTTTTTTTATCGATTGTCCCGTATTTCATTTTTTTGAAATCTGGTCACCCTGATTTAAACCCTTTTTTTAAACTACATGAATTACCAGGTCCCAGTACATCGTGCATATAGAAATATGTTTGTACATGATTGGCTTACTGACATTAAAATACACTTTGCCACACTAAGTACATCAGTATTAATTTTATATTTATAGAGAAAACATATTGCATCTTGCACATACTTTCAATTGCCTTCTACGGCGCGTTCTCGAACAATTGACCTAGCAAAATGGCGGCGGTCACGTGACTTATCGAGTTCGCCGGCGATGTTTTGCTTGGGTGAACACGACTTCCACGTATCTCTAGTTCAGTGGAGCGAACTCGAGCCAAGACGAGACTCGAGCGTTGAGGAGCCCTCTATCGGAAGTCCCTCCTTTTCTGCATCTTTTACCATCACTTCACTTTTACAATTGAGGAGATTGACAAAGTGAGTTCCGGTATTTCAACAATGTTTTTTTCTTTTCAATGTGTAGGTGTAGATCTTGATCTATGTTCAAGTACGACTATACTCTGTGACTGTAAAGAGGACTGTACTCAACGGAAGAAGATAGTAGATTCCAATTTAACGTGAAAATTACCGGTTAGTAGCCCCACGTATTGTTATCGGTGTTAGTTATTTGTGTGCGCATGTGTTTCGTTTCGTTGACCTGGGCTGTAGTATGGTGAGACTACCACATATCGACCACCTTGCGCGCGTTAAAATTATTGCGTATTACAAACGATACGCGCGGGAGAGTAGGCGCAGTGTCCATAGAAACGGTAAGAATCGATTTTACGAGAAAAAAAGAAGCAACAAAAAGTAAAAATTTAGTAGAATTAATCAAAATTGTATTGACCAGACCCAATTCCCGCTGAAAAACCAAGAAATCCGATAGGAAACGGCTTTAGAACAAATATCCGTCGTCAATCGTCGAATCATGTGCCGGAGCTCGCAGTGGAAGTAGTTAGACGATCATTTAGCATGTTGACATCATAGAACTGATTTGGAAGAGTAAAAATATTTCGCCACCGCGACAAGAATCGGCCGTAAACTTAGTGTATCGCGGGTGGTCGGTTTCAAAAGACGGGTGCAAATGAGCAAATGTAAAATCGTCGTATTCGTTGTTCGTTGATATATACGCGGATTGAATCGGAGTCGCCGAGCGAAACATGGGAATCTGATCTGCTCAATTTTCTGCACAAATGGGACTAAAACTGGGTAAAATTGATGAATATTTTCGCAGATACGATGCTGAGAAGATTAGGTGGTCGATAAGGGGTAGTTCCAACCCACTCACACAACATGCGAGGTTAGTATACTAACCTCGCACAACACATGTGATTTCATAGTGCATTTTGACGTTTTCATTCATCACACGAATGTGAGGGACTAAACTACGCCAAACCTTTCAATATTTGTCCACTATGTTAATCTTGATCGTATGATCAAGTTTATTTGAAAAAGCAATTATAAATTATTTATTAAAGTGTTTTTATCGCTTACCTCCAAATCTCAACCAGGATACTTCGCTCGGTCTATCCTTAGTCATCCTTCGTACTGCGGTGGAAATTACGCAAACAACAATCGAAATGCGAAATTTTCCTATCGAACATTCTCGATTCAAGTCGTCGGCGCATAATAGGAAATTGTACCAAAAATCAACATAGTTCTCTATTTATTCAAACAATTTTTTCTGGGGTGCACTTGACCTTTAAGAGATTTTCCAATGAAAATATTACATGGAACTTGGAAATACAAATCATAATTTGGTTGAACAAAATGTTTTCTGTTAAAGTATAAAACAGAAGAGGAACATATCCTTCACATATTTTTATATCCAAAATATGTTGCCTTAGTATGGAATAATCACAATGACATAAAATGAAAATGGGTAAAGTACCTTTCTAATGATCATTGAGATTTCGCCTGTGGAATCATTGTTTGATAATTTTCAAAGCTTTAAATAGATGAAAATGTTCATTGAGAAAATATACATATATATGTATGAACAAAATGATAATGTCCCGATTGTTTCGCATTACGTGTGTTAGATTGCGGGCGTTTGTGTGTGTGTGTAGGAAGCAAGATGTTCGTGTTAATGTTTGCACAAAAAAGGAGAGGGAAAGGGAAAGGAAAAGGGAGGGGGAAAGGTAGAGGAGAGAGAGGGAAAAGGAGACCATAAAATAGAAAGAAAAAAAGAGAAAAAGAGGTTAGTATACTAACCTCGCACAACACATGTGATTTCATAGTGCATTTTGACGTTTTCATTCATCACACGAATGTGAGGGACTAAACTACGCCAAACCTTTCAATATTTGTCCACTATGTTAATCTTGATCGTATGATCAAGTTTATTTGAAAAAGCAATTATAAATTATTTATTAAAGTGTTTTTATCGCTTACCTCCAAATCTCAACCAGGATACTTCGCTCGGTCTATCCTTAGTCATCCTTCGTACTGCGGTGGAAATTACGCAAACAACAATCGAAATGCGAAATTTTCCTATCGAACATTCTCGATTCAAGGAAATAATAGGAAATTGTACCAAAAATCAACATAGTTCTCTATTTATTCAAACAATTTTTTCTGGGGTGCACTTGACCTTTAAGAGATTTTCCAATGAAAATATTACATGGAACTTGGAAATACAAATCATAATTTGGTTGAACAAAATGTTTTCTGTTAAAGTATAAAACAGAAGAGGAACATATCCTTCACATATTTTTATATCCAAAATATGTTGCCTTAGTATGGAATAATCACAATGACATAAAATGAAAATGGGTAAAGTACCTTTCTAATGATCATTGAGATTTCGCCTGTGGAATCATTGTTTGATAATTTTCAAAGCTTTAAATAGATGAAAATGTTCATTGAGAAAATATACATATATATGTATGAACAAAATGATAATGTCCCGATTGTTTCGCATTACGTGTGTTAGATTGCGGGCGTTTGTGTGTGTGTGTAGGAAGCAAGATGTTCGTGTTAATGTTTGCACAAAAAAGGAGAGGGAAAGGGAAAGGAAAAGGGAGGGGGAAAGGTAGAGGAGAGAGAGGGAAAAGGAGACCATAAAATAGAAAGAAAACAAAGGAAAGGAAGAGGGGAAGGGAGAGGGAAAGAAAAATGGAAAGAGCGAGAAAAGAGTATATAGGGGAGGGAGAAAGGAAAGAAAAGAAGGGAAAGGAAAAAGCGAGAAAGGGAATGGAGGGGGCGGGAAAGGAAAGGAGAGACAATAAAAGACAGATCAGGGGAGGGGGAAAGGTAGAGGAGAGAGAGGGAAAAGGAGACCATAAAATAGAAAGAAAACAAAAGAAAGGAAGAGGGGAAGGGAGAGGGAAAGAAAAATGGAAAGAGCGAGAAAAGAGTAGGGGAGGGAGAAAGGAAAGAAAAGAAGGGAAAGGAAAAGCGAAAAAGGGAAGGGAAAGGGAGAGAAGAAAAGAAGGGAGAACGAAAATGGGGAAAGGGAGAAGGAGAGGGGATAATGAAGGGGATAGGAAAATGTCAAGTTTGAAGATCTGAATATTAACACTAAAACAAAATTAGACTCCCATGTTTTATTTATAAAAATACCATCTTTTTCATGATTATAAAGGTTCAACGTCCCTGTTCTAGGTCTAAACTTCAACATAAATCTACTGGCGCTTCGCGCTTGAATTCTGGAGGTCATTCCTCTTTTAAAAGTATAGGTAATCTGTCGGACTTTTCAAATCCCAAATTTAAATCTTAAGCGCAAATGCCCTCGCATTATTTTTCATTTAGATACAGTCCTGTCATCAATATCAAAAACTCTAAGCGCGAGCTTCGCGCTGGCATCATTTTTGTAAGTGACATTTATGATGTTGTTCATATTTTAAAAATGTCCATTTGTTGAGGTTTAAATGTCCAAAAGTTCAGCGCTCGCATAATTTGTAAGGTAAATAGACCTACCCTTTTAATTGTTATACAAAGGCGCTTATACAACGTCCAGAATGCAGTTCGGAATATTGAAAATAACTATTGGTCCCGCTATTTCTGCCCGTGCGACAAGCATTTATCATTTTGAATCATGAGATTCACCTTTAAAATATGATGAAAAAGTATCGTTAAGACTGAATTAAGAAAAAAAGAAGCTCACGTTTCACGCTCGCATTTTAATTGATCCGTTAGCTTGTGATAATAATGGTGACTTCGTTAATATATCTTAGCGGACATGTCCACCTTTTGGTGCTTCAAGAAAAATAAACACAACACACAAATAATAATAGAAAACGAACAAGAATAGAATAGATAGTTACCTATCCCACTCATGAATTCTTATTTAACAGTCCCCAAAACGTATTTTTTTCGTGTTAGCTTATTTCATATACATATATATATATATAAATATATATATATATATATATATATATATATATAGGCGTAAATAAATCAAGCATTTTATATATATATATATATATATATATATATATATATATATATATATAGGTCTCCTCATCATGGTTATAAAAAGTGCTCAGAATGTTTTATTTTCAAGTCCTTGTATCAGAATTTTCAGCTCGGGCAGCTCTATCTCATTTTGATTACTATCCTGTTGATTTATTTACTTGAACAAAATATTTAAAATGTCCAGCTTTTAGAACAGATATCAAAAAAAGGTATTCACCTTTGATCATAGATGAGGAAGAAGAAAAAAGTGAAAAAAAATAGGAAACAAACTAACGAATTAATGTGACATAATTTTTCTTCATTTCAAGGCGACTCTTTACATTTCATCATCGCTGATGGCGCTACAATAGAAAATACCGCTTGACAGCAAAAAAAAAAACAGAAAGAGGAAAATAATGCTGAGCGTCTAAAATGCAGCTAGCAGTACAAGCTGCAGAACCGTAAACAAACATCTTGTGAATAATATCGCGTGCCCTCTTTAAGCAAAAGTTTACAACCACAATGACCCTGCGGTATCTACGTGAAGATCACGAGAAAATGCATTTTTTTTCTTAAAAACACACCAAAGAGAAGACAAGAAACGATCCATATGGTTCGGTAAGTGTCATAGCACAATTAGAAACATTATTTTAAAAGGAATGGCTTAGTTATTTTAGTAAAAAGGGTGTGAAAAATTCGCGTGCACCATGTGCATATGAATCCTTCGCATGCGAGATGCATTGATCCCATGAGTGGTTCCAACCATACTACTACTAGTAGTAGTGTAGGCTGTACCGGTACCTCGACTCGAGATCGAGCGAAGTTCGTGCAGGCTCCACTTCACTACCGCTACACTACGCTCCACCTACCCAAACTTCGAGAACGTGAACTTGATCTGATATTCCGAGTGGCAAAGGTGAGATTTTATGGGGGAAAATATAAAATTCATGCAACATCACAATATTTAATTTAAAAACAAAACTAATATTCTTACTTTACACTATTACAGCACTCTAGGCAACACCGCAATACTTACCCGTGTTAATAATAAACTGGGACTCCACTCACGCGCATTTGGGCCGCCTAGCTTAGAACTAAAGTTTATTATCTAGAAATTGTTAAACTATACTGATAAAATATATTTCATTAAATAGCTTGATACTGTTTGATCGGTACTCACCGGTTCTTTTGTTGCATTTTCAGCCCAATTCTCACAATTCTTGGGAAATATTCGCGGCAAATCTTGTCGCCATAGACAGCTACATGTCCATCTTTATTTATAAATGGAGCGCCCTTTACGATAGTTGTTAATGCCGCGGAGAAATCGTTAGGCATTTTGGCCTGTGTTCAAGGCGTAGCTGTTCTATTTTTTTTTTATAGGTATGACTATGAGATCGAAATCACAGCGAGTATTTACACTCTTCCATAATGATTCCGAAAGGGAAGCGCAACACCCCCCACCCACATGGGCGCAAATTCCAGGGGGACATGTCCCCCTCACCTAGAATAGTAGGGGGCACATTATGAAATGTCATCCCCCTACTATTTTTGGTCTTTTCATTCAAAATTGAAATAAAATATGTATTTTGGAAGAGACGATCTTACTTTTGGGGTGCCCTTTTTTTTTTGCTTGTTTGCTTATCAAATTTCTTTTGGTCAAGATGACCTTCTTTTTGGGGTGATAAACCTTCTTTTTTGTTTTTGTTTGTTTTTTTTTTCTTGTCAAATTTTCCAGCCCCTGGTCCCGGCTACCTTTGGGGAGAGATTTCCGCCCTTGCCTAACAGTACACTTGATATTGTTTGCGAATCTGCGTGGGCGTCGGGGGCTGGGGGATGAGGAAAAGCGGTGAGATGAGAAAAAAAAATAGAAGGAAAAAGAGGACAGAAAAAAAGTGAACGAAAAAAAAATTAATGGAAAATAAAAGGGAGGAGAAAATAGTGAGAAAAGTGATGGGTAGGTCGAGATTTTATGTGTCCGTGCAAAAAGAAATGAGCAGAGGTTGAGATGTTGTCTGTTTGGGCAAATGTCTGTCTGTTTGTTGGACTGGCGCCTGTTGCAAAAATTATTAAGCTGATGGAATCAGAAAGTTCCAACTGCTTCATGTCATACCGACAGTGACAGGATTAAGCGGTTGTAGGTATGAATCACGCTCTAAAACTGTGTTCTTTATTAAAAAGTTGTCCTTCATGTTCATTTTCGCAAAAGAATATCAAGTTTTCAATTAATTGTCTATAGTTATCCTGTTTATGATAAAAATACTTAGAAATTGGGTTAGGTTAGGGTTATCAAATTATCGGGGCAGAAAATATATTTTTCAGTTCGCGCGTCGAGCTGGCATTAGTGATCAGTGAGATTATGTTTTTAATGACATTCATTCTATTCACAGCAATATATTATTAAACATAGCCGCATGAATTATAGATAGGTCTATAGTTATCAGGTGAATAATTTACCGCTACACACTGATCATGCGGATACTGTTTTGTAAAGGGGAATTTCACCTTGATAAAAAGATTGTGAAAATATAGGCCAAAGAAAAATAATTTCAAAACATCGGTGAAGGTGTTATTTAAAAAAAATGGAGTTAGTAGAATTTCGAATGCTTGATTTGTGATGCATAAACGAGCAGTTGCTCAATATTCTATGTAATATAAAATGCCAAAATTTCCCATTTTTAATGGTCCGTAATGACCCACTTTTTTCTTTTTGGAGAGAGTATGAAGTTATCTATTGATATACTGCATGTACAAGAAAAGTCATTATCACATATTTCTTGACATTTCATTTACTTTTTACCATAATTATATCCGATATAGCTGCTCGCAAAGGCCTACGCCGTCACAAATAATTATTTTAAAAATCTCACCTTTCATTTTTTTTTGGTGGGGGATGGATTTTTCCTGAACGCATACCAATTTTTCAAATTATTTTTTCTGCTATTTTCATAATTAACTTTAAATAAATTCACCTATGCACTACTTAATTTTTTCAAAGACAAAATAACAAAATTACATCTAATCTTCATCATCACCATCATCACCAACTTCATTCTCATCATCATCACCACTACCACCATCATTATCATCATCATCAGGGGCGGATCCAGGAGGGGGCCGAGCCGGCCCCGGCCCCCCCCCCCCTATTTTTTGACAAACTGCAGAAAAAAGTGTACTCTTTAACTTGATAGAAACTATGAAAAACAGAAAGAAAATTAAGAAAGAGGTATCATAACCATGATGTGTAATTTACAGCCTCGTAACGGCCGGCCCGACCAAGAGGAAACAAAAAAAAGGTAAGGGGAAGAATTGGAAAATAGACTTTATATAAAAATTTTCACTCGCGCTTCGCGCTCGCATTGCCTGTGTAATGAATCCCATTCAAGAGGATTAAATGGCACTTATATATCCAGTTCTGAAATCAATTTGCACACAATATTTTAGCTCACACATCAAGCTTTCATTATTTTGTTTGATTTACACAAATTGTTAATATATTGTTTGATTTGTGAGTTACCTATCCTCTTTGGAAATTCTTACCAAAATTTTTCAAAATGCTCCTTTATCATGTCAGTATATCAAAAAATTAAGCTCGTGCTTTGCGCTCGATCGTATTTCCGTGTTGATGGGTGGGGGGGATGACTGAAATATTTTGGCTTTTTTTTTGCAATCATGTTTTTAGATATGCAAGGAATTGTCATTGATATGTCCACAGTGGTGTACCGTGGGTCACAGCATTGGGGGGGGGGGCACCAGCAAAATGTTTGAATCACTGAGTGGTGCGCTAGTGAGCGCGCGAAGCGCGCTCAGTTGCCAGTTATACTGACCTAATATAGAGACATTTTAAGGACAATGTCATTAAACGGATATGTATCTCACTGATCAAATAATGCGAGCGTGAAGCGCGAGCTGAAATTTTTTTATATTCGCACCTAAAAAGGGACATTATAATCAAATTTGTGTAATCATAATATGTACCTGTCTCGCTAAACAATGCGAGCGCGAAGCGCGAGCTGAAAATTTAGATAATTCAGACCTGAAGTGGGGCATTCTAAGGTTTCTTTGTAGGAATTAACTAGGACCATACGCAGGGTTGGTGCGTTTTAAACGGTGTGTTTTAAAACATGTTTTAAAACGCGTTTTAAAACACTTGTTTTTTTTACAAAAAAAACGTGTTTTAAAACACCGCATAGACTTGTGTGTTATAAATTTGCATGGATGTGATTTTAGATAAATGTTGTTTTTTATATACTGTTATTTCTGAAGTGGTGTATTATTTTCTTCTAACTAACTAAAACTATTTTCCAACACCACTCCTTTTCTCCTCTTTCTCTTTCCCCCTTTATTCTTTCTTTCTCCATTGCTTTGTCATGTTCCTCTTCTCCCTGTTCAATTGTGCACATCAATCCATATTAAGAATATTCTCATATCTGAGTGCTTTGCTCACTTTTTGGACAGGTAAAGAAACATTATTAAAATAAGCTAAAATACATGTAAATGTAATAGAATTAACTGAATGAAATGGAAGTGTTCCACAACCACAATAATATTTTACAAATTCTGTAAACCTGACATCATACTCTTGAGGTACACACAAAAGTTGATGAAACTTTGCGCTTCATAAAGATGAAGAAAAGTACTTTAAACAGTATAAAATAATCATCTAGCAAACCTTAACCCTAACAATTCCAGGGGACCTTAATGGCCCCCTAAAAATTTCTATGATAAATCCATAAACACAACAGGGCCACGCCATATCGTTCAAGACTATTTTTGGGATACATGCATGGGTATGCAGTTATGATATACACCACAAGTGCATATTATCAGATCCCGAATTTGCTTAAAAACATGATTTCATGTATAAACCCAATGTGAGTTCTTGCCAAAATTTGTATCTGTATCATTATTTTTACTTATTGTTAATGATTGGAAAATTGCCAAAAATTTCCATAAGTAATAAAAAAAGTTTTAAAATCTGTACATATGAAATATAAAAAGTAAAAAAAAACATTACCGGTAACCTTAATAGACTGGGCTATTTCGTTTCCTAAGAAAACTGAGGGGGGTGCCCCCCCCCCCTTATGATCTGGGCCGTCGATCGCGGTATCACAACGGAAATTGGCACACGCATTACCCATGGCGTAATCTAAAAAAGTACATGTATAAATCAAATTTTGCATAAATGTCATTGCTATTAAAAAACTTATGTGTAAAATCAAAAGTTTGCTCTAATTAACTAAATAATGCCCCTGAAATGATCATTTTTGGTTCACAGACTTTTTATAGGAATCTGATGAGATGTTCTTTAAAAAAATGTCAACATCACATTTATTTTCTTATGTATTTTATTGTTTTTTCAATGGAAATATATAGTCAGGGACTATATTTTGACCATAAACAAGGTGAAATTAATTGATTTAAATCAGTAAAAGGGAAAATAATGGCATATTTATAAATTATGGCTAAAAACACTATTTGCATTAGATTTGTACACAAATTCACATTTTTGAGCAATTTTGGGTCTGCATGCATGTACAAAATGTTGCGTAATTTCGTAACCGCATGCCAGGGGGTCGCAATTTCAGTCTCAAAAGTTGTGTGAGACTTGAAAAAGGAAGTCTGAGAGTGACGTGGTAAACAAATTTGCGCAGTGGATTTATCGCAAAAAGTGACGAAGGGGGCTGAATCAGCCTCCCAGTCTTATTAGGGTTTAAAAATACATTCTATAGGCCTACTGATTGTTCTTAATATACATTTGATCAGAATTCCTGAATTGAAAAAATAAGTAGTTCAAGGGCTTTATTTATAGATTTGTATTTCATGCACTAAAATTGGTATAATTGATTCAAATGAAATAAAGCATATTGATTTACCGCTAATGAAATTAAGCTTTGAAACCCCATGTACGTCAATTTCATCCATTGTGCAAATTCTCCTGCCCCCCCCCCCTCGATTGACAAGACTCAGTATACCTCGGGACTACATGTATTAGGAATAAAATGTCAAATTAGTTATAAGTGGGTTTTTTTGTAGGCATTCAATTTCCATGATCTAGTAATTTTTGGGGAAATATGAACTTTTTTGTTGGAAATTCATTAACTAAATTGTGGTCATCTCTTATTTAAAACATCAAGAGCTTAAATCATACTGTATTTAGTGTATATTTTAATTGATTCACAGAAAATTGCATCATTTGTTGGAAAAAAACGTTTTAAAACGATTTAAAACGTTTTAAAACAATAAAAAACGTTTTATTTGTTTTTTTTAATAACAAACGTTTTTTATTACAACCCTGACCATACGTATTTCATTAACCAAATGATGCAAGCGCGAGCTGAAAATTCTTGATATTCAGATCAGAAGAAGGGACATTTTAAGGACTGATGTTAAGAATTCATGAAGAGCAGACATATCTCACCAATCCACTAATGCGAACGTAATCACGGACAGGAAATGTTTCATATATACGAAGACCTCAACAATGGGCAATCACTTTTTGAGTAATGAAAAAGAAGCATATGTCACTACATAAAACAATGATAACTATTCAATTTCAATTCAGTTTAATATGTTTGCTCTTCATGAATTCCTAAAATCAGTCCTTAAAATGTCCCTTCTTCTGATCTGAATATCAAAAATTCAATTTATTCAAATAACTAAAAGTGCTAGGAAATATATTTGGTTTATATTGACTTGAAAACGGGATGTTTTAGTACAACAGGATTATATATCTCGTTAAACAG
Source organism: Lytechinus pictus (assembly GCF_037042905.1). Lineage (NCBI taxonomy): Eukaryota > Metazoa > Echinodermata > Echinoidea > Temnopleuroida > Toxopneustidae > Lytechinus > Lytechinus pictus. Next base: position 57,416,247 of record NC_087247.1, on the reverse strand, counting down.
ACAATGCGAGTACCAGGAACAATGAAGACGTAGGCCCTGGGCAAATTATGTTTCATAAAGTTATGATAAAAATGTTTCTTATGTAATATAACATAACATAATTATAATATAATATAACATTATAATGAAAAAATATGTTCTTCTTTCCCACTACATTTTTCTTCCTTTCTCCTTCTTTTCTCCTTCCCCCCTTTCCCCGGTTTTTTTTTTTGGTCAGCCGATGGGGGGGGGGGGATGTGCCCCCATGCCCCCCGTAGTTACGTCACTGTATGTCCATATGGCAAATACCCCTCCAATATTATTATCTTTTTTACCCCATGATGGTTTAATGGTTTTATTAGAGATTACATTAAAAAATTCTTGACATTCCATCTTAATCCCTTCCCAAAGACCCCAACATGGATGAATTGGAAGAAACGGGGGTTTCTCTTTAATGTTATAATAAGGACATAAGTATTTCGTTTGGAAATGGTGAACTGGCTCTTTATTTGCATTTTATGATTCAATAATATTGTTTTGTTTGTTAAGCGGTATTTTAGGAAGAATTTTCACCAATAAAACAATTGTCTCTTGTGATTTTTTTCATTTCTTTCGTAAAAAGTGGGGGGGGGATGTTTGTACAGGCCATCCCCCCCTCCTCGAAAAGTGGGGGGGATATATCCCCCCATCCCCCCGGGATTTACGCCAGTGTTTGAGACACACAGTTTGTTCTTTATTGAAATAAAAATGCGCTTAGACTGTCCAGTTTTCAGGTCGGAATATCAAAAATTTTGAGCTTGCGCTTCGCACTCTCATTATTTAATTGGTGATACTTGTATCCTCTTCATTAATCATTAAAACAGTCCTAATTGAGTCCCTTTTCACGTTATTATAACAAAATTTCGCTTCGCTTGCATTGTTTAGGTAGATACTTATCTTTTTTCATGATTATAAAATCTCCTCAAAATCTTCAGGTCTAAGGACATAAGATATCAAAGAATTTGAGCTCGCATTTCGCGCTCGCATTATATATTAAGACCACATGAGATACCTTATCTTGTTTATAACAATAAAAACTACCATAAACTTAAAACTTCAGTCTTTAGTTAGGACTACCCCCTGAAAAACCTACAAAAAATCAGATTATAGCGGCCAATCGAGAAAAATGTTGATGAAAATATTTTTCGGCCCCCCCTATTGGCGAAAGCTGGATCCGCCCCTGATCATCACCGCCACCATCACCACCACCATCATCATCACCAATATAATTTTCATCATCATCTTTCTTTTTTTTTCTTATTTTTCCCCTTCCCTTCTTTTTTTTTTCCTTCCTATTTTCCTCCCTTTTTAGAGGGGCACACCACCAAATAAATATGTTTGTTGTTGTTGTATATAAGTTGGTGGATGTCTCATGAAATGAAATAAAAGAGAAAATAAGGAAATGGAAAAAGTAAGAAGAAGGATAAGAAGAAAAAAAGAAAGCCAAACAAACAAGACAAAATAATATCAAAATTTCGTAATAAAGTCAGTCAGTTTAATAATTATGTTTTCAATGAAATGAGACATAAAAGAATTGAAACAAGTAAAAAGGGCTACATCATAGTTAAAAGAAATAGAGGGAAGCTCCGAGACAATAAAAAGTGTAAAAAAAATCAGAAAAGACTTTGAAACACTCTGAACACGAGTATAATATAACAAAAAATTGGGAATAAGCGAGGACAAGTAGCTGAGGGACCCCCCCCCCCCCTCTCTCTCTCTAGTTATTTACTCAAACTCGCATATACAAGAGAAGAAATTCTTACTAATCAAAATATTGCGAGCAAAAAGCATGAGCTGACATTTTTTTTTAAATATTCAAAACTGATAGAGAGACACATTTTGAACAATTAATGAAACATAATAATCATTCATTATAGCTACCAATCGGATTGCGACAAGATCTGAGAATTAGAAATTCATTAAAAGCATAAAATTGTATAACATTAAAATAAGACGGGCGCAACGCATGAGCTAAAGCTTTATATACCAATTAAATTTTTTTAGCGCTTTCGGTAGTCATGAAAAAGATTCATATTTCATGAAAGCTCAAATCCCGAGGAGGAATATTTTTTATTAATTGACTTAAAAAAGGCTGTTCTAATTAAGCCCCATTTAATATTTGATTACAAGTCTTGTTAAACAGTAAAAGAGGAAAAAATAAAGCATATTGTGTTCCTCAATTCTCTTTCTCTTTAACCCTTTTTTTTTTTTTTTTTTTTGGGGGGGGGAGGTATTTTGGTTTAAAAAAAAAATAAAAAACGATAATTGCTGGCTAGTGGGTGTATAGTGGTAGGGACACCCCGCCACCACCCCCCCCCCCCCCCCCGTAGTTACGCAAACATGGGACCAAATGATCCTACTTGTTCCAAGGCGAAACTTGTGCAATCAATTAAATGTTATTTTTGAGAAAATTAACGCTTGCGCTGTTTAAATTCAATCTCTTTCACCTAAATTTGCGATGAATGCTAGCATTATGAAATATATAATTATCAACGTCTGGCGAAAAGAATAACAAACTGATCAGCTGACGAGAACGCGTATCACGTGATCTGCATATCAGCTTCGATCGCGAGTCAGAAGTGAAGAGCAACTGGCAATAAAATCTGGAAAAAGTCGTCAAAATGTAAGTTCCCCTTCATTTCTTTCAATTTTTTTTTATTGCTAACAATGCTTTAACTTTCTTAAACAAAAATTTAATGAATAGACAGTACGATAGCTCGTACTTGTGTTATAATACACAAATAATCATCTTCACAAAGATTTCTGACACAAAATACTACAGATGTCGCCTATGAGGTCCATACATGTAATGTTTGGACCTCATTGGTACTAGGAGTGCTTTACAGTACTACTAGCGACCAAGTTAGGTATGTGACAAAAAAAATGAAAATCATCAAATATGAATAAATTTGGTATCATTTGAAAGCTCTTATAAAGTCTTAAAAAGACCTTTCAAATGATACCAAGAACTCTAATTTTCATTAAGAAATTATAAAGTTATTCCAGTTTAAGTCGCGCATATTCATCCAAATTTGTGGTCATTGTCTTAATGTAAAGTCAATGGAGTACAGAACCGATTTTTGTGACCATTTTGAACCCAAGTCTTCAACAGGCTCTAACTTCTTTGTTTTTTAGCCCTATGAAGTAATTTTTGTAAATCGGACCAATAATTGGATCGAAAATCGAATCGGTAGTTAAGCTTCAAAAATCGAATCGAAAATCGAATCGGCGAAATGAAAAAACAATGGAATACATTAAAATCTGCTGGCGGTCGTGCGCGCATCACAAAATGTTGACAAAATCGGCCGCGATCACTGCAGTCAGCGGCGATATTCGTTAGCGGATGAGTGGATGAAGTTTTGGGGTGGAAACGTAAAAAGTAATAAACAAAATATTTACAAAATCGGCCGCGATCATACAGCTATAGCGGCGATACTCGTTAACGGATGGATGGCTGAAGTTTCGAGGTGGAATTAAAGATCGTAAATGTTGGCATTGATTCATGATGTGAAAAAAATATCATTTTACTGTCTTCCGTAAATTTGTGAGTCGCGCTTGGTATTGGGGCGCCCCTGCGTGATGGTGATATTAAATGATATTCTCAATATTGTTGAAGATTTATGTAAAGGTGAAGACATTTTTTTGTGTTTTGTTGATATGATATGAATTGATATTGATGTGAAATATTTTCATGACGATATATTGTTACGAGTCACGCTTGTTCTGGCGTGATACAACAGATTAATAATGATTTTTGAATTGTGGCAGACTCTGTAACTAATCTGCATTTGGTGTGGAGAGTAATCATATCGATATGATTCACGAATCATGAGGTGAAAACATTAAATTTTTATGGATAGATATGGGCCATGTTTGTTCTTGGTGATATCATGGTACAAGTCTCGAAATTGTTGAAGATTCCTAACAATCTCTGAAAATTTTTAGGTGGAAAGCAATCATATCGATATGATTTACGATGTGAAATCGATGTACAACTTATAATTAGTTATACACTTATCTTCTGAAAAATATACGAGTATGCATATGCATCATGGCGTGATGTGGTAGTATATATAATGATAAATCTTAATATTTTAGAAATTTGCCTAAAGGCATTTGAGGTGAAAAGTAATCATATTGTAATGATTTATGATGTGATATCATGTTGTGTTTTTCATGAACAAAGCCTCAGCGTGAAACAATATTATGAAATAATCTTTAAATAGTTGAAGATTCGCAACATCTCAAAAGACATTTGATATTCGGTATTCATATGATTGTTTACCTTCCGAAAAATATAGGCCTATATACTAGTCACGCTTGCTTAGGCCGCCCTGGCATGACATGGTTGGATGGAAATATTGATCTAAAAATTGTTGAAGATTGTAACATCTCTAAAACATTTTATGTGGAAAGTAATCATATCGCTATGATATACGATGTCAATCATTTTTTCATTTTAATTATCTTCATGAATATGAAGTAGTCGCGCTTTGTTCTTGGAGCGCCCCGGCGTATATAGAATAATATATCATACAATTTTTGAAGATTCAAAGACACTGTCATATTGATGTGCTTTACTTTAAGATATTATGATGAGCCAGCCAAAAATCACTCACGTTTGTTCATTGTGAAGCACTGGTATGCTTAAAATAGTCATTGCAAATGTAGAATAAAAAATCAAGAGCGGCTGCAAATAGTGACTATATAGCTGATAAATGGATTGAGATAAATCCGTAAGTATTAAAAGCTTACATACATGTACATGATTAATGATTTCAATCTTTTTTTCAGATCATTTGAGATTTGAAAATCAAATTGATTGGTGGTTTTGATCACTAATCAATACAGCAAGCCGCTATGAATTTCGATAATTCAGGTAATTAAGAGTGAACCACCTAAATAAAAAAATATTGTCTCCAGATACCTAAGGCAATTCCTCATGGAACGACCGCAAATTTATTGCAAACTCTTCATTTCATATCATTATATTAGTTTTTATCGAAAGGTTAGTCTGTTTTAGTGTTTATTTTCCGATGAATATGTATTTTAGTCTTTTTAGAGGATGTTTTTATTTTCAGTTAATTTATTCTGGCCGTGGATCTGTAAAATTAGTGAAAATCTGTCAGATTTTGAGTGGTAACCCCCCCCCCCCCCCACCCCACCATACGAAACAGGTTCGTACCTAACTTTCGAAATTATGCTAAGAGGTCATATGCCTGAAAGGGGAGAAAACTACAGTATAGCTGGCGAATGAAAGGAATCATGTCAATCAAGTGAAAGCGAAACAAAACAATGTGTTTGTTTTGGGTTGTTACAGTTCTTATCTTAATCCACTTAAGATAAAGTTCTCATATCACCACTCTCTTGGGCATGACTACCAAAATTATCTAACCACAGTGTGAGATAATTTCAAACACCACACGAGTGTCACCCTTTTATTTGGCTGTTTGGAGGTCGACCAGCCAGCATTATCATAAATCTTCGAGTCATGTCACGTGCGAAAAACACGTGGCACGGTGGCAAGGGGCAATTGTTTACATACAAAAAGAGAAGAGTGAAGACTTGCAGAGCTGGACGAGGGAAGCTGAGCGGAGGAAATAAGCAGATCAGCTAGCGAGTATAATTGCCGGAATCAGATGTTCTCTCAAACTACTTTTACCAAAACTCTGTCATGTCTGTGATGTAAATTAAAAAGATAACTGCGATAATAGTCACCGCACTGCTCGCTCTACTTTGCTTTTCAATGGAAAATTAAAATAGATTTTATTTGCGTGGAGTAAATTTTTTAAGGTACATGCACTCTTAAAAAAAAAATCTACCGTTCTAACTTATTAACTTATAGATATATTTATTAATAACAATTTCATTAAAAGCTTACATATAACTTAAGATACCATACCTTCACTGTTCAGTTTCGCTCTTCCGTTCATATCCACTCATTCTTCATGTCGCCCACCCCACCATTTTTTCCTTGTTCACACTCTTTTTCTCAACGTACCCCCCCCCCCCCGCGGCCTCTTCTCTCTTTCTTTCGCTTTCCCCCTCTTTCGCCATGTTCGCCATTTAACTTACAAATCAATCACTCACTAGAGATGATAATGATAATGACAAGAAGGAAAGAAAAATAGCAGAAGGCTGCTTAAGAATAAATGGATGTATACAGAATGAAGCAATGATATCAATTTCAAAGAAGGATTGCTATAAAAACTTTTTTTTGTTGGTACATCAACGAATTTACTTTTATCCACTAATGATTATCACATTTTATAAAATATTTCTTAGGAATAGGTGAAACAAAAAATGTTTAGCCTAGATGAGTCCATATAGCACATTCCTTCGTGACGTCGTTTTGTTATTTGTGACCAGATTCTAATGAGATTTTCAGCATTCTGCTCGGTGAACTTAAGTCTATTTATTTTAAAATAAATTATTTTCAGCTCGGAGTACTCTTTTACAAGCAAATCCTTTTTAAATCTGAAAATTTATTTGGGATGACTAAAGTCTGCATGTATTCTGTTTTAATACAACTTGGGTTGATCATGGACTTAAAATGATGATCATGGACTTACAGTGACTTTTCTACAAACTGTATCTTATTTAAGACCAAAAAGTTGCCACACTTTTATTGACCATAGCATGTACCACTAACATTAAAAATGATTATTTTGACTTCAATTCTTCAACACACGTCAAAAGCAAAACATGACTTTTTTATTTCATGTACAATATCAGTAAATCAAAATGGTATGAAGAATTCATAATAAAAAGACACAAAAAATATAACATAAAAAGATAATCACATTATCACACTCGGCAGAGCTTCACAAGTTTACCCCCCCCCCCTCCCCCACTGAAACGATGCATACGGTATATCAAAAGGAGTGAAAGGCCGGGGGGAAAAAATGTGAAATGATCGCGATCGAGCTAGCTACCTTCAGTTTTCATGTACATGTTTTCAATGTCGCTCACTAACACCGGTCATTTGACCTTAGCTGCATGAGCTGGCCGGGAGGAATATATTTTGGTAAGGATCAAGGAGATTATGACCGGGATTATGACTAGATCTGTTCGATCATAGAGCTTCAGCTCCTTGGTTGATTATTTGTACCAAGTCGCGTGCCGCCATTATTTTATTCATCCGTGGCTTATGTCTGCTTTGAGCGCGCGAACGTCGCTATGTACCCTTGGCTTTAGCTGTAGTGTCTTTGCTATGCGCTACCGGTCATCACGGCAGTGCTAGTGCCGTTAGCGCGGCATACGTACGCACAGACAGCAGCTGGTGAGGCGTAGCGGCAAAATGCAACTGAGCTCCGCGGCTCCGCAAATTTTCAATAATTCGATTTTTAACATTCAATTTTTTTCTTTGTTGGGCATGATCGAAGATCGGCAAGTGATTGCCGATTGTGGTGAAATCGAATGGAATCAGTTGCCGATTGCAAAATCGGTTAAAAGCTTAAATTTAGGTATCAATGGAAAGGTGAAAGAAGACTCAATTTTCATCTTGTAATTTTTCTTATTATTATGTGTAAAATAATTTCTTTTAATTAATTCTAATTAATTATGCAAATTTCGCAAAATCACAATTACTCGCCTCTTTTTTTGCCAAATGAAGGTGATCATGATAGATAATTTATATAATTTAGTTGGCATCAAAACAGCATCATGTAGATAATTTCCTAAATAAATTGTTTTAAAGTATTGTTTTTGTAATTTCTAATGTATTTCCTTGTTTTTCTGATATTAATTACAAGCTTTTTTCAACTTAGTATTGTAAATTTTGTAATCATATCATGTATGTACGGGGGTCCTTTTTTACGTATAAAAATTATCCCTTTTGCACTTTGTATGACCAAATAAAAATACAAGTGTGCTTTTTTCTGATGTATTTGATTGTTTCACCAATTCCTTATGTATTCTATTGTTTCAACAATTTGTTATACATGAATAATATGTAGCTCTTGATTTTAGAGACAATGGACATTTGATTACATTTTTTAGGAGGGATGAGCAGCTGAGTGTAAAATATGTTTATGTAGCATTGTATGCAATTTATTTCAAGTATCAAGAAGTATAAAAATTAAGCTTTAATATATTCTATCAGTTTTTAATGTATTTCTTAGATTTGTATACACACATTGTATTACAAAGGCCCTGTTTGAGCTCCCTTTTTTAAAGAAAAATAAATAAATTCAGATTTGTATACACACATTGTATTACAAAGGCCCTGTTTGAGCTCCCTTTTTTTAAGAAAAATGAATAAATTCAAATTATTAGTTGAAGCCAAAAGAAAAGGAAAAGAGTGGTCTATTTCTTTCAAAACAAAACAAAAAACAACAAGGAAAGAAAGATAACAAAGCTCTAAACAACAAAACAGACATCAAAGCTCCAAACAAACATTAAAACAAGAGAAACAAAAGTGACACAAAAACTTGTACCAATCCCATCCCCATTTTCCAGTTTAAAACACAACCCCCACCTGCACCCCTAATGAAAAAAAAAGTATTAAAAAAAAAAAACATAAATACAGGACTTAGACCCATCTGGAAATGTAATATTCTTTCCTCTGAGCCTCTGAGTTTTCTTACAAGAGTGAACAAAAAATTACAAAAGCAAATCCAGTCTCCAAATAATGAAACTTGACCAAAAAAATTGAAAAAATAAACAATACAAAAATTTTAAAAAGAAACATAAAAATAAAAGAAAACCTAAAGGGGAAATATGAAAAGAAAAGAAACAAAAGAACATAAATAAAAGAAATGAAAATTTTAAAAAAGGAAAAGAAAAAATAGAAAGAAAAGTGAAGAAAAGAAAAGAGAAAATAAAGAATATGAAAGAAGCTATTAAAAAATGATCCTTTTTAAAAGAAGGGGTATGGGTCCTGCCTCGTAGTCCTGGGGAGCCGATTCACACACACACTGCCCAGCTTTCTTTTTCAAAATAAATTTGGAGATGTGCCCCCCCCAATATCTTTGAATGCAGTTATATTAATCCAAAACACGAAAGAAAAGAGCAGTTAATTTGGTAAACAAACAATAAACCCCACTTCAGCAAGCAGCAATATCAGCGCCCTAGCACAGCTGGCAGCCACATACTAGCCCAGTGCAGCCCCGTGAAAACTTGCCAGGATGCCTATAATAATGCACACGCGTTCTTGCAGCCAATTTTTGCTTGGCACATACAGCAAGTTTCTTAGCTAAAAAACATTGTTCTGTTAATCAAATCACTTAAATAAATATTCTACGTAGATATATAATATTCAAAACTATACATACCTTCCTTTTTTGAAATTCAAGGCATCGAATCCGTCCCCAATCTTTTGATGGTCGTATCTCAGACCTTGTTCATCGTACGGAAAAAAAAAGCGATATCAAGTGGGATTCCCGATCTCCTGATCGATACCCCATTCATGATGTAAGGTCTAAAAATAGCACCGCTACCGTGATTTTAGCAGAGACATGCACTGTGCACTCAACCAGAGGCGGAACGATAGCGTGGTGCAAGGAAATAACCTGCGGAAGCGCGGATTGTCACGTACCTAACCAAGTTTCACTTCTTTTCCTAGACAGCTGGCAGCCGTCTGTTTCGAGGAGTTTTTTAAAATTTCTCCTCGTACACAGACGGCTCGCTAGCGTGCCGCCGCCATTAGGGGACTAACAATGCAAATGCCCCCCAACGGGTCTCATCGATTTTTGTTTTTATTTCATAAAAATATATAAAAAGAACTACCAAAAATTTATTATTCCCTTTTGGCCTGAATGCACCAAAACGGGGAAAATAAATATAACAGGGAAAAAACTGACTTACTTCGGCTGTCGCGCAACTTCACTTCCCTGTTTTATCCAAACTTATAAATACATAAACATATGGCCATTGAGTCCCCTGTACAGATCGAGCTAGAACTTCGGTCTCTGGACTGTATTTGGTGAGTGGAGCCAACGGAGTTCAGCGGAACAACCAACATAACAGAGACCGAAGCTTTTGGTCTATTCTTTTCCATGCTTATATTAGTCTCAAAAGTGGTGATTTATAGCCAACATGAAGTTCCTCACACGTATAAATAATTCGCTGCCGATTACAAAACATCGCATGCGCGCGCAAGGGTCCAAGCTCAGACCGGACCCGATACCTCGTGCATATCGCATACGATACGGCAGCGAAGAAAATCAGGCGGGGAACTCGAGGAGGAAGGAAAAGGAATAGTCTTCAACATGCAAAGCAAACATCAAGCAGAACTTCATCACAATTAGACTGTCTTCAACTTTGCTCCATCAATGTACAATCTGTTAGTATTACAAAACAACTGCGATCAACGACTTTGTCAATGAAACGAAAGGAAAGCTGATTTAGTTACGCTTACGGATACTATAGACCACACCAGACTTTTGGAAATTTTGCATAATTGTTTCGCTATCAATGGTGTGGCTCTCAACTGGATCAAGTCATACTTGTCTGATCGGCATCAAAAAGTTGTTATTGATGGTACTGTCACAGATTCTTTCCCTGTACCTTTTGGCGTGCCCCTAGGCTCACGACTCGGTCCCTTGCTTTTTGCATTATACACAAGTAGCCTTATTAATAGCACTCAGAATAATTTTCACTAAGTTTCTTGTCATTGTTATGCCAACGTCCTACAATTGTATATATCTATTAGGCCATCTTCTACCTCTGCAGACAAGTGTTTCAAGGCTAGAAGAATGTATCATTTTCATTCATAGCTGGATGCTCAATAATAATCTGAAATTAAATGATAGCAAAAGTCAATTTTTGCTCATTGGCACCTCACAGCAGATCTCTAAAATTAATATCAACTGTATAAAAATGGGAGTATCCAATGTCAAACCCTCTGATACTGCAATTAATTTAGGAGTTTATTTTTATACAAACCTCAATATGGAAACCCATGTCACAAATGTATGCAAATCAACATATTATCTCCTCTATAACCTTCGGCGCATTCGCATACACTTTGATCAAGAAAGTATCAAACTGGTGGCACATGCTCTGATTACAAGTAAGCTTGACTACTGTAATGGTTTGTTGTTTGGAATGCCTGATACTAGTCTTATTTCTAAGTTACAATTAAGAGTCCAAAATTCATGTGCAAGACTTATCTACCGTGTCCCAAAGTTCAGTTCCATTACACCTCTTCTGAGAGAACTCCACTGGTTGCCTGTACGTCAGAGAATTTCATTCAAAGTTCTGTTAATTGTATATAAATCATTAATCGGTCATGCCCCACATTACATTACAGAATTACTCAAACTTCAAACCCAATCACACAGTTGAAGCCTGCGAAGTTCCACAGATAAATTAATGTTTCAGACCCCATTTCACAAAACAAAAGTCACACTTGGTGATCGTGCATTTGCACTTGCTGCCCCCAAACTATGGAATAGCCTGCCAATTGATATAAGAAGCTCTCCATCCTTGGCTCTCTTCAAATCAAAATTAAAAACATATCTCTTTAGTTAAGAAAATATGCTGTGTAGACATAAGTAAAAAGAGCTCTGAACAAGCGCAGCTGAATATATCCATATAAAAGCTGCGCTATACAAATTAATGTTTATTATTATTATTATTATTATGTGTGAGGAACTTCATGTTGGCTCTAAATCACCAATTTTGAGACTGAGTGATAGAAGCATGGAAAAGAAGTGAAACTTTGTGTAAAGTAAGAATATTAGTTTTAATTGTTTTTAAAGATCGTGATGTTGCATACATTTTATATTTTCCCCCCATAAAATCCCACCTTTGTCACTCGGAATATCAGATCGAGCTCACGGTCTCGAAGTTCGGGTAGGTGGAGTGTAGTGTAGCGGTAGTGAAGTGGAGTGGAGCCTGCACGAACTTCGCTCGAGGTAGTTGACCTGGGGCCCGATTCATAAAGGACTTGCAATTGTTGACCTGTTGTAACTTTGCCATAATGGCAACTACCATGGTAACAGGGCTTAGCAGCCAATCAAAATCAAGGTTACCATGGTAGTTGCCATGCATACCGGTCCCTGTTCTTGGCGCGAGCTCGGTTGGACTTGGAGAAGGGAATTCCCCATCTCAACCACTCTAGGCAACACGCCTATTTAGTATTTATTCATAGGCGTGTTAAATAACTCGAGTCTAAACGGGTGTGGGTTTGGCCTTTAAATTCAGGCCAATTCCTCTAAATTTAGGTCTAACGTCTTCTTTGAATATCAATTAATATACTCGCCGGTTCTTTTCTTTCCAAATTTCGTGTTTTCATCCCCTCTTCTGGCCAACTCTTGCGACACCTGTTGTCGCGATAGGATCGTGTACATGCAAATCCAGGTTATTGGCCTTTATTCAAGGCGTTCTTTTTGTTATAATTTTATAATGATGCTTTTATATCGAAATCAATGTAGACGAGTCTGTGCAGGGGCATAACAAGGGTATATAAGAGGGGGCACAGCACGTATGTGTCGAAAGCAAGCCAAAATATGATAATTTTCAGATGAAAATTTAGAAGTAGATTAAAGGGGAATCCAGCCTTGACCATAAAATGTTGGGTTGGGAACGAGAAAAATAGATTAAACAGAATGGTGAAAGTTTGAAAGAAATCGGACAAGCAATAAGAAAGTTATAGCTGCTTTAAAATTAATATCACTAAGACTATGGGTGCGTTTATCCGCCACTTTTTCACCCTAGAATCATGATCTGAATCATGATTCAAATCATGATTCTGCAGAATCACGATTGCGTTTAGTCGAAATTCAATATAATCATGATTAGAATCACAAACATGAAACACGAAAAAAGGGGCGTTTGGAAAGACGTTTCTGCAGAATCACGTACGAAAATGTTCGAATAAACGATATCGTGATTTGAATCATGATTATATGACCTCACTGTGTCGGGCTACTTTCGGTTTGACTCTTGCCAAGCTCAGCTCATTGTATGTACATGATTACTCTGCATGCATTTCTTGTCATGTCCAAGTTCTGTGTTGGTCATCGCATCGTCCACTACTTTTCATTTTTTGCTCATGTCTTCAACTTCAAGTTCTAGTAAATGAATTAACTGGACAGACAATGATCTCAGTTGTTGTTGAGTATAGAGTGTCAATATTAAATTGGATCTACGCTGAAATTCACTTCCGAACACCATTTTTGATAAATTAACAAGATGAATAGAAGCACATGGACCCTATATGATAGAAGTAAATAAAATTAGGTATAGACTGAATTCTGGAAGCAAAAGATTTTTCGAGAGCCGAAGCACGTGCGAAAAACTTCCTCTGTCAAACTGCGCACTAGTGATGCGCACTGGATTGGCCCGAATCTGAGGAGAAACAGCATTGGAATGAAGGTCGTCTAAACGCTGATTCTGTGATATCGTGATTCATGTTTGTGTTTTGAATCATGATTCGAATCATGATTCAAATCATGATTCTGGCTTGAGGTCGCATAAACGCAGCCTATGTAGATTTCAAATTGGCAACTGAGTAGGTAAATTATGACAAGGGGCGAGCACAACTTTCCCATAGGCCATGTACTTTATTATCAGGGATTTGTGGTTTTCTCCGTAATACCCATTCCCCCTGGGGCAGTAATCTAAATATAACCCAGGTAGTATATTGTTTTATGTCCTGAAAGAAAAATATATTATAATTTGAAATAAACTTTTGGGAAAAATGACATTTTACAGCCATGCCATGACATGACCATTCAATCGTCCCTGTGAATCAACTCGCTTGCTCACTCGCAATTTCTATTAATGTAAATTGATAAATCAACTTTTTTATTTAAAAAAATCTTGCTAACTGTATTAGAAACTGACTACCAAAATCAAGCATTCATCTGTAGATCAAAGAAAATAAGCCAAAATTGTCCAATCATCACCAAACGCATGTGTAGTGGTTTGAGAGGACAACCATGTACTCTATTATAGCTTTGTACATTGGATGAATAGCACTATGTGGCTCCATGTCATGAATTTAGGTGCTTGTCTCTTATTTTTTCCATCCCCCTTTAATTAGATTGTGTTGGGTTATGTAATCTGATATAAAATATATAAATTTTTATCATTTATTTGTAATAAAGTTCGATAGAATATTACTTCATTAGATAGGAATTGATTCAAACTGACCAAATTTTTACTTTCACTCCTTTTTAAATTCATTCTGTTCCACATACCATTGTATTCTTGTACCTACATTCTTGAAATTACCTTGATATCCCAAATGTATAAATACCATTTACCCTGTTCTATGATTTTAGGCTGATGATGAGATGTGAACCTCGAAACATATGCCGTTTATTAGAATGTTATGTTCTTTTCCTTATTTTGATCCTTAAGTTAATATTGTGTCGTTCTTTTGGAAATATTATCTAATCACATTTTTTTAATGTGAGAATTCCAATGTACAGTATAATCACTGTCAACATCTGATAATTGTAGAGGCATTAAAATTTGACACTGTACAGTAAAAAAAAATCTAACTTGTTTATAAAGTTATTGTAGCATTAATCAGGATTTGTATGTTCATTATAGGATCATCATGTTAACTCCTGCATTTGAGCTACAGCAAGATTCATCCTTTATCATTATCATCATCAAAGCACGCTATGCAAAGGTATCTGAGACAGAAATATTTGTGGATGGTGGAGATTTCAAGTTTCATTCAAAGCCATATTTCCTCAGGTGAGATGAATAACAACAAATTCACTTTAAGTAGTATCTTGAAATTTTCATCGAGCTTGAAAACTCACATCCTAAGCTTTAAAATCATAAACCCCTCAAAAAAAGTTCTGCAACTCACTTTTGAGGGATGATATATTTTTTGTTACTGAAGTATAAAAGATGAAACTGGTATCATTGGAAAGCTTAATTATTTGTCTTTACAATGATGTGCCATCTGCTGTGATTATGTCATCGTGAAACATGCAGTTATCCTGAATGTAGAGAAAAGTCAGAAGTGAAATGTTGCAAAATGCATTGTTTTTTTAAACAAGAGTCTCCATTTGTTACCATGCAGGTGACAGTGATTGCACTCAGCCCATCCTCAAAACAATTGGAAATTCGCTATTGGAAACAACAAATTTTGCAACATTTCATTTCTGACATTGCTGCATATTTATCATGTCTGTGCATTTCATGATAACATTAAAGAGAAATTCCAGTAGTTGCAGTAAACATTGATTTTATGAGAAAGTCTTAAAACAAGGATTAATTGCCAGTATATCATCGAGGATCTAGATCTGGTACAGTTACATAAACTGAACTTTGTGAAATCTTGAAATCTACGCTGAAAAATGTTCACACTGAAGATCACCAACACAGATAGGCACACGTGGGACAGTGTATTATTATTGCTGGAATAAAGACCCGACGGAAGTGACCGAATCCGCGCTTATTTTGCTTATTTCTCAGCAATTACACAATTTCTTCCAGAATCCTTTGGCACATATTTTTTATTTATACAAACAGACACTTGGATGGTCATTATGTTAGATTCTGTAAAAAGTCATTTTGAGATCGTTACCAAAACTGGAATTTATCTTTAACATTACAAATGACACATGTTGTAAAGAGGAATAATTATGCTTTCCAATGTACCACTTTTACACATGTTCCCCGGGGGGATGTCCCTGTAGGGGGGGGGGGGTTCTGAACTTCATTTTTTATCTGTGTGTGGCTGTGTGAGATACGTACAGACACACACCACTTACAAGGACATGGACAGGGGGACCTGAGTGTGGTTGTGTGATTGTTCCAGTCATTCAAAATTGTCATCTTTATTTCCTGTAGCTTCTTTGTAATTGAGTCAATCACTAAAACATACCCATGAAAACATGTGTAATAAACTGGGAAGTTTGTGTAATCCCATTTCATTTTCATTGATAGATAGATAGATAACTGGTTTATTGATAAAAAACATCTTTGCGACAAAGTCGAATTGCGATGAGTTTACAAAGGTACAGAGGCATTACATAATCATAATATTACAGAAAAATAAATTTAAATATTAGTTAAGAAAAATATATCACATAATCATATATTCGTAATTTGATAAAAAGGTAATACATTTTAAACATAATTTAAAAGTACAATACGAGATCAGTTTGAAGACAAATATATGGATTCAGAGAAGGATAATAAAGAATATGCACGTAGATGGAGGAGAAAAGTAGGTGAAGAAGGAAAGGAGGAAAGAAGATACTGAAGTTAAGGAGAGGAGAAATAAGAGAAAAGGTGAAAGGGAAAAGGCATACAAAAGAAAAAGGAAGGATGGAAGATGAATCACACAGAATGTAATATTGATAATTTAATGCAAATATAGAATTGACCCATATATGACAATGATACTCTATGTGATGAAATTATATTGGGTTACAGAGTGTGAACTATATTGGAAGATAACCCCCCCCCCCCCTTCCTGATATGAACAAGGTACATGTAGCATTATCCCCGCCCTAAAGAAACAAATATGCATCTCTCTCTCACACACAATACACACATTGACCCTCACACACACCATTACTAGCATATTCCTACAATCCTCGGGGGGAGAGTGTTCCAACGACAATGCTGTAACCATGGTAACAGATCAACGAACATTTCCTCGCCCCCCCCCCCCAAAAAAAAATATATTATTGAGACATAAGAATTGGCTGAATTTTGAAATATATTAAAAATAATTTTCCTAATTATACTGGAATTTACATATCAAACTGTCTTGTAGACGATGTAAAAATATTGGTAAGAATATTGGTTTCAATTACTTAGTTCATTCGGGGACTCGATGTTTTATGTTCGTTTCAGAGTTCGTTGAGCAAATTCACCGAGTATGGGATAGTGCTATCCCTGAGTCTGTTTGTTCTGAATTTTATTTGCGGAACTTGGGGTCTCTTTCTAAGCCTCATAGAGAGTGCAGTTTCCGGCGCCACTGGCATCAAATGGTGACATGGTCCTGTCGGCTTGTTCAGTTCCTTAGCAAATTGGAGACAAATCATTTGCCGTCGTTCAACAAGGGTACTCAAGTTCAACAAAACGAGAGCATCATCATAGTGTGTGAATTGACGTCCAAGGATGATTTTCATTGCCCTTTTTTGGATGTTTTCAAGTTTTCGGACATGATCCTTGGTCAGTCCTGGATTCCACACTGGAACGGCGTATTCGACTGTTGGTCTGATGTAACAGTTGTAGACTGTTACGAGATCACGAATGGGGACCTTGTGGTGTTTAAGCAGACGAAGCATATACATTTTTGCATATGCTTTCCTCAACATTTCGGTGACTTGTTTGTCCCACTTAAGATTTTGCTGAATGAATACACCAAGGAGTTTCACACATTGCTGCCTTGCTATTTCTCTACCTCCTAGGACAACAGTTGTAGGAAGAGGGGCATTCCTCATGAAGAACACATCCATACATATGCATTTCTGAGGATTTAGTCTCATCTGGTTACGTTGAGCCCAATCTCTCAAAGATGATACAGCTTCCTGGATATTGGAATTATCCAGTTGGCTGCGACACTCCAGGAGAGTGAGGTCATCAACGTATTTGTACCTTCGAATAGGGTCGAAAATGTCTAAGGAAGCATCATTGATAATGGCCAAAAACACAATGGGGCCAAGTTTTGTGCCTTGGGGGACACCAGCAGAGACTGCGGACCATTCAGAAACGGCTGTGTTGTACCTCACACACTGTCGTCTACCCTGTAGAAAGTTCGCTATCCAACGCACAAGGGATGGGTCCACACCGAGAGACAGAAGCTTTCTGACGGCTACGTTTTGATCGATGCGGTCAAATGCTTTGCTAAAGTCAGTTAGTATCAATGTAGATACAGTTTTGGGTTTATCCGAGTTCAGACACAGATGGTGAAGGATGTCAACAAGACAATGGACCGTGGATAGACCTTTCCTGTTTCCAAATTGTTGAGAGTCAAGATACGGATTCATATCCTGCATTGGTCTTTCTTTTGCCATTTTGTGACTTTAGATTCTGAAACTGATTGATGTGAGGGGCTACATGTACATGTATAGCCTCTCTCTGATGGACCAATCTCTTAATTATTGACATGTGCTTGGTAAAGATTATTGAAGTAGATTATTAAGTAGATTTTGGTGTGTTTTTTTTCCTTAACATAGATTGAATCTTCCTGGTCGTCTCATTGAAGATGGAAGAGAGAAAGCTTCATATGATGTAGATGCAGGTTTGTTATTATAATTATTATCTTTTGCAATGTGAGGGTTATAACCTAATACATTATTTTAAGTCTTTAATTGTAAATCTCCAACTCGGTCCGCATTAACTTTATGATTCCTCACTGACAAGTAATCAGCTCATGCTCTATCTCAGACTACTTTACTGAATTGAAATTTGAACAGACATGTTTTTCTTTCAAATTTCATCAGTTCTTCTTTCACATAGAATGATTTTGTGTACAAAGTCGATGTAAATGTTGTGCAATATATTTAAAAAAAAACAAAGAAAAACAAAAGTTTAAGAACATTTAATTAGCTAATAAATTTATAAACAGTGAAATAAGAAATTGATTTTGAAATCCCAAGTTATGTTAAAAATTTGAAATGTTTAAAATTGTTAGGACTGCTACAAAGAATATTTACAGCAAAAATAGCATTCTAGGAGCTTTATATAGTGAATTAGAGCAAGAAGTATCATTCATGCTTAGACAAAAAAGAAAAATTAAAAGTACAGCATTATATTGCATGGTACAATTGTGAAAATTTTTGCAATGCTTGTACAACTGGTGGCTGTGACCTCGGGTGGTAGTGGGGGTTGATTTAATCCCCCCACCAAAGAACAGCCAAAATAGCCCGGCCTGGTTAGGGCTACTTATAGGGGCATATCTTTATTATGCATACAAATTTGTGTTTACACTTTGATAAAAACACAAGGTGGAATATATTTTTTTAGTTATGGAGGAAATCATTTTGCAGCTAAAACACCTTGTATCTGTGATTTTATATTTGAATTTATTTGTTTTCTTTTTTTTTAATTTGAACAGGAATATTTACAATCAGAATACCTAAGGAGTGTGAAGGAGAAGATTTCCTTGGTTTAGATTTACTTACTAAACTGTTAGCACCATCTGGACAAACATCAGCTAAGGAACCATGTATTGAAGTACTTGGTATGTGCAATTCCATTTTGTGAAGACCAAGAATTCTTCCAAATGTAAATTTATTTCAAATTCTGAACACAAACTAAAATCTTATAATACAGGTTCTAGACCGATTGATTTCACTACTGCAACACCCATTCCAAAATATTTGCAAAAAGAAGTTAATGATTCTGGCATGCTATTAACATCCATACTTTTTCAATGAAGTTCAGAGTCTAATGTAATTTATTTTGAAATTTACATTATATCTTCTTCATAATGTTAGTGTTTGACTATCTATGTATTTTGTTACATGTAATTATGTTATTTTCTTGAGAACTTAAATATATTTCAATGTAGATAACAATGACGAGAAAGGTCATGTGACAGGAGAAGAGGACTTTGATTGGCAGGTTGATCAGCAGCCATATTTTGGAGATGAGGAAAAGGAGAAAATGAATGGACATGTGTCATATGGCTTTGCTAATAGGAGAAGTGGTGTCTTCAAGAGATTAAGGGTAACAGCTCATTTACATTCTTTGAAAATTTCAGGCATATTTCAGAACACCAAATTTGTCTGTCTTATCCTGTTCATTGCCTGATGTTATTTATTTGGGACAGTCAGCTAACTCTCCTAACACTCTGGATATTGGCAGTTAAAAATACACTGACCATTTACTGTAAAATAAATTTTTGCAGGACATTAATTTTGCTCAAAGAGGGACAAATAAAAATTGTAAAACCTGCAAAAATATTTGCAGTTTCCAAGCTTGAGCCGGCTGCAACATAAGTGCCACATAATATCTATATCAGTCCAGGGACCCTTGTGAGAGGGAAGTATAGTCGTAGTAGTTAAATATGATGGAACTCTTCAATTTCTCCAGATAAGCTAGTTTCCTCAAAGCCAAACAGAGACTGACAAATATCACATCTCCCCCCCCCCCCCTGAAGCAGTTGGGAGTGATGTCACTTTAGTGAGTCTCCCTCTACATTTGGCTTTGAGAGAAGAAGCCTCCCTCTGGCAAGGGTCCACAATAGTTAATAGACATGTTTTATTGCTACTCTTCATCCAGGATGAGATCTGTGGAGTAGTAGACATTGAAGAGGCAGATTTCATTTCATTACCAGAAAGGAAGAGAGCTAGGATAATGGCAGAGAAAGAAAAGTTTGATGACAGTCATTATCTGTAAGTAGAGTTGATGGAATTAAATCATAAGATATATTCCCATGTTTGTATTTCCTTACTGTATCATGGTGTGTGTCTTTACTAAACCACAAAAAGTTGAAGTGATGTCAACTGATGCTAGGTATAACTAGGTGATGAACAATAATAAGATCTTGTCTTTTTACTTGGTAGATGCCAGGTGATTTGTTGTCAAGGTCAATGGAATGCAAAGGGATGCTTTATTCTGTCATAAAAGAGCAGGCACCAATTTACTAGTCTCAAACTTTCAGAGAGGAAGTCATAGAAACTTTGTATTTCTTCAGAATCTCAGTAAGGCAAAAATAAAGGGTTCTCACTCCCCAAAAGGAGTTTCTTTGTCTTGCCCAAAAATTAACAAACTCCCAAGATTAATGTTTTCCACTCGCAAAAGTATGTCAAACAAATTTTAAAGCCAACCTTATGAACACTGTTTGATAATGTTATCTTATCCTGCAATTCAAATATGTGTAACAATGGATGGTTTAGGTTCATAACATAAAATATCAATCAAATTGTATTATGTCTGCAAAGTCTTGATAATTGACAAAATATGTGTAATATCGTGATTCTGCATTGCATTTTGATTTGTACGTTTTTCTTCTTAGAGCTGATTTATACCAAGATGATGCTATCCAACCACTTCTTGAATTCAAACCTCTATGGGTTCATAATTACAAGAAGATGAGAGAGAAGATGGTTTTAGCTGGAAAAGCAGCATCAAGTCAAGACTTTACTTACACTGGTAAATAATTAATCAACCTTCATTTCTAGCATCTTGTCATATAATTAATGGAGATTTATGCTTCTGCCCACCTTATTGGCAACTTGACAAACATGTGTATTATAACATAAGCTTTCCTGAACTGACATTGCTGTGTATATGTTGAAAGAAGAAGATAGGCATGTGATAGGTACAAAGTATGATTATGCTAAAAATTACAATAAAACCTGATTATTAAAGACATTTGTATTTATACTATTTTTCATAGTTGAAAAAGGAACTAATGGTTTTAAATCTGTTATTTTTTGTGTTACAGTAAGATGATTTTCTTACAGCTTTCTCTGTCATAATATAGATATATGGACTGCTTTGAGAGGCATGCTTGTTTCTAGAGGCTCAAGGGGGCCGCAACGCGACTATGCCCGAGGGCATGGTCTGGCCGATGCGGTACCCGCAAGCCAAAAGAAACAACCGTATCTCGAATATAAAAGCAGTCCATATATATTTTGTGAACTGAGTTAAACGTTAGATCTAGGGCCTAGTCTAGATCTTAAACAAGTTTTAGGCCAAAAAGGCCTAAGCCACAGGCTAACGTTGGGCCTAGTAACGTTAGACCCTAACTCTTAGCCCTGCCCCTGACGTTAGGTCTCGAAGTCGAATATCAAAGCATTCCATACAATTAGATCTACTGAGTACTGCCACTACACTAACTGTTAGGCCTATTTAGGAACCAAATTAGGGTCTGAACTAGGCTACCCCAAGTTAAGTTAACAGACTTAAATCTCCATTAGAGTCTAGATCTAACGTCATGAACGTTAGATCTCGGCTACGTCAAATCTAAGATTCAACGGAACAATAGGCCTAACGTTAGATCTCACGACAACATTTGTCATACCTTACTAGTAATCTAGACTCTAACGATACTTATATTAAAAATCTAACTTTAGAAAGTGCAGTAACCGTCTTATCTTTTTACCCGACTCACCTTTTGCGAGCATGCACAACTGCAACAAGACTTGATGATTGATACATACGCGTTATGTCCTTAATAAGTCTTCTTTTCAATAATGCCACAGGAATTAACAAGCAAAATCAAGCAAAATCAAAGATCGGCATCGTACCATCGATATGACATATCCATTGCGCGCACTTGCGCAATAAGCGCGTAAATGCGCGAATTGTCTAAAACTTTCGATCAAATCGCATCACCGCAGAAAGCAGAATTTTGCATGCTATCAAATGGGGATCTCAGCCAAATTTTGCTATGCCCGTCATTAAGGGGCGGGTCAGGGGGCAACGGGCAGAAATCTTGTTAACTATGGCCGTTGCCCTTGGTTACCACCTTAGTTTGGTGTTTTGAAGGCATGGTCGTTTACATGACCTCAGTTTTGACCAATCAGAGGAACAGATTATTCGACATTCTCAAAGAGAGGTCTATAATTAACAATATGTAATGTTTTCTTTCTAATTGCTAATAATCCTCATCCATTGTTATCATTGGCTTACATTATTCGTCTGTGTTCTTGTTGAATTGTAGAGAAATTATTATTTTTTATATATGAAGAAAAAGTCCTCATACTTACAATGTATATTTTTCAGGATTTACCTTTAAAATTTTACTCATCTCTTGCGCTCATTTTTGTCTTGCCCACCAGAGGTGAGGGCGAGACTAAGGAAGGGATCCAAATGTTGTCCTTCCGTCATTTGTCGTCCGTCCATCATAAACAGTATGACAGATAACTGCTCCTTTTTGTCTTGCCCACCAGAGGTGAGGGCGAGACAAAGGGATCCAAATGTCCGTCCATCATAAACAGTATGACAGATAACTTTGCCACCGTAAATCACTTTTAAACCAAACTTGGTTTGTAGATGTACTTAGGAGACCTGCATGTAATGGTGCAGTTGTAGGTCACATGGTAAGGTCAAAGGTCATTTTGAGGTCAATATTAAAGTTTCTGTGCATGACTCTCTTATGACACATAATACTGCAACTGGAAGTCACTATTCAACCAAACTTGGGTTGTAGATGTAGGAGACCTGCATGTTATGGTGCAGTCATAGGTCACATGGTAAGGTCAGAGGTCATTTTGAAGTCAACGTTAAAAGTTTACGTTCAAGACTCTCTTTTGACACAACTCTGCAACTGTGTCTCACTTTTCATCCAAACTTCGAAAACTTTTTTCTCTTATTTATTTCTCGAAATATTAAGCTCATTATGACACTACATCTACTGCTCCTGCAAACACATTAAACCTTCACACAGGTGAAATATTAGTGCAATAATTTCATATCAAAGGGGTGGAGTAGACACGGGAAAGTGAAAAAAGTAGCATTTTATGAATTGGCCCTTCTCAAATTTTATTTTGTATTACATTCTATACCAGATATTTCATACTTATGGTTTTGATAAAGTTTTGTTGCGTGGCAAAGGAGATCATGATATTTCTCGGTATTTTCACAAGTGGGCGAGACACAATATTACTAATGCCTTCTCTTTCTATCCTACTAATAATTGGCCTGATGTCAATACACTTTCTTTGTGAAAGAAATCTTTTGATTATAAATATTTCACTATGATTGATTGCAGTTAACTTCACAGAAGACGAGAAAGAGTTGATGATGAAATTGCCTCATAAAGAATTCATCTTGAGTAAACTTGAAGTTGATGGTGCCTTGCTTGGAGTAGCAGACATTCTCTTTGCTTATGCTTACAATGTACGATCAAATGAAGGAGAATATTCTGTAAGTAAACATTTATTGGTAGTTCAATCACCCTTTGGTAATGTTAGTACACCTGTTGAGTTAATGAATTGGTGTTGAGATTTTGGTAGCAGTTTATCTTTTCATGAAGTTTATGAATATTAAACACAAATATGTAAGATCTGTCATTTATGAAAGATCTGTCATTTGGCCTATTCCAGATTTTAAACAGAAATATTAATGTTTTCACTCTGAAAGTTAATTATATTGCAAATGTTTTTATACATTTCTGTTATCTAAAACATAATGATATTTTTAAGATTCATGTAGAGGTATAAGCGCGTAGCCCTTGGAAGCAGGGGTGCAGGGGATGCTGAAGCACCTTTAAGATTTTCCTTGGGGGTGCTGCGTGTATTATTTTCCATAGGCGGCACCCCCAGGAATTCTGGTAGGTGTTAAAAAGTAAAGAAATGTAAGCAAAATGACATATATTTTGTAGGGAAACTACATTTTTGTTATGTTTTTTTTTTGTCTTCATTGATTGCAACTTCAAAAATTGAAATATTGGCTATAAGAGAAATGTTCAAAACTTCTTGGCCATCATCAATTTATCTTTTGCTATCTTGATATTAGATTTGAGATGTAAGACAAGCAGAAT
This sequence comes from Lytechinus pictus, assembly GCF_037042905.1. NCBI lineage: Eukaryota > Metazoa > Echinodermata > Echinoidea > Temnopleuroida > Toxopneustidae > Lytechinus > Lytechinus pictus. Next base: position 57,391,862 of record NC_087247.1, on the reverse strand, counting down.
GTTTTCAAATCACCAAATTGAAAGACAAAAGTGATTATTGTAGAATTATCAGGTGAATATGTCACATGGAGACCTGTGCAGAACCCTCTTCCGAAAACCAGCCATAACAGGAATCACAGAAGTCATCAATTCCTATGTTGTTGATACACTCCAATGTGGAAAATTATTAGCCATACCCAGCTATAATGCAGATTATGTAAATTTCCTGAATTTGATACCCCTTTTCTTGACTTTGCTGTTTATTTAATAACCTCAAAATTATTTGTGTTACAAGACCCCCCCCCCCCCCCCATCAGTCTAGAACTTTATGACCTACAGAGAATTCAACTACTGAACTATTGAATGTCTAACCTTGTCTTATCTATCAGGTCGAGTCAGCATGGACTGTATGCAAGTTAAGCTCTACTTTATCATGCCTTGATTGGTTCCAGACAACTCGTGAAATGACCATAGCTTGCTGCAGGAGGGCGCTGTGTTATCCCTTGTATCGAAGCTGGGCATTATGTCACAAGTTACTCAAGGATGTGAGGATGATACTAAGATTAGGTAAGTCATATAATAAAATGTTTTGATTTGACTTTTAATTCACCTCATCATGGCAAAGTGCTTTGATCTGTTTTTTGTAATTCTATAAAACTGTAGAAAGTTGTATATTTGTTCTGTATCACGAATGAAATTAAAGTATTTTGAATAGCTGTCTTTATTGGTCAATGCTATGATATTCCCTTACAAAAAGTATAATTGTATCCCCCGAACAGAGTTCGGAGGATACTATGGATTTGGCCTCGTCGCGCCGCCGCGGAGATTTCCTTGTGAGCGCTCTATCAGCTGCATTTCTTCTCCGATCGTCTTCGAATTTGGCATGAAGGTTGAGTATGGTAAAGCAAAGAAGCCAATTGATTTTTGTGTGGGTGGAGACATCGTTGCCATGGTAACAAGAGTTTTTGTGGAAATAGCAGAGATTTCCTTGTGAGTGCACTATTGGCTGCATTTCTTCTCCAATTATCTTCTGATTTGTCATGAAGGTCCATTATGGTAAAGCAAAGCCCCCTAATGATTTTGGAGTGGGTGGAGACTTGGTTGCCATGGTAACCATATTTTTGTGGAAAATTTCCACTCTGTCATAACAATTGGCACACAGAAGCAATATTAGAAGGTGAAGCGAAGATGCCTGTCATTTTTGGTGGGGGTGTTAGGGTTAGGTTTATAAAATATATCCAGATTACTCTATAATTGTATTCCCCAACAGGTGATACTGGACAATATTTTAGGTTCTGCAGAGTCATGCTGCTACATCATATTATTGTCAAAATCAAATTTGGTACCCACATGCAAAATGTGGGCAGGGTTGTTGTCGCCATGACAATTGTATTTATTTGTCAAATATCTGTGTGAGCTCTATATATCGCAATGACGGATGACGCGGTGCGTTCGGGGGATACATGTGCTCGGCTGCGCGACCCGCCGAGCATCTCTAATTAGTATATTGTTATTATTAGAGTAAAGAAAATTCAGGCCTTTATTGGATTTTTGTCTCACCTGCAGTGAGACTATAGGCGCCGCTATTCCGATGGCGGCGACGTCAACACTAAATCTTAACCGAAGGTTAAGTTCTTGAAATGACAGCATAACTTAAAACTTTTAAGGACCTAGTTCATGAAACTTGGACATAAGTTTAATCAAGGATTACTGAACATCCTGACTGAGTTTCATATCAGGACCAAGGTCAAAGGTCATTTAGGGTCAATGAACTTAGACCATGTTGGGGAATCAACATCAAAATCTTAACCTAAGGTTAAGTTTTTGAAATGTCATCATAACTTAGAAAAAAATGGACCTAGTTCATGAAACTTGGCCATAAGGGTAATCAAATATTACTAATCCTGCCTGAGTTTCAAGTCACATGACCTAGGTCAGAGGTCATGTAGGGTCAATGAACTTTGACCAAGTTGGGGGTATCTGTTGAATTACCATCATAACTTTGAAAGTTTATGGATCTGATCCATGAAACTTGGATGTAAGAGTAATCAAGTATCACTGAACATCCTGTGCGAGTGTCAGGTCACATGATCAAGGTCAAAGGTAATTTAAGGTCAATGAACTTTGGCCAAGTTGGGGATATCTGTTGAATAACCATCATAACTTTGAAAGTTTATGGATCTTATACATGAAATATGGACATAAGAGTAATCAAGTATCACTGAACATCCTGTGCAAGTTTCAGGTCACATGACCAAGGTCAAAGGTCAATGAATGTTGGCCATGTTGGGGGTATTCGTCGAATAACCATCATAACTCTGAAAGTGTATGGATCTAGTTCATAAAACTTTGACATAATAGTAATCAAGTATCACTGAACATCTCATGCGAGTTTCAGGTTGATTGACCAAAGTCAAAGGTCATTAAAGGTCAATGAACTTTGGCCATTTTGGAGGTTATTATTAGATTGCTGTCATAACTTTCAAAGTTTATAGATATAATTTATAAAATGTGGACATAGGGTACCTAATCAATTATCACTGACAAATCCTAGGTCGCATGATCAAGGTCAAATGTCATTTATTATCATATCAATGAGCATAGTATTGTATCATATGAATTGTGTTTTTTGTGAATAATTATATTATAGTAGTTTTCAAAGTCAACACTGCTGCTATATTGAATCGCCTGATGCAGGTGAGACTGCCAGAGGTGCTCCACTTGTGTTTACTGTAAATGGATTGATTTTCAGTCAGTCGGCAAGCCCCTGTGTTAATGAGCAAATGAGCAAGATTTATCCAAGTCCTCTCGTGGCTGAATTCATGTCCCTGCAAAATCTTGTGAATTGTGAGACTTTCTTTCTCAAAGAATTTAACCACTTTCTCCTTGAGTAATATTGATTATTTTTGTACCATGGGAAAGAGTAAATGTTACTCTTTTTTATTGGTCATTTCTTTTGAATAAAATATTTTGATAAATAAGTGAATTTTTTACCGGAAAAGATGCATCAAACTGAATTTTCTTCCTCTGTTTTCACTTGCAAATTGTGCAACATTTTGTGTTTTAGGCACAAACATTATTTATACCATCAGAAAGCTCAAACTATACTTTCTTACAATGTCACTCTTGATATGTGGCATCTTTTAGATGGGTCAGCAGCCAGCTTTTTCCATCAAGATGCAAGACGAGATTTCTGAAATTTCTGAGTAACATAAAATCCAGAGTTCTGATTGGCCGATTAATGTTTTCATTACAGGCACAGGTAATTTAAAGAGATTACCACATGGTGAGTGTGACCTTGCAGAGGCCCAGTGTGGGGGAACATTGGAATTTGCGTGGGTGTGTGGTCTCTATGACCAATCAGAGCGCAGTATTCTTGTTTTTGAGCTGCTAAATGTACTTGGCCTATGAAAAGCTGGCTGCTGACCCATCTAAACTACATCTTCTTATAAAAATTTTATCATATTAAAGCTTAGATCTTCAGCTTTATCATGATCTAATAATCATTTGTGCTCAAACAGAAATTAAGTGTGAAAACAACAACTTTTGTTGCATGAAAAAATTATTTTGTTTCATGTTTTAGATCAAAAGTTTACCCTATATTACAACATCCTTTTAAAAATCCAAACACATGACCTGAAAGAATGATTCTTCTTCTTTACAAAGATACCAAAAACATGAAATTTAATCAATATTTAGAGCAGCAATGGCCGAATAAAAAGAGGTGTTTGGTTCGCACCAAGCTCATTTACAATGCAAAAACCCTCTAGTCATGAATATCACTTGGATAAAAGAAGCTACTTTTTCAGGGCTTGCTGACTGACTGTTTTAGGTAGTTATCACAATCAGAATCTAATAGCTTATAACGATAATTCCATACTGATTTTGATTCGATATTTGATTTCAGTTTTGAAAAAGAATAATCTATTGTGGTATTCACTCAATATTATCTCATCTCTTGTGTCTTTCATGCAGGCCGCAATCAGGTTTTGAAGTGTTTTTTTGAAATCCACAAACTTCTGTCAAATGATGAGCCTCGTTACATTCTCAATGATCTGTACATCTCAGATTATTGTGTGTGGCTACAATCAATTTCAAATGAAAGATTTTCAGACTTGGAGCAGCAGATTGGAGAGGTAAGATAATTGTCCCTTGATGTCTAGTCTAAAGTCTGACCAATTTCATTTTGATGGTGAACTGATATCAGTTATGTGTGTGTCAAGTTTGATAGTCTAAAAGCATTCAGGCTTGTGTTGCAGTATTTTGTTTTTATTTGATAACTGAAGTTTGGCATCCCCAATTATTGGATTATTACCTGCAGCTTGTTTTGTTAATCCCATTTTTTTCTCATTCAATTGAATTCAATATTCATTCAGGGTATAGGTGAATCTACCTTGGTCATATCTCTGACATAGAAGGGGCAAATACACATGCTCTGCATAATTTTGTTTGTTTTCATTGGGCAATTATTACATTGACTTATGCAGATTCATTTTAACTTATGATACCTTTCAATACAGGTGAAGCTTGAGAAGAAAGACATTGGCCTTGATCTGGATGACCTAGAAGAGGCAGCATCGATTGTAGAGAATGAAGAGTTAAGGCAAAATGGATCAGAGCAGAAAGGCCACCAAAAGCCTGGTCCCCTTGATGGTCCACCTCAAGAACAGTCTCAAGAAGAACATTCTATGGAATCAGAACACAAGGTCATTCATCAAGTCGGCTACCCTGACCTTATACTGAGAGACACCCCAGTTCCTGATGTTGTGACAGCCCATATCGTTAAAGCAAAAGAGATGGTTCCCATGGGGAGGGATGATGCAGCTGTGGTAGATAGTGATGATGGAGATGACCCTGCTCCTGATCAAAGTATTGTGGAGGAAGGAAACGGTGGAGCTTCATGTACGATACCCCAATCTTTCTCTGGTTCAGTCAGAGATGCATCTACTGATAATCATTGTACACTTGAAAATGACTTTGTCAATAAGGTGATGATATCAAGCATGGACAACTCAGATAGTAGACTAGGTGAAGGTGTGCTCTCTTCAGTGAACAAGTCAGATTTACCAAACAATGATTCTGGATTGAAAATTCTGCAGATTAGGAGAAAAGACGGAGAAGTCAATGATGGCTATGTTGAAAGTGGGAGAGAGGACGAGGTTGAAGTAGTAGAAACAATGCATGATATGTTGAATCATCTCAGTTTAGATCCACATATTCCATCATCATCATCAGGGCTTAAAAAATTGTCGAGTACCAAAGACGATTTTCCTGAATGGGCTGAGACACCACCCACAAAGTTAGTTGAAACTTTTGAAGATAAATGATTTTTCATGAGAAATAAGTATGAAAATTTATATTCAAGCAATGCAATGAACTGAAAGATTTTAACTTGAGTATTTTTCCATAATTGTTTGATCAAACTTTAACCCTAATAAGACTGGGGGGGCTGAGTCAGCCTCCCTCGACATTTTTTTTGCAATAAATCTGCCGCGCAATTTTTTTTGATCACGTTGCTCGCTGACTTTTTACTTTTAAATCTCGCGCAACTTTTGAGGCCAAGATTGCGTCCCCCGGCTTTGCAGTTTTGAAAATTACTTAACATTTTGTAAGTGCATGCAGACCCCAAATTGCTCAAAAACGTGAATTTGTGTACAAATCCAATGCAAATAGTGTTTTTAGACAAAATTCAGAAATGTATCACTATTTTTCCTTATACTGATGATAATCAATTAATTTCATCATTGTTATGGTCAGAATAAAGTCCCTGACAATTTCCATTGAATAAACAATAAAAAACAAAAACAAGGAAATACATAAGAAATTTAGAAAACAATAAATACATAGCAAATTTTTGTCGCGATTAACAGCTGAGATCATAAGGGGGGCTGAATCAGCCCCCCCCCCCCCCCAGTCTTCTTAGGAGTTGAAATAGCCCAATCTATTTAGGCTGTAGTAAATGATAATAGGGGTGTTTTAATCTCTAACTCTGACGAACATTTTGGTGCAATTTCTTCATTTTTCATCTCATTAGACAGTTAGCCTAAAAAATTAGTGAATCCCACCACAGAATGCACTCCTTCATGTGTGTTGAATGTAGACAACAGCGCTATAATGTTTAGCGAGCCCAGAGAAACAAACTTGATTGAATGTAATATCTTATCACCTGAATTCACAATTAGATATCTAAAATATGGCATAACTTGAACAGTTTAAACAAGTTTATTTTCTGTTGGGGTTCACTAAATTGTAGCACCACTGTATATGAAAGGAGTACTAGTAACAGTTTGATACATAGTGTAAAATTTTAGATGTGATTAAAGGCCTTCACCCTTTAGTTTGCTATTCTAATTGTTTCTTTTTATACGCCCGTCCTATGGGATGTATCATGGTATCACACTAGGTGTCTGTCCGTTAACTTTTCCTTGTAAACGCGTAACTTCACTTTAACTTAACCTTAGCTCATATAATTTGGTGTGTGTGATACTAGCATGGATCCTAGGAAGCTTATTGATTTTGTGGTCAAAAGATCAAAGGTCAAGTTCACAGTGAAATTTTTTCATTATACCCTTCTGCATTCCTTGTAAATGCGATAACTTTAGTTTAACTTAACCTAGGCTCGTATAATTTGGTGTGTATGATACTAGCATTGATCCCAGGAAGCCTATTGATTCTGAGGTCAAAGGTGAAGTCGCCACCTTCCACTTTTCTTGCTTGACCAATAACTCAATTTTCTGCATTACAGGCGGGCATATTATGTGCTCACCTTAGCAATCTTTGTTGTCTGTCGAAGTTGTGATGACAATTTCACATATACCCCCTACATCATCAAATGTTGTTGACCCTAATTGACCTTTGACATTGGTCATGTGACCTGTAACAGGATGTTCAGGGATACTTAATTGCTCTTGTCTAAGTTTCATTAACTATATCCATAAAACTTCAAAGTTATGACAATGCCACAAATACCTTCAATTGTTAAACTTTGTTGACCCTAAGTGACCTTTGTCATGTGACCTGACACTCAGGCAGGATCTTCAGTGATATACTCTTTTTAAGTTATGATTACATTTCAAAAACTTAACCTTGGTTAAGATTTCAATATTGATTCCCCCAACATGGTTTAAGTTCATTGACCCTAAATGGCCCTTGACCTTGGTCATGTAACCTGAAACTCAGGCCAGATGTTCAGTATTACTTGATTACCTTTATGTCCAAGTTTCATGAAGTAGGTCCATATACTTTTTTAAGTTATGACATTCCAAAAACTTATCCTTGGTTAAGATTTCAATGTTGACGATGCCACCACCGTCAGAAAAGCTCCACCTATAGTCTTGCTCTGCTATGCAGGCGAGACAAAAAATGAGAATCCTGGTTTCCTTTTTTCTTGGACAGACTGTAATCATCAAGGCCATATGCTGAGATGAAGTATCATTCACACGAGAAATTCTATATCTCCTGAATGCATATTTTTTTTGTAGATTTGAATTAAGCGTGCACTATGTGTTATTTAAGATGATTAAAAAATATGGGAGAACTCACAAATATCTGATGGTCGTAGTCATGTAATAAAGTATTCAGTAGTAAGAACGTATCTGACCAATCAGAAACCTTTCATTATACCCTTAAAATGAGATGATAAACACTTTGCTGTAGATATTTACATTTTCATATTGTGGTGGTCAATTATATGTGGAAATTAAATGGTATTATGTACTTTGCTGGAATAGATATAGCCAGGTTATTCCATCAAACTATCTTGCTAGTCAGGAGATATTACATGTATGTTGTCATCCGTAAATTTAAAAAAAAAAAAAAAGGTAAATAAATACTCTTTTAGTCATGACCCAAATCACAAAGTTGGTTCTGAAATCACTGTTTGAGCATATTTCATACATCAAATAATTTAGTGTGTGTATTGAAAAAAGAGTCCAATAACATGCTACAGGCGCAGGCCTACAAAATCATGGTTTGTGCATGAATGAGCCCACTCTTTTGAATAAGTAATTCCACTGCAAATGTATAAACATTAGGCACATAATGCAGAAAGAGTTGTAACAAGCATAAATTAGAGTCATTTTGACTGCTTTGTCAAAACGCACTTTCATTATTGGATTGTTTATCAATAATATGCACTGAATTTAGCATAATACATGCATGAAATCTGCATAAACCATGGTTTAGAAGTCACTTGATTTGGGTGATTATTTGACCAGTTGACTGGACGACATATATCACTTCAGTTGACTACAGATGTGAAATGTAATTTAATATATATCTTCTGTGGTAAGGCATACTTTGAATATAACAGTAACATTTCATGATTCACCAAAACAAAACACACAGTTTTATAACAATATTGCGAATAGGACTCATTGACTTGCAAATAATTTAAGACCTTGCTAAAGACCAAGTGAACCTTTTTTAATGTCTAGATATCAGTTGTGGGTTGGTCAATAATAAATGGCCAATGTTTTGTATAGCACAATCTGCATTATATGGTAGAAAAAAACAATATGAGGATCTCCACTTCATTTTCCCTATATATTGTTAGAGAAATATAAAGAAAAACATTGATAACCCATCAGACAAAGAATTTTGTAATATTTTATACTTGTAATTACTACTTCAGCAAATTGTTAAAAACCATACAAGACCAATTGACAAAGCTTCCACTCAAATAAAAAACATATTGTATAAATGTATTTTCTAACAGCCATTTTTTTAACCAAAAGATATTCACACATGACTAAAAACATTTGTTAATTTCATTTCATAAGAAAACTATAAAGTAATGAGAATTGTAATAAGGAAGTATCCCATAGTTCTACTGAATGAAATAAGAAATGGAAGATGAACAATTAAATAACATTTCTTTCCATGTGCACGACAACAAATTCAACATATATAGTATATACATATATTTTTTTTTAGATATACAAAATATCTTTTTATTAACCGTATTTGATTTTTATATTGCTATGGTTGGATTTCTCATTGCTTAAATTTATGAAATATCTTAAAATATTACATGTAGGTTGTCATATTTTGAATTGTGGAAATTCTATCACGAAAAGTGATCCATACTGACAAAAAGTTACTATTCACTCTAAATTTAAAGGGATACTCCAGGCTGAGAATATAATTTGAACAGATAAAGAAAAATCAGATCAAAATCAAAAAACAAAAACAGTTATGACATTTTAAAGTTTTGCATTATTTTGGTGAAATAGTTCTAGGCTGGTCTTCCTGAATATTCAATGGGCAAATTGATGTCATATCCCCACTTGTTCTTTTATGTTATTATATGAAATTAGGTTTATTCAAATTTTTACCTTCAAAAACTTTAAAAAATTGGATTGAAAACTGTTTAAGTGCATTAGTTATTCATTGCTGCAACTTATTTCATTATAAGGGAGACATATCATTCACACATGTATAAAATAATGAAACAATTATGATTTCATGTAATAACATTAGAAAAAGAAAAGTGGGGATGTGACATCATCAACCCACATAATGAATATTCATGACAATGTGCACATGACTGTTTTCACAAAATATTGCTTACACCTGTAACTTTAGAAATTCAATAACTTCGCTATTTGATTTAACAGATTTTTATAAAATTTTCAGCATTTTGCTCTGTGAATTTTACTCTATTTATTTATATATAAATATTTACAGCCCGGAGCATCCCTTTAATGAAAGATTATGTTCTGCTTTGGGAATTTTTATATGTGTAATCGGTAAACTGGCTTAAATATTTCACTCAGATGTTATACCCATTTGTTTTCCTTAATGTCCTTGTACATGTAATATACAGTTCTTCATAAACTCCTAGTATAATATCTAAGTAAGAGATATTGCTTCTGGAAATAAATTAAGATAGTGTATTATAAGTGAATAAACCATAATGAAAGCTGTGATTATACTCATTGTTTGGTTCATTATGCAATGATTGTGAATTCTACGAGAGATAAATGCAGTCTTTAAATGTTCACTTCTTGTTGGCTTGGTTGAGAATGCGAAGGATATAAAGAAACAGGTTGATAAGGTCTAAGTAAAGGTTGATAGAAGCCATAATGTATTCCTCTGGTGAGAGCTTATGCATAATAAGATGAATGTCGTAGATGAGGAAGAGACTGAAGATGATAGCACCACCGATGGCAATGACTAGCTCCAGCATGTCAGAATGAGGAATAAAGAGTTGAAGGAGACCACCAACAATCAAAATCATCAAACCTGCATACAAACTGGATGAATCACAAAAATACCCAAAAATTATTACATGTAATAAAAGGTAAATTGTACATTTCAGAACCTTTGAATATCACATAAATTAACACTTATAACTGATATTGACAATTAACATGTATAAAATAAATGCATATACATAACCAGTACATTAAATTGTTTTTTAGGGAAAGTTTTGCTAATATTATATTAAAGGGGAATCAAATCCAAATAAAAACTTGTTTTATAGGGAAAAGAAAAATCAGACAAGTTGATAGGTGAAAGTTTGAACAATATTGGACAAACAACAAGAAAGTTATGAATTTTTAAAAGTTGTAAATATTGGTAATCACTATACCCATGGAGACATCAAATTGGCCGCATATGGGATGTCATAGTGATGTAAGGCAAGGACTACTCTTCCATGTACTCCAATACATATTTTGGCTAAAATTTCATTTTTCCCAAAAGTTCTATTTCAAATTAGATTTTTCTTCCATGAGGACATAAAACAATATACTACCTGGGTTATATTTAGATAACTGCCCCAGGGGAATGGGTACTTAGGAGAAAACCACAAATCCCTGATAATAAAGTACATGGCCTATGGGAAAGTTGTCCTTGCCCCTTGTCATAATTTACTCACTCAGTTGCCAATTTGAAATCTACATAGTATTAGTGATCTCAATTTTAGAGCAGCTATAACTTTCTTATTGCTTGTCCGATTTCTTTGAAACTTTCACCATTCTGTTTTATTTATTTTTCTCCTTCCCAACACAACATTTTATGGCCAAGGCTGGATTCCCCTTTAAGACAGGAAGCCCTTTAACAAATTATATGTACTATTACTAACCACACTTTTGATCTTGTTTCTGAATCTGAATTCAAATTCACAAGCCAAAAGCAATAATTTACATGTACATAAATTCTCAGACACAATAAAAAATTTACTCTACATTAAACTATGATTTAGGTATAAAACATGAACACTTAAATTGCTTTATCATATTTTCAAAATGAACAACAATTTACTGCTTAATGGATCATACTGCTTGAAACCTGCATATTACACCAAAAAAAAGATAGACGGATGTCAAGCTTACCCCGCACCCCATGTACTAAAGTCTTTCCTGCTCTGAACAGTAAAGACCAACAGACTGAATGATACAGCTAATGTCAAGAAGAGAGCTTCAATCACTACAGACTTGTCATAGAAGGTCACAACGGTACCTACTGAATATGCTTCTACCAGAGTCTGAGAAAGAAAACACAGGGAACCGTTTAATGAAATATTGGAATGAGAAATTAGAAAGCACAATACCAACATGATTTATGAACTATTGAAAAATATGAATACCATCACATTCACATATTTGGGAACATATTTTTATTTCCCAATTATAAAATATTTATTCAATAAGAACAAAATTTCAATAAATTGAAACTAATAATATATAAAGGCATGATGCCTTTTAGATAATAAATTATCCAGTGCAAAGGACTGTTTAGCCATGGAATTAAATACAATATATGAACAATTAAAATCACAATACAAATATACATAATAATTAATTGGAGGTATCTATAATTTTCAAGCCTCCCTCATTCCAATCCATGAATTAATAGAAGGTAACATTGACAACTAATCCCTTTCATCAGTCCAATGCTTCTCTCATGATGTTACTCTCAATTTCCTATTATCCATTTTGACCCTTGACCCCTCAATCCCACTTGATATGGATGAGAATAGACTTACAAAGCAAGCAAGCAGAATCATATTTGCTGGGTACTCCCTGCTCTTCACCATGAGTGCAACCAAGAAGATGAAAGACAATACAAAGGCAATCATCAGCATACCAGGACTAAAACAAAAGAAAAGAAATTTGAAGTAAACTTGTGAGAATCTACTAATTGTATCAAATGTGAAAAATATATCATCAGGAATAACTAGAACTATCAATGAAGGTGATTAATACCCCCGCTTTATGCCATTACCATGGCAACGGTTCCCAACAAATGGAAAAAATATGTCTTGCCTAATATTACCCCAAGACCAATGTGTGAGCTAAATATCATGAGAATTAAAAAACAGATGTAGTTAAAACTGCAAGGTTTTTGCCTATTTTTTTAACCTATAATATGTTATTACCATGGCAACATGATTTCCAGCACATGGAAAAATATACTCTGCACATCTTTACCTCAAGACCAATGTGTAAGCCAAATTTCATGAGAATTGGTTGAGAACTAATGAAGTAGTTCAAACCGCAAGATTTTTACCTAAGTTGGAGCATATAATATGTTGATACCATGGCAACTCGATTTCCGACACACAAAATATATGTCTCAGACATCCTTACCTCGAAACCAATGCGAGAGCAAAATTTCATGAGAATTGATTGAAAATTGATGAAGTAATTCAAACCGCAAGATTTTCACTATATAATATGTTGTTACCATGGCAACATGGTTTCTGACACACATGTTATATATGTCTTGCACATCTTTACCTCGACCAATGTGTGTGCCAAATTTCATGAGAATTGTATAAAAATTGAGGAAGTAGTTTGATGCACAAGATTTGAAACGGCCCGCCCGACACTGATTCCTATACCCCCTTCAAACTTTATTTGGCAGGGGTATAAAAATCATATTTAAACAAGTGGAACGCCTCTGGCAGTCTGTCCTGCATTACATGATTCGATATGACAGCAGTGCTGACTTTGAAAACAGCTATTTACAAGACAAAACATTCATATGATAATAAAATAGTATGTCCATTGACTCAAAATGTCTTTTGACCATGATCATGTGCAAAACAATCATTCATACTTGATTACCATTTAATTGGGTCTACGTTTCATGAACTAGATCCAAAAATTATGATGCCAATTCAACAATACCCCCAACACGGCCAATGTTCATTGACGTTAAATGTTACCATGGCAACATGGTTTCTGACACATATGTTATATATGTCTTGCACATCTTTACCTCGACCAATGTGTGTGCCAAATTTCATGAGAATTGGTTAAAAACTGAGGAAGTAGTTAAAACTAAAATATTTTTTACATAATATACCGTTACCATGGTAACACAATTTCCGACACATACAAAAAATGTGTCATGCACATCTTTACTCCAACATCAAGATGTGTGCCAAGTTTCATGAGAATTGTTTAAAAATTGAGGAAGTAGTTTGATGCACAAGATTTGAAACGGCATGCCCGACACTGATTCCTATACCCCCTTCAAACTTTATTTGGCAGGGGTATAAAAATCATATTTAAACAAGTGGAACGCCTCTGGCAGTCTGTCCTGCATTACATGATTCGATATGACAGCAGTGCTGACTTTGAAAACAGCTATTTACAAGACAAAACATTCATATGATAATAAAATAGTATGTCCATTGACTCAAAATGTCTTTTGACCATGATCATGTGCTCAAGGTAGTGTTATCGGCCCTGCCCTCTTTGTTATCTTCATCAATGATCTTCCGGATGTGATTTCTAAGAACTCTGTAGTCAAATTATTTGCAGACGACACAAAACTGTATGCACCTCGCCGTGACGAAGATGATAACATAAGCCTACAAGATGATTTGTTCAACCTTTCGTCGTGGGCAGGAGACTGGCAATTAACTTTCAACAAGAAGAAATGCAAAGTAATGTCTATTGGAAGAAAAAATCCAGGTATGAGCTACCTACTAGTACCAGATGACACTTCTGAAATTCCAAAAGTGACAGAGGAAAATGACCTGGGAGTAACCTTTGATAACAATTTGCAATTTTCTAAACATGTGATCAAAGCTTGTGCCAAAGCAAACCGCCTCTTAGGACTTATCAAGAGAACCTTCTCAAATTTGGATGAAAGAGGTCTGGTTCAACTTTACAAGTCAATCATACGACCATCTTTAGAATACTGCAGTAGTGTATGGCACCCCTATCTCAAGAAAGACATCATAAAACTGGAAAAAAATCCAACGAAGAGCAACCGAGCTAATTCCACATCTGAAGAACTTGAGCTACATGGAACGACTGAAGAAACAAAATCTACCAACGTTATCCTATAGGAGAAATAGAGCGGATACGATCCAAACGTTTAAGATTATTCAGGGCATAGATGATTTAGACTGTACAAATTTCTTCAAACTTGACACTCAATCTCGGACAAGAGGACATTCTAGAAAAATAATCAAGCTAAGAGCACATTCAACACTCAGGCAAAGGGATTTCTCGCAACGAGTAATCAACCTATGGAATGACCTACCTTCTGAGGTCGTAAACAGTAGCAGTATAAATTCATTCAAATCAAATCTAGAGAAGGCCTGGAAAACCAAGTATAATCGCTTCGACCCAGACACAGAATTTTCACAAATCGTCCAAACCCACACATGCATGTGAAATTGTTACGTTTATAACTGAGGACAAGTTCTAAGAAGATGCAGAGGGGCAAATAAGTCTTCTATACTTTATGCCCAACATCAAGGTAAATCAAGGTAAATCAAAACAATCATTCATACTTGATTACCATTTAATTGGGTCTACGTTTCATGAACTAGATCCAAAAATTTTGATGCCAATTCAACAATACCCCCAACACGGCCAATGTTCATTGACATTAAATGACATTTGATCTTGGTCATGTGACCTGAAACACACTCCAGATATTCAGGGATACATGGTTGCTCTTATGTCCCAAGTTTCATATATCCATAAACTTTTAAAGTTATGATGACAATTTCACAAATACCCCGAACATTATCAAAGTTTGTTAACCCTAAATGACCTTGGTCATGTGACCTGAAACTCAGGCAGGATCTTCAGTGATACACTATCACCCTATGTCCAAGTTTCATGAACTAGGTCCACATACTTTCTAAGTTACTTATGATGACATTTCAAAATCTTAACCTTGGTTAAGATGTCAATGTTGACACCGTCACCGCCGCCATCGGAAAAGTGGCGCTTTTCAGTGATGATAACTGACACGATATCGGATGTCACCAACAGGAAGGGTATATATTGAGTAACCTATGGGTCCAAATATTGACCCCTGAGGGAGTCCGAATTCAAGAGTTGTGGGATTTGACAATGTCCATCAATGTCAATTTGTGAAGACCATCCAGACAGGTATGATTGACACCAGGATAAAACTGTGGATCTAACACCTATTCTATTAAATAACCAGAGATATGAAAATTTGATGATCTATAGTATCAAATGCTGCAGAAAAATCTAACAGCGCCATAAAAACTACATTGTTTGAGTCCAGACAAAACATGATGTCATTTTTTACTTTGATCAGAGCTGACTCGGTGCTGTGACCGGGCCTATAGGCAGATTGGAGAGAATCAAAAAGATTATTCGATTCAATATGGTGAGTTAGTTGTGTGCATGCAGCTTTCTCAATGACTTTACCTAGAAATGTTAAGTTTGAGACTGGTCTACAGTTACTGATAAATATATGGAAATATATGAGATATTATACTATTAAAAAACCTTAGACTGTTGGAGTCTAATCTACCTTTCTTGTATGTAATTCTTGACTCCTTCAAAGTACATGAAGATTCCTGACACCACAGCAGTCATCAAAAGCTGTGCAGACAATATACCAAACACCTTCCTCAGGAAATCTGAAAGTAAGAATATTAGATAACTTAGTTCTGAAAAGTTTTGTATGATGCAAAGCAATGAATGATTGTTAAAATTTAGCATAAAATTCACTTCAATTGTGGTAAATTTTCATTTACACCTACAGTAATGTCAAATCTAAATAGAAACTTTTTTTCCATTAGGTAAGGTGAAAGAAAAAAAAATTGAAATCTGTGGAGAAAATTGAGTGATGCCAGACAATAACATCTTCAGTCTCAGCCTCAGAATGGTTTAAACTGGAATTCAGACTCATTGACTTGAAAATATTCTGATTCACAACATTATCAAGGGTTCAATCGAATACTGTTGCTTTTCTTTATTAAGGGGAGGGAGAGTGGGGTAAAGGCAACAGGGTCAATCAGGCTGCCTGTTAGTTTTAAGTTTAGTATTTGAGACAGTTTCTTAGCACAGATTTTGAGCATAGAGAACATCTCACAGCCGTGACTAGGAGGAGCACAAACCCAGCAACACCTCAAAATCAACATTTTGAAAGTAGCATTGCCACTTTAGAGAGGCAAGTACTGTACCTACCCAGTAATGTGTACTAGCTCTTATCTTAGTTTACTTGTGTAAGGTATTATTGTGCATACCAGAACTGTAGTAAATTTCACCACTTTCCCTCTTTTTTACTGACTGGAGGCCTATGAACTCAACATGTCCGATGGGGCAAATGAGGCCATCCGGATTAATAATACATAATTAAAAATCTATGGTCACATCTGTTTAAGCTTTAAAATGCAGTGTAGACATCACCACATTCGATTACATATAATGTACATGTATGTGTCCGCTACCCATAAAACACTTAGATACACAATAATTTAACGGTGATACTAGAAAACACAATCCGAGAATCTTTTCTCTATAATACTGGATAGGATTAATAAATTAATCCTAAAATAGGAAATTTGTTAAATAATCAAATGTTAAAATATGATTGTTACCAGTATATGTTTAGTGATTGTATCAAACCATCTGAACTATTTTCCCTTCGAATAATATAAAATACCAGTTTTAATCAGGCGGCCTCATTTCTCCTATTTTGGTGGAGCAAATAAGGCCACCTGACAAAAATATGGCTCATTAATATGCAAACTAATCTAATTAGTTCAAACATTTCTAATGAATAATGTCGATCTACTTTAGATCTAGACATCTAATCATGTTCTACTGCTTTACATTTAATAAAATTCAATAAATATAATTGGAATTATAAAAAAAAGGTGGCCTTATTTACCTCACCCCTACAATGTATTTGATCACAAAAAAAAGAAAATTACATTAACAAGGCAAAAGCGATTTTGTGTCTCGCCCACTTATGAAAATAACCAGAAATATCGTGATTTGCGAGGGCACGCAACAGAATTGTATTTGAATAACACTTGTCATAAGAGCCTTGCACATAAACTTTAATGTTGACCTGAAAATGACCTTTGACCTTACCATGTGACCTCCGACTGCAGCATAACATGCAGGTCGCCTAAGTACATCTACCATCCAAGTTTTGTTGAAAAGTGACCTACGGTTGCAGAGTTAGGTGTCATAAGAGAGTCTTGCATGTAAACTTTAACATTGACCTGAAAATGACCTTTGACCTTATCATGTGACCTCCGACTGCAGCATTACATGCAGGTCCCCCAAGTCCATCTACCATCCAAGTTTGGTTGAAAAGCGACTTACGGTTACGGAGTTAGGTGTCATAAGAGAGTCTTGCATGTAAACTTTAACGTTGACCTGAAAATGACATTTGACCTTACCATGTGACCTCCGACTGCAGCATAACATGCAGGTCGCCTAAGTACATCTACCATCCAAGTTTTGTTGAAAAGTGACCTACGGTTGCAGAGTTAGGTGTCATAAGAGAGTCTTGCATGTAAACTTTAACATTGACCTGAAAATGACCTTTGACCTTATCATGTGACCTCCGACTGCAGCATTACATGCAGGTCCCCCAAGTCCATCTACCATCCAAGTTTGGTTGAAAAGCGACTTACGGTTACGGAGTTAGGTGTCATAAGAGAGTCTTGCATGTAAACTTTAACGTTGACCTGAAAATGACATTTGACCTTACCATGTGACCTCCGACTGCAGCATTACATGCAGGTCCCCCAAGTCTATCTACCATCCAAGTTTGGTTGAAAAGCGACTTACGGTTGCGGAGTTAGGTGTCATAAAAGAGTCTTGCATGTAAACTTTAACATTGACCTGAAAATGACCTTTGACCTTACCATGTGACCTCCGACCGCAGCATTACATGCAGGTCCCCCAAGTCTATCTACCATCCAAGTTTGGTTGTAAAGCGACTTACGGTTGCGGAGTTAGGTGTCATAAGAGAGTCTTGCATGTAAACTTTAACGTTGACCTGAAAATGACCTTTTACCTTACCATGTGACCTCTGACTGCAGCATAACATGCAAGTCCCCCAAGTCCATCTACCATCCAAGTTTGGTTGAAAAGCGACCTACGGTTGCGGAGTTAGGTGTCATAAGAGTCTTGCATGTAAACTTTAATGTTGACCTGAAAATGACCTTTGACCTTATCATGTGACCTCCAACTGCAGCATAACATGTAGGTCCCCCAAGTCCATCTACCATCCAAGTTTGGTTGAAAAGCGACTGACGGTTGTGGAGTTATGTGTCATTAGGTTTGTGACGGACGGACGACATTTGGATCCCAAGTCTCGCCTTCACCTCTGGTGGGCGAGACAAAAATATATTTACAAATAATAATAACACACAGCATTTATTATGCGCCATCTATCTAGTAAACTATTCCAAGGTGCAGAGGGTTGGAAGAAAAAAAAATACTCACTCATTCTGATGTCAATATGAGCAGACATTACACTAGTGCTATGGTAGAAATCTTCTAGGACAGAGTCCCCTTCTATTGGGATTTTGGTGGACATTTTGACTTGCTTCTTTGGATCAGACAATAACAGGAAGCCAAATCTGCTCCTGTTTAGAAAACAAAACATTGAATGAAATACTTCATGACAATTCCACTTTCAAACGTCCCACTAAGTAATTAGCCAAATAATTGTATGATTGCCTTCCACAACAAAAGCCAATGCACTGAGTAGCCCATGCTGTTCCCTCCACATAACTGTAGGAATTAGGTCTGTTAGCATTTAACAAACATTCATAATTCGATTCAAAATTCAAGATATAATTCATTTAGTTGCCTAGAAAATAGACTGAACCGGGGGGGGGGGGGGGGTAAGGGGGGCACTGAAATTATATTTAGATGGGGGTGTGCCTCACAAAATGGGGGTCTAAGGAACTGACTACGCAGGTAAAATATGGGGTCTTGGGAACTAAATATATATGGCGGGTGGTGTGAAAAACAGGGTCTACGGAACAGGATCGTTTTCCATTTATTTGACAGGGCTTCAAGATATCTTTAAACGTCACTCTGTTCACTATCATTTAAATGCAGATGATATTAAGATTTTTGTAACATTTTCACCCAATCAAACTAGTGCCACACAAGCACTGTGTAATCTTGAAAGATGCATAATGGACATTGACACTTGGTTGAAGTCAAAATCTTTACTTTTGAACCATAGTAAATGTGAGTTTTTACCTCAAAGTTTCAACTTAAAAAATTCAACATTGATTCCATTTCTATCTCGGGCAATGACATCCCCTTGACAAAATCATGTCGCAATCTTGGAGTTATTTTTGATTCTCACATGTCAAACCAGATTACAAGCATTTGCAGATCAGTTCGTTATCAATTGCGCAATATTGGCTTCAGAAGAAAATATCTCACTCGCTCAGCAACAGAGAAACTGGTACATTCACTCATTTCTTCACGATTCGATTTTGGTAATAGCCTCCTTTACAGCTTACCTGATTCTCAACTTGGAAAATTGCAAAGGTTGCAAAATGCAGCTGCGCATATTGTAACTCTTGCAAGCGCAGCCACATCTCCCCTATTTTGAAAACTCTTCACTGGTTGCCCCTGAAGGAACGCATAGTCTTTAAAATCCTTCTTTTGATTTTTTATATAGTCAATGGAACTTCCCCCAGTTACAATAGGTCTTTGATGTATAATTACCAACCCTCAAGAAATTTACGATCCTCATCATCTAATCTCTTACAAATTCCAGTTGCTAAGAAATCATGCGAGGAACGGGCCTTTGGTCATGCAGGGCCTAGCCTGTGGAATTCTCTCCCACAGAGTTTGAAAACCCAGACTTCAGTGACCACCTTTAAGGGCAACCTGAAAACATGGGGTCCGACCACTTGACCGAGGGTCCGCGAGACCGAGGGCCCAGACCGAGGGCCCACAAGACCGAAGGCCCGCGAGACCGATTTTTTCCCCTTCATCGGTTGCCGCGGTCGAGTGGTTTAAGGCGCCTCAATGCAGCGCAGCGGCGTAACAGGTGCCTGTTATCGGGGGGGGGGGGGGAGCCAAATAATTCCCGATAACTAAGTTTAGAATCAGTGGCGTTGCTAGGAGTTCATTTTAGGGGACGGTGGTGAGCACTCGAATCGTGCGAAACACGTACTGCGCGGACGAAAGTCTCTCTGGGGGGGGGGTGCAGGGTGGGGGTGTTTCTGCTACTTACAGTATAAACTTACGATGCCTTATTTCACTGACACTACCTAATCGTTGACTCTACTCATTTAACGTTTATTTTTATGGTAAATCTGCTTCATGATCTTGTGCATTTAATGTTTAACAAGAAAACTGGAAATATCAAGGGAATACATACACCTGGAACATTGAACCTTCACTATGGGCAATATTATCTTAGCATTTTTTTTTTCATTTAAACAGAATAATAAGAAGAACAAGAAGGTGAACGTTCTAAAGAAAAGAACGTAAATTAATTTGTCACTCAAATAGAAGTGCCGGTTTAAATCAGTTTTCCTCCGGGAAGCCTGTCCTCGGGAGAATGGTCATTCGGGGGAGTTTTCATTGGGGAGTCGCCCTCCGGAGGAGTAGTCCTCTCGGGGAGTTTTTTTTTTTTCTATTGTTGTTGTTACTATTTTTGTTATCATGATATTAGCAGCTGCAGCAGTAGTAGAATTAGAAGTCGTAGTAGTAGTTGTTGTAGTAGTAGTAGTAGTCAGGGGCGGATCCAGCCTTCGCCAATAGGGGGGGGGGTGGATTTTTTTTCAGCCATATTTTCCCCGATCGGCCTCACGAAGATGATTTTTGCCGGGATTTTTGGTTTCTTTCAAAGGGTAGACCTAATAGTCACTTCTTTAGCCTTAGTCTTATGAATAGACATAAATATATAATACAATAATCCTTATTTATATAATGCGAGCGCGAAGCGCGACCTAATTTTTCTTTGAAATCTTCTGTATTTTTTCCTAAAATTTTGAAAATTCTGGGCAATGTTTGTTGAAAAAGATGTGTATGCAAATGGATAATTACTACGAACGTGAAGCGCGAGCAGAAATGAACTGATGGAAAAGGTACTGTTAAAGACTGCTTGCAGTTAGCCATGAAGACGTTACATATTTTTAAAATCAAATAATTCGAGCGCGAAGCGCGAGCTGAAAATTTTTGACATTTTTACGTAAGGAATGGAAATTCTAAGCACTTTTTGTAACTTAAACAGAGTAGGTATATAACTAAACTGATGCGAGCGCGAAGCGCGAGCGGAAAATTTCGAGATTTAGCCCCCCGAACGAGACACTCTATTCAAGTTTTGTAAATCATGAAAAGGATGAGTAAGTGGGGATCTTGAATTCCTTACATTAATAATGCGAGCACAAAGTGCGAGCAGAAAACTTTTGATATTGTGATCTCAAACTGGATAATGATTTCAATAGAGAACAAGTTGACTATCTAAATAAACGTGCGCGCGCGTATTTCATACTTATACATGTATAGTCCTAGAATCAAGGCATTCTAAAATAAATCTTTTATGATGAAAATCAAAGCGAGCGCGAAGCGCGCGAGCTTAAACTATTTGACATTCGATATTCCGATCTGAAAAGAGTCAATTTCAGCTGTATTATTTTAAGCACTTTGTAGGAAAATTGTGAGGTGGATAAAGAGCTGGTATTTTTAATTATTATTACTTTAAGTTTTAATATAGGACCGGGACATCCTTAGACATGTATATGAAAATGACTATCTTGCTATTCCTCTTGCTAAGTGCGAGATGAAACAAAAGGGACACTTTAATTATTAAATTGATATCTTATTCATTAATGCCTAATGAGGGCGCGAAATCTGATGATATTATGGCCTGAAAACTGGACATCTCAAGCACTTTTGTAATTATAAATTGGATGCATCAAGTTAATATATTTTAATCATTAATGCGAGTGGAAATTGCGATTTTTTTTCATAAGCTGTCCTGAAAAAGGGATTTTAAGTAGTTTGTTGTATAATCAATATTGAGACATACATAACTCGCCAATCATGATGCAAGCGTGGAGCGCTAGCTGATACGTTTTGACAATCAGAACTGAAAAGTGATACTTTGAAAACTTTATGGAATACACGAAAATAATAGGTACCTGATAAATCAAAATTTGCGAGCGCATAGCACGAGCGAAAAATGTTAATATTCAGCAGTTCAGACCATAAAAATGACATTTTTACAGAGCACTTCTTAAAAACAATTTGTAAATCACACAAAATACTGAAAGTTCGATTTCCGAGGTGAAATATGTTTTGTACATTGACTTCCAAACTTGATATTAAAACTCCATATTGAACAAGATATGAAAATCACCTAATGCCAGTGCGAAGCGCGAGCGAAAACTTAATATAGTGACATGAAAGATTCTTTTTATTTTCCAAGTCTTCCCCTCATCTTATTTTATTCATTCGTCTTCCTCCTCTCCTTTTTTTGTCCTCTTTATTTCCCCTTTTTTATTCTTTCTTTCCTTTTTTTCTTGCTCCGCCAATAAGGGGGGGGGGGGCTCGGGCCCCCTGGATCCGCCTATGGTAGTAGTAGCAGTTCCATTATCATTGTTGTTTTTATCATCATTATTATTACTATCATTTATGTCCTTAACATTATTCGGCATTTTTGTTTTGCCTTGTTTCATTTTGTCTCCTTTGTTTCATTCATCACTTTAGTTTATTCAATCAATTTTTAATACCGACACTCTAAATAAATGGATGAATACTTTTCTAAAACCAGACAACGTTTTATAAACAGTCCTGTATGTTAAAGGTATGTCTCTGAAATCCATGTAGATGAGATAAATGATAATAAAAAATGACCGTAAAAGGGAAGGGAAATAAATAAATAGAAGCGCCGAATTCACCTAGAGCATAGAGAAAAGACGTAGACAAAAATCACGAAGAAAAAAAGCGAAATTATTTAGGAATAAGATGTTAACATAATTATATAAAGAGAACGGAGAAGGAGAGAGAGAGAGGGGGGATTCAAGAGGAACGATAGGAGAAATTGAAAGTAAAAAGAGCTGTGAGAAAAGTGCAGAGGAAAAAAACTTGGAAGAATATCCAGTTTATTTGAATGTGCTCTGTGTCTATCAGTGTGTGGGATGAGTGTGTGCGTTTCTATGCAAAATATGGTTAAGATATTTCTATCAAAAAAAATCTTGAAATTTGCAACAGCTCACTTCGGATGCGGCGCCACTGTATTTGGGTTTGTCAGTCTAATTTTTGTAACTTTTTTTGGTTTCAAATCGATTGTATAGATTTCTTTAGATACTATGGCATGATTTCGTAAGACGATGAAGTGAGAGAGGGGATGGGGTGTCCGATTTAGTAGTATATTATGAAAGGCATTTTTGCAAACTATCCCCAGTCTAATAATACTCCGGCAGAAGCTGAAATGTTATCTAAAAAATTGATATTAAAAAAGGAATCTATTAATGAATAGCTGAATGAATGAATGAACAAAATGATCAATTATATTTATCAATTGATAACACCCTCGTAGCACACACAAAAAAAAACGCCAACCCCCCCCCCTCAAAAAGAGGGGGAACGTGAGCGAGAAAAAATAAAAAGGTATAGGAGAACGTTAGAGGAGCGAGAGCAGACAGGGAATAGTTCAAGGGATCGCCACAGCTTCTAACTCCATGCATGATCCCCCCCCCCGGGAGCGCGTTTTTTGCTCTTAGTGTTTCACAAGCTTTGCGTGCTGACTACCGCCCCCTTAAATTAAACCCCAGCTTCGCCACAAATTTTAGACTTAGTTAACGGGAAATTATTGGCTGTGCCCCCCCCCCCCCATTTCAGGCAGAAAACTTAAGAAGAGTGCAGTGGCGTAACAGGGGTCGGTGGCCAGGGGGGGGGGGGGGCAAGAGCCAAAAATTTCCCGGTCATATCATGGAACTGGCAATGGCATCATGAAGCAAAGATTTGAGGGGGCAATATATGGAGTATATCGGGCAAATATATATGTATGTATATATATATATATATATATATATATATATATATATATATATATATATATACATATATATATATATATATATACTGTATATATATATATACATTATATGTGTGTGTGAGTGTGAGTGTGTGTGTGTACGAACGAGCAAAAATTTTGACATTTTTAATGCAAAAATCCAATTTTGTGATAGACTTTGGCATAATGTTAAAAATAAAATAAAATAATATTTTTTGTACGCCACGGTGAACAGAATATTTGTTATGATTGTGCGCATCAGGGCGAAGCTCTATGCTCGAGGGGGCCCAGTATGGCGCTTGTGGCAAGAAGTAGCTTAATAACTCCCGAGCGAGCGAGATTAAAAAAAACCTTTTCATGAGAATCTAACATGAAGATAGATTTTGACGTGATATTCAGAAAAATATTATACACTTTTCGTTTGCTTTTCTCTCTTTCCTCCTTTTTTGTTGTTGTTTGCGTAATCATCCAAATATTTTGAGGGGGCACACCATAGCAAATGTGGGAAAATTTGTAAAAAGTCGCCAGCGAGCGAAGCGAGCCAGAAAGAAAAATTGCCTTTTGAAATGAAATTCTAATTATGTGAGATTTTTACATCATAGCAAATATCATGTCATGTATTTTTTTCATTCATCTCATGTCGCTGCCTCCTTCATTTTCTTTTATTTCCCCTTGGCTGTGGAACTATCCCCCCCCCCCCAGTACACCAGTGCTTCAACGCAAAGCTTAATGCAAAAAGGGTCCATATAGGGGCCCGTTATAGAGCCCTTTAAATGTTACAGATGAAGAGCCCCCACTGCACGGGGTCTTGACTCTTGGACAGAGCCCCCGGTAGCTTTGGAGATTTAGCAAGTTTATGATAGACTTTCATACGAAATTATGTTATATACCGTCCATCTTTCTTCCCGCTCCTTATCTTCAATCCTCAGCAGCCCGGTAGTAATATCTTGTCCCTTCTCTTTATTTTCCAATTTAAATTTTGCCTCATTCCATTCTATCTTCATTTCCCGCTTTTCTTTGCCTTTTTGTCATCTTTAATTTTATTATTTCCCTGTCTTACTAATCATGCTAATGTATTTGTATATCGGGGATTTTTTTTTCTTACATGTCCTTCTTTCCTTCCTTTTCCCAAGTTCTTTCCGTTTTCCCTTTTTATGTTTTTTTTCTTAGTTTTCTTTTCTCCTTTCCTTTTCCCCTTTCCTCTTTTTTCTTTTCCTTTCCCTTTCTTTCTTTCTCCCCCCTTTTTTTTATTTTTCCAGTTTTTTATTTTCCCGGTGAACTCCGCCAGGGGGGGGGGGGCAGCTTGCCCCCCTGCCCCCCCCCCCCCCCCGCCTGTTACGCCACTGGAAGAGTGGATGCAGACAAGGAACGATTCAAAGAAACGTCGGAGCTTCCGCAATTAAAATTGAAGGGAAAAAAATCGGTCTCGCGGGCCCTCGGTCTAGCGGACCCTCGGTCTCGCGGGCTGTCACCGAAAACATACCTGTATAAGAGTGTTTTTTGACATTGACTTATTGTTCAGACATGTATTATATGTAAATAGTTTTCGTTGTTCTGCTCTGAAGCGCCTGAGCATGGTAATCAAGATGGAAAGTGCGCTATACAAATCTCATGTATTATTATTTATTATTATATATGTGGGCACTAGCCATGCATGGAGCAGTTAGCAGCTACTTATCATGGAGGGAGTTGTGAAGCTGTGCATACCGCTCTTGTATTCCGTGCTCATGGTGCTCGCGCTGGACAATTTTGGCAGGGCTGGGGAACTAAGATGTTTCCTAACGGGGGTCTTACGAGCGGGGCAGCTTCTGAATGCAACTTTTGTCATTTGGTGTATCTAGAGAACTGAAAATTAGGTCTGAAAAAGGGGGTCATCAAAGCTAGCCAGGAGGCTAGATCGCTTTATGATATTTATCAACCGATATAAGTATTTTACGATTCATGATATTTATTGGCCGATGCAAGTATTTTAAAAAATCTAAGTTGGCACTGCTCATGATATTGTCGCTCTCTATACACGCGTGTGGTATCTAGGTATTGATAACAAAGACGGCAATATGGCGACGATAACTGGGTAAGTAAACACTTGTGCTCCTAATTATTTTTCAAATTTACTATTTATTTATTACATAGACACAGCTATCAAATATGGGGGTAAATATTGTTTAGGCCCATGTAAGTTAGTTTGGGCTCAAAACCCAAAGTAAAATGTGTGATTTAGGTCTAGTTTCACCGTGGGAAAACCTACGGTATATGTAGAGCAATGGTATCCCGACCCAGGCTCCATGGACAGTAAGCCTACGTAGACTGATTTTTACTCTCCAGGAGCCTCCAGGCTACTGTGTGGTGAAATAAGGTTGGCGATGTTTGGCTTTCTTTTTCTTTGGGACAAATGCTTGATTTTTTGACACTTGAGTTTCCATTAGAGCTATTCATCAGATATAACTTGGCTCCTAAGTACATTTGATTCTTTAAATTATTATTTTTTAATTAAAAATAGAGATTGAAAAATGACAATTGTCTTGCCATATTTCTTTCCACACAACAATATGCCCAAAATTCAAGTTTTCGAGCGCTCTGTTGAATACAAAATTACTCCCAAGTTACTAATAAAAAATAAATTGCAACTGTATGGAAATTAGTATTTTTGGTCACAAAAGTGATATTTTAATGATTTTTTAAATTGTGTGCTGTGTACAGCATTGGCAAACCATAGTCCTACCTGTACAGTATACAAGATTCCCCAAAGGCAGGATGGTAATTAGACACAAATAAGCATCGTTTCTGGGGATTTATTTAACAATTTCTGACATTTTACTATAATCCCCATTCACCAACGGTAGTGTGTTACTAGTGCGAGCCTGCATGTGTAATCATTTCTCCCAATTCAGGCGACCGGGTTTTGTCTAGATTTTTTTTTTTTTTAATTCTGAATGACATTATATTATCTTGAACAAAGGCCCACTATTATATATACATATATAAACTATACATATTGCAAGAAAACATCGAAAATATACGTTACCAATGATTTATTCCTTGTTTTTTGAATTTTTCTGCCAGAGAGGAAAAAAATGGCAGCCGTGTGTTGCTGCCCTCTATGTTCAACGAGTTGTGCTTTTATCAAGGCTTTCTGATTAGAATTTTCGATATCCTGGCCAATCAATGCAAGCGACAATTTCCGAACGCACATCTACAAGCGCAAAGCAGCGGCACAAATAGCGATATATAGCGACTAGTAAATACGTCTGTCAGGATGGTGACGTCATCCATGATGGCAACTTACGTTGACCAACGAAAGGATCGAAGATGACTTTGTTTTGATTTGAAAGGAATTAGCGGTAACTGCAGTCTAAGGTACGATATTTCAGAATTTTATATTTTTCCGTAAATTTGGATGTAAATTCTTTTCTTTAATGTGACATTTTATGTACAAAAAACGATCTGAAAATCGGGTTTCCGCCGAATGTTAGATCTAACGTTACTGCTAGCTGCTAATACGTTGTCTGTACATACGGGCCTCCAAGCTCTTCAGTTTATGTATTGGTGAGTGGAGCCAAGCAGTTCAGTGGAACAACCAAAATACAGAGACTAAAGCTTTTGGTCTAGATGGTAATGAACCCTTGGCTTGAGTCACTCACATGTATTGCGAGGTTAGTATTAGTATACTAACCTCGTACCCTTGTTCACTGCAACCCCCCTGCTTGTGGGGAATCTACATGTAGGACTATGGCATGCCAATGCTGTACAGAGCACACACTTTCAAAAATCATTAAAATATCACTTTTGTGACCAAAATTACTAAATTCCATACAGTTGCAATTTATTTTTCATTAGTAACTTGGGAATAATTTTTGTATTCACTTGAGCACTCAAAAACTTAAATTTTGGGCATACTTTTGTGTACGCCCTCTATTGGTGGAAAGTAATATGGCAAGAAAATTTTCATTTTTTATCTCTATTTTTAATTAAGAAAAAATAATTTAAAGAATCAAATTTACTTAAGGGCCAAGTTGTATAATGAATAGGTGTAATGGAAACTGTCAGTGTAAAAAAATCAAGCATTTGTCCCCCCCAAAAAAGAGAAAATAAGCCAAACATTGCCACCCTTATTTTGCCACACATGGAGATATAACTGAGAACAAGGTTATATCATAACCTTGTTCATTGAATGAGTGCCTCGCACCATGAACCGCGTTTGGCAGTGGATTTCTAACCAGTGGGTCGCGCGTGCTGGGATCCCACTTATGGTGTCCACAACACACGACTTCTATGGCTTGATTTTTCTGTGCGCGGGGGCATGTAATGAACCCTTGCCTTGGGTGGGCTTGAGTGGGGTAGGTGGAGCGTAGTGTAGCGGTAATGTGGAGTGGAGCCTGCATGAACATCACTTGAGGTAAGGTAAGTTTTGAGCAATGTCTGTGATAAAAATATATTAAGGTAATGTTTTTTAGAAGAAATGTTGCTGTTTCGTTTTTTGTTTTGTTTTTGTCCTACCGAAGTTACGTAAACTTAAGACTTAGCGAAGAGGAAGAGGAGATATCTATCGTACAAAAAAATGAAAAAGAAAAACGATTTGAGCAAAATTTCTACATATTCATATTTTGTAGGTAGTGTCTAGATCTATTTGTGAATTTGTCGTGAACATTTGGTGAACTTGATGAGAATAATGTGTTTGATATGATTGAATTTAACCAAGGGAGCTCCGGCCCACGAAGCAGGCCGGAGCCCAGGAGTCCACCGTGCATTTAGACTCTAGACACAGGACTGGGATAGATTGGGGTTCTTATAACTTTTTTGTTTAAAATGTGAAAACAGAAATTATGCACTTACCACGATTATATGGATGAAGGTCTATCGTGTGGCAGCATCGTGACATCGAGGCACAGACATGACAGACTGGGACCTCAAAAAAATGAAAAAGTTCTATCGCGATACCTCCCCTTCTTTCAAAATTCAAAACAAAATGGCCAAACAAGACCGAGGCTATAGCACTAGCGCATATAGACTTGGTCAAATACGTGCATGCGCCCTACACCCTCGGTACCGGTCTCGATCTGCCATTTTGCTATGAATTCTGAAAGAAGAGGTATCGTGACATAACTTTTCGGTTTTTTTAGGTTCCAGTCTGTGCCTCGATGTCAGGATGCTGCCACAATAGACCTTCATCCATATAATCGTAATTGCATAATTTCTGTTTTCACATTTTTAAACAAGTTATAAGATTAAGAACCCCAATCTACCCCAGTCCCGTGTCTAGAGTTTAAATGCACGGTGGAATCCTGAGCTCCGGCCCGCTTCGAGGGCCGGAGCTCCCTGGGTTAGATTGGCCCGTATTCTGAAGTCAGGTTTAACTTAGAGTTAGACTCAGGTTTAAACAGGGTTGGCATATTTCCCGCTTCGGAGGCTTATTTCCCGGACGCCGGGAAATAAGCGGTATTTACCGGTATTTACCGCTTTTTTCTGGTATTTACCACTTTTCACCGGAAAATACTGGGAAATATAATTTTCCACTCACTTTTCTATAGGGATTGTCAAATTTTGAACATAAAAACAAAGGTGGTGAGTACCATTTGTGTGAGTGTGTGTGTTTGTTTGTTTGTGTGTGTGTTTATGTTTGGGTGTTATCTCTGTCTGTTATCATGAAATGCTGGAAAAATACAATAAAATACTAAAAAGATCCCAAATATACATCTAATTTAGATATGATGTTCTTCATTAAGTCAGTCAATAATTAACATATTCATGAATACCTAGATGTACATGTATTAATGAGCATAAACTTGTATTAGCATATAAACAAAATGCCATGTGCTTCAAAAATCATGTGCTTTTAAATAGATCCATACATGTAGCCCACTAGACTAGTTATTCTGTTTCAGCAAGGAGCACACCTTATATCAGGACACAAGTCATTGGAAAGTGCACTAAAGCAAACACATAAATGAAAATATTTTGACTGACCAATGTAGATAATATACATATTTGAAAATAATAAATACATGTATAGTATTACAGGATGGAAATCATGGACATGTATTGGGTTGTTAAATCTATGGAAACTTTGCATTATGGGCAAATCCAAGAAAAGGTCCCCCTAGAAGACAAAATTTCATCTTCATTTTATGATGTAATCTTTGGTGGGATAAGAAAGCCCAAATATTGAACTTTAAAATTTCATTAAGACAAATTTGTTGATATGCAAATTTATGCTAATATGGGGCACCAAATTTGCATAATTGGTAATCTGAGCGTTACATATGGGACAATTATAAAACAGCATAGAAAATCAAAACAAAACTTGTGAGATTTATTCATAGGTGGGACATGGACCCCCTAACACTTTATTATTTTTGGGGGAAAAAAATTGGTGTCATCTAATTTAATATGCAAATTAGGCCTTGTCAAAGGATGAAATGTCCCATATGTAACATTTTGAGGTCATTTTCTTTAGTTATTTCCCAAAATACAATACCTATATTGTTTCATCTCTAGGAAGTTTTAATTTATTGAGTATGTTAATGTAATACCACAAAAAGTTTCAAAAATATAATTTACTTTTTAATATAAAGTTGATTAAAAAAATGTTAGGTATGGGACAATATGCTATGCATGGACATTTATTCACAACGTCAATGGGAAATGAATATCAAATATGTGTACAAAGTGAATGGAGAAAAACAAATTTCAAGAGTGCTACAAAAATAGATTTATTCACCTTTTCTGGAGTTTCTAAATACTGTTTTGTTATGAATATTGATAAAAGAAAATAATTGAAGCCAAAAAAATGTGAAAATGGAAAAGTATGAAAAAATAAAAAGCAATAGATATACATAAGAAATTCATGAAACCATGAATAAATATGAAAATAATTTTTGTAATAGCAGATTTCCTTTTCATTCATATCAAATATGTCTCAGAACATTTTAAAAGAAGAAAAAAACTCTTTTGTTATTGCTATAATTGAAATTATTTGAATTTTTAAAATCAGGGGAAATTTGTGTACATTCTCTAGGAGACAAAACATCCCATACGTAACATGTCATTAATTTGTTTAATTAGAGTCTGCAATTAGAGGGTTTTGCCTTATGAAATGAAACTTGCTTTTGATATACTTGAATGTTGTGACATTTATCACACTGAATTACAAGTTGTCAAATGAAATACTTTCAGAGAATTATTAAGTTGAAAAAAAAATCATATTGTAATGAGATACAATGGCATGTAAAAAGTTAAACCCCGGGAGAAATATTTGTTTGTTTTAATATGATTATTCAATTTCCAGGAACATAATTTGAGTTTGTGTATGTGTGTGGACTTAGATCCTATGTGTGTTTGGGTATGTACATGTATGCAGTATGGATTTTATCTGTTTGTGTGTTTCTACTATGAGTTTTGTGATTCTAATTATTTCAGAACACTATTTTCATTTGTTGAGGTTAAAAACAACTTAAAATTATTGAAAAAAAAGAATTATAAATCATATTTCCCGTTTTTTACATATTTACCGGACGCCCATCTTATTTACCGGACGGTATTTACCGGTATTTACCACTGGTAATTACCGCTACCGGTATTTACCGCCCAACCCTGGGTTTAAAGTTGTGGTTTAAGTATGGGAAGCCAAAAGTATCATTTTTTATTAAGTTGTACGTTTCTTAAATCTTATGTTTACTGTGCTCTTTCCTGATTCATCGATGCCGATGGTGAAGACAATATATAATTCCTAGACCATGTAGACAATTAATTATGATTTTATGAATGATTTGAGAGCCAAATGAGCTGAAATACAATTGATATCTCTACAGTTAGTGACTTATGTAACAATTGGCTGTCCATACTTACACCACAACTTTAAACCTGAGTTTAAGTTAAACCCGACTTCAGAATACGGGCCTTGAATTCAGTCAGTGTTCGGCACTCACACTATTGCCAGGTTAGTATTAACCCAGGGAGCTCCGGCCTGCGCAGCGGGCCGGAGCCCAGGGGCTTACCGTGTATTTGACCATACTCACGGGACTAGCGTGATTTATGGTCTAAATATTTCTCCAAATGAATTGTGAAAACAGAAATTATGCACTTACCACGATTATATGGATGAAGGTCTAACGAGTGGCAGTTTCCTGACATCAAGGCACAGACTGGAACTTCAAAAAAACGAAAAGTTCTCTCCTTCTACCCCCGTCTCAATCGGCCATTTTTGTTATGAATCGTAACAAAATGGCCGATCGAGACTGGGGTAGAAGGAGATAACTTTTCGTTTTTTTGAAGTTCCAGTCTGTGCCTTGATGTCAGGAAACTGCCACTCGTTAGACCTTCATCCATATAATCGTGGTAAGTGCATAATTTCTGTTTTCACAATTCATTTGGAGAAATATTTAGACCATAAATCACGCCAGTCCCGTGAGTATGGTCAAATACACGGTAAGCTCCTGCCCGCTGTGCGGGCGGGAGTTCCCTGGGTTAGGTTAGTATATGCTATACGAACCTCGCACAACCAGTAGAGGCGCACGGCCAATATGGGAGACTCTCTCCAATAGGGGAGACAATCTCCCACATTGGAGACTTGCTTTGCACAAGGACAAAAGAAACAACACCAACAAAAGCATGATTTTTTCCACCCAAAATTTTGTCTCACTGAGGTCAGAAGCCCATTTGTTTTGTGTGTGATTGACAACAAAAATCCTTATCAAAACAAAAGTAGACGGTGAATTTTTAAAGTAGAAGGTGAAAAGGGGTAATTTTTCATGAGGAATCTGCTTATCACATTTTTATTTGCCACCAGGTTAATCCTTTTGCAGCAAATGTAAAGAAAGGAAATTGGACTCCAAAACTGGAGACTGTCTCTGAAATTGGATACCCAAATTCTTTACAAGTCTCTGATATTGGAGATAATCTCCTACATTGGAGACAGTCTCCAATATTGGCCGTGCGCCTCTACTGACAACCAACGTGTTTTTGTAGTGGATTTTAGAGTTGTCGTTAACATCGCTTCATAACGTGAATGATGTTAGCCGAAACCCATTCCGCTACTCACCAGGGCTTTTTCTGGTAGAAAGCGTTCCATTATCAATTTTTAACATATTTTTTTAATTTAAAAAGGACACAAAAAAGAGCAAAATCGCTTACCTCCGCCTGGAAAGTGGCTTCGCACGTCTCTTCCACGGAAATAAAAGGAAGGTCGTTGGTGGCGCTAATACAGTTCGCAACCTTAATTCAGCTTGGTGGTATTTTTTAAACTAGTCACTAGATTCATGATTCATTGTATGCGCAATTCCAATAATTGTTTGATAAAATAGAGACCCCAGTAAATGCAATAACTTAAAAAACATACTTTTTTATTATTTTTGCTGACGATAATACTTTTTGGAAAATATTCAAAACGATGACAAATTAAACAAAAAATATAGAAAATTCTATGTACTTGAACAAAGGAAAAGCCCGGTAAGAGTTCCATATGCACCCCCCACTAAAATTGAAAATAAAAACATGGAGAAGGTTCAGAATAATATATCTAGCCCTAATATTGAACATATAGGCCTAATGATGGGGAAGTGGAAATACATACCAAAGTATGGCTTTATTCCGTCAAATTTCGAGCGAGATCTTGTGCGTGTAATTGTCCATAGACATCGGTTTATTTAGTCAGTAAAGGGTCTGCGAGTCAAGACTAGTCGAACTATCGCCTGATAATCGTAAAAATACCCTTTCCGGTATCAGCGCTTCTCGCTAGCATAGCGGGAAAGGTCTTGACTGCAAATCAACCGAGGTGAGTTCGAGTCCCAACTAAGGTAAGCAACAGTAAAAAAATGATAGAAAAATCTGAAGTGAACGAACCGGAAGTCTCAACAATCTTTTGTTATTTTTGGTGGGGGGTGCATATGGAACACTTTCCCAAAGCCCCGCAAGTGCTACCGTTCGTTTGTCACAAAGTCTTTACAGTAAAAAGATTGAACACTTTGCCGACTTCATCTTTGCGTTAACGCTTTGCATCGATTTACGTGTAAGATCATTTCTGTGTCTAGTCTTTCAATTGTATTTGTAGTGTCTTTGATATGAAGATAAATCGCGCGCCCTCTTTCGCTCATTAGACAAAAAATTTGAGAGCTAGAAAGGTAGCTCTCGTATTTTGTCCATGAGAAGAAAAATCAACACTTAAATGACGCATTTTGAGGGATATTCATCAAATTATATTCAATTATTCTGTAATCGGCGGCTGAGATGTAGCCGTGGGCGAGTGTTCGGCAACAATACGAACCCACCAATACATTATCATCAATGACACTACCTCAGGCGATGTTCGTGCAGGCTCCACTCCACTTCACTACCGCTACACTACGCTTCACCTACGTAGTGTAGCGGTAGTGCGGTAGTGTCTAGTTAGGGAGTTCGGTGACTTTTTGAAATCTTGAAGAATCCCAACAAATTTGATATCATTGGAAAGCTTGTGAAATAAGAAAAATAATGATGCCTCAATCAACTCATTGTCTGATATATTGACGGAGATATTCCAATTTACAGGGGGAAATATACAGATTTTTAGTCTGTCAAAAAGAAAAGTAAACTCTTGTTTGAGTTGGGGAGACAGTTACTTTATGAAATCTTGAAGGAATCCCAACAAATTTGGTACCATTGGAAAGCTTGTGAAATAAGAAAAAGAATGGTGCATAAATCAACTCATGATGTCAAATATTGACAGAGATATTTCTGTTTAAATGGGAGAATGTGCAGATTTTTTTACAGCAAAAAGTAGATTTTCATAACTTACACAAAATGCAATGAATGGGACTGTATAATACTTTTATTAAAAGTGCAATGCGCTGCTATGCGGGGCAAGGCATGCCCTTGAATTATACATCATTTTATTCATAAAACTTCAAAGTTTCTCATGGTATAGGTTTCTATAGGGTTTTTCCTCCTCCTTTAATGGCTTCACATTTGTTTTATACATGGGTGCACAGACAGATACAAATTCTGAAAGTGGCATTTTCACCGAACTCCCTAGTCTAGTGAAGTGGAGTGGAGCCTGCACGAACATCGCCTGAGGTACAATGACACGAATGACAATGTGTGGGACTGAAGTAAAGTACGGTAAATATTTAGCCTGTTTTTATTACTTAGTTTTGTCTTGTCTGTTTAATTTAAATGTGCAACAGTTAGGCGTAAACAACAATTAAATCCGTAAATACGATCGCGTCATATCACAACATTGATTCCACATATATCTAGATCTAATTTAATTACCTTTCGCCGCCTGGACAGTTTCTAAGTTGGACGTCCGATTTACTACGACTTACACTTTCAGCTGATGATCGCTGATTCGCGACGTATGCTTTGCATATATATGCGTTGCATATCTAGCTCTCCGGCCGACAAGATGACGTCATCCGTACCCGGGATCCGTACTTCACATCGCAACATTCACCAAACCAAATGAAAGGGGGGGGGGGATATGGCAAGCAAATAAATGAGCCAAAGTGGCATAAATGAGCAAAAATCTTGAGGGGTCTATAAACGTTAGATACAGCCCCAGGATATATTGTATTGGGCAAAATTCTTTACAGTGATGTAAATTTTTACTTGCGCCAAAGTAAGAAGCTCCAAGTAATAGGCATGCATGGCTGCAATGAAATGAATCCAAATGCCAATGTCATAATCCAACAAGTTAGTTGACATATTTGCAAATCCTTTTTAATTAAATTAACTTGAGAATTGATACTAAAACATGTTTATTAAAGGTCAAGTCCACCCCAGCAAAATGTTGATTTGAATAAATAGAGAAAAATCAAACTAGCATAACACTGAAAATTTCATCAAAATCGGATGTAAAATAAGAAAGTTATGGCATTTTAAAGTTTTACTTATTTTTCACAAAACAGTGATATGCACAACTCAGTGACATGCAAATGAGTCAGTCGATGATGTCCATCACTCACTATTTCTTTTGTTTTTTATTGTTTAAATTATACAATATTTCATTTTTTACAGATTTGACAATAGGGACCGACTTGACTGAATCATATAGTATTAAACAATGCTAATTCCACATGTTCAGGGAGGAATTAATCACTGTTTCACTTGACAATGAGGAGAAAATTAGAATATTTCATATTTCATATAATAAAATATAAAAGAAATAGTGAGTGGATGACGTCATCAGTCTCCTCCTTTGCATACCAACCAGGATGTGCATATAAAGCTGTTTTGTGAAATTAAGCGAAACTTTAAGATGTCATAACTTTCTTATTTTACATCCGATTTTGATGAAATTTTCAGTGTTATGCTTGTTGGATTTTTATCTTTTTATTCAAATCAAGTTTTTGTTGGGTTGGACTTGTCCTTTAAACAATTATAACGTAAATTATTGAAAAGGTGTTTTGAAATGGGTGTTAATGCAACTGTTGTAGGATTATGGCATCATTGATATCTGGATTCATTCATTGCAGTCATGCCTTGTAACTTAGGTGCAAATCAAATTTACGTCACTGCAAAGAATATCTCCTGATCATTTAAGTGTTAAGACATATACTACATAAAGATATTGTATCAAATTGTCTTGAAGAACATACTCTTAGGCCATATATAAAATATGTGTTCATGACATTATATCATGATTGATTTTATTCACATAGCATTGTTATGATGTATACAGACAAAAATTGTTCTATATTCCATGTAGGGTACATACTACCAAGTTGGTAACATTGTAGGCCTTTCTCTGCTGGATGAGGATGGAGGAATATTCTACAAATATCATGGTATCAAATTATTTAGAACATATTCTTTCAGGCCATATAATGATTATGTGTTCATGACATAATTCTTCCTGAAAATGGGCATATGTGAGTGCCATTTTTTTTTACTCACATGGTATAATACTTTTGAAACTATCTGTTTTAATAGGCATTAGTGGAACTAAAAGCATTTCCAAGGTCAAAGAATATAATTTCAAAGAAAAACAAATTCAGAGCAGCATTTTGAGAGGATATAGAACATGTAAAAGAGAAAAAAGAACACTTTAATACACAAGGTATATGCACCAGAAATGAAACTTTTTGAGGTTTGAAATACCACAAGTTTCTGGAACTCATCAGCTGCTTCGCTTTCTTACAAACATATTTTCTATTCAGGACTTCATTTGTAAAAGTAAATATTTCTAATCCAATGCCAATAAAACGTATAGGCCTTTGACTTTTTAAAGTGAGGGCCTATACAAAAGTATTAGAGAGACTGGTATGTCAGGGGGCACTGAACAGTAGCAGGGGGAGCACATCATATGCCTAAAACAATTGGATGGTCATTTTTTTATATTTAAAAAAAATATTTTTGCACACATTTATTGACAAAATGGGGGGCCTGAAGTCTCCCCCTCCCTCTTGTATGGCATCAAACTTCTTAGTAGTACTGATAATATGAGGATCTCCATATCATTACTAATATTGAAATTCAAATGCTCATGAATCTATTATTTATCAAATTTTCCCAAACTTTGCCACCCAAATTAACATTTTAATCATAGGTAAGCACAACCTTTACCCTTTTTGTGCCAGTTGGATCTGAAGACATAACTAAATGTAAACAAAAAGTTTATTCCAGACATCTCCTGCATTTTTTCACTATTAATTTTTTTATAATTAAAGGGGTTAACATTTCCCATTTCATTTAATACTTGTTTCTCTTTTTTCCCCAAGCTTGACAATGATTAACAGAGGGAAAATCAAGCGTAAGCGTAAGCCATATCATGTAGATCACAGCTATGAGTAAGGCGCATATCATCACGATGGCCTCGGTGTGGGGAGGGGAGGGGGCACATTGGCACTATATGAAGTGTTTTGGGCAAGGAAACAAATTTAAAAAGTAAAAGATATCTCCAATTCAATCTTCCAATTCAATAATATATCTCACTTGTATTATAATTATATATAGTCAAGTCTGAGATAATATGGTATGACCTTTCTCATTTCTATTTCTGTTGTATAGGCCAAACTGCTGTTTCCACACTTGAATAAGACTACATTAAGTCTACATTAAAGTTCTTGACATCACAGTGCATTTGCAAATACCAATATCTACCAAACTGCTCATAATTGATTTCTAAGTTGTTACTTTTGATATTTCATTTCTATTGAAGAATTCCTCATGAAGAAGACTAGATATAAACAACACTTTCTCAACTCATTTTTATCTCTAAAAGATGATTCAACACAAAGTTTCTCCCATCCCTTTATCTTTTGTCTTTCCTAACCACCTCTCACAATTTCTCTCAAAAATCAAAATTTCTCTCATATTTTCTATACTCATTAAAAGCATACATATTCCAAGCTCTATCTTCACAAGTTCATGCATCACCAAGGGGAAGGGGGGAAATCAGAATCATATTCTCCTTCACCACATGGCAAGAGAATTGTTGAACCTCTATAAATGCATACAGATGAATCTGTCTAAGTCAAAGCTCTTGGGACCACAAAAAAAGGATGTTTGAATTAGATATTTATGCATGCTTCACATGACTAGGTCAAAAATATTGCTTCCACTTAGCCAATAATAAAGCAATATTGACTGGCCTCGGGGCGATACAACATATATCGCCCAAACTAGATTTATATCGCCCGAGTCGTAGACGAGGGTGATATCAATTTAGCGAGGGCGATATATGTCCTTTCGCCCCCAGGCCAGTCAATATTGCTATTATTAACCAAATCAGACATCTAGAGCGAAAATCGTTAAAATTTAGATATTTTAAATTTTTAGAATGAGAATCTAGTTTATCATGTTGAGCAGACTGGGCCTCTGAAATTTACCATTGTGACGTAATTGAAATGACGCGTCCCTGGCCTAGGGACGCAGTATCCAGCGTTGTCTGAACTTGATTACCATTATGACGTATAGCATAGTACTGCGCGGTTCAAGGACGCGTAGAATACCCGGATATTAGCGCTGCCTTTTATTGCCGGCTACATTTCCACGCATTTTCTCATTGACTTTCCTGAGCGGGCAATAAATTGGGCCCGTGGATAAACAATTGGAATTTTATTGACCGGCCATTTGATCCCAGTCTTAAGCAGGCAACAATGTTTCAAAGTTGCCCTGCTCAGATGTCTGATACGGTTAATAATTTGACTTACAGAAAGTAGAATTAGGCAAACTTAACTTTACGATAATTAATGTCCAAGGGAAAAGAGAATGCAATTTGAGGACAGAGCTGGGTTTGTAATATCAACAGGTTTTATTTACAAGTATCTTTCTTTTAGTTTTGAGAAAAACATTGGAAAATTTGACACCTACATACATGTACTCATGTATCTGTGAGCTGAATTACTTTTTTACATTCCTTTTGTAAAAAATCTTTCATTTTTCATGATACATAATTATTAATTTGACGAAGCTTTTCCTAAAAATAAACAGATTGAATGTAAAATGTATAAAATGACAGTTATATCCAATCATTCAAGCAGATCCTAGAAAGGAGACCATGATAGTCATGATGAATCTTGTCCAACACCTCCTTTTCAATGGCAAGGCAGTTTTCTGTCATGATTTACTGACAATTTATTACTGAAGGACACATTTTTCATCATATTCATACACATTAAGTCTTTGAATCCCCTCCCCAGCCAGTTCCAATTATCCTAGAATCACTATCATGAATTTCATGATGATACCATCCTAGATGACCACTGATTTCCTGAACAAGGGCAGTGTCCATAAATGCTTGATACAAAAATCTAAGATCAATGTCACTCCTATCCATTAGCAAAGATAATTTGTAACCTGAAATTGAATATTATGAGAATGAAAACAGGAAAAGTGGATGGACAACTGTAAAAGATCATGCATGAAGCAATCACCTTCAGTAGTTTGAGACATTTAAATTATGAACCGCACTTCTTCTATATGAAAACAAAATTACTAAATTCAGGATAAATGTCAATAAGAAACAGAATATGCAGGAAAATAATTCATAAGGAATGCAGAAGCAATGTCAACAAAACCACTTTATTTTAGAAGAAAAATAAAATAAAATAGCATGAAGGTTCATCAACAGCTGGAAAAGTATTTAATCCAGAGATGCAACTTTTTACTCTTTGTTCAATTATGTCTTG
The DNA here is from genome assembly GCF_037042905.1 of Lytechinus pictus. Taxonomy (NCBI): domain Eukaryota; kingdom Metazoa; phylum Echinodermata; class Echinoidea; order Temnopleuroida; family Toxopneustidae; genus Lytechinus; species Lytechinus pictus. Next base: position 57,351,522 of record NC_087247.1, on the reverse strand, counting down.
TTCAAAGTGCATGTGAGTTTTTACTATGCCTGATAGTGTGCATATTGTGGGCCCTGATAACCCAGAGACATCAAATTTTGCTGCAAACCACCTTGATTTCAGTGACTATTTACTCAGAGCAAGCACAGATGCTAATAGAGTGTGGCCACCAAATGACTGCTACTGAGTTTAGGCAATTTCCATGAAGAATTGTAGATGATTTCTAATGTTTGTGATGTTTTGACACCGACTTCAGAAAATGCATGTCAAGTAAAAACCTGGTTTTTTTTTTCTCTCTCTCTCCTCCTTTTCTTTCCATAAGATACCAATATTCAAGACATAGTCCTTTCTGTCTGTCAGCCCTCTAGGATCTTACTGTTTGATATGATCTTGGATTCAAACAGGGCACCTGTTATTGTAAACAGGGATAAAATGCATATGAGCCCTCATTATGAAATGTGTTATTGTGCCAGAAATACACCACATTACCTTTAAAATGTTCACAGTAAAATGGTTTACATCACCTATAATACATGTCCATGGTTCATTCGTTTTAGTGCTGCAGTTTTAACTGCATCTGCGTATACAGTACATCATAAAAGGGAATGATGATCTCATATCAAGTTCTTGCAATTTTTTTCTGAGGTTGCACAATTGTCTATTCAAAACAAAAGCTAAAATCTCTATCATGATTCACCAAATACATTTGCTGTTGTTGGCTTGCTGCCTGGAAGTACACTTGACCATACAAATCCTGGTTCTTCTTTTATTGGTACTACTGGGTAAGGACTCTTGACAAGGCGATAGTAATCTGCTGGGGCGTGGCAAACAAATTCCATAAACTCAAGAGACCGAGGGAGCTCTTCCTCTGGACCTGTCACAAAGAATGATATAAAATAAATCAAAATGATTACTAGAAGATTCATGCATCAAAATAAGTATGTTAAATGATGGCATAGCATGTTGGAGCACTCAGGAAAACATTTCCTCCTCACATTTGACTTAATTTTATTCGATAGTGGACAATTGTAATTTCAACAAACACGTGTACGGTATAATCAAACATGTGTAGTTTACAACATCTACATGTGCTACACAAAAGTAATGAAAATGTAGTATAAAACATAATTGTGCATTATTCCACATCACAGGAAGTATTTTGTTCCATTTTCTTGTATTTTGAAGATTAAAAAAACATAGAATTTTGCTAAATATGTTGAATGAAGGTAAAGCATGATTGAGCATTACAAATCCGGAAATAATTTCCTTTAATATCATATAAAAAGTAGTTTTGGGGGATAGGGGAAAAAGTGTTTCAACATATGTGTATACCGGTAATCCTACATGTGTGAAACACCTAAAACACAAAAGTAATGAAAATGTGGTACATGCAGTATAAAAAGCAATTTATGTTGCATTATTTACTCCACAGGTCCACCCCAGCCAAAAGTTGATTTGAATAAAAAGAGAAAAATCTAGCGAGCAAAACACTGAAAATTTCATCAAAACTGGATGTAAAATAAGAAAGTTTTGACATTTTAAAGTTTTACTTAATTTCACAAAACCATTATATGCACATCCTGGTCAGTATGGAAATGAGGAGACTGATGAAATCATCCAATCACTTTTTATTTTGTATTTTATTACTTGAAATATGAAATATTCTTATTTTCTCCTCATTATCAAGTGAAACAATTCCTCCCTGAACATGTGGAATTAGCTTTGTTTAATACTCTATGATTCAGTCGAGTTGGTTCTTATTGTCATATCTGTAAAAAATAAAACATGATATAATTCAAACAATAAAAAACAAAAGAAATAATGAGTGTGCCAGTGTTGGACCTCATTAACTGTCTCATTTGCATGTCACTGAGTTGTGCATATCACTGTTTTGTGAAAAATACGCAAAACTTTAAAATGTCATTACTTTCTTATTTTACATCCAATTTTGATGAATTTTTCAGCGTTATGCTAGTTTGATTTTTCTCAATTTATTCAAAGCAACATTTATCTGCGGTGGATTTGACCTTAAAGTAAATGATTGTTATCATTTTATTATTAGGCCCTGTTGCTTTAATTTTTGAATTTTTAATTATTTTTCAAATATCATTAGGCGTATTACCAATTATCTTCATGAATTATTATTACAGCTTTATCTGATTTTTTATTATCATTTTGTGTTGATTAATTCGATTATTTCATATGGGTATAAATGGTCAATTATTTTTCTTTAAAAAAACATCCATATTAATTCCTCTTATTTTGTTTACATTTTGATTAGACACAATTTGTTATTCTTCAAATGAATCGGAGTGCTCCTCTTATTTTGAACACCATTGGCAGTATCATTTTAAACCTCATTGGATTGAGAATGATAAACTCTTGCATTACTTCTATGCAAAATGAACAGGATGTGCCTTATTTGTGTATCAAGTATCAACTTTGGAAATAATGAAAGACTCCTTAAATTTTAATGACGTCTAATCCTCTTTTTGTCACCTTTGCACAATAATTGTGTGAGGGTACATTGTGTTTCAATAAACTTGTTAACTTAATCCCCGTTTTCTCAAAAGTAACATTCTATGGTAGTAAATGTTTTCCTCTTCGTAATAGCAGTGGGTTATATTTTTTTTAAGCTAAGAATCACTCATTATTAAACTGAAAATTTATCCCTAGTGATTTTTTGGGGGTTTTGTCATTCCTAGTGATATTTGTCACAGAGTATACACTCTGTATACACTCTGTGACATTACTATTAATTGCGCTCACACAAAAGGTACATTAGACTATATCTCCTCCCAAAACACTGGGTTCCTCTTTTTCTTCTATCATTATCATCACGATTTAGGAATAAATATTACACACATAAACCAAGAGTCTACATGTAATACAAGTTTATAAGTGAAAATAAGATGGGAAGCCTATGCCTTCTAGGGCAAAGCCGACATGTTTTTGATGGTCTCAAGATGGCGACCACTCCACACCGGTGACTTCATTTCTGAACAGCCAATCAGCATGTGACAGCCCATCCAGATAATATTCAGATCAGTGAACAAGAAACATGTGCTATCACCCAAGGATCATTCAAACCAAGTTTGATCAAAATTGATGCACAAATAAAGAAATGTGAGCAAGTTGATAAAAAACTTCAACAAAGGATGGACATGACCTCATATCATTTGATCTTTTGACCCCTTGATGACCTTTAACCCCACCACTTTCATATTTTCCCATGTGGTATTAGCCAAGGACCATATGTACCAAGTATAATTGGGCAAGTCCAAGAATTCTTTTACCCAAAAAACTATAATGTATTCAGGTCCCAAATTATGGAACTCTCTCCCCCCTACCCTTAAAAATAGTTTATCCCTTAATAGTTTTCAACGTCAGTACAAAGAAATTCTGTTAACAACGTTCGCATCCAATAACTAAGTAATTGTAACATGACTATAATTTCTGTGCTTGCCTTTCTCCTACACTTATTCTCCCTAATTTCACCTGTCGATTTTCTGTGACCCTCCACATACGCTAGTCCTTTACCTTTTTTCTATCATTTTCCTCGAAAGGCAAACACTTCATTTTAACTTTATTAATGTTTGTTTTCCCTTGTATTATTTTGTCTTTGTATGTTCTATTTTGTATCCCTTCTTTTTCTTTCTTTACTGGGCTGGAACTTCTAAGATCTAACAGATCTTTAATGCCAGTCCACACTCGAAGCCTGCTCTGTACACTATTTACTGTATTATCACTTTTGTTATTTTGTTTTGTTCTTGCCATTATGTATTTCTTATTTACCTGTATGTATGTTATTTTTATAGAGTGAAATAAATGAATTGAATTGAATTAAATTGAATTGAATTCGCGTGTACATACTTATGCAGGCCTGTACGTATGGGACATTCCAGAGGCTTTAATGACCTGAAAAATAGTGTTAAAGGAGAATGAAACTCTTGGAGCAAGTTAGCTTTTGTGAAAGCAGAAAAATCAAAGAATAAGATCAACAAAAGTTTGAGTTAAATAGGACTAGCAATAGAAGAGTTATGAGCATTTGAATGTCGAGATCACTAATGCTATGGAGATCCTCCCATTGGCAATGCGACCAAGATCTATTATGTCACAGATGAACAACTCTCCCCTTTTGGACACTGAAAATATACCCCAAAACATCTCTTTTTGCTCATTCTAATCATATGACAAACGATTCATCAATGATATAATGTTGTGAAACCTCTGTACTTGTCCTCTCATAAAGAGAACACCTCACCTTGTGATAGACTCCATAAAAGTGAGAATATAAGTGAAATAAGTACTAAAGTAATGAGGGAGTTGTACGTGTGTGACATCACAGATCTTGGTCGCATTGCCAATAGGAGGATCTACATGGCATTAGTGATCTCAATATTCAAATGCTCATAACTTTCTTATTATTCCTTCAATCTTCCTAAAACTTTCAACAATATGTTTCTTTGATTTTTCTCTTTGATATGGATTCAGCTGGTTTCAAGGGTTTCGTTCTCCTTTAACAAGTGGAACGCCTCTGGCAGTCTCGCCTGCATTACGCAATTTAATATAGCAGCAGTGCTAACTTTGAAAACTACTATAAAATAATCATTCACAAAAACATCAATCATATAATGACATAATACCACGTTCATTGACCATAAATGACATTTGAACGGAGACTTAAGACTGTCAACTACACCCATGTCCACATTTCATTCACTCTATCCATAAACTTTCAAAGTTATGATGGCACTTCAACAATTACCCCAACATGGCCTAAGTTTATTGACCTTTACTGACCTTTGACTTGGTTTTGTGACCTGAAACTCACAGGGGATGTTCAGTGATACTTGATTACTCTTATATCCCAAGTTTTATGAACTAGATCCATAAACTTTCACAGTTAGGATGGTAATTCAACAAATACCCCCAACACGGCCAAAGTTCATTGACCTTTAATGACCTTTAACCATGGTCATGTGACCTGAAACTCGTACAGGATGTTCAGTGATACTTGATTACTCTTATGTCCAAGTTTTATGAACTAGATCCATAAACTTTCAGAGCTAGGATGGTAATTTAACATATACCCCCAACATGGCCAAAGTTCATTGACCTTAAATGACCATTGACCATGGTCATGTGACCTGAAACTCGCACAGGATATTCAGTGGTACTTGATTAACCTAATGTCCAAGTTTCATGAACTAAATCCATAAATTTTCAAAGTTATGATGGTAATTCAACAAATACCCCCAACTTGGCCAAAGTTCATTGACCCTAAATGACCTTTGACCTTGGTCATGTGACCTGAAACTCAGGCAGGATGTTCACTAATACTTGATTAACCTTATGTCCAAGTTTCATGGACTAGATCCATAAATTTTTAAAGTTATGATAGTAATTCAACAAATACCCCCAACTTGACCAAAGTTCATTGACCCTAAATGACCTTTGACCTTGGTCACGTGACCTGAAACTCGACCAGGATGTTCACTAATACTTGATTAACCTTATGCCCAAGTTTCATGAACTAGGTCCATATACTTTATGATGTCATTTCAAAAATTTAACCTTCGGTTAAGATTTTGAAAATAATTTTCCCAACATGGTCTAAGTTCATTGACCCTAAATGACCTTTGACCTTGGTCATGTGACCTGAAACTCAGGCAGGATGTTCAGTAATACTTGATCAACCTTATGTCCAAGTTTCATGAACTAGGTCCATATACTTTCTAAGTTATGATGTCATTTCAAAAACTTAACCTTAGGTTAAGATTTGATGTTGACGCCGCCGCCGCCGTCAGAAAAGCGGCGCCTATAGTCTCGCTCTGCTATGCAGGCGAGACAAAAATGACTTTGATTAGATTGAATACCCTCATGATGGTAGACATCTAGGAGAAGAATAATCATGCCAAAAATGGTAACACACGACTTTGACCTTTTAGAGAGAAAAGATATGCCGTTACCTATGTGACGCAGAAAAAAAACAATTTTTAAAACATTTTTTCAAGTTGAGAATTCTCTGAAAGTAATTCATTTGACAACTTGTAACTAATAGGCCGTTCAGACTGTCCCCCGTCACCCGGGGGAAGAGGAGAGAAATCTTATCTCTTTACGACCGACCATCCATACATCCCCCGGTGTCCGGGAGATTTGCACCGGGGGAAGAGTGGGCGAGGTCATCGGCATGGTTACGTAAGGAGCGCCCGCACATGATAACGCGGGAAATGCAATTACTTGCAGCTAGCCGAGCACTAGCACAGTACCCGAGCGGAAGCAGTTCTCTTGACACCACATTTCGCGCATGCGCACTTATGATTAAAACAGGTGCGCGATCTCGGATTATGAGCCAAGGTCGCTCTTCCTTCGAAAAACCCGGGGGATAGAACCGGGAGACGGGGGATAGAACCGGGAGACGGGGGACAATCCTCCAGATCATCCAGACTGTCGATTTTCCGGGGGATGTCCCGGGTGACGGGGGACAGTCTGAACAGGGTGTTAGTGTGATAGAAGTCACAACACTCTAGTATATCTAAGGCAAGTTTCATGTCATATGCTAAAACCCTCTAATTACAGACTCTAATTAAACAAATGTATGACATGTTACGTATGGGACATTTTGTCCTCATAGAGAACGTACACAATTTTCCCCATAATTTCAAAAATTAAAATAATTTAAAATATGGAAATAACTAAAGAGTTTTTTTCTTTCAAAATGTTCTATTGAGACATATTTGATATGACTGAAAAGGAAATTAGCCATTTCTACATTTTTTTTTCTTGTTTTTCATGGTTTCATGAATTTCTTATGTATTTCTATTGTTTTTTATTTTTTCATATTTTTCCATTTTCACAATTTTTTCGCTTCGATTGTTTTCATTAATCAGTATTCATAACAAATCAGTCTTTAAAAACTAAAGAAAAGGTAAGTAATCACTTTTTAGAGCACTCTTGAAATATGCTTTTCTCCATTCACTTTGTACACAAATCTCCCCATTGACATTGTGTGTAAATACATGTAGGTAACATCTTGTCCCATACAGAAATTTTTTTTAATTATCTTTCAATTAAAAAGTAAACTATATTTTGAAACTTTTTGTGGTATAACATTTTCATACTTAATAAATTAGAACTTCCCAAAGATGCAATAATACAAGTATTGTATTATGAGAAATAACTTTAAAAAACATCCTCAAAATGTTATGTATGGGACATTCCATCCTTGGACAAGACCTAATTTGCATAATTAATTTAGATGACACCACTTTTTTCCCCCCAAATGCAATAAAGATGTTAGGGGTCCATGTCCCACCTATGACTAAATCTCATAAGTTTTGTTTTTATTTTCTATGAGTTTTTGTAATTGTCCCATACGTAATGCTCATTTTACCAATTATGCAAATTAGGTGCCCCAAATATGCATATAATCACATCTTTCTTAAAGAAATTTTAAAATTCAACATTTGGGCTTTCTTACCCCACCAAAGATAACTTCTTAAATTAAAGATGAAATTTTGCCTTCCAGGGTGACCTTTTCTTGGACTTGCCCAATTGTAAATTATGCAGAAATAAAGAAATTAGAGCAAATTGAACAAAAAATTACATTTTTGTAACAGTGATCTAGTGATTACTAGGTCTCTGCCAAACTTTTTTCAGAAGAGACAAAAATTTCCTTTAAGTAAATTAAATATACATTCGAACTAAAGAACTCTGAATAAATCAAAGGTTTCTCAACAGCCCTCTCCTGAAAGGGGAATTCACATTGATCTTTTTTAAAAACAAAATCAGAAACATGACAGTAACATGAAAAGGCGACAAAATCTATCAAAATATAAAGAGTAAGTAATTTGAACATACATGTATACATATATATATATATAATAAGCGTTTACTTACAAGGTGCTTTACCCCAAGTCATGAATATATTATTCCACATACTAGCATTTTCAATGGTTTATGACAAACCAATAGACCTTTTTTTAAATATGTATGAATGCTTCTCTTTCAACATGTGATATTTTTAGTCATGAAAGTCAAATTTATGAGTAAGAGAATGATATTCTCTGATTTCCTTCAGCCCAAGCAGATTTGCTTTGGACAAGCTTGACTCTATTCCTGTACTCAAATATAACACCAATCATACACTGTAGCATTGATTCATAATCTGCAATTACCTAAAATGTATGTGGCTGGGTCAAACTTGTTCTTGTTTGTCGCCTGTGTTGGAAGGAGCCATGTGATAATAGCACTTTTCTGTGAGTACTGATCTTGCATAAATCCCCGCAGTTGAGCATAGAATATTCCTCCATCCTCATCCAGCAGAGATACAATGTCACCAACTTGGTAGTATGTACCCTACATGGAATAGAGATAACATTTTTTGTCAGTATGGTATGCATCATACCAATGCTATGTAAATAGAAGTTACTACAAATCATTCATGATATACTGTGTGATTAAAAACTAGAACTATCATTGAAGAAAATTAATACACCTGCCGCACTTAATTACCATGGCAACAATTTCTAACACATGGGGAAAATATGTCTTGCCTATTTTAACCACAAGACCAATATCTGAGCTATGAGAATTGGTTAAAATCTGATAAAAAAGTTTAAACCAAAAATTTGTACCAAATTTTAGACATATAATTTGTTGTTACCATGGCAACGCAATTTTCAACACATAAGAAAATTGTGCCTTGCACATCATTACCCCAAGAACAATGTGTGGTCCAAATTTCAAGAGAATTGGTTGAAAATTGAGAGAGTAGTTCGATGCGCAAGATTTGCACCTAATTTTTCGGTATTTTATGCCGTTACCATGGCAATACAATTTTCAACACGTATGAAAAATGTGTCTTGCACATCTTTACCTCGAGACCAATGCATGGTCCAAATTTCAAGAGAATTGGTTAAAAATTGAGAAAGTAGTTTAATGCGCAAGATTTGCACATAATTTGGGGCATTTTATGCCATTACCATGGCAACGCGATTTTCAATATGTACGGAAAATGTGCCTTGCACATCTTTACCCCAAGACCAATGTGTGGTCCAAATTTCAAGAGAATTGGTTAACTAGCGCATCAATGGTGTGGAGCTCATCCGGCATCTCACTACAAAATTTAATACAATTTTAATTTCAGCCCAGTTTACACTGTAGTGAATTATATTGGTGACATAAAATGATATAGAATTTAAATTGATGAAGAAATGACATAGAAGCATTCTTTGTGATCTATGAATAAATTTCATATAAATTAAGCATAAATAATTTTCTAGTCAAAATTTCTTAACTCTGTGTAGAACCTTGGTGAACCTCATGTAGCTCTCAGATGGAACAAAAATAATGAAAATCAATCAACAAATAAATGTTTCTGTGAGTTTTGAAAATATATAAATAAATTAGCATATTTAATGAGCTTCAAAATTCTGTGAGCTATCATACAAAGCAAACAAAATTGAAATTGATCAACAAATGAAGAAGAAAAAACATTTTTGTGATATATGAATAAATTTTGCATAAATTAGCATAAATAATTTTCTACTGAAAATTTCAAAATTCTGTGTAGAAATTTGGTGAACCTCATGAAGTTCTACCAAATGGAAAGAAAAAAAATCAAAATCGGTCAACAATTCAAGAAGAAAAAGCATTTTCTGTGAATCTTTAAAAATATGAATAAATTAATTTTGCATAAGTTAGCATAAAAATTGTTCTAGTCAAAATTTCAAAATTCTGTGTAGAAGTTTGGTGAACCTCATGAAGCTCTACCAGATGGAAGAAAAAAAATCAAAATCAGTCAACAAATAAAGAAGCATTTTATGTGAATTTTTAAAACTATGCATAAATTAGCATAAAAATCGTTCTGGTCAAAATTTCAAAATTCTGTGTACAAGTTTGGTGAACTTCATGAAGCTCTACCAGATGGAAGAAAAAAAATCAAAATCAGTCAACAAATAAAGAAGCATTTTATGTGAATTTTTAAAACTATGAATAAATTAGCATAAAAATTGTTCTGGTCAAAATTTCAAAATTCTGTGTACAAGTTTGGTGAACCTCATGAAGCCCTACCAGATGGAAGCAAAAAATTCAAAATCGGTCAACAAATAAAGAAGAAGAAGCATTTTTTGTGAATTTTGAAAAATGCGCATAAATTAGCATATTTAATGAATTTCAAAATTCTGTGTAGAAGTTTTGAGTCCCCCACCTAGTGCTATCATATAAAGCAAACAGAATTGAAATCAGACTTGAAATGGCGAAGAAGCATTTTGAAATTGTGGACGGACGACAGACGACGGAGGCCACGCCACGGCATAAGCTCATTTGGCCCTTCGGGCCGGATGAGCTAATAATTGAGAGTAGATCGATGCGCAAGATATGCACCTAATTTTGTGCATTATATGCCGTTACCATGGCAACGCAATTTTCAACATGTATAAAAATGTGTCTTGCACATCTTTACCCTAAGACCAATGTGTGGTCCTAATTTCAAGAGAATGGGTTGAAAATTGAGAAAGTTGTTTGATGTGCAAATTTTGCAACTGATTCCTACAATGTATATACCTCCTTCAAACTTTGTTTGGCGGGGGTTTAAAAAAGTTGACGCCTCACAAATCCTCAATTTAAGGATAAATATGTCACGAACACACATACTTTTTTTAATATGGCCTGAATGAAAGAGTATGTTCTCAAAAATAATTTGATACCATATTTACATGGTATGTGTTAACGCTTGGATGATAAGGAGCTATTCTTTGCAGTGATGTAATATTTTGATTTGCGCCAGAGTAAGGCATGACTTTAATGAATGAATCCAAATGTCAATGAGGCCATAATCCTACAACAGTTGCATTATCATCCATTTCAAAACACCTTTTCAATAATTTTGTTTAAAAAACATCTTTTAGTATTGATTCTCAAGATAATTTCATTGAAAATGGACAATATGTTAACTTACTTGTAGGATTATGACATAATTGACAACTGGATTCATTCATTGCAGTCACGCATTACTTTGGCGCACATCAAAATTTACATCCTTGCAAAGAATACCTACTGAAATCCAAGTGTGAAGACATACCACATAATATCAAATTGGGAGGAATTAATCTTTCCAGCCATATATAATGATTATACATTCATGACATATGTTTTCCTTAAATTGGGTATTTGTGAGCAGTCAAGTTTTTTTTATACTCGAAAGATAGAGAAAACACCAAGGATCATTAGTTTACTCACCTGGTGGAATACACTGCCTGAGGTCACATTTGTGGACACTGTTGCTGGACTTTTTAGAGGCTGCATGGTGAAAGTGACAAATATGGAAATGCTGTAAATACTCGACATGTAATACTTTGTTTCAGTTCTATCAAATATTATTTGATTTTCTTTTTGTTATAAAACAAAACACTATAGTATGCTTGCAGCATTGTACAAAAAATTGTTAGGGTTTAGCGGTCAAAGTAAAAATTGAAGGCTTTAACCAGATTAATGCAAAATTTTACAAAGAAGAATATGTCTGTGCACAAAAATTTGCTGCTGGTGCTAGTGAGATAGCTCAGCCTTCACAGTAAGCCTGAGGATAAGGGGGGACAATGTTAGTAGTTCACCAGAAGCAATGGCAGGGTTTCCACAGAAATTTGAAAACAGAATTCCATGACTCTTCCATGACTAAATTTCTGCTTTCCATGACTTCCAGTGACATCCCGTGAGTTGGGATGTCACAAAACGGGAAAAGTGGAAATCATGAACACCAATTATAATAGCAAGCATGACAAGAGAGTATGAGAGTTGCGAGACACAACAAACTGGAATGCTGCCATATATGTAGCCAAGGGGTAAACTTATGCAATTCCATGACTTTTCACAAATTTTCCAAATTCCCTGACTTTCCATGACCACAAATTTTTCCCAGGATTTTCCATGACTGTGGGAACCCTGCAATGGTCAAAATCTAGACTGTAGGCTAACTTGTTAAACAGACCCTACAAACATTTAAAAATTTCTGACATTTTGCCTACCATTCCCATAGATATCATACTTTGAGAGAATTTCATCACAAGGTATTGTTCGCAAATGTCATAGCAAGCCTCTCAATAACATTTCAAGGTCAATATACCCAACACATTCCTGAATATTGCGGGCCTAAATTCCTAATTGATATAATGTATATTTCATAGACTTTGATCTTTATTTCATGTTAGAAATTATAGAGTAACTTTCCACTGTCATAATCGATTATGAGAGCATGGATACTAACTCTAGACAGTGTTAGAATGAGACATCACACACACGATACATTATAATTATCACATGACATTTAGATAGTAAAGGTAAGCCGAAATGGGAGAAATTATACTAGGTCTAGGCCTATTATATGTATGTACTTTTACTAGTCTAGGGCAGGCTCTAATAGTCTATTACAGACCTTATCGCAAATAGCGTTCGTCGCGTGAGGGCATGTCACCACAAAGGAACACAGGAATTAAAAGGGAGCAAACGCAAATCGGCTTTCAGGAAGCCATACAATGCCATAAGTTTTGTGTAGTGTCACTCAAAATCCAGGCATTTTCATAAGTCTGATTTCTTCATATTGAAATTATTTTGGATACTTGAAGTTGAATGTGGATTTATACAACAATCTTTGTATGATGATTGCACACTGAAAGTATGAACTCAATGCTCACAATATTTTCATAGTTTTCTAGGGCTAAATTTGGGAAGATTTTGTAGGTAAAGTTCATGAGCATGGACCGGGTCAATGCCAATCGACTTTAGAAAAGCTCTAGCACTTTTGGCAATCCGAAGAGAGCCTGAGGCTTTTTTTCCATTAAAGAATATTGATGAGAATCATAATAAATTTAGCTTGTTTTTGTTATTTTGGGGGAAATATAGTCCTAAAAGTTCCAAATCGGGCTTGATCGAGTTTGATCATTACAAGATCTAATGTTAGAGGGGGGGGGGGAGGGGGTGAGACTTGAAGATCGAGCGGAGAGACCAAATACAAAGTATGTTAAAAATAAGCTAGTAATAGTATATAGGCCTATGACATGCAGAATAAAGATACGTAAATCCCTGAATTTAAAACATTTTATGATGCCATATTTAGCCCGAGTATTCTACAGTACATGGTCACCCTCTAACCTCTCTGTAATATCATTTTGTCTGAAGCAGCTGATGGATATATATAAATGATATAAATTCCATTTTTACAGCTTCATTGATAAAACAAATTATTTCACAAGTTACATCTTCAATTAATTTTTCATTCAGTCAGGGGCGGATCCAGGAATTTTCAAAAGGGGGGTGGCACATTTTCCCCGAGGAAAAATTTGACAAGCAAAAAAAAAGGGTTCAACAAAAAGTTAAGGGTATTTCATCCAGGAAAGTTTGACAGGCCCAAAAAAGGCCTTCACTTTTAAAAGGGGGGGGCATACTTCTGTTTAAACAGCATTTTTACATTATACAAATTTCAATTGTGCCTCTCAAAAGGGGGGGGGGGTGGGCACAGGCCAGTTGTGCCCCACCCCCCCCCCCTGGATCTGCCAGTGCATTCAGTCACTAATTACATCCCTCACATATCACCTTACTCATTTCATTTTTTTTTACTTTTTTTTTCTCTCATCATTCTTTCATCTTTTCTCACATTTTTCTATCTAATACCCTTTTTACACACGCTAAAATTTCCTTAACCCCGTACTATAGGTGGGGCTAAATTGCCATTTAGCCCCACCTATAGTACGGGGTTAAGCTTAGCCCACTTTCTTTTTACACAGCATTTTTGCAAAGTGGGCTAACCCCACCTTTAGTACGGGATTATTTGGCCCTGCAAAAAAGCAGGGTTATCCCAGCAATTGCGGTGCTAAGAGCGATAGTACGGGGTTAAGATCGCTAGTGTAAAACGAAAGTGGGCTAAGCTTAACCCCGTACTATAGGTGGGGCTAAATGGCAATTTGGCCCCACCTATAGTACGGGGTTAAGGAAATTGTAGCGTGTGTAAAATGGTACGAGTGAAGTACTTGTACTACGAATGATCGACAAAAACCACTAGTCCGGGGTTAGCGAGTTTCGTGTGTGAAAAGCAAGCATTCCTTATCCGGGGTTAGCAATAACAATTTGGCATGTGTAAAAAGGAAAAAAAATAGTACGGGGTTAAGGATAGTACGGGGTTAGCGATAGTCCGGGGTTAAGAAAATCCTGTGTAAAAAGGGTAAAAATTATCATTATTTTGTCTTTGCAGTACTTATTATAAAATATTGGGGCCAGGCCACTAATATAACTTCAGAATGTCCAGCCATGATCCTAAATTACTGTACATGTATGCAATAATTATGTATCAGTGGAGAGAAAAAGAAAACATAGTTACGTTATCTGAATAAAATCATGCTAGAGACAATTATTCATAAAACATGTATTCTTGACAATCGATTGATATACAAAATAAAGAAATCAAATCTACTGCAGATATGCTTTATTGATCATCATTTCATTCATTTGATTATTTTCCTTGGAATTCCAGGACTTTCCTCCAGCTCCACCTCACAGGCGTACACTGTCCCTGGGCAGAGAGTGCCCGCAGTCCGTGCAAGCGCACTTTGCACAGTGCAATCACAGCTGCACAGCTCAAAATATGCACAGACAGTGCGCAAAATGAAATAAAATTGCACTAGTCTTCGTGAAATCTGTGGTAATTCTTGCAGCTAAAATAGACAGCACATCTATCTCTGCCACCCATAATCAAGAAAAGTGATGTTGGACTCTGACATGACGAGGCGTTTACTTGAAGCAAAATGTTGGCTGCAGGTGTCAATCGTATTTTGATGCGCTATGGAAATCGTACACAAATCACAATATTGTCGGCTGCTAACATTCGCATGGTCGCATCTGAACAATAGCGGCGCTATTGCTCCCTTTTTTATCCCATGATCCTTTGCGTAAAACTATTTGCGATATTAAGGTCTAGAGTCTAACATTAGACCTAGATCTATAACTTATAAGAAATTATCTGTGTGGCTAGTGGAGCTTTTTTTAAATTTGACTTTAACTAGCCAATGCTAGCCTAATTACTTTTTCAAATCTTTTCATTTTTAAGCACTTATTACATCCCGTCTTGATTTTTGCAATGATTTAGCATGTTTCACAATCTCAGTTAGATCGCCTTGGGAAACTCCGACATAATGCTGCCCGTAAAGTCACCATGTCCCCCAAGACTAAAGAGGTCATAACCCCTATACTAGTCCTTCACTGGTTACCTGTTGGCTGTTGTATGGTGGTGTGACCTTAATTCGCGCGTTACCTAATTTTGCGCACGGTTGAATATCTCAATTTATAATTAATATCTTGAAAAACTGATATCACCAACAGAAAGAGCGACTTCAAATTACGTAGAATGGTAATTTTCTTGAAGGTAAGGTCTCTATTTGTGAAAATATTGGCAAAACATCGGCAAATTTTGTCACCGTTTTGCGTCCGCTCCGAGAAAATTCGATCTTCTCGACAAGCATCAAGTAATCGCCAGTTTGCAAGCAGAGCTCTCCAAATAAGTAAAATGTGGTACCAACCGAATTCATGGCATTTTAACCTCCATCTGATATAATTATCTTACCTTTGTCTGCTTGATTTCTTTTCTAAATCCTTGCAAAACAATTGTGCGCAAATTAAGGTCACACTTTTTTATGACACTTTTTCAGCCGAGCGCGCACTATAGTATCCCTAAATTAGACCCCAAAAGAGCCAATCTGGAATAAAATTATTGGAAATGGTTTTTTGACTGATTTGAGTAGGTATGGGTGTCAACATTTACCAAAAAAAAGTTAGGAGGAATACGGGTTGGGGAAAGTGCTTTTTTTCAAGGTCAAAGGTCAATGACCTTTTCGTACATACTGTATAATGGTATCTCTGAGATGGAAAGGCGCAGGTTGGTGATAATGGTGTCCAAATGCACAAATTCTTACCAGAATATCAAATAGAATAAAATTAATGACCTAGAATGCACATTCACCTATCAAATTCAAGGTCAAAGCCTTTCAAAAGGTCAATGACCTTTTTTACATTATATACCATACCGTATAATGGTATCTCTGAGATGATAAGGTACATGCTGGTGATCATGTTGTCAAAATGTACAGATTCTTACAAGAAGATCAAATAAAATAAACTTAAGTACCTAGAATGCACATTCACCAATAAAATTCAAGGTCAAAGCTTTTCAAAGGTCAATGACCTATTTACATTATATACCATACTGTATAATGGTATCCCTGCGATGAAAAAGCACAGGTTGGTGATCATGGTGTCAAAATGCACAGATTCTTACCAGAAGATCAAATGGAATAAAATTAAGTACCTAGAATGCACATTCACGCATAAAATTTAAGGCCAAAGGTCAATGACCTTTTATACTACATATACCATATTATATAATTGTATCTCTAAGATAAAACGGTGCAGGTTGGTGTTCTTTGTGTCAAAACACGCATATTCTTACAGGAAGATAAAATAAAATTAAGCATCGAGAATGCACATTCACCCATAAAATTCAAGGACAAAGGTCAATGTCCTTTTTAACATTAGATAATAATAATAATGGTATCTCTGAGATAAAACACCGCAGAATGGTGATCTTGGTGCCAAAATCAAAAGACTTGTACAAGAAGATTAAACAACACTAAAATAAGTATAAAGAATAAACTTTCACCCTTGAAATCCTAGATCAGAGGAAATATATAATCTATATGATATAAAATTAACCAAAAACAATATCTTTTGTGTTCATATTTTATATCTGAATAATGTTAATAACCATGGCTAATTTGTAATGAAAACATGGAGGTTTCATAATTTCGGTCTGAAATAATGAAGGCCATGGAGAATGTATTTAGGGGTCAGAGGTCAATGAGCCCTTTCCAAAATATCAGTGGAAATTAAGTTAAAAAAGTTGATAACCAAATAACACTTTTTCATATACTGCGATGCATTGCCAAAAGCACTGAAAAAATAAATGAAATCAAGTATATAATTTGAAATGATTTTTATCTTAAGTAGCAGCATTTAATGCATCATTATATCTAAATCAAGGTTGTCGTGTCTTTTCTCTCCAGCGATAGGCCACTCACCTCAATGCTATAATAAATACTATAAACTATTAGCTTAATCTTCTGAAAATGGATAGGACAGGTCTAACTCTCATGTCACAGCTAGCATCATCTGAGAGCATTTCCAAACAGCAGAGGGATGATGATGATGATGAAATGAAGGCCATCATTAGAGCTGCAGCTTCTGTCATATACATGTAGTAAATTATATATATATCAACTTCAACAAAGGTGAATTCCCTTATTATTAGTACCTTTCATCAGTTCATTGCGAGCTGGCAGAATCTCTTGTGATGCTAATGCTGCAAGACAAAACTTCATATCTGCTCTCTGCCGTACGTCACCCATGATGCTATTTCTACTAGGTATCAGTTTGTACAAGGATCATGTTTTGGTCCAGAACAACTGATTATTATCATGCACAAATTAGGCATATAACAATGAAGTTCAAAAGGAGATGATAGCTTACAAGTACACATCCATCGACCTAACAAAACTCCTACAGCACCACTTCCAGTTCTTGAGAATCAAGCTGTGCAATTATCAGTAATAATATAGATCCTGGTCTGATATCCCTTGACAGAACGTTAGGCTTTCATTGAATGGGCCAGATCAAAGTCTTGAAAATGTCAGAAGGTTTTCAAGAGTTCAATTACTCTTTGCTGAAGTTGAGACACTTAACTTCATCTATGACAAAAAAGCTGCAGCTCTAATGATTGCCTTATTTTAATTCTTCGTCATTGTCCCTGGCTATATGAAAATGTTCTCGGATGATGCTTGCCATAAGACTTAGGCCTATCCTTTCCATTTACAGATTAAGTTATAGCGTTATAGTATTGATTGTAGCATTTGAGGTTAGTGACCTATTGCTACAGAGAAATTAGTACCTTGATTTAGATTTATAGAATGCATATCTAAATGCTGCTACTTTAGGTAACTTCACCATTGTCACCATTTCAAATTATATCACACATTATTTTTTTTACACTTTTGTCAATGCATTACAGTATATTATAAGAAAAAGTGCTATTTGATCAAATTTTACCTCGAACTTGTATTTTGACATCATCATTGGTCAAGGATTCAACTATTAAATTTGTGTTCTTTTTCCACGCAGGTCAGTCTTTTTCCCATCAGAATCACTATACCTACATGCCACAATCACGTTATATCGACCTATTTACTTAAATTCCCTGACGCTATTGACATAGTTGATTGACCTTTAACTCCTAAATATATTTTCCATGGCCATTTTTTATCCTTATTTCTTTCAGAGTGAAATTATTAGACTTCCAAGTGTTCATTACAAATAGTTATCTTTCTTTCTATTATTCACAAATAAAATGTGAATATAATGGATAAATTTCTTTTTTGGGGGAATCATGCATGGATATATAAATATTTATCAACTTTTGACCTTTGACTTTGGATATTGGATTATTTTGAGTCTTTTTTATCTTCTTGCAAAAATTGCTTTTTGACATCAAAATCACCAACATGCAGCGTTTTATCTCAGAGATACCTTTATACGATATATAGCCTATGTAAAAAGGTCACTGACCTTTGACCTTGAACTTTATGGGTTAGTATGCATTCTAGGTGATTAATTTTATCTTATTTGACCTTCCTGTAAGAATCTGGGAATTTTGATACAACGATCACCAACCTGTGCCGTTTCATCTCAGAGATACTATTATACAGTGTGATACATAATGTAAAAAAGGTCATTGACCTTTGAAAGGCTTTTACCTTGAATTTTATAGTTTAATATGCATTCTGGGTAATTAATTCTATTTTATTTGATCTTCCTGTAAGAACCTCTGCATTTTGACACCAAGATCACCAACCTGCACCTTTTCATGTCAGAGATACCATTATACCGTATGGTATACAATGTAAAAAAAAGTCATTGAGCTTTGAAAGCTTTGACCTTGAATTTCATTCATTTGGTGAATGAGCATTGTAGGTACTTGATTTGATTTCATTTGATCTTCTTGTAAGAATCTGTGCATTTTGACACCAAGATCACCAACCTGCGCCTTTTCATCTGAGAGATAGCATTATACCGTATATGGTATATGATGTAGAAAAAAGGTCATTGACCTTTGAAAGGCTTTGACCTTGAAATTTATTGTTTAATGTGCATTCTGGTAATTAATTTGATTTTATTTGATCTTCCTGTAAGAACCTCTGCATTTTGACACCTAGATCACCAACCTACACCTTTTCATCTCAGAGATACCATTATACCGTATATGGTATATAATGTAATAAAGGTCATTGAACTTTGAAGGGCTTTGACCTTGAATTTCATGGGTGAATGAGCATTGTAGGTACTTGATTTTATTTTATTTGATCTTCTTGTACGAATCTGTGCATTTTGACACCATGATCACCAACCTGTAATATTTTATCTGGGAGATACCATGATACAGTATATTTAAAAAGGTCATTGACCTTTGACCTTGAAAAAAAGCACTTTCCCCAACCCATATTCCTTCTAACTTTTTTTTGGTAAATGTTGACACCCATACCTACTCAAATCAGTCAAAAAACCATTTCCAATAATTTTATTCCAGTTGGTTACTAATTACGGGATACTACTAGTCGATCGCGATGGAATTTTGAGATCGTGATACCAGCGAAACCGTTGACCTACTTTATAATTCCGTCAAGCGAATTGGACTTTGGGATCTTGCCTTCCGTTTGGTATTAATGGTTTTGATTAAGTTTGTGTGAGCTGTGAGAAACTATTGATTGAAAATCAACTTCATGATAATTTTCAAAATGTGCGCAAATTATGGTCACCCCATCATACAGCGCATAACTTTTAAATGCTCCTACTTGTTTTCCATTCAATACACGGAACTGCACCACAATACAACTCTTCCTTGATTTACTACTCCTTACAATCCCTCTCGCAACCTTACATTACATGTACAGGTAAGTCTTCTAGTTCATCCTTACTTGCTGTACCACAATCTCATAATTAATGGGGGGGATCGATCATTTCAACATGCTGGGCCATTCCTATGGCTATGGAATAAAACTTCCAAAAGAAATCGGCAATCATGGCAATGTGAATGTTTTTTATCTCACCACTTTCAAAAGTTCTCTGAAAACCTGGTTATTCACACAAGCTTTTAGTTTTACTAGGTAATTAATTAGTCGCCCCCTCAGGTTTTCTATCTTCCTTTCTTTTTCTTTTTCCTTAAGGCTTTACTTTCTTTTGACTTTATTGCGCCATGAGCATCTTTTTATGATGGATATGGTACCGGCGCATTATTAATAAGACTAGTATACCCAGTGGTTGTGTGTCCGGACGGGTTGGGTGTCCGGACACATGACTTTTACTCTCAATTTTGAAAAGTTTACAAGCAATGTCTTTAATTCTTTTTAGCACAGAATATAAGAAAATATTGTAAAGAACAAATATTGATGGTGAAAAAAAACTATTCAACCTATATTTTTGGTTTATTCCTGAGATAAAAACAAGGCTTCATTTCTGTTACGTGTCCGGACACCCAACCCCCCATCCTATCATGACTATGTAACTGAGTGTTTGCTTACATTTCTCTTGAATATGATTCGCCTATTCTTTCCTTTAGTTGACTGAGATTTTGCCGCATTGACGATCTGCTTGTAACGCATCCTCTTGGCCGGCCTTCCCGACTTCCTTCCTCCTTGGCTTTTTCCTCCTCCAGCTCCATTTCCACTCGATTTCCCGTGGCCGTTTCCATTGCCATTTGCTGAAGAATTATTCTGAGAATCGTCGCTATTGTTATTCTTTACATAACAACCATTACAGATTACTGAGCCCGACTTCTTTTTCCTCCACATACATGTCACCGACGTCTTGCAGGAAGAGCAGTATGTTTTAGGTCCAAGTGACATTTTGTCTCTTTTGATTGAGTGTAGACCGTATGTACGGTAGGCATGCAGACTCGGCTCACTTCGCATTCAGAATGTGTACT
This sequence comes from Lytechinus pictus, assembly GCF_037042905.1. Taxonomy (NCBI): domain Eukaryota; kingdom Metazoa; phylum Echinodermata; class Echinoidea; order Temnopleuroida; family Toxopneustidae; genus Lytechinus; species Lytechinus pictus. The sequence continues at coordinate 57,330,470 of NC_087247.1, read as the reverse complement.
GTACGCAGAAATGTACAGATGGGACCGGTCCGGGCTCGCCTGCAGGATTGACCAAACTCAACGAATTATTTCTGCGACCAAACTCCGTCGAAACGATCAGTCGCTTAGCGCCCCTTACGGCATATGCATTTTATTGTCACCCATAATTTCCCCTCCCCGTCTTTTGATCAAGCTATAATTTGTGTAACTCTTTCATAGCTACTTCACAGTAACGAAGAAAAATCAGATACGTGCTGTTGGCTGAATCTTTTGGGTTTTTTTCTTCATTTTTTAGAAACTAAAGTTTATTTGAATAAAGTGAAAAGTCAACACAAGCTTATAATTGAGAAAATGTCATCAAATTTGAGATGTAAAAATGAGACAACAAAATTAGTAATATGTTCATCCTGGTTGGCATGCAACTAAGGGAACAATGACATCACCCACTCACTATTTCTTCAAAATTTGAAAAAAATAGTGAGTGGGTGATGTTATTGTTCCCTTAGTTGCAATTAAAGGGTTTCCCAATAAAAGATTGATGACTCATTTGCATATGACTGCATTTTTGCACACAACAGTTATCTAAAAAATAAACTGTCTTAAAGAACAACCCTTTTTTTAATATGAAATTTGCAGTATTATGACAGTTTGATATCTCTCCTTTTGTTCAAACTTTTTTTGGGGGTGGGTAGAATTCCTTTTAAATCAGTATTGCACCTGTGGCAGCCAAATGGCTGTAACTTCGAGCACAAAATACAAAGGCGATGCATGAAACATATAAATGTGGTTTAAAAGATATAAAATGCAGAATGTAAAGTAAAACATCATGACAAAGGCAATGTCAGACCAAATATGAAAATAATATGGGGGAGGAAACGATAGGAATGATTTAGTATTTGTAATGAGAGAGACAGAGTGCTGAGAAAAATAAATTAAATAACATCGCACAAGGAGTAGAAAGCATACACTCCTTCAAATGCAACAAGGCTTATTCCTCAACGAATCTCCCATTTTTCTACTCTCACTCAACACTACATAACTAATATTAAAAGCTTAAAACAATTGTATAAAATTAATGACAATTATATCACTTTCTTTATACACAGAGAGAGTACTTTCTTTGTTACAATAACATCTATGGTTGTTATATCCTTTTACTTTTTTGCAGCTTTAGATTCTCTAAGCATGCCCCTAATGCTAAAAAAGTATAAAAGTTTGTAGAAGATTTACATGCCTCAAAGAGACATGTCCTTTCTTGGACTCCAGAAAAAACAAGTGAAAGCACTTTGGTGGAACTTTTATAAATATATATTTTTCTGTTTTGTAAATTACTTATTAGATTGGTATATTTCATTAATTTAGTTCTCAATTCTTAAATGATCAAAATACACACAAGGAAACTTGATATGAAGCAAAAATCAAAATAGCTATATTCACACAAGACACAATTCACTTTATTATCAGCTATAATATATCTACAGTTTTGAAAGTATTCACAGTATATACACAGAGAAAATAAGTTTTTCTTCAGATATTACAGTTCAATAAAGATACATTTAAAGAAACTTATTTTGAGTTTGACTGCTTTCATTTGTATCACTTAGTAAATAAACCAGTTTGTGAGTTTCTGCCGAATATGAAATCTTAATAACCCATCAGGAAGTACATCGTGCGATGTCAGCAATTATTCCAAGGTAGCAGCTGGAACCTTCAGCTCAGACAAGAGATGGGCATGGTCCGGGCGGGGCAGGGTTCAAACCATTGTTTACACACAATGGGTCGCCCTGGCCTCCCACGCTTTGCCTGATCAGAACATTCTGAAGTCACTGCTAGGTAGCACATTATTCAACTTTCTTCTTGTAGTAATATTGAAGAGATTAGCATTTAATCCATGTAAATAATAATAGTAATCCAGTTTCTACAACAAAATCCACTTAAATATTGATAATAAATTTCACAATTACAAGTTCTAGCATACAGAAGTAGGAACTTTTTGTAGGAACTTTTCTACTTTTGTAGCATTACCTGGGAATAACTTCATCATGTTATAAATAAGCTCTAACATAATTTTTATGTATATCAATCAACAGACATGTGAACATAAATCCCATATGGAGGGAGAGTGGAATGTTTCAACCTTAATCATAAAAAAGTGATACCAAAGAGTTGTGTTTCAGTCAAACATGCTTCATACATTAGCATACAGGGAAACCTATGGATCAACGACAACCAAATTCCTTTACAATTAAATAAAAGTAGATGTGACAACTTTTAATGACAAATCACACTTGACTGCACAATCTCATACAGTGAAAGGATCTAAAAGTGATTACAATGAATGAAACCAGGAGATGTGAAATATACATGTAATCTCAACATCACACTACATAACCCTCAAGGTGATAAAGCTCATATAAAACGTAAATAGTGTGATCATTCCCATATAATCACAAGCTTTTAATATGGTTGGCTGAACAGAGGTTAATGAGTACTACAACTGACTTTGTACAAGTATAATGAATCGTACCAACATGCTAATATTAAGCTTATCATTGCATGTACTATGCTTCATGAATGTTTTAAATATTCAAGGAGTGAAATTCAATACAAAGAGTATACCTTACAACTTACATGAATTGTGAAGTAGCATAAAACTTTCGCCATTAAAAAAAAACTCTGGCAAACAAAATTATGCCATTGAAACTTACACATTAAAAACTCTGGGCAAAAAGTTTGCCAGAGTTTTTCTTTTACGCAACAGACCCAAGAAAATATTGATTATCGGTTTCAACATGCAATGCTCACTCTATATTATTTGTATTGTTTTTCAAATTAATTTTTTAGAACCCAGGCATTTATCAAGGACGGTAATAAATGTGATGTCAGTCATATTGTAAAATTCTCTTTCAAAACCAAACATTAGCTACACTGTGTCTTGCCTACTTCTGAAAATTCATAGTCCCCTCAACTATAATGTAATCAGCGAATAAAATTCAGAAAGTTTTCCAAGGTAAACTAATGTATGACCTAAAATGACCTTTGACTTAACCATGTGACCACCAACAGTACTATAATATATATGTACTCCTAGGTGCATCAATGACCCAATATTAACACATTGACCAGTTTGAATGATAATTCACAATAGATTTTTGTGACAATGACAATTACTTATACATCTATTCATAATCTGTTTTACATTTTAACTAACAAAAATCTTGTTTGCCTACTCTGTTGAGAAACTAAAACCGGATACCTTTTATGTTAAGCCATTCTATTATTTCATTGCAATTGTACCATTTTAAGTCCATTAACACGACCATCAGTATTTTTTCAATTTTGAGCAATTGTTTTACAGAAGAAAATAGGAAAGAAATCCTTGATAAAATCTTCCTTCATTACAAACATATGTAGAAGGCCAGTTTGATTATCAAGCAAAAAACTACGATAGTATGTCTTGTTATTATTCTGTAATACAATAACAAATATTCTGTAAACAATCATTACATTTAAATAATCACACACACACACAAATGTATTCCGATAAGAAATGAAAAAAGCAAATTCTTTTTATTCCCCTATTTTTGAAATGGTCTAAGAATGCAAATTACACTCGAAAGTGAATTTTACAAGATCTTAAAGATAATTATATTTTGTTTGTAAACTTCACCATATTAGTTATACGAGATGCTTTTGAAAATAGTTCTTACATGCACTGTACATTGTACTAACAGAATTGTTGTCATGCAAAGCAGCTGATCATGATGCTAAATTTGACAAGGAAACTTCTTTTTTTCAAATCATGTAAACAAAGCTGACAAAATCACCTATATTAATGGAGACAAAACCTGGCAGACTTTAGTGCACTTAAATATTCATTGTGGTAAGATCCATTAATATATTCTTAAGAAATATACATATAAAAAACTATTCATGTGAGAAATATATTACACCAGACAATAACATATATATTTTACAATAACATAGCACTTTATGCTTCTCAATGGCATTTGAAATGATATTCAGTGATTTTGATAATCTCCAATGACAATCACAATGAGAGTACTTGGCTTATTCTATCCTGTCAAACTCCAGGGTAAAGATCTGCAGTATCATAGATGGCCATCAATCATGACACAATTGGGATTCGTGGTGGGATGTTTCAGCAAAATTCTCTGAATACTGTATTTTAACATTAACTCAATTGAGTTATATGCAGACTGAATGCATTAAGATGAGAAAAAAAGTTTGCTTGATTTCAAAATGGTTGTAAAAATGCTATGGACTCTTTCTTCAGCTAACACTTGATATGACATTAAAGTGCCATTTCTGGAGTTTGCTAGTAGCTACTAGCATCTCCAGAAATTGAAGTGAATGTGGTTACCATACCTAGCTGTATCATTTGACTTTATTATTATATGGAAGTAGCTTTACATGAACTTTATTCTTGACCACTAGCTTACATGCAAATGATTGTGATTGTATCAATCAAGGGCCATGGGATGATTCAGTATGAATGAAAAATAACTTAGTCAACCCAATGGAAAAAAAAAACTTCATCCATGGTCAGGTGATAAGTGGTCAAATTAAGGAACAATAACTTGAAGTATATTAAGATGAATTGTAGATTAAATCTTATATTCAAAATGATAAAATTAAATATGCTTGATTGAGAAGTTGGTATGACTGAAATGACTCATCTTGTAAATGCTATACTATTAACCATCTTTCCTATCTTTTCCTCATTCCTCAGGATATTTGCTTTGACTGCAGCAATGGTGTCTACTTGGTCATCTATTGCTTGGTCAAGCTGGGCTAGCTGGGCTTGAAGAGGTTCTAACTCATTGTCTGTAATCCTGTTAAAGAATATATCCATAAATACATACAGAAGTTATAGAAATTAACAAAGAAAATGTATGGGGCAATTAAGTATTTTCCAGGTTTCTACTATAATAGTGCACACATAAATTATGGGTGCTATTCTATCTGAGAAAATTTTACAGTAGTGCACTTACTAGCAGTGATCAGTTGGGCAAGTTAGTTTGCATGACACATCTCCTAGACCATGCAGTGCTCTTGCAGCAGAATAATAATCAACAAAAATGACTGATATCAATCACCTGAAATTTCTTTGGAAATTCATATTGACTATTTCGTTGTTAAATGTAATTTCACATAAAAATACTGACACAATGTGAACATTGGGAACATGTATGTTAACATAATGGAAGAGTGTACTGTGGCTGTGATAACAGCATTTGAACCTTCGGTTACCAAACTCCCTATAAACATGATAGCAAGGTTCTTACCCCTGTTCACGTTTGATTGCTAGACCATGTTCTTTATTCTCTCTCTGCCACATCTCCAGTTCCTTCTGCATGCTATCTACATCTTCCTGGAGATAGTCCATGATCTTTCCTAGAGGATTGGCACTTCGGGTCAAGGTCTGTATAGCACTGCGGAGCTTCTCTACTTCACGCTGGACTAGCTCACGTTCTTTACGTCTGGCAGGATCCAACACCACAGGCTTATCCTGTGATCAAAACAAAACACATACATGTAGATACATCAGTTTCACTATCGCAATCATAACAACAAGATGTAATGCTGTCACAAACTTTGACTGAAAACTAATTCTGTCCATACGCAATTACATAACAGATAAAATGTTCATTAAAAGCTACAACAAAAATGATATATCATCTAAAGAGGATGTTAAACATTCTCAATCACAACCTACATATTAAAGATGGTAATATCAAATTACTTGCTTGTTTTCAAATTATATTTCCAAATAAAGACATTTAAATGGCAAGATGTGAGATTTAAAGTTTAAGATAATTTGAACTTCACGTTTGCATGCTTCACCTTGTTTAAAATAACATTAATATATGAATTCCCATGCTTTTAATAAACTGATTAAAGAAGAACATAGTAACTTACATCTTCCTTATTTTGTGATCCTTCAAGCTCTTTCTTGGTTTCTAAGATCTTCTTAACAAGGCCTCCATGTTCACCATCATCTTCCATAGACTCACTTGCTTGGGGCTGCAACAAAATCATATCACATTTGTTATCACACAAGGACCCTTATTTTGGTTTAATTTAGACCATGGTCTAACTCTGTGCAAAAATCATAAGAAGCTGAAAACATCAATATTTTGCTTACATTGTATATTCATTATCTTTGCTTTTTTGTTTCTTGATACTAAAATTATGAAGAAAATTTCCGAGAAAGTTTTGATTTTAGTGTACAGTGAATTGATAGATTGAACCAGTACTGATAGAGATGTGCCACAATTGGCTATTCATAGTTGAATAGTTCAACTTAAAAACAGAACCTTAGACCAGAATTTAGATTATCAATCATGAATAAAAATCAACAATGCTGTATATACTTTATCAATGCAATATAAGACAGTTCAGCTAGTCATGAAAAAAATAATAATAATACAGCAACAAAGCATAATCCAAACCATCTAATACATTGACTGTCTTTTTAATCAGAAAGCTTGCATATTTGAGCAATGGGGGGGGGGAGATTCCATTAAGTATCTTAAAAGTTTTTTCTCTCTCCCTCTCTGACCAGTTAGCTTTCTGTCAATAAGATGGATTTTTGTGGTGTAAAACAGATGTAGATTTCAATCATGAATAAAATATCTTACCCTTGGCTCATCTTCCATAGATTGCTGAGTATCCTCTACTACAAATATGTCATCTTCATCATCTGAATTATGACCATTATCAACAATCACATTAGATACCTGCTTACCACTTCCGATCCTGTACAAAGAGAAGAATGACAAAAGAGCAAAAATACAGAAGTTATAGATATCTTGATAATTTTTATTACATATAATTACTGATAATATAAACCTGTCATTAATTAAAAAATACTAATAAATCAATATGAGGAAAGTAGTGCCCCATTATCACTATCAAAATTAAGTTCATTTCTTTAAATATATACAATTTGGATATACTGAAAAGAACAAAGACAAATATGTCAACTGCAGTCAGTATATGCAGTTTGGGTGATAGAAATATGTACAATCATATACATATTTTGAAATAACAAGTTTTTCTTCTCTCACAGACATATAAACAAATGTCTGATTTGAAATGCAACCATGAATAATTGGGAAAATGAGAAAATATCTTGATAGGAAAACAGAAAAGTTAGTACATACCTTCATCTTAAGTCACTTAGATAATAATAATAGTTTACTATTCGGAATACAGGAATCACTTCTTGATAAATTACAACATTTCCAAAATTCTGCTGCAACTTATAACTCAAAAAGGAAAGTTTGAACACAACCCCTATCTTATCTGACCTTCATTGGCTTCCCATTCAATCAAGGATGAAATATAAACTTCTCATATTAACATTCAAATGTATTCATGGTATTGCCCCTGCTATCTTCAAGAACTTGTCCAAATTCATAAACCCAAGCGAAATCTCCATTCTGGCTCACAAAATCTTCTCTCTGAAATTACTGTCAAGACCAAATCATATGGGGATCGGGCTTTCCAAAAAGCTGCACCAGCACAATGGAATTCTCTACCACCGACTTTACGAAATATTACCCAGCTTGAGAAATTCAAAGTACAGTTAAAAACCCACCTCTTTCAGAATGTTTAACTTAGTTACATGTAGGTTCAATCCATGTTTAATATTTTTTGATGTTATGAATAATTATTTGATGTCTGATTTTTAAATTTACAATTCTAACCACATTTCTCGCTTTCCCCATGCATACAGAACGGTAGGTGTTATGCAAATTAAGAACTCTAGCATTATTATTATTATAATATCTCACCTTGAAGTATCTTCAGTAGAATCTTGTTTCTTGAGCTTTGGAGGGGCAGGTCTTGCACTGCTGGGACGGGCCATCCTTCGACTATAATTACAAAAAGATCTAGATTTGTAACTTGTTCAGCATCAATGTCATGTTTAAGTGACAAAGAGACTATGCATTTTGGTCCAACCGAAACAGAATCCTTCATTCTTCATATGCAACCACAAGATATTCATATGAAATTTGCAGATTTTGAAAAGGATTCATTCCCCTTTAAAAAAATAAATTTAAATGGCAAACATAAGAGAAATGGGAACATAAGAGTCAAATGAAAACTAAGTTATAATCACCAATAACTTCTTCATGAAATTTGATGATGTAGAAATATTTGGTATCATGAAATGACTAAGAAATAAAAGGTAATAAGAACTCTTTTTACCAAGAATAAAGGTAACACAGTTCAACTACCAGGCTAAAAAAGTCTGCAAACCAACAAACACAAAGATCTAGTTAAACGTGATTCATTAGACAGGCTTTTTTATCATGCCAGACAAGAGGCGCGATAGCTCAGTCGGTAGAGCGGAGGATTCGTATTCCGGTGACCCGGGTTCGATTCCCACTTGGTGCGCTAGTGCCCTTTGGTAAGGCATTAATCCTCATTACCAGGTCCTTCGAAGAGGACCTTAAGCCGTCGGTCTTCTGGTTGCTTGCCTACAAGCATTCATGCTTTCTTAGCAATCAGGTAAAAAAATCACCACAATCAAGAGATAGATGTCTGGACAATTTCTCAAGTCATGAAAAATCACCCATTTCTGCCTTCAATATCTTCATCTGGATGACTATATCTCGGCAAAAAAGTCATATCGCAAAAAAAAATGGCAGCAGTTTCTTAAACATAGCAATAACAAGCAGGAGCTCTTCAAATTTTAACTGATGAGCTCCTATCAAGCATGGCAAGTAAATCAGGAGTGATTATTGTCACAAATGGAGATTCTATCTGCTCAGAACTCAAAATGAGAATCATCAACCTTGAACCTTGTAGAAATATGTTGTAAAATATTCCATGTGGATAACTTCCAAATAAAGGAAGGTTTGAGCTTTTATATGAACATGGACCTATCAAGAAATGGACATTTATCAGTTATTTAGTGAATTCACTCACATGTGACTCATTGTCCTCAGATTAATATTGAATTTCTCTTCATATTAGCCAACTTTGATTGTATAATGGTCACTGTCAATTAGGCCATGGATTGAAGAATCAGTCTATGATTTGACATTTCTATTGCATAAACTGTGCATATTTAGAATATAATAAATCACTGCAGTTCTAGTTTACAAGTAGTAATCTTAGTTCTGTGTGTTTTATTTGGAAAAAAGGTATACATATTTCAAGATAGAGGCTATATCATTGTGACTGATTGTTTATCATCTATGGTCTCATTTTTTTTTCAAGATTCCTTCCAATAATAATATTCCAAAAATACACAACATTAGTGTGTAAAGAATGTGCAGCTCTCAATGTAAATGAGGTCATCATGTGTGTGTGGAAGTTTGCGGATTGAATTATACCACATTTTATAACACGAAAACCATCAGTTTCTCAATTTTGCTGCTCAAAATCTGAAGCATTTTGATTGAAAAGCAAATTCTGAAACAGGATATCAGCCAACAATCACCAAGACCAGGGGACCGTTTCATTAATATTTTTGTCCGACAGGTTGTCAGATCTGACATCTTTCCCTGATTTTGATTGGTTGAGAAGCACTGTAACCTTGGTGACTGTCTAATAAAATGGAACTTGTTGAATAAAACGTCTGATAAGTCTTTTCATGAAAAGTTCCCCAGGAAACTTTTACTTTGTAAATGATAGTAGATACAAGTTGGTATTCACTATTGTCAAAACACACGTTCTCATTTAAATGCATATAATCAGGTGACAATAAATATCATTGCATCAAACACAGGCTTACGTTAATTGTCCATCTCTTTGTAGGTCCATGATTAAAACGGCATTAAAGGTTCTACTAAAATTGTATTGTGTTTTCTTCACAAGCAAAGTGTGGTATAATGCATAGGTGTAGTCTTTAATGGATGAGACGGATTACCTTTAAATTTTAATAGATCTTTATTACCTAAATTCTATAAATCTTGAATGATTAGTATTACTGACCTAGCAGCGACCTGTGGGGGTAAAGCACCATCTGCTGTAAGTCCACTTTCACCATTGTCCTTACTTGTCCGAGATCTGTGTTTGGCACTCTCCTGACGTCCACCATCAAGGTCTAAGATTGGATTGAATTAAATTGAATTTAAAATAGTAGAATCTGCAATGCAGAATTCGTATTCCATTGGACTAAACATCTACAAACTGGATATATATATTAAATAGAATTTGAGTATAAAAACTCACCATAACAAATATTAAGATTTGATATACAATAATCTTAATGATTTTTTTGTCTGAATATGAAGTAAATTTGATCTTCAAAATTTACAGCATGATTCTCCACACCATGTTATTACCACATGAAGTATCCTGATATTTTACCTATATACAAGTTTACATGGAACCACTATCTGGGGATGTGCACACCTTTATAGGAACCTTATAAGTCTAACCCACGTTCCCAATTTTTTTAGCTTCAAGAACAAAAAAAAAAGGAAGCCATTCATGGCATGCTATTGCTCTGACATTTGGCAAAGTTCCATGACTGCATTGCAGAATATTATTAAAGGTCACAGGTAACTTGTAATGCAACAAGGATACATGTAAATGGGACTTTTGTCATCCATTCAAGCAGACTTTGGTACAGATTAGTCTTAGTTTGAAGCCTGTCTAAAGCTTAGATAAAGGGTCAGTAACTTGAATCAAATCAACTTTCATCTAACATTTTGATATTACAAGTGTTGTAGTCATTGGATGTTTTTCAGCCATTGGAATTCAAATTTGACATCTGGCACCCTCTCTTGATAATGTTTCTATTTTTAGTTATAACAACCCTTTGTATACAGACTTTACAAATTTAGTAATTGGCTGTTACAAAGCTACAGAAAAGGATTATATCCTGACATTTTCAGCCCATTCTATTCTTGAGAAGGGGTTTTATAATAGGACAAAAATAGGCAGATATTCTAATTTGACGGGGCACCCTATCAAAAGAATCTATATTTCATATCCTTCACATCATAAATGTATTAGGGTACACACATTCATCTAGTTATGAATTGGAATAGTGACACACAGTTTTTGATGATTTGCCAAAATAAAGATACCATACTTGTACTCTTGAGCTGCTGCTACTTCTTCCTTCTTATTCTGACATGTAAAAGCTAAGAATTACCATTGATATTAATTACAGATTATTTTGCCCACAAAGAAACAGAAATTAATTTTAAGTTCATTTTGGCTCTACATGGACATATATGTCCACAGTTTCCCTTTTTTCTATGAGATGTAGTTTAGTAACCTGGCAGAAATCCTGATAGTTACACAATACTCTCATTTTAAATTATATCATGATGCTCTAATTTTCTAATTATTCATCAATATAGAATTTAAGTGGTAGATTACTGGAAATCAAATAATTTCAAAAGTCTCCATAATATTGAGCTCTTCTACCAATGCTTTCCGTAGTTTGTTACCTGATGATTAATTCAACAGCAAATTTAGTACTGTGCAATAAAATCACTATTACTCATATCATGTTAAAGTGCCAAGAAAGCAAAATATAAAGGCACAAATTATCTTAGCAAGATATTAGTGACACAAAACATGCAAATTATATAAAAAAATTGTTATCATTGTTATCATTTTTAAAGTGTACTTTAAGGCCCTCATTGAATTCTCATAGATAGTGGGAAGGGGGATTTTCCAGTCATGATTCTGCAGCATACAGAAATTTGCTAGTAAAGCTGGTGCTCACATAGAATGTAACATAGATTATTTAACAGTAACAAAAAATATCAAATAAGCAGGGGTGTGGTGGACTTATAGGACCCTATGAAAAATTATATCTTTGAAGGAGATTGATTCCCACATCCCATGGCAATGCAGGTTCTGATACATTTGGAAAATGGGTCTTGCACGTCTTTATCCCAAGACCAATGTTTGTTAAAAATTTCATGAGCACTGATCAAAAACAATTTCTTCACTGAATACAATCTTCCTTGAGAAAACAAGTGATTTGGGGAATGAAGTGCAACAATAAAGAGAGTGTTCATGTAATCATGGTGGTTCTACCTCTATTCAATGAAAAGTGCAGTTTGTAATAGATAAAACAAAAGAGAAAGAATAATAGAATATCACAGGTAGAAAAGAAAGAATAAAGAGGTAATGTTAATAAAAGTTGCAGGCAAAATGATATACATGTGCATAACACATAAACAGGTGAAAAGATCTCATAATACTTTTAAATAAGATGAATACATAAAGGAAAGGTAAGTAAAATTGGCCAATACAAAATGACTGTGTATTGTAATTCCATTGAAAAAAAAAGAACTAGTTATCTTCTATTTCTTCCTGCTTTACAGGTAAAGACTCAAGTCAAGAAAGCAAATTTCAACAATATCAACAAAAATACTTAAAGAAATTATTCATAAACAATTGAAATGAAATATATATATATATATTGACAATAAAGTTACCTTTACTTATTTTTCAAAATATTTACTAAAATAAATTTTTATGTGATAAGAAACATACACAAACATAATTTAGTCTATTGGATGTCTTCTTTTTATCAACTACAATGGTTGATATCCATAATCATAACAGATGAAAGTAAATAAATCAATAGAAACAATCCATCTCAATAGGTTCAAAGCATTATCATAGATACTAAATCTAACAGGGAAAATAAAATCACACAAGTAAACATAAACAGAAAAATATCTGAAAGGAAAAGGTATTAGCTTATTAGTAGCAGATTTCTATGCAAAAAAATGTTTAATTGATCCTACTGGAACATTGCTTGAATAGCATTTTCCTGGTATAATCTTTATTTTACAATTTGTATTTAGTGACAAACAAATCTTCAGGCAATCTTGGAGTCAAAACTGAGAGGATATCCCTCTTCAAATAAAGTAGCTTTGAAGACTTAAATCTATAGTACAGAAAATTGAACACACAAATCATGAAACATAATGAAGAGAACACAAGAAAATCTAAAGCCTGTCTCAAACATTGGTATATAAGGCTTAATAATGTGAATTTTATATCAATGGAATATTCAAATCTCACAAAAGTATATTTAAAATTGTATATTTTAATTTTTACATTGATTCTCTATTGCTTATTTCATGTAATAAATGTCCTTCAGACAATTATCTTGGACTCTTAGTCATTTTATACCAGAAAGCTAAATGGTGAAGTATCCTGACATTTGTTGTCACATTTTATGTTTGAAAAATAGTTTTTTGTGTTTTATTTTGAATAGAAAAATACTTATAAAAGGTTAGGTACATGTACCTGATTTTTTTTTGCTGTATTGATCGTAGGCTTCATGAACCACTGATGTATTTCATAATGAATTTTTCAGCATGTGTTTTATGATAATACTTTATCCACCAATACTTTATTTCCACCAATACTTAATCCACCCAATCAAAATTCGAAAATGAAAAATCTAAAGATTTACCAAAACTCACTACAGGCTTTAGAGTTTCATAATATGACTGTTAGCTAAAATGGATGGGTGTGCAGAGATACACCCTTATAAATGAGAATAAGTTCTGTCATACCTCCCTCTCCATCAGAATCTGTTGCACATAAAAGCATAACAGAAATACATACAATTTTCAATTAAGGGGTGAAATTAAATACATGTATTAATAAATTCATTAGTACATGCACTGACAACTGTGAGTATATTCCTGTAAATATTTTCATTAGGGTTAGTTGCACTTGGGGCATTTGGATAAATATTTCGGAATACATGCACAATATATACATGTGCACTGTGAATAACACAAGTGTATTCATGCAAATTTTGTGAACTTAATTTGTAAATCATATATACATGAATGTGCAAGCTCCCATTGTGGGTTTACAAAGCAGACATCCTCTTTATAGTTAGCGGACATGATACTAAAGGGTAAGGGTCATTTAATAAGGATGTACACATTAACTGCGTAATAATTTTTTTTTCTAGTGTTTAAAAAGAGATATCTTAACAATATCTTGCAAGAAGAAAAACCATCAACATGTCAATAAACTTGATAATTGCATATTATGACAATACCCATTGGGTAATCACTCTTACATACTACACAATTCCAACTCCAGACAATTTCCCTATTACAAGCAATCAATCACTTCAAGTTATTGCCCAATAGAGAATTGTTAGTATGACCAAATACAATACCGATAACAGATGGAAACAATATTCATGTATGTTTAATATAGATGGCAATAACTTTAAGTAATATTTCACAAGAGGTAATAAACAATGAGATGACATTTAGGGACTTACCATCACTATCTTTAGTTGGTCTTCTTCTGCTACCTTTTGCTGATGAAGGACGAGGGATCCGATTACCACCTCCACCATCTTCACCCTGTTATCAACAAAGTAAAAATAATTTCATCACAAGCCCAAGAAAGTTAAATGGTGTACTATCATGTTTTATATACAAACACATGTATCCAAACAGGTGCGGATCCAGGAGGGGGCAAAAAAATTCATAGATCCCCACTGCCCCCTGGCCAGCCATGGATCTGTCATTGTATCGTTTAGTTTTAACTTATAAAATTCATTCTTCCTTGTACACAACAAGGTGAAAATCCAGTGGTTTAGACCAATCTATTGAATACAAGGTTGAAGACATTGAGCAGAATTAAGAAATCATCTGTGATGATACTAAACAGGTTAAGTTATCTCATCACCAATTGAACAGCACTCACAACAAACTCCTGAAAATATACAACATTCAAAACACATTTTGTCAGGTCACTATCCTATCACTGAGGAAAATGTCCCTGGCAGGACAAGTTCTGAGATACAAGCCTAACCTCGGGAGCATTTCATCAACATTTTTGTCCAACAAGTTAGCATATCTGACAACTTTCCTGGGTTTTGATTGGCTGAGAAGTAATGTTACTTTGGTAACTGTCAAATAAAACAAGACTGAACGGATAAAACGTCAGACAAGTCCTTTCCTGTATTGCTCCCCTGCCCCACCCTCCCCGATAACTATCCCACTGAAATCTTCTGAAGAGTTGCAATGCTATGCCTATTACATTGAACTTTCATGTTATTCATATAATGTCTACTCCAGCTCATGACTGAGGCACTGTTTGAAAAATCACATTCAAAATAAGAAAATAAACTCTTGCATAGGAAAATCTGTGAGAATCATCATGCTCATGCTATTTGGATTTTTTTTAAACATAAATGTTACCTCACAGCTGGCATGTAATGGAATTATTATTGTTGATTATATATCATTGTTCAGGAACTGTCAATGCAAGGAATAGAAGTAGGGTAAGGACAGGGAGGGGTAAGATATAAACACATGGATCATAGGTTTTCAAAGCCACTCTAAATTTTTTGATTTATCAAAGCAAATGTCATACACCTAAATAATTTGTGCCAAAATATATCAACCTCCAAATCTGATACTTTCTTTCAAACAAATGTCGTACCCCACAAAGTTTATGCCAAATAATATCAACCTCCAAACATGATACTTGATTACACCCAAGACAATCCACAGTTTACAATTCTACGAGTTGAGAGCTTTTGAATTTTCTGCTGTATCTCATTCAATTTGATATCATACATTAAGTCGTCAGTTATTAGATAACACATACAGGCAAAATCACATTGTAAGTTATTCCTGAGAATGTTCCTCCCAATATATTAGAAAAGAATCCAACTGTGACACTACATCAAACCAACACTAACTTCAAATGTTACAAATGTTACAAATTAACAAATGATTTTCACATCATTAACTGCAATGAAAGTGAAAAGGGGCTTCATATTGAAGACCCTAAAAAAAGAAATGTATTAGAAGTGTATGATGGAATATCAAAATGGATACACACATGTATCACACAGATCAACACAAGTGATCCAATGAAATCCATGACAAAGTACTAAATGATTTATGAAAACTCCAGGAAACATTGGAGTATTATAAATACTTGTACATGGATATCACTCACTTTTCACAAGTGAACATTTAGGTCTATATTTAAAGTTGCCTGCATAAGTTACTTCTTTAAAAAAGAACAATAACCATCATTGCTTTCATGTTTATTAGCTTTATGATTTTCAGTTACCTACTCCCAAGTACCCCCCCCCCTCACCCCACCTGTTAATGTCAGGTAATGTATGTAAAATGAAATAGACCATAGTACATGTAAAGGCCTCCATCGCAATCAAATAACAAAGTTAAAGGGACAATTGCATCCCTCCCCTTCCCCAATCAATGATAGCATCAAGTTGGCAAACATTGTTTGTCATACATGTATCAATAACAACAAAACAACACATCATAGCAATTCCACAATATTAAAATGCAACAATTCTGCATAACACGTCATCTATTCCACGTATGTTACTCACCATCCAAATATATACCTAATATATATTTTGTGAGTAAGGATAAAGTGTTAGTTCATCTTATATTAATTTATTTAATGATTGTTTAATGGTATGTGTGGTCTCATCAGTTACTAATGGCAAAGTTGAGTTATCTACAGTATTTCTCACACTGGGTATTACAATGTATCATGCATGTATAATGTTGCTCCTTATAAAACAATATTCAAATTGTAATTTAATATGTATTTCTATTTAAAAAAGTGATCATCTTATATAGCAATCCGTGTCACAGCAAGCTTTAATTTATTTCCTTATTAATCTTTCATCATATTATGTAGAAGCCATTATAATGAATAAATCAACCAAATTTAATACACTGACTTTTTCATGTTCTTTGTTGATGAATATTATACTGTGTGCTAGTTACTAAGTTGATCACATCATTAATAACAAACTTATGTAAAAATACAAGCTTATTTTCATATTTCCTATTTTACTGATAATTAACATGTATTAGTACAAACATTACATGCTGAACATGGATAATGTTAACTTTATAAAGAAAAAACAAATGGTTGTTAGTGCACCATGATATGCCAGTAAAAGAATGACTTAAAAAACAATGGGTGACTTTTACAAATGGTGAAATATTAATTATTATGTGTTAACTTATTGAGAACATGTTAAATGTATTAGGCATCAGTGATTTTTATTTATAAAATAATAACACCAACAACAATATTGATACCTCAGGTACTGCTGGTCTTAAGTCCTGCTAGATTTGTAGAAAGGAAGTAAAGAGAGTAAATAAAGATAAATATATATTGTTTTGATGCAGTGACTTTAATAGATGATAAATATACACAGTAGTTTTTCTTATAAGACCCTCTGGAAAAACTTCAAGAATAAAACATACACTGAAATTCTTAAACACTAGCTAGCACTGCAAACCATTTTAAAAACATTAAAAAAAATAACAATGAATATGACAAATTCTCCCAAGAAGTTCTTCCCAAACTCAAATTTAGAATTGTATCAAACAGATACAATGTCTGTGGATAGAGGCAATAACCTTGTCACTTTAATTGCAACATACACTCAAGCTGCATGTACTATCAAAATTAACTATGGACATAAAATGAAGGTTTCAAATACCAAGTAAACTAAATGAATTGAAATTACCTAAATAATAATTTTTAAAACTATGACATGTGTTCATACACTGTACAAGTTGCCATAGAATGTTCCAAAGACTAGCAAAAGCCGTGTGCACAGGGGTGGAAAACACAAATTCCCTTTTTGAAATTTCAATGATTACACTTTTTAAAAAAATCCTCCTTTCAAATGTGTGCCGCAACTCAGTTATTATACCAATCGTGTGTAAACAAGGAATAAAAAAATGATGAATGCACTGATAATCTGATGTATTCCTCATTATTAAGTAATGGCATTAAGTCATTTTGTTGAATAAGCTGTTATTATATATACATGTATTTGTTGAGTTTACAATATGATGCAATCTAGAAAAATATAATTTGTGATGCAATGAAGTTACCAACCATGTTTTTTTTCTCAAAGTAATAACTACTTTGGAAAACAGAGTATATTAAGAAATTGATGCAATGACAGGTGATTCCCTGAAGTTTAATTAACAAGTGGAATGCCTTTGGCAGTCTCGCCTGCATTACGCGATTCGATATAGCAGCAGTGCCGACTTTGAAATCAGCTATTGAATAATTATTCACAAAAGAAAACATTCATATGATAATAAAATACTATGTCCATTGACCCAAAATGACCTTTGACCATAATCATATGACCTAAGATGTGTGCAAAACAATCATTTATACTTGATTATCCTTATGTCTATGTTTCATGAATTAGATCCATTAATTTTCAAAGAGTTAGAGTTTTATACATTTTAATGAAAAACAATATTTACACTTTCTGATTCTTGAAGTGATTTTAACCTTTGAATTCTGTACGATAAGATTTTATTGCAATTTCTCCCCGATTTCACTTTCATCGTCGAGAATTTCTCGTGTAAAGTTGAGGTCATCAGCAGCGCAGTGGCGTGACGTCATAGGCTGCGATAACACTATCAGTATCGCTCCTCTGAACCCAGTTCGGTGTTGGAGCTCAGTTCAGCAGCTTTTTCACGCTCTCAACACCAACACCGAACTTGAAATCGCCCAATGTTGAGGACGACGCAGCCGTCTGAAAAGCGGCGCCTATAGGCTCGCTCTGCTATGCAGGCGAGACAAAAATGAAACTCTGACAATTAGAAGCTACTAAATGTAAAAGGGATATATAAATAGAAGTAAACCATGTCATCTCAGAATAACATTCTAAAAATGATCTACATCTATAGATTGATTTGCTAATAAGTTGGAATGTTATTTATTACATTGTCATTTTTTATATGGGCAGCAAGGGATAAAAAAGGGAGTTTGAATAAGCGGGGGCTGGGGTGCACATTTAAGGTAGAGGGAAGGACAAAGGAAATGATGGCACTGCACACTATAAAATAGACATTGACATTATCAACACCATTACACACCCAAATCCTGTTAAAATTATGTGTTCATAAGTCTCACTATTTCCATCCTAATATTTTAGATTTTTTACCATGGTTTACAGTCTTTGTTTCTTTTAACTATTACAAAAAATTGTACTTGCTACTTATATGAATAAAAGGAAATACATAATAAATTTACAATATCATTGCCAATCCTTATTTGGGAAAGTGTGACTTCCTTTTTTTCTCCATAAAATTTATGTATAAGTAATTCAAAATCAAATGATGCACAAGATGAATTGAAAAGTTTTGAGGATATTGAAAGACCTTGGACTTTTATCAAATGATTTCTTGAATTTCTGTATCACATTATAAAGTGTGAATCAGTTTTTGTGAGCATATTCTTTTGTACTGATATTAATAGAAGTACTGGTAAGTACTGTGATATAGAGCAGAGTTCCACAGATTGATCTCACTGATAGAAAAGTTTGAATTGGAAATTCATTTTTGTGACAGAGCTATAATATAGAATACCAAAGATTTTATGTTAGATTTAATTCATTAGCAGATATTGCACTGATGTCACTTGCTAGTCACATTAATGGACTAGGAAAACACTGTTACCAGAATGGCAAACTCAGGCCAAATATGCATTTAGAGACATCACTATCAGATTGTTTTTAAGGATTATTTTTCTTATCATATCGTTTAAAAAAGGTTTCCTATTACGCCTTGCAATTGATGGGATACATTGTATCTATCATAGATATATAAGGACAAATACTATGTATGGGCTGCATATATAGTGCGTCCCAGAAAAAAGGAAACTGGGATTCCCATATCTTTTTCCTTCAAAAGCAAATTAATTATGATATGTCATTTACATCATCATACAATTCAATAATTCCTCTACATTTTGATACCTAACATGTGACGAACACTTCACACATTAATGAGCAAGACAAGTTTGAAATTTTAATATCAAAATTAGGTTGTGCAGAAAGATTGGAAAAGATTGGTTCAGGATACGACAAACATGCTTATTGACGATTGGCTCATTAGTTTTCTTTGTATTCTTTAAGTTTCTATCACTGATCCCTGAAACGAGAGTGGATTCAGATCAATATTTACTGTTTGTAATCTGCCATGCGTGAATGATTTGTTAAGCTGTTGGTCTCAAATTAGATTACACTCTTACCATAAGTATCAAATTCATATTAAGAACATGTTTAATAATTGTGAAATCTATATATGAGTTTCCTTTTTTGTGGGACGCACTCTATTGAGGTTAAAAAGCACACGTTAGTAAATGAGTGCATTAAACAACAGTTTTACCTCTGATTCATCACTCTATACATCATGCAAGAATAGAGTTGGTAACATTAAGAAGAAAAGGAGATACAATTAATATGCATGCAACAATGACAAAAGAATAATAAAATAAGTGCATAATTTACATGGAATATACCACAAATTAATTTAGAACTTATTTCCTTTGGCTCCAAACACCCCATTTACAGAAATATTAGCATTTCTAGTTTTCTATTAAGCAGGAAGCATGTAATAAACTTGAGACACTTGTTCAAATAAATATTTTTTACAAAGTCTACTGTATCTTAATGAAAAAGAAATGAAGACTGAATAATAATTGTAGCACTTCACCACATGCAAGCACTACTAGTAATAGCTGTTTCAAATAACAAAAATCAGGATGTAGCATTATGCTGCCTACTTAAACACACTGGATAGAAATTTTAATATCATAGACAGCAACTAACACTATATGAAGAACTTAGTATATAGGATAAAGTTTAAGTTTATTTAGATTAAGGATGTGTTCATTTTAAATAGCAACATGAATCATGATACATAAAGCATATATAACTAGAAACAATGCGTGCATATATTTTCCTCTATTCCTGGTCGTAAAAGTACAATTCTTTCAGATCTCGATTCAGATGAAAATTCCAAATGGAAAAGGGTGCATTTTGAATGATCAGCTGTGATTTTATGACCTTCAGCACCATGAATTCAACAATATGCAAAACTGAACGTAATTGAATTTTTCAGACGCCTTTATTGTGCTATCACAGTAGAAGCTCACGCATTGCTTTGATAAACTTTAAGAGTTGAACTTTTTTGTGATGAGTCAAACTCCCAGTTTTTGAGTGCAAGGAATTTCAAGACAATCAACATATAATCAGCTTTAAATTTTCGATCATGAATGTTACACTGCTGATCCTGTTTGTGCTCTGTAATTGTGTTTTGTATCATGATTGATGTTGCTGTTTAAATTTGAAAATCAACCTTGAACACACCCTTACATCATCAATACTCACCTCTTCTTCCTCATTTTGAGCTTGCTTTGCCTCCTCATCTTTTCTTCTCTGTGATGGATTTATAAATATTTCAATTAATTCCAGATTTCATTTTGACAGATCCATGGAATATGGAAATGGGGAGAATTAATGAGGAATCAGGCCACATCAACCAGGGGGGAAACAAGAATTCAAATAATCTTCATATTTGTGTCAATTATACAAAACATTTGTGTAATTGATTTATTCATTTATTTCAACTATAACAGTTCGACTATTCTCCATAAAACATGATGATGCTCGACACAACACTTTTCTATGATACAATTCATATATGCATTAGAATGGTCATTTATCATGTTCTTTTGTACCTAGTCGTGACCCTCAGATTTATAACTGCAGGTTTTACTTTATTTGGATCTGGACACTTGGTTAAGAATCTACTCATTGTATGTTTGGGGTCCCATTATCGTTATCATACTTACCCTTCTTTCTCTCCTTTCCCTGTCACGCTCTTCTCTTTCCTTTTCTTTGTTTTCCTCCCTCTCCTTGTCTTTATCTCTGCTTCTCTCTTTATCTTTGTCTCTATTCCTCTCCTTATCTTTTGATCTGCTTTTCTCTTCCTTGTCTTTAGACCTGTCCTTTTCTTTGTCTTTATTCTTTTCTCTATCCTTGCTTCTTTCTCTATCTTTACTGCTCCTTTCTCGATCTTTACTGCGATCTCTGCTCTTCTTATCTTCTGTTTTCAGTCTGTCTCTGCTAACACTTCTATCCCGATTATCTGAGCTGCTTTTTCTTTCCTGTTTCGAAAAAAAACAATGAACTAGCATTTAATATCATGAGAGAAACATGTATACAGGAAACCACAGGAGAACACACATTATGTGGAGAAGCTGTCTCATAAAATAAAATATTGTTTATTACATCTACCTTTTTGTTTACTGATGGATATTTTTTTAAAGGTCAGCAGAATAAATTTCTATCTCCTGAAGTTTCAAATATTGAAAGACCAAATGATTATGATTGTGAGAAATCACAAATCTTCAACATTAGATGCTTCAACATCCCGGGGGGGGGGGGGGGGGGTAGTCAAATATATTGCTGTACACACGCGTGACCATGTTATTTCCAAACACCCCCTAAATGAGTTTTTCTCTGTGTGCAAAAAAAAAACCTAAACAAGTTTTTTTCGCAGGCTTTATTTACACAATTTGGCCCTTAAACAAGTTGTTGCCAAAATATGACCTCAGGGAAAAAGCTGGGAGAAAAAACATACCCTAAACACGTTTGGCTAGTCCTTAAAAAAAAAAGCTTTGGGGAAAAAAACAAATCCTAAATATGTTTGACCCCGCAATTGACCATTGACCATTGACTGTGACTTTAAAAACCACCCTTTTTCTTGAAAATCAGTGTTTTTGATACCCTTAACGAGTCCACGCATGGACCGCATCCAAAAACTGAAAAAACACCCCTTTAAACATGTTTTTTGGTCACGCGTGTGTACAACAATATGTTTGACTGCCCCCATCAACATAAAGTGCTTGCTATTTAAAAATCCGCACAGCAAAATGTGATAAATGAAAACACAGCTACAGAATGTTAATGTAATCTTACAAGATATATTTTTATATCGGTATGAATAAAATTGTGTTCATAGTTTGGATTACTTCCATGAACATTGACTGAATATCATGTTATATTTTCCCCATGAAGAGCTTAGTGAGCATAGCAGGGAATAAGGGGACACAAAAAGAACACATTTAAAAAACAAATTAATATAACAAAATCTGGACCAGTCTTACCTTCTCTTTATTCTCTTTATTTCTTTTATCTGCACTTGTATCTCTGTTTTTCTTGTCATCATCTCTCTTTGGCCTTGGGGGTTTACTTGAACTGCCTTTCTCTCCATTAAGGACTTTCTGTACTGACTCTGAACTATCCATCTAAACACAACGTAAGAATAAACAAAGTTACTACACACACTGGAATATTGAGCATACGTAACACACAAAAGGGATAACAATTTATTTCTATTCTATTACACTTTTTGGTCATTAAAAATAATGTGTTGCTTGGGCTTGATTTATTCTAATAATTCAAATCCCACTGAAATCCGCAGTTACACAAATATAGACAGCAGAAAATTTCAGTTCACCCATGATTCATAATTGGCGCATTTGGTACGTCCTAGTGGACTTAAAGTTCTAAACATGCACAGCATATGAGATAAAGTAAAGATACATTCTAAATAATAGCCTTCATAACTGTTTCATTATTTAATTTGAAGCAGGGATTACCTGTTCAAAAATCTACTTCTCAGCCATTTCTTCTCCTAAAAACTCAAATAATTTCCAGATTTTCAAAATGACTTATATGGAATGAAAACTAGCAAATCAATGATGTGGTGCTCATCCGGCATCTTGCAACAAAATTCAATACAATTTTTAATTTCAGCCCAGTTGACACTGTAGTGAATTATATTGGTGACATAAATTGAGGAAACAGAATTGAAATCAATGAAGAAATGACAGAGAAGAAGTAATTTTTGTGATTTATGAATAAATTTTGTATACATATTAGCATAAATAATTTTCTAGTCAAAATTTCGAAATTCTGTGTAGAACCTTGGTGAACTTCATGTACCTCTCAGATGGAACAAAAAAAATCAAAATCAGTCAATAAATGAATAAGCATTTTTTGTGAGTTTAGAAAAATATGCATAAAATTAGCCTATTTAAAGACCAAGTCCACCCCAGAAAAAATCAAACAAGCATAACGCTGAAAATTTAATCAAAATCGGGTGTAAAATAAGAAAGTTATGACATTTTAAAGTTTCGCTAATTTTTTACAAAACAGTGATATGCACAACTCAGTGACATGAGAATGAGACAGTCAATGATGTCCCTCACTCAGTATTTCTTTTGTTTTTTTTTGGTTGGAATTATAAATATTTTGTTTTCTACAGATTTGACAATAAGGACCAACTTGACTGAACCATATAAATTTAAACAATGCCAATTCCACATGCTCAGGGAAGGATTAATCGTTGTTTCACTTGTTAATGAGGAGAAAATGAGACAATTTCATATTTCATATAATACAATTCAAAAGAAATGGTGAGTGGATGACGTGATCAGTTTCTTCATTTGCATACCGACCAGGATGTGCATATAACTATTTTGTGAAATTAAGCAAAATTTTAAAATGTCATTACTTTCTTATTTTACATCCAATTTTGATAAATTTTTCAGTGTTATGCTTGTTGGATTTTTCTCTTTTTATTCAAATAAACCTTTTGTTGGGGTGGACCTGACCTTTAATGAGTTTCCAAATTCTGTGTAGAAGTTTTGTTTCCCCACCTAGAGCTAAAATATAAAGCAAACAAAATTGAAATCGATCAACAAATGAAGGAGAAAAGACATTTTTTTGTGATTTATGAATAATTTCGCATAAATTAGCATAATTTTCTAGTCTAAATTATGTGTACAAGTTTAGTGAACCTCATGCAGTTCTACCAGATGGATGAAAAAAAATCAAAATCGGTCAACAAATAAAGAAGAAGAGGCATTTTCTAAGATTTATGAATAAATTTCGCATAAATTAGCGTAAATAAAAAATTTTTCTACTCAAAATTTCAAAATTCAGTGTAGAAGTTTGGTGAACCTCATGAAGCTCTATCAGATAGAAGAGGAAAAAAATTGGTCAACAAATTAAGCAGAAAAGGCATTTTATGTGAATTTAGAAAAATACTATTAAATCAGCATTAAAAAATTTTTGAAGGGCCAGATGAGCTAAAAACTCATTAACATGTAATAAAAGATAACTCACCTTCTTAGATACAGCTATTGCAATTGTTTGAAGGAGTTCATTTGTCTTATCTGGTTCATGCCCAGCTACAATCTTGGATGGTTTTACTGATAATGTTTTACCAGTCACCATTTCTAGAGAGCAATAACAAGCATATTAAGAAATTAAAGACATATCCAATCAATTCAACCATCACTGGGCTGACGTCATCAAACATGTAGAATAGAGATGAGAGAAGGTCTAGTTGGAAACAGTATGATACCAAAATTTAAATTCATGCAAGTATTTTCCAGAGGGACACAGGCCCAAAGAAAAAATAGTCACATACAAGTCATTGCATGACAATACAACAGTTCAACCAATCCTATTCTAAGTACAGTACATACATGTACATGTATTGGTTTGTAATCTTTCAAAAAGATTAGAATCTGAACACTATGGTCCTAATTCTGAAGTCAGGTTTAACTTAGGCTACGTTTAACTCTTGAGCTAAAATTAAGGGCAGACAAAAACTCAAAACTTCTGTTTACTTTGGATATTTCCTATGTTTACTGTTTTGTTTCCATTTGCTTTTATAATAAAAGAATAATAGTTCAGTTATTGTTCCTAGCAATAATGACTTTAGTGTCATGAGAGTAAATAAATTCAATGTGTACTAATAGATATTTGTACCCCAGTTGGCTATCCATAGTTAAAGCACAAGTTTAAACCAGGGTCTAATTTGAAGCTGAGTTCAGAATACGGACCAATGTGTACATCCCAGTTTAATTTCTAAAAATTCATAATGCATGCTAGTGCAATCCCAACGATATGACCACAGCTCTTGTAATGCTATGGTTACAAATACCTTTACAAACACCATAGAAGCGATTTCATACTATTTATTGCTATAGATGTATAAAAAATTGTTTGTAAATGTATGGTGTTCGTAAATGTATTTGTGGCCATAGCAAAACCTAAAACAAGGCAAACGCCAAGCGTTGTCTCGCCTGCATATTGCAGTCATGAAGAGACTGCATGTCAAAACTACATGTATGCTAAATGACTTAGATGGACCTCTGTTACGAGTTTGGCGATCCCACCTCGAAGCTATAGAAAGTTATTGTGTGTACAACACAGCAGTGCCAGTCATGGAAAGTTCATTGACCTTTGACCTTAATCAAATTCAACTCACATTCGAACTTGACCTGCACCTTCAACAGATGGACCTCTTGTTTGAATTTGGCAATCCTACCTCGAAGATATAAAAAGTTATTATGTGTACAACAAAGCACAGTGCCAGTCATGGAAAGTTCATTGACCTTTGACCTTAATCAAATTCAACTCACATTTGAACTTGACCTGCACCTTCAAAAGATGGACCTCTTGTATGAATTTGGCAATCCTAACTCGAAGATATAGAAAGTTATTGTGTGTACAGCACAGCACAGTGCCAGTCATGGAAAGTTCATTGACCTTTGACCTTATTCAAATTCGGCTCACATTTGAACTTGGCCTGCACCTTCAAGAGATGGACCTCTTGAATGAATTTGGCGATCTCACCTCGAAGCTATAGAAAGTTATTGTGTGTACAACACAGCACAGTGCCAGTCATGGAAAGTTCATTGACCTTTGACCTTATTCAAATTCGACTCATATTCGAACTTGACCTGTACCTTCAAGAGATGGATGTCTGTTATGAATTTGGTGATCTCACCTCGAAGCTATAGAAAGTTAATGTGTGTACAACACAGCACAGTGCCAGTCATGGAAAGTTCATTGACCTCTGACCTTTGACCTTATTCAAATTCGACTTGTATTCGAACTTAACCTGTGCCTTCAGGAGATGGACCTCTGGTATGAATTTGGTGATCCCACCTCGAAGATATAGAAAGTTATTATGTGTACAACACAGCACAGTGCCAGTCATGGAAAGTTCATTGACCTTTGACCTTATTCAAATTCGACTCATATTCGAACTTGACCTGTGCCTTCAGGAGATGGACCTCTGGTATGAATTTGGTGATCCCACCTCGAAGATATAGAAAGTTATTATGTGTACAACACAGCACAGTGCCAGTCATGGAAAGTTCATTGACCTTTGACCTTTGACCTTATTCAAATTCGACTCATATTCGAACTTGACCTGTGCCTTCAGGAGATGGACCTCTGTTATGAATTTGGTGATCCCACCTCGAAGCTATAGAAAGTTATTGGGTGTACAAAGTTATTATGTGTACAACACAGCACAGTGCCAGTCATGGAAAGTTCATTGACCTTTGACCTTATTCAAATTCGACTCATATTCGAACTTGACCTGTGCCTTCAGGAGATGGACCTCTGTTATGAATTTGGTGATCCCACCTCGAAGCTATAGAAAGTTATTGGGTGTACAAAGTTATTATGTGTACAACACAGCACAGTGCCAGTCATGGAAAGTTCATTGACCTTTGACCTTATTCCAATTTGACTCATATTCGAACTAGACCTGTGCCTTCAGGAGATGGACCTCTGGTATGAATTTGGTGATCCCACCTCTAAGCTATAGAAAGTTATTGGGTGTACAACACAATTGTTGACGACGACGACGCCGACACCGACGCCGGAAATAGTGATACCTATGTCTCGCTCCGCTACGCAGGCGAGACAACAATAGATGGGCACAAATGATTGCAGCACCTTGTGTTTTATTGATCAAGAAGTCAGATGTGATCCTCCTTGGCAAATGTACTCATTTGCATAAAGCTACGTAGTAACAATTGTATTTAATTACAGGACATGCTTTGAACCAATAAGTTGCAGAAATAACACAAAACAACAACTTAGTTTCAACTTTCATACCATTTTCAATAGTGACAATCATGCTCAAAATGCTCATAATATTGAAGTACATGTAAGGAGAGATAACATTCATTATTGTGGGGGTACAAAAAAACACATTCAGATTTAATTTTTCAATAAAAATCTGTTACTTTGTTATTTCCACCATGAAGAATAACTTCAGACTTTCTCAAACTTTCATGATTGTAATTTCTCAATAATTGACTAATTTTTATAGAACTACCCCCCCCCCCTCTCTATCCTATCTTTTCATTTGCATGATTTTGTTCATGAATTTCACTGAGGTGAGCTTATTCGATTTGATCATATATTTCACATGCAGTCTACCATAAATGGTCTGGTAGTGGTACATTACAGATGCAAGAAAATGCATTCTTTTTTCTTTAACAATTCTACTTTTTTAAATTAAGATTATGCAAGTAGAAGTTCACTTTTAGATTTTTTTTCCCCTGCATCTTCCTCTATTGGTGGCAAGAGTCACACAGTCAATGGTTAATGCAAAGAAAAGAAAAAAAAAGAGAAAAACTTACCAACAACATCAATTATTTTTTGTAACAGGGCAATTTTGGCATCTTTATCCTGTGGAGAGAGAAATCAGTTGCATGAAAGTCAAAATGAAATGATGGCAAACTTCATATTACGTATACATCACACCGATTATAAATATAATTCAATTCAATTTCAATTTATTTGGCAAAAGTACACAATCAAGAATTTACAAAGTAACATAAAAAAAAAGATTCATATGAATGAGCCAGGACCTCTGAAAAGCAGCCTGTGCTTATATTTGAGGCCCTAAATGACAATTAAGAAATACAATGAAATACAACAAAAATAGTAACATTAAATTAAATTTGTTTAAAAAAACCATTAGCATTAGCTAAATATTAGCAATAGCTATAAAAATACATATACCCCAAATCAAGGGAAATGTTTCGGCTTTTTAACTCCTTGCACAGCCCATGTAATAATTAAGATAAAAGAATGTAAAACCGAACTAAAGGAAAATTATTTCACTCACCTTAACATTTTGGGAAGACATTTCTTCACCTGTAAGAATACCCTTCATGAAACCAGTTGTCCTAATTATCTGAAAATAAAAAAGGTAGCTTTATGAATTATCAACGATAATGCAATGCGAAGATACACTTACATGTATCATGCACAGACAAGGAGCACTACCCAGACTTGGGCATTTTCATCAGTAAATTTGTAGTCTATGATCTTACCGTCAGTTTGGTGTACAGATCTAGCTACATGTATTATTTGAATTGGTTTCATATGAATTACATTTTGTGAATGAATTTCATTATTTCAGCCTGATGGATATCTTTTTAATATGTGCGATTAGACACCACTTGAGGCAGAACATACATGTACTTGTTTCCTGAATTATATCTGCAACTTTGTAATGCAGCTTTATCATCATCATAACTTAAACTACATGTGGATCTACCTGCCAAATGTTACTCATTCAATTTTAGGCCTTTGATCTTGACTCAATGTTGGATCTACATGTACTTTCAAAAATTGGCAGAATTTTACAAACAGATTCAAGAAATATTGTAATGTTAGATTTAATGCCATTAGAGATACGTAAAGTGAGTTTGCTAGTGAAATCTGCAAATTTACAGTTGGTCGTGCATCTTGAACTGGCCCTTAACTGTATTAGGTCTCCTAAATCTATTGATAGTGCATCTAACGGTATAAAATTGAACTGGCCCTTAACTGTGTTAGGTCTCCTAAATCTATTGATAGTGCATCTAACGGTATAAAATTGGCCATAACTTTGAATCTATTCACCATATCCATACATTTTCTGAAAATAAATTTCATGATATTTCCAAAAATGACATTAAAAATGAGGTATGATGAATAATTCACATCCCAAGAGATATTGAGGTCTTCTTTATTTCAGACATCCATATTATTTTTCTCTTTGCCAATACCATTAAGTACTTTGCATATTTGTATTACACAGGAAATTTCCTTCAAAAGGGCCCGTAACACAAAGATTAGCAATGATCGTAGAAACACTTTTCTACGATTGATTCCATTGACTACAATACACAATCAATCGTGAAAATCAAGCATATGATTAGTCCCTAACCTTTGTGTTACGGGCCCCAGGTAACATTTATAAGCAAATCAGCAATTCCATTAGTGACTAAATTCCATTGTGACTTGCGTGACATTTACAAAAAATTTCAACTTTTTAAGGTTAATTACTTGAAAATTGTATATTGCAGACTTGTTTTTCTTATTCATCTCAATCAAAATATTGATAAAACACATTGTCCAACAAAGATTTTGAATTTACAGTAGTTTTCGTAAGAGATACTTCAATTTGTTTGTAGTGACTCGCGTGATGCGACACTATTGAAGAATCTTGACCTTACTGTATTTGTATGTAATTTCCTCAAAAGATAACAAATTTTGATAAGATTTTCTTGAGTGTATTTTGAAACATCTGGTTATATTATATTAAAAATTCATTAACCCCTGACTTTTTGTTTTGAGTCGATTGCCATTTGAAAATGTGACTCGCGTGACACAGAAGAGTGACTCGTGTGACAAGTATCATTTTGGAGTATGTGTTGAAAAATTATCATAATTTTATACAGTAAAATGGGCCAAATTTTATTCAATCAGAACATTTATAGTCATTTGCATCCCATTTATTGTTTAAAGTCAAGCTCTGATACATCTACTTGTGAAAGTTTACATGTGAGACTTCATATTGTATTCCCATATGTGTTATTAAAGGGATGGTCCGGGCTGAAAATATTTGTATCTTAACACATAGAGTAGAATTCACTGAGCAAAATGCCAAAAATTTCATCGAAATCGGATAACAAATAATAAAGTTATTGAAGTTTAAAGTTCAGCAATATTTTGTGAAAACAGTCGTCATGAATATTCATTAGGTGGGCTGATGATGTCACATCTCCACTTTCCGTTTTCTTATGTTATTACATAAAATCATATTTTTTCATTATTTCATACTTGTGTGAATACTGTTTCTCCCTTATATTGAAATAAGTTGCAGCAATAAATATCTAATGGACTAAATCACTTGTCAATCCAATTTTTCTAGTTCTTGGAGGAAAAAATTTGAATAAACCTAATTTCATATAATAAAATACAAAAGAACAAGTGGGGATGTGACATCATCAGCCCACCTAATGAATATTCATGACGACTGTTTTCACAAAATATTGCCAAACTTTAAAATTCAATAAATTTTTTATTTTTTATCCAATTTTGATGAAATTTTTGGCATTTTGCTAAGTGAATTCTACTCTATTTATTAAGCTATAAATACTTTCAGCCCGGACCATCCCTTTAATAGCATTTAACAAAGTTTTTCTTAATAAAAGTAAATCATTCAGGCCTAAAGAAATGACATCTGCCAAAAAAATCCCAATCATTATCCTTTTTCTCAAAAATTTTGCTCGTTTTGTGATACGTGACTCGCGTGACATACTGTATCCTAAAAAACCCTTAATGTGACTGGCTTGACAGCACTTTAGGGTGTTTTTTTCGTAATGAATGTATTTACAGTTGGCAATCTTCTTTGCTGGTTTGATTTAGTACCTTATGCTCCTTACTTTTTATCAACTACAAATTATACTTCCTAAGTACCGTAAACTAAAATACAGATGTATTTTTGTGACTCGCGTGACACATTTCAAGGGTGTTCTCAATTTGACAAATTGTAAAGTTTAGTTAATAAAAGTGCAAAAAAGGAAAGTGATAAGTTAAAATGGCTATAACATTGGACAGAATACAAAAAAATGATGTATTTACAGACAACAGAACACATTTTTATCAGTGTCATTAAAGGGGAATGAAATCTTTGGAACAAGTAGGCTTGTGTCGAAACAGAAAAATCAAAGAATAAGAATAAAGAATGTTTGAGAAAAATTGAACAAATAATGAAAAAATTATGAGCATGCGACAAGGTGTGATGTCACATGTGAGCAACTTTCCCTTTGATAGACTATAGAATACCCCCAAAATGTCTCTTTTTGCTTTTTCTTATGGTGATACAAACTCTTTATCCATGATGTATCCTTTAAAAATCTGTATTATATACATGCCCTCCTATAGAAAAAAACACATGATCTACCGATAGATGTGATAAAAGAGGCAGTTTAAGTGAAATATATACTCCGGGGGGGGGGGGGGGGGTGGGGGCAGTCAAATATATTGCTGTACACATGCGTGACCAAGGAATTTCTAAAACCCCCTAAACAAGTTTTTCTGTGTGCAAAATGACCCCCTAAACAAGTTTTTCGCAGCCTTTATTTACACATTTTGGCCCCTAAACAAGTTGTCGCAAAAAAAAGACCTCAGGGAAAAAGCTTGGAAAAAAAAATACCCTAAACACGTTTGGCTAGTCTTTAAAAAAAACTTTGGGGAAAAAAAGCATACCCTTAATACGTTTGACCCCGCGATTGACCATTGACCAGTCTTTCAAAACCACCCTTTTTCTTGAAAATCAGTGTTTTTGATACCCTTAACAAGTCCATGCACGGACCGCGTCCAAAACTGAAAAAACACCCCTTTTAAACACGTTTTTTGGTCACGCGTGTTTACAGTAATATATTTGACTGGCCCCCCCGGGTTTATACTAAAGTAATGAGGAGAATTGTTCACAAGTGACATCACACGTCTTTGTCGCATTGCCAATGTGAGGATCTCCATAGCATTAGTGATCACAATATTCAAATGCTCATAACTTTCTCATTATTTTTCTCAAACTTTCGTGGATCTGTTTCTTTGATTTTTCTGTTTTCACACAAGCTACCTTGTTCCAAAGGTTTCATTCTCCTTTAAGTTACAAAAAGACATACTTTTTTATGCAAATTTGACACCTCTTTAGGATGTAACTTGGTCATTTGTAGGTGAAAGGCAATGGAAAATCAGACTTAAACCTGTACACCTTTTATACCAAGGGTGCATGCAGGAATTTAGCCAAGTCTATTTATTTTGCTTGAAATTTATAAAAATCTGTTTTCTTTGCACATGCGCCATCGGCATATCGATCGGCCAGTTTTGTTTGCAATTTTGAGAGCGAGTGAACAACACAGCCTTTTCCCCCTTTTTTGAGGATTTGGGCTCTGGCTACTGCCTTGATGTCAGGATAATGCTGCTGTCCATTAACTATTAGACCTTCATCCATAACGTGGGTGCATGATTTCTTCTTCTTTTTTTAATTTGGGATGTTTTTGGTACCCCAACCTCGAAGGTAGTCTTTTTTACCTGTTGCAGCCCTGGGGGGCACTCGACCAAAAAAGTAGTGGGTATGTGCTGCGGGCGAGACAAAAAACGGGGGCCTTGGAGCGGGCTTATTGTAAAAAGGAGGGTCCTCAGAACGGGCTTCAGAACGACAAATGTTTGTGAAAATGGGGGCCTTGGAACGGGTCGCCTGCGTGTGATTGCGTATTCATCCCTATGGAACGGGCATACGTGATATGCGCATGCAGCTAGCCCAGCGGCACGGGCGCCGGGTGCGCTAGCGCAGATGCCATGGTCGGACAGCGCTCTGAGGCCGCTTTTCACCAAAATTGCGGCTCATTGTAGCAGATCAATACGGCTGGAACGTCGTAACATAAAATTTGCGAAGCTTTGGAGCGGATTTCTTTCTTCTTTTGTCTCGATAAGAAAATGCTATGCTTTGGAGCGGCTTTCCTTGTTCTTTTTCTCAATAAGACAAAAATGCTATGCCTTGGAACAGAAATTTGAGTGTAAAAATGGGGGTCCCCTCCGCGGCACATACCCACTATGCATTATATACTGAGTGCCCCCCCCCCCCCCCCCCCCCCCGGGTTGCAGCCTACATGTAGATCTAGGCCTAACAAAAAAGTTATGGTTACCTTCTCAGTTTTCGTTTCCTTGAAGTTTGAACTTTTTGCCTCTTCCTTTCTTTCATTTTTCTTTCTTTCCTTCTGTGTTAAATTTTTGTTTTATTTCCTTCATTCTTTCTTTAAACTTTTTTTTACTTCATTCTCCCTTCCTCTCCTTTTTCATTCTTTCTCTCCTTCCATTTTTTTTTTCATTCTCTCCTCCCTTCATTCTTTCCTCCCTCTCTTTCATTCTTTATTTTCTTTTTTCCTTCTAATTTTCCCTTATTCTTTAATCTTTCCCTTCCTTCCTCCCTTCCTGTTTTTTCTTCTTTCAAAGAATGAAGTACAAACATTTTTCTTTCTTCCTCCTTTTTTCTTACTTTCTGTTTTCCTTTCTCTCCTTTATTTTTTCTTTCACACATTCATTCATCTTCCCTTCATTTCTTTTTCTTTCTTTCTTTATTCATTTCAAAGAAAGACAGAAACCTTTTTCTTTTATTCATTCTTTAATTCATCCTTCTTTTATTCTAACTTTCTTTATTTTTTTTCTTATTTCCTTCATGTTCTTTACTTTTTCCCCTTCATTCTTTCCTCCCTCTCTTTCATTCTTTCTTTCATTCTTTATTTTCATTTTTCCTTCCAATTATTTTCCCTTATTCTTTAATCTTTCCCTTCCTTCCTCTTTTTCAAAGAATGACGGAAACATTTTTTTCTTTCTTCCTCCTTTTTTTTTACTCTGTTTTCCTTTCTCCTTCATTTTTTCTTTCACACATTTCATCTGCTTTCTTTCTTCTTTTCCTTTCTCTCCTTCATCTTTTGTTCACCCTCCCTTCCTTTTCATTACAATTTGTTTACAGGCCCAATATTGTGTAGCCTTCTTTGCTGATATTTTTTTTTATTAAGACCTGGCTCGGTCCATCCAGCTTGGTCGATCCACTCGTCGATTGTTCCGTATTTCATTTTGTAAAATCTGGTCACCCTGTCTAGAACCTATATGGCAAGTTCCCCCAAGTCTGCGCAGTCCCCCTTGTCTGCGCACTCGCATATCTGCGCGATTCTAGTAAAAGAAGATACGCAACGAACACAGACTTTACACATGCAATACATAGACAGGTATTCATTAAAAAATCCGACTCAAAATAATGGAAAATAATGAATTTAGGGCATTTCATGTGACGGCCACGAAATGCAGTCTTTCTCATCAAAATCCCTGAATCGTGTGCAAAGTGAATGAGTGCGCAGACATGGGGTATAGTCACGTATTGTATTACCGGACACTATTATGATTCCGGACGCGCATATTACTGCGTTCAAAAACAATTTCGTACTGTAAGACTTCCGCAATTCAATTTCACATAGCAATACATACATTGGTTGTAAAACAAGATTGCAAAAACAAGGCGAAAAAATCAAACTTTTACCTTATTTATCTCTAAAATGACAGAAAATGCTTAAAATATCATATAACATAGTTTTGCATTAACAATTGATATATTTTATAACGGAAATATGGGCCTGATTTGCCGAATTTCAATCTCGTCCACTCCTCCGATCGAATGATGAGGTGTGGTGTATTGTGGGTGATCGTCGACGGCTAGTTCTCGAGGTACCTGTGCGGGAGGTTTACCGTGAGTAGAGCCGTCGATCGGCAGCGCATCGATAGAACTTGATGAGCATCACGATACGAACGCGAGCATATATTATTGGAAAGTGCCATGGAACATGCAGCTAACAAGAAAAAATGAATAAGTTATCAAACACAAATTTATTACCAACATCTGCTCATATTCAATATAAAAAGCAATTAAAAAATTAGAATTTACTCATGATATGAAATAAGAAGAAAAAAATCACACAAATTTGTTCTTACATCATTATAATCAAGGATATCTTTACCCGTCCGGCGCGCGTCCGGAATCATGATGTAATTTGTCGCGTACGAAAATAATTGTTTTTCGTGGAGGGGTATGCGTCAACTGCGATGCAAAGAAAATGGTTGGTAAATAGAAAATAATTTTATCATATTCATAGTTTTCATAATATTTGGAATAGCAAGTGTGATTTTTTTCTTGATTGTATTTCCTCTAGTTGTCATTTTTAAAGCACTGAAATAAAGGTGTCCGGCAATAGGATACACTGCCATACCGGTATAGTGAGTGATTGTATTACCGACCGGTCTTGTATTACCGAACGTGCGCATCATACGCATCAGAAAATAATTCCATACGCTCAAAATTTTGCAACATCCTTTCAAAGAGAACTTGAATAGAAAGATGATGAAAAATTGTCAAAAACACAATTTCAAAGTCTTAATATTCGAAAAATAATAAGATATGGTCAAAATAGCGCATCAGTGATTTTGTTGTTTTCTCAACTTTTCCCATAGAAAACACACGTTCGGTAATACGATACCTTTTTCAA
Source organism: Lytechinus pictus (assembly GCF_037042905.1). NCBI lineage: Eukaryota > Metazoa > Echinodermata > Echinoidea > Temnopleuroida > Toxopneustidae > Lytechinus > Lytechinus pictus. The sequence continues at coordinate 57,294,401 of NC_087247.1, read as the reverse complement.
GTGACCAAAATATTTCACATGCGAAGAGGGGTCCGATTGGAAGCTAATATCGTAAATAGGACAAACGATTTCGGCAAAATGTTTACATATTTATATTTTGTAGGTAATTGTGTATTCATGGTGAAAGTTTGGTGAAGTTTATGAGAATAGTGTGTTTGATATGATTGAATTCATGAAAGGTGTTCGGTAATAGTTCTACGATCCACTACCATACCATTTTTTTTTTCAATCTGAAAATGACTGCCCAAGGTTTTTTCAAGAAAATCCTTTATTTTCTTTCATTTTTCAATGAGAAATTTGGGACACTTACTAATAATAATATAGGCCTAAGGAACATTATTAACTGAAAGATTTTGTGAAATAAGAAGAATTTCATGTTAAATCTTAACTCAAAATCAAATTGTTAGGTGCGCAGACTTGGTTGGGGCCCACCATCATAAAACAAAACAAAGCAGATAACAAACAAGAAATGCAGGGGTGAAATTATCTATGAGTATGACGTCTGCATCGTAATTTCTTCATGTGCACAGAATCACTGCATGTGGAAGTTAAATTGCATTGACATTCAATCCATTGGCACTTTACAATTACACGTTCGATAGAATCGAGATCCAACTTGTTTTAGTTTACCTCTGTGAAAACGTCGTGTAGAAATCTGAATGGAGGTTTCTTCAGCAGCTTCTCTGTCATCGGTGGTTTTTTTATGATTTTCCCAAGAGAATCCTGGGTTTTCTTAATATATTCCTCTCCCATTATGTTCTAGTAGAATGTCACCTCATATCTCTATCCGAAACTGGGTAAGATTCTCCACGAAAACGAACAAGATGAGGCTCGTTACTCCTGTTGGTAACCGGTTTTTTCCTAGAAACGGGACGCCATTTCGATGACAAATTATTGTAATTGGAATTTCACAACGGAGAATTTGTCTCCTACTCTAGGCCGTAGAGGGCGAGTAACTAAAAAGTGCGTATTAAAAAAACGGGACAGTTTAGAAAAGTCTATCAAAATTTTGTTTCAAATTATGATGTCTATATTTTGATGTTAATAGATGCTCTGATGTCTTATCTTTCTAATGCTTTTTTTAAAGAAAATAGTTCCGTTCATGCTTGAGCGAACACAAGACGTTTTTGTGAGGGGTTCAAAAACAGGCTTGCGCCAAATGCCAGAAAATTAGACAATATTGATCATCGTGTGTGTGTGTGTGTAGTTGAGTTTTGTCAGACGTGTATCAATCAGATATGATTATTTACGTCTGGGACCGACCTTTAACGTCACCATCCGAAAGACGTGACCAGGGCTCGAACCTCTGCATCAATTTGTAACTTCCCCACATAGCTTGGATTACAGGCGCACGCCACAACGCCAGTGCAGTGGCGTAGCTACGGGGGGGCCTGGGGGGGCACGTGCCCCCCCTGAGATTTGGTGTGCCCCCCCAGGTGCCCCCCCTGAAAAAAAATGGCAGAGCAAAAAAAAAAGGGAGAAAGAAGAAAAGAAAAAAGGAAAAGAAGAAGAAAGACAGAAGAAAAAAAAGAAGAGGAAATAAGAGGAGGAAGACGAGTGAATGATATAATGTGAGGGGAAGACTTGCAAAAAAAAAATCCTTCATGTTACTTTATAAATTTTTTTCTTGCGCTTCGCGCCAGAATTGCCTGTTCGATGAGATTCATATCTTGCTCAATAGGCTGATATGGAGCAAGTTTTGAAGTCAATATACAAAACATATTTTAGCTCGGACATCGAGCTTTCATTATTTTTTTTCATTTACAAATTTAAGTGCTCTGTAAAATGTCCATTTTATGGTCTACATATCAGCATTTTAAGCTCACGCTGCGTGGTCACATTGTTTGATTTGCCAAGTTCATATTGTCTACGTGTCCCGGCTACGTGTATTCCATAATGTTCCATTAAACAAATGTATTCAGAATGCCCAGATTCTAGGTCTAAATCTAAAACATGCGCGATAGCCTGCATGTTCTTTATTTAAAATGTACTTAAATTATCCAGTTTCACATCAAAATATCAATAATTGTCTGCTCACGCTTCACGATCGCATTATTAATGATACCCAATTAACTATATCCTATTCATGATTTACAAAATATGAATATAGTGTCCCGCTTTTAGGTCTAAAATCTCAATTTTCTTCCTCTCGCACTTCGCGCTCGCATCAATTGTTTAGTTACATAACTATCCCATTTATTAATACAAAAAGTGCTTAGAATGACAATTTTTTTTAGGTCGGAATGTCAAAAAAATTTGCTCGCGCTTCGCGCTCGCATTATTGAAATATATACCATCTTCCTTAACAGGTCCCTTTTCGATAATGCTAGAACAGTTAATAAAAATTTCTGCTAACGCTTGGCGTTCGCAGTAACCATCTAGTTACATACGAATCTTCTTCAGGATCACACATAACATTGCCCAGAATATCACATTTTCAGGACAAAATACATGAAAGTTAAAAAAAATCGCTCGCGCTTCGCGCTCGCACTTTTTATAAGGCTTATGAGATTATTTCATGTTTATGTTGTTTTATAAGAATAAAACTGAGAAGGGACTGATCGGGGAAAATATAGGTGAAGATAATTTCGGGCCCCGTCCCCTATTGGCGAAAGCCGGATCCGCCCTTGTGACACATACACACACCGGAAAAATGGTGCCCCCCCTGAAAAAGCAAGGACCCCCCAGTGCCCCCCCAGGAAAAAAATCCTAGCTACGCCACCCAGTTAAGTTAACTCAAAATCAAATTGTTAGGTGCGCAGACTTGGTTGGGGCCCACCATCATAAAACAAAACAAAGCAGATAACAAACAAGAAATGCAGGGGTGAAATTATCTATGACGTCTGCATCGTAATTTCAGATGACTTCTTGCTAGTTCTTATTCAATTTTCTCTCATTTCTTTATTTCTACATCAATTATGTTCATACTTGGTAAATATTATCATTGGATAATTTTACATATTTTTCCATGAGAATAATGAGGTCGAAGGTCGTCTAGCGGTCAAAAGGTCAAATGATATGTGTTCATGTCCATCCTTTTTTGAAGGTTTTGTTTAACTTGCTCTGATTTCTTTATTTCTGCATCAATCATGTTCACACTTGGCACATAATTATGATTCTTGGGTAATAATACATGTGTATTCATGAGGATGATGGGGTCAAAAGATTATATTGCATATTTTAATTATCGCGAAATCAGGCGAGACAAGGTGGTTCGAAAACCACCTTGTTTCATTTAAATATGTTTACTTAAATTGTATTATCTTTTAGCATTGAATATTCTTTCATATTAGGTAAGAAAAAAAATTGTCAACCTAAGCAAGGAGATATCCATTATTAATGGAAGAGCTTGCAATTTATTCATATCCTTTTATTATGTGCAACAAAGGTTATGGTGCATTTGAAAGACATGAATCCTATTATCAAGGGGACATTGATTCCATGAACAAGTCAAATTGTGTGCTTGACAGAACAATATTAATTCTAACAGAAGGATTCATGTCTTTCAAAGGCACCAAAACCTTTGCAGCCCACAATAAAAGGATTTGATAAAATTACAAGCTATCCTATTAATAATACGAATCCCCTTACTTGGGTTGACAATTTTTTGCTTTTACTCATGAAAAAACATTCAATGCTAAAAGATACCATATTAAAAATAAAAACACCAACAAAACAATTTAAGTAAATGGAATTATGGCAGAGATAATGAAAATAATTAAAATCTACTAATTCCTTCTCGATGAAGTCTTCAACGATTATACAAATCGCTCATTCAGTTGGAAGTATTGCGGCCTCCGCTCACACCCGACTATATATTCACAGTACCCATCAAAACAGCATCTTAACAGTGTGGGTAAGCTTTTTCACACATGATTCCATACTCTGTATAAGTAATGCTAGAACCAAAATATACACAAATATTTGATTTCAAGGAGATACTTTTTGATTATTTAAATGCAAAGCTTTTTTCCACTTTATCCATTTACATCTGACCTTAACTTTGTTTTCAAAGTCAGAGTTCTTATTTTTCCATCTTCTTAAGATATGATTAAACACTTTGCTTTTGAATGCGTATGATTTATATTAATTCATTTCTGCTCCATACTTATAACAGGGTGTTATTTCTAAAAAAAGTATACATTTTCGTTTTGTGAAATCGGGTTCTCGCCTGAACCTCCCTTACATGATACGTCATTTTCATTTACCATTACTTTGCTCTCTACTGCCCTCTACAGGTGCCTTCGTGGGCTCAAGCAACGGACAATGCACATGCTCAAAACTACGGCTTGTTCATCCTTCAATACACAATAAGCGGACTTCCTTTGCCTCTTCTCTCATCATGCTCATAGGTTCCTTGAACCTCCTTTGTGTATCGTGCTTTGTATGTTGTAAGTTCCCTTTCTGTTCGTTTTTGCTTCAGTACCTCTTCTCATTCATGCACGTGACTGTTGTTTATCTGTTTCTGACCGGGACTTGTATTTCAGATTTCACTGTTCCTGCTATAGACATTTTAATGTCATCTAAAAAAAAAAATGCGTTTTCTGATTTTTCTTTAATATGGCAAATTCGGTAGATACACCATTCAATACAATTAACGATGATGACTTTCTTGACTTGTTTAGACCAACGTTAGTAGAAAGTGAATCAAACATAAATCCCTATGTTACTTCCTTTGAAAATCATGTTACAGACAAATTTAATTCATCATCACATGCAAGAGTTGAATTATGATTTTGACACTGATAACCAATTTCCAGGTCCATGTTCTGAATACGTCACCCATAACCAGTTTAATAATGTTGTTAAGGAATTTGATAACTCCTCTTTTTCTCTTATACACTTTAATATTAGGAGCATTAACAAACACTTTGATGAATTACGGTTACTTTTAGATAATCCCCCCATGCAAACATTTTCAGTAGTAGGTTTAACCGAAACATGGCTTTCTCATGATTCAAGCCTTCCATTCGCTCTCGATGGTTATGATCTTTTAGTTAACAACAGACAAAATAGGGTGGGTGGGGGCGTTGCGTTATATGTTTCACAATCTTATGATTATGTAGTTCGAGACGAGCTTAACAGCATGTCTGATACAATTGAATCTCTTTTTATTGAAATTACTATCCCTAACAGCAAAAACATTATCATAGGTGTTATATACAGGCCTCCGAGTTCGAATATCAAATCATTTCTAGATCATATCTCAGACTTGGTTAAAAATCCAATTTTTGATAGTAAAAATTGCTTTATAATGGGCGATTTTAATATTGATTTATTAAAACAAAATAATGTTACACAAGATTTTTTGGAAATATTTTTATCCGCTTCTTACTTACCTTTAATATCTAAACCCACACGCGTAGTCAATGAATCCGCTTCGCTTATTGATAATATTTTCTGTAACGTTCTTCCCCCACCCGATTCCTTCATATTACTCTCTGATATCACTGATCACTTCCCTGTCTCGACTAATTTCTCTTTAAAAGACAGATTCAATAACATATATAGCCGTCCATTAAAACGTAGAATAACACACGAAAATATAGCTCGTCTGGGTGCTAGTTTAGACGATGTTGATTGGTCTTGTGTCTTTGATAATAATGACGTTAACTTGTCCTTTGAAAACTTTATGAACATTTTTAATTTACACTTTGACACCCATATTCCAAAACTTAGAGATAAGACATTTAACTACAAAAAATCACCGAAGCTCCCATGGATTTCTAAATCGCTCTTGCGTTCGATAATAGAAAGAATAATTTATATTATAAATACAAAATGAAACGCTCTGAGCAATCCAAACTTAAATATACTTGTTACAAAAATACATTGACAAAAATTATACGTTTAGAAAAGAAAAGATACTTTACTAATCAGTTACAACTTTACAAGCGCGATATGCAAAATACATGGAAAGTTTTAAAACAAGCAATGAATATAACAAATAACAAATCTAATATTACAAAAATTAGATCTGGCGATGTTATTTTTGAAGATTCTCACCAAATTTGTAGTATCCTGAATAATCACTTTTCTTCAATTGGGGAAAATCTTGCAAGTAATGTTCCTCCCGCAACAAAACACTTTTCTGAATTTTTAGGCCCATCAAATTCTAGTTCAATGTTTCTCGCTCCAACTTATAATCAGGAGATAATTAATATTGTTTCTGATTTTAGTTCTAAAAAAAGTACAGGACATGATGACATCAATAATTTTCTTCTTAAGGGGGTAATATCGTCCATTGCGGATCCCCTAACTCATATATTCAATCTGTCACTTCTTAACGGCATTGTCCCCGAGAGCATGAAAATTGCAAAAGTCATTCCTTTGTTTAAAAAGGGTGACAAATTAGATGTTAATAATTACCGCCCAATTTCTTTGTTATCTACTTTGTCGAAAATACTTGAAAAGATTATTTATAAAAGAACTGTAAATTTTTTCAAATCAAATAATATTTTTTCAAATTCGCAATTTGGATTTAGGGAAAAGCATAGCACCACACATGCATTATTGAGTTTCATTGAAAAAGCGGCACATTCAATCGATAAATCTTCTCATTTAATTGGTTTGTTCCTGGACTTCTCCAAGGCCTTCGACACCATTAATCATGATATTTTACTTAACAAATTACATCATTATGGAGTGCGTGGGAAGGCCTTGGAGTGGTTCAGGAGCTACCTCATGAATAGGAAGCAATATGTCTTTTTAAACGGTTGCAATTCTCAAATGAAAAAAATCAATTGTGGAGTTCCCCAGGGTAGTATTTTAGGCCCGATTTTGTTTATAGTTTATATTAATGATTTTTGTAGATCATCAGATGTTCTTTCTTTCATTCTCTTTGCGGACGACTCCAACTTATTTTTTTCACATAAAAATCCTCTTCACCTTGCTAATATAATCAACTCTGAACTAGAAAATGTCACCGAATGGATAAGAGCAAATAAATTGTCACTAAATCTTCAAAAAACAAAATATATGTTGTTTAGCAACTCTATAAATACACTTCCTGTTGATATTATTTTTAATGGAACTCCCTTGGAAAATGTATCCCATATTAAGTTTCTTGGAATAATAGTCGATAATAAGCTCTCCTGGAAATTTCACATAGATAACATATGTAAAACTATTTCACGCAACATTGGTATAATTAACAAGCTTAAATTTTGTTTACCATTATCGTCTCTGCTGACATTATATTCATCCCTTATATTGCCTTATTTAAATTATGGAATTTTAGCGTGGGGTAATACACAACAAACACTCTTAGACAAATTACTCCTATTACAAAAGAAATCTCTACGTATTATATGTCACACGGCATATTTGTCTCATACTGACCCATTATTTTTTTAAAATAAAATATTGAAAATTAAAGACTTATATTTGTTTAATCTCGGTCAGTTTATGTATAACTATAACAACAACAACCTCCCAAATGTATTTAATTCAATTTTTCAAAAAAATCAATCCATTCACAACTATCCAACAAGGCGATTGGGTGAATTTCATTTACCACTTTTAAGAACTTTGCGGGCTCAGAACACATTTATATATGATGGACCGAAGTTATGGAACTCACTTCATAATGATATAACAAATGCAACATCTTTGAACTCTTTTAAGACTAAATTCAAATTATCTCTATTAAAACCTTATAATATACTCCCAAATTAAGTTTAATTCATCATCTCTGTCAAGTCATCATTATTACTTTAAAGACTACAATTAAAACATAAAATAATTATTATCCTTTTTTTTTTATAAAAAAAAATCTGACACAAGTCCTTCTCCGATGTGCTCATTATTGAACCTCATACATTATTGTGTCTATCCTCTCCTCTATTTTCTCCTCTCCTGTCCGCTTATCCGCCTTCCTACCGGTTATTTGTTTACGGCATCAATCACATTTTTCGTGCATTATATTCTTTCCAGGTTATTTTATATACTTTTTCTCCTTTTATACACATCATTGAATCCAGTTTGCTTGAGTCCACGACGGCATGTGTTCTATCTACATACAACAACACCCATCCATCTTCTCAGGGCATTCTCCCCTTTTTTTTTTTTTTTTTTTTTCCTTCTCTTTTTATGGGGGGGGGGGGGGGTGTGGTGGGGAAGGGTGGATATTTTTAGGACGGGTTGTTTTGTCCTTTATCTAACTGTATATTTTTGATAACTTTGTATTTATTTTGTGAGTATTTCCCTCTCAGTTATTTATTTTTTTCTCATTTGATTATCTGTATTTATACCTTGCTATTTTGTTATTTGTTGTGTTATCTATTTTTTGAGGGGCCCACATTGTACAAGCATTGCTTTTTAGTGGGTCCCTCCATTTCCATCTTAATTTAATTTTTATTGAAAAATAGTATACTTATTTAAAACCTACAATGTGTTGCCCAAATTGTCTAAGTGTTTTTTTTTTTTTTTTTTTTTCACAACATATGTATCATTATTTTCTTTTTTGCAACGTATACAAATATTTATGTTTATATATGGTATACAATTCATGTATGTACAATTGATGGAAGTGAAATAAATAAATTTGAAATTGAAATTTGAAATTTGAAATTTGAAAAGATTAAAAGAAAGTTTGCCGATTAGCAAGAAGTCTGATGATTAGTATTTTCTCATTTTCTACTGTTTGGCACAAGCCTTTTTTTGAACCCCTCACAAAAGTATTCCGTGTTCGCTCAAGCATGAACGAAACTGATATTTTTCAATGGCATTTGAAAGATAAGACTTCAGATCATCTATAAACAACAAAATATAGACATCATGATTTGAAACAAAATTTTGATAGACTTTTCAAAACTGTCCCGTTTTTTTTAATACGCTCTGTATAGGGCATTAAAAAGTGGATTGTCCACCTCATAATAACATTATATCACAGAGATATATCTCTATTCATTATACCTACATTTAAATAAATGGAAATGCTCGAAATCATTCTTGGTAACAATGTGTGCACTTATTGAAAAATAGGCATATATGCCCCATTAGAATTCTTCTCTGTGGTAAGTGGACAAAGATTGCATCAATCGATCATTAAAAAATCTTAAATCAATCTTGCCATTATAAAACAAGCCTTTCAAAATTTAAAATTCAAAGACATGACAACTGGTAAAAGTGTGTAATTGGCACATACGCTCTATTTTAGTACCATAAACTAGACTCTGACGTCTGGGGGCACAATAAATAAATAAATAGATAAATAAATAATAATAAAATAGGGCCTAATAATTATAATAAATATATATATAATACATAAATCTGGCCTGCCTAATATAAAATGATGGCAGATTGCATTGTTTTCAGTTTCAAAACACATTTTCAAAAGAAGAGAGCAGATCTATATAAATATAGAAACTGAGACACAAAGAATAAGACAGCCATCAAATAGTTAGAGAACTGTCGATCTTGAGCCAGGTGATGGTGATTTGTCCACAAATTCAAGCCGGAAAATAAAATATTGTATGCATTTTTAAAGTACAGTGAATTTCATGTGAGGGTGTGTTCAATGCCATTTGCAAATGTATTGGACAAGGTAGGACAATAGGCTGGTGTGACACCAGGCGGGTATCCAGAATTTTGCACCCCGGGGGCCCTATCTAATTTTGGCGCCCCTGTGAACTTTACGATTTGGAAAGTCTACTGCAGTATTATCCCTTTTGGTAACCAAGAACAAGATGGGTATCTACCTCAACATTTTATGCAAGCATGAAACCCGAGCTGAATTGTTTATAAGAATTTTCGACCCAAAGCTGGACATTCTAAGCACTTTTTGTAACCTTGAATAGGATGGGTGTCTATCTAAATAATTGATGCGAGCGCGAACTGAAAATTGTTGATATTCCAGCCCAAAACTGCACATTTTAAGCAGTTTTTGTGACCATGAACAGAGAATCTATCTAAACAATTGATGCGAGCGCGCGAAGCGCGAGCTCAAAAATGTTCATATTCTCAACCTAAAATTTGGCCATCATTCGAGCACACATTTTGGGTGATCATGAACAGGATGAGTATTTTACTGAAAATGTTGGTATTTCGACCTAAAAGTCGGACATTCTAAGCACTTTTCTAACCATGAACAGGATGGTCACCTTATACTAAACAACAGCTGATGCGAGCGCGAAGAGCGAGATGAAAATTGGCAATATTATGGCAACAAATCTGGAATTTCTAAGCTCTTTTGGTAATTATGAATAGGATGGGCATCTGACTAAGGATTTGGATACATGGGGGGGGGTGCCAAATTCATGTTTAACATGATTTTGGCGCCCCCCATGTAAAGCACAAATTTGGCGCCCCCGGCCAGATATCAAATTGGCGCACCAAATGAATTTGGCGCCCCAAGTCGAACATCAATTTTGCGCCCCCGCCCGCATGTGAAATATGAATTTGGCGCCCCTGGTCAAACATGAAATTGGAGCCCCAAGGTCGAATACGAATTTGGTGCCCCTCCCTAGTGTGAACATGAATTTGGCACCCTAGGAAAAAGCATCAAATTGGCACAACAAAAGGGGAATATGAATTTGGCGCCCCCTCCCTATATAGCTTGAATATGAATTTGGCGCCCCTAAGTCGGCATCATTTCAGCGTCCCCTAGGTTCTTTTCTATTATCTGCCAGATATTGCTATTTATTTTACATAGTTTGATCGAAGTTTTTTTTAACTATATGTCTTTTCTTCTATTCTTTCTTTTTCTTTTTTCTTCCTTCTATTCTCCTCTTCGTGTTGTTATTAATGTTGTTGCTATTTTTCTTCTCCTCATTTTTTTCTTACTCATCCTTTTTCTTCCGTAATTTTTCTTATTCTTGTTCTTCTCCTCGTTCTTCTTCCATTCCGCCTCCTTCTTTTCTTCTTCTTCTTCATTCTTTTTCTCCTCATTCTTCTTCTTCTCCCTTTTCTTCTTATTTTCTTCCTTATATTCTTCTTACATCATCTCTATATTTGTATTGCTAATGGTAAATCCTGATTTTTTTCTTCGTTTTCTTTGTGTAAATAGTTTTTATTACCGTAATTCTATACATGCCGAGGACCCCTCTGGAAATAAACTTTCGAGCTTCGGTGGTTCATTTTGTGCGAGCCAGTTGTTTTTAATGCTACTGTATATATGTTATGGCGACTTGCCAAATAAATTCAATCAATATGTCAAACATCAATTCGGCGTCCCCTTATGTCGAACATCAATTCGGCTCCCCATGATCGAACATTAATTGCCCCCCCCCCCTATGTCGAACATCATTTCGGCGCCCCTAGGTCAAACATTAATTCGCCCCCCCCCCCTATGTCGAACATCAATTCGACGCCCCTAGGTCGAACATCATTTCGGCGCCCCGCCCCGCCCCTCGGTTGAACATCAATTTTATTGAAACGACGAAAAACAGAAAACAAAAGCTTTCTTAAATGGAAGTGCATATTTGATCTGAACGATAAAAGGTGGGAATCTTGTTGCACATTAGGTTTTCAGTGTACCATTGATGTAACATTGCGTTGGTTTCAATATAAGGTTGTGCAACGTATATTATTTAAATTGAAATTAGTTTCAGTAAACAAATGCACCTTCTGTCGAAAAGAAATCGAAACGGTTTTGCATCTATACTCGGAGTGCAGGCATGTTAATCACATTTGGAAAGAGTTAGAGGACTGGATTAGGACCAAAACCAGTGAGACTCTACATTTTTCAGATGAAAATATAATATTCGGATTTATTGGAAAAAACAACTGTGCACTTAATTGTATTTTCATTATAGTAAGAAAAACTGTGTATGATTGTAAAATAAACAATACAATTCCTCTTTTCAGTATTATTAAATCCTCAATAATCAATTATTACCAAAATGAGAAATACATTGCCCAACTTAATTTCAAACAACGCAGATTTGCCAAAAGATGGTTTCGATTGAAAAATCTCTGTTTTGTTTGACTTCCACATGTAAAATTATTTTGTTACACTTGTCAGTGCATTGTTTATATCAGTGATTGTATTATTCATTGTACTCTGTATCTATTGATTTTTGATTGCCAATAAAATCCCTGTGGAGGGAAAAAAGATTTTTTTTTTTTAATTCGGCATCCCTATGTCGAACATCAATTCGGCACCACCAGGACGATCATCATCTGCGCCCCCGCCCCTCGATTGAACATCAATTCGGCGTCCGTATGTCGAACATCATTTCGGCACTCCCTCGGTTGAACATCAATTCGGCGCCCCTAGGTAGAATATCAATTTGGCGCCTCCCCCCATATAGGCCGAACATTAATTTGTCGCCCCCTAGGTCGAATATAAATAAGGCGGCTCCTATATCAAACTTAAATTCGGTGCTCCTAGGTAGAAATTCAATTCGGCGCCTACTGTCGAACATCAATTCGGCGCCCCTGTCGATCATCAATTGGGCGCCCCTATAGGTTTGGACAACGATTCGGCGCCTACTGTCGGACATAAATTCGGCGCCCCTCTAGGTCGGACATCAATTCGGCCCCTACTATCGAACATAAATTCGACGCCTACTGTCGAACATCAATTCGGAGCCTACTGTTAAACATTAATTCGGCGCCTACTGTCGAACATCAATTCGATGTATACTGTCGAACATTAACTCGGCGCCCCTGTCGAAAATCAATTCTGCACCCCTCAAGGTCCGACATTAATTCGGCACGTCCCTATGTCGATCATCAATTCGGCTCCCCCCTATGTCGAACATCAATTCGGCTCCCCCCTATGTCGATCATCAATTCGGCTCCCCCCTATGTCGATCATCAATTCGGCTCCCCCCTATGTCGAACATCTATTCTGCACCCCTCAAGGTCCGACATTAATTCGGCACGTCCCTATGTCGATCATCAATTCGGCTCCCCCCTATGTCGAACATCTATTCTGCACCCCTCAAGGTCCGACATTAATTCGGCACGTCCCTATGTCGATCATCAATTCGGCTCCCCCCTATGTCGAACATCTATTCTGCACCCCTATGTCGGACATCAATTTTTGAAAACAAAAAAAAATAAAATGAAAAAAGAAATGGTTAAAAAAATAAGCGAAGGGAGAATTTTCAAAACTTTCAGGACACTATGATAAAAATAAAAATTTTGATTTGATAAATGTCTCGATAAAATTTATAGACATCGTGTCCTATGGGGCTCTTGTATCGACGATGTTCAAAAACTCTAATCCTCTTTGAAAGAGAACCTGGATGATCATTGCTATTTCTCAATGCTTCGGTCCCGCTTTGTATGTTTTATATACAGCGGGTTTTTTTTTTACAACAAATTACATTAAACGTTATGCAAACGCGAGTCGCGAGCTAAAATTTCTTAAAATTCCAACCTGAAATATTAAAGGCTGTTTTAGGGACTCATGAATGCGAACACGAATCGGGGACCGAACATTTTTTTATCATATTCCTACCTGAAAACGGGACATTTTTTTTGTTTCTTTCTATATAATTATAATAAAGAAACGATATGCGTATGTGGTCTGAATACGCAGCATATAAAGTCCCTGCCATTGACAGAAGGTCCCTCTCGTTCAGGAAAATGAAACAAAAAGTTTTGTGTGAAAAAAAAATCTGTGCCTGCAGCCCCCCCCCCCCCTCTCTCTCTCTCTTTCCCGTTTCCTATAATGTTTCTTCTTTTCAATGCCTTTTCCCAATATGTCAAATATATTTCCATGCACATCGAAAAAGGGAAGAATATTCGTGTGCAGTCCTTGACTTCGGCTAGCTGATAAATCAGATATTCCTTGCCTTGAAGTGATAACCATACACTTTGCTTTAACAAAATATATTCAGGAGTTGACATGCCCCTTACATACATAAAAATGTATGTGTTACTGTTTGCAGTTTGGTGCGACTTCATAATATAACATAATATCCTTATTTATATAATGCGAGCGCGAGCTAATTTTTTTTGGAAATCTGGGCAATGTTTGTTATCCTGAAAAAGATGTGTATGCAAATGAATATCTACTACGAACGTGAAGCGCGAGCAGAAATGAACTGATGGAAAAGGTACATGTTAAAGACTGCTTGCAGTTAGCCATGAAGACCTTACATATTTTAACAATCAAATAATTCGAGCGCGAAGCGCGAGCTGAAATTTTTTGACATTTTTACCTTAGGAAAGGAAAAAATCGTGATTTAGACCAAAAAACGGGACACTATATTCATGTTTTGTAAATCATGAAAAGGATGAGTAATTGGAAATCTTCCTACATTAAGATTGCGAGCGCAAAGCGCGAGCAGAAATTTTTAATATACGTTTTGATCTAATAAAAAATGATCTGTTAACGGCTGCTTGCAGTTAGCCCTGAAGACGTTACATATTTCAATAAATCAAATAATGCAAGCGCGAAGCGCGAGCTGAAATTTTTTTAATTTCTACCTGAAGAATTGAAATTTTAAGCACTTTTTGTAATCGTGAAAAGGATAAGTATGTAACTTAACGATTGATGCAAGCGCGAAGCGCGAGCGGAAAAAATTAGAGACTTACACCTAAAAATGGGACACTCTATTCATGCTTTGTAAATCATGAAAAGGATGAGCAATTTGAAATCTTCCTACATTAATATTGCGAGCGCACAGCGCGAGCAGAACAATTTTGATATTGTGAAATGAAACTGGATAATGATTTAAACAGAGGACAAGCTGCATATCTGAATAAACATGCGCGCGCGTGTTTCAGATTTAGACCTAGAATCTGAGTGGGCATTCTAAATACTTTTTTTTATCATGAAAATCGATAAAGTGAGCGCGAAGCCCGAGCTTAAAATATTTGATATTCCGATCAGAAAAGGGTCAATTTAAGCTCTGTATTTCAAGCACTTTGTAGGAAAATTGTGAGGTGGATATGGATCACATTAAAAAAAAGAGCTTATATGTTTTATTATTATTACTTTGAGTTTTGACATAGGACTGGGACATTCCAAGAACATTATGTCATCATATGAAAATGATGACTATATCTTCTTTTTTCTCTTCCTAAGCGCGAGATGAAACTTGTCGATATCCCATTCTGAAAAAAGGGACAATTTGATTCTTAAATTAATATCTTATTTATTAATCTAATAAGCCTAATGTGAGAGCGCGAAATCTGTTGATATTATGACCTGAAAACGGGACATTTAAAGCACTTTTGTATTTATGAATAAGATGCATGGGTTGATATATTTTCAACAATCAATGCGAGCGCAAATCGCGAGCCGAAATTTTAATATTCAGACCATAAAACAGAAAGTTTTACAGAACACTTTAAAAATCAATTTGTAAATCAAACAAAATAATGAAAATTCGATTTCCGAGCTGAAATATGTTTTCTATGTTGACTTCAAATTTTGATATTTCAAGCTCCATATTGATATGTAAATCACCTAACAGGCAATGCGAGCGCGAGCGAAAATTTTTGAAAGATTTTAAAAATTATTTTCCTAGTTTTCCCCTCATTTTATTTTATTCACTCATCTTCCTCTTTCTGCGTTTTCCCTTCGTTTTTCTCCTCTCTTTTCCCTTCCTTTTCTTTTTTTTTCTTTCTTTCCCTCTTTTTTCTTTTTTTTGCTCCGCCAATAGGGGGGGGGGCCGGGCCTCTCGGCCCCCCCCCCTGGATCCGCCTATGCGACTTGCTGTAAGGAAAAACCATGTCAGCGATAAATCAATATTTTGTCTTGGTTTTAAGTTTTAATGATCAGCAATGCTATATACAGTCCGGGATTACAGTTTATTCACTTTGTTGTTAATTCGTTTCAAAATGATCATTTTGTGTTATCTAATTCTTGCATTTATCTTAACAATAATGCAAATAATACAAATAATCGTCGTTAAACCCATCCTTGAAATGAATCCAATAGATTCATACTATCGCTAACTTCCCCATGTAACAGTATCTCCTTTCTATAATTTTATCTATCATAATAATTTGGTGATAATTTAATCACAGTAAAACCCAGCAGATACGTTAATGCAATAACCAGTAGACTTTATATCAATAGATTATATCGTAGATCAATACGGATAGGGAATTGTTAGTGAGACAATTCCCTGATAAAGATAAGCAGATGATCCTACTATGAATCGTATTATCGATGTCAACAGAAACATGGAGATATAATATCTCTACGAACAGAAATTGACTATTTGTTTTCTTTCCGTATATTTTAGTTTGGCATCCTTTGCACACCCGTTAATCAATATTCCTTATTCATCAAATAAGAGACGTGTGAGACTTTTAAAAAGTAAAATTAGATGAAATCCGTTGAAGTGGTCCTTCAGGTCGCCCCGGAGTATTGTCAATGTATCTGTAGTTGAATACAATTTAAGAAAATACGTATATTATAATACATGATAGAAGAAATACATCCAACAACTAGTTTTCCCTTATTGATATATTAGTTAATATATAATGAACAAATATATGCGCTCCGTGCTTGCATTATCTTTCTGTGTTATTTTCAAAATATATATAATTGTCCTTTCTGTCTCGCTTAAACCAAAGATGATTGCATTGTTTGAGTAAAAGACACAGAGACAGAGCACCCCTTCCTCGAATTTCCGACGTAATAAATACCCCCCTGCCAAAACCGGGATCCGCCTATGATGCATGATGAAAAAGAGGTATACTGTAGGAATTTGTAATGAAGTAACAACCAAGCTATCAGTATCATTAAATACTTAACAAATAAATAATAAACAGTATAACACAGCGAACAATGCATGCTTTAAAACAGTTTACTGTAAATGTCTATAAAATTACAATACTTTACCTATTCGGCATCAATCTTTAGGTTCTGCTGGTTCTTTTCCAACATAGAGGAGTAGATTAGGTGAATCGTCTCCTATGTTGGTAATCTTGTTGATTGAAGCTCTGTTAAACATGTTGTAAAGGTTGCCAAACAGAGTCACAGCACCTGCGATTTAAAGATTGGACGAACCACAACACTTAATCGTAAGCACATGCATGCAGGTAGTTAGAGAAGTGGGGTGGATAAGGCACAATTAAAAGACGTTCCACAGTTAAAATGAAGTTCATGTCATTTTCACCAAATTTTGCAGAGATATAGGTTCATGTGCTTATTTTTTTTTCTACGGGTCTTCAAAGTCGCCGTATTTGAATGATATGCAATCTTGCGCAATCAAGAGAATTATGTCTCTCTTAGACCTCACGCATTCACCAAATGAGTTTAAATCCTCTTTACTCAGTGGAGACCGCACCAAACGTCATCAAATTTTCAAGATATATAACAAAGTGTATACCAAAGTAAGAGAAAGTCTTCTAATTGGTAAAACTATATCTATTTGGACTCAGCAGCGCCCTCATTTGGCAAGAATGATGCAAAAACTCGGAAAAAAACAAATCTTCAAAGACGTGAATCTACTCAAAAATTAAAAAAGTATTTTGTAAGCTGCACTTTTTTCAAAATCCATGTCATTTTCATCAAATTCGGCTAAATTGAAGAGGAATGCATATTGAAGGTGTAAGGAAGTTAAAAATGTGGGTCCATGTGCTCGTTTTATAACTATGAGTGTCCAAAGTAATGCGAGTAGGCATGAAAATCGCCCAAAATGCGCCCAAAACGTGCAAAAGTCTATTAATGCC
Source organism: Lytechinus pictus (assembly GCF_037042905.1). NCBI lineage: Eukaryota > Metazoa > Echinodermata > Echinoidea > Temnopleuroida > Toxopneustidae > Lytechinus > Lytechinus pictus. The sequence goes on along the minus strand of NC_087247.1, from coordinate 57,276,812 downwards.
GTATAAATGCGAATGGTTCCGTAGTTTTGCCCCCAAACATTCACAATCCATGCCATTTTCATCATACTCTCCAGATATGTAGAAGAATATATCCTGAAGACATTAAAATATTAAAAATGTGGGGTCCATGTGCTTGTTTTTGAACTATCATTGTTTAAAGTTACTGTTCCGAGTTGGCTTGAAACAACCCAAAAATGCGCCGAAAACAAGCAAAAGTCTGATAAAACCGTCTATTAATGCCGTCTAAAATGCGAAAGGTTTCGTAGTTTCGCTCCCAAACATTCAAAACCCATGTCATTTTCATCATACTCTCTAGATTTGCAGAGAAATATATTCTGATGACGTTAAAATATAAAATATATGGGGTCCATGTGCTCGTTTTTGAACTATCAGTGTTTAAAGTTACTGTTGCGAGTTGGCTTGAAACAACCCAAAAATGCGTCGAAAACAAGTAAAAGTCTGATAAAACCGTCCAAAATGTCTAAAATACGAATGGTTCCGTAGTTCTGCTCCCAAACATTCAAAATCCATGTCATTTTCATCATACTCTCTAGAATTGCAGAGGAATATATTCTGATAGTGACGTTAAAGTATTGAAAACATGGGGTCCATGTGCTCGTTATTAAACTATCAGTGTCTAAACTGTTGCGAGTTGGCTTGAAACAGCCCTAAATGCGCCGAAAACAAGTAAAAGTTTGATAATACCGTCCAAAATGTCTAAAATAAGAATGGTTCCCTAGTCCTGCTCCCAAACATTCAAAATCCATGTCATATTCATCATACTCTCTAGATTTTTAGAGGAATATATTCTAAAGAAGTTAAGACATTTAAACTATGGGTTCCATGTGCTCGTTTTCAAATTATCAGTGTCCAAAGTATTGCGAGTTGGCTTGAAACAGCCCAAAATGCGCCGAAAACAAGCAAAAGTCTGTTAATACCGTCTAAAATGCGGATGGTTCCGTAGTCTTGCTCTCAAACATTGAAAATCCATGTCATTTTCATCATACTTTGCACATAGATACTTTAGCACCTTAATATTCCAAATATGCCAAAATTAGCATGGTCCATGTACTTGATTTTTTGCTATAGAGCTTCAAAATTAACCCAAAATCGATGATGTTCTTAAGAATTGCGCATCCAAAAGAATTTGGCATTATTATACCTCACGAGATCACAACAGTGAGTTTAAAGCCCTATTACTCAGTCAAAATCCATGAAAATTTCATCAAATTTTGCAATATGATTTGCAATAATTGTATGTATCCGTAAGATGGATAATCTATCTATATTGCTGTCAATTGTTTGCTCATTTAAGTCTAACAACACTCTCAGTTCTTAGAAATTGCGGGAAAGATACTCTACCTCAAAAATTTCAAATTTCAACAACAAACTTGAGAAGTAAAATAAATGCTGCACTTTATTCAAAACCCATGTCATTTTTTACCAAACTTTGCAAAGTTGTAGAGGAATGTATACCTAAGAGGTGCAAATATTAAAAATATGGGTTCATGTGCTTGTTTTCAAACTATCAGCACTCTTATTAGAGCAAATTTGCTTCTTAAAACACCCGAAAACGCGCCAAAAGCAGTATCTATGAGAAGAAAAATTCCGAACCACTTTTCCATTTATTCAAACTCGGGGTCATATTCATCATCCTTTGCAGCACTACAGAGAAACTATTTTGAAATTGTAGAGGAATTAAAAAAAATGGTCCATGGAATAATTCTAGTTTATTAGCTTAAAAAAATAACACATCAGATCTGCACTTAGTGCAGATAAGGAGAAAAATCAACTCACATTATTATACCTACAGCTGATCACCAGTTCATCCATTGTGAAGTCAGCGCGCATAGTGTAAAATATGCGCAGATCATGATGCGCACAAACATAACTATGGAACGTCCTTGGATATGGTACTTATTATGTTTACTCGTTGTAATGATTATTCATATAGATTGATGCATAGCACAAATTAATAAGTCCAGTGGATTTTATTTTCAACATTCATTTTGAGTTTTGCCAAACGATTTGGTTAAAGGAAGCTAACCAGCAACATGCGGACAAGCCATAGATGTTCCACTCATGAAGTAAGTAGATGTATCACTGGTGTACCAAGTCGATTCAATCCAAGTACCAGGAGCAAAGATGTCCACACATTTTCCATAATTAGAGAATGATGAACGTGTATCTTTGTCATCAGTTGCTCCAACAGTGATTGCCTGGATAGTTTAAGATGTATACAATCATATTATTTTTTTTATATAAAGAAAAAAAAAACAATGCTGACAAAATCAGGGATGTGAACCTTTGATGTTCGAATGTTGAAGGAATGGAAGCTTGGAGGAATCAATACTTAAATGCTTTCTGGGATGTACTCTTGTATGAAAAAGAAATGAAAAGAAAAATGAGCTCGTTACGTCTACCGCCCTCAACAGAATACGAACCACGCAGTTATGATTTTACAGATCGGCTTGACCTGTGGTGTGTGTATGTCCGGGTGTGTGTGTGTGTATTTTATTAAATGGTACGAATACAAGTATTTTCATTCTGATTATATATCGTATTGAATAGTGTTTTGTAGCTTTATCAACATGATTAAAATAACTTCTTTTTTTTGCAACGACATTCAATAGCAGTAGGCCTACCGTGAATGGGGGGCCGGGGCTTCAGTCCCCACTTTTTTTTCCAAACCCGTGTACGAAAACGTAAAAATCACGATCAAATTGTGTTTTTTCTTTCATAATCTGCCTCCCCCCCCCCCACTTTCAAAACTGTTCCGCGGCCCCTGCCTTGCAAAGTTATTATCTGAAGTTTTACGAAGTTCGATTTATCATAATGGACATCCATGTACTTAGGCATCATACTGAAATAGATAGATGGGACACCTCCAAGTTGTCCCATACGTATTTTCAAAATATAATTCTTACATATTCAGCGGAAGCTGGGGACTGGAGACACGCATCTTTGTTATCATTTCCAGCCGATACAACAGCCGGAATCTCGACATTGTACAATTCATTGATAGCATCATTAAATGAAGACGAGTATCCACCTCCAATAGACATCGAAACCACAGAATATCTTCTCGTAGCTACCGTCATAACATAGTCACATCCTACAGGAGTTCAGAGAGAAACAAATACAGTCGTGAATACTCAAAGATGAATAAGGTATACAAACACACCAAACAAGTTTAGACCGATCTGTTTTTACATGCAGCTTTTATTCATTTCTTAGTCAATATAATAAATACAAATGATTGAAATCTATGATTTATGATGTGTTATTACTAATGTGATACTGAGGTTTGAGGTAATTAAAGGGAATTGGAAAATATCAGGAAATATACAACGATATGCTTAATCATAACAGAACAAAAGACAGTACGAAATTGTAATATAAATCGATTGATCAAATAGTTAATCATGGCATACCCATTAAAATGCAACAAATTGGCCTTTCATTTTAAAAGTTATCCTTAATCAATCACCTATGTATACACTATTCTAAGAAATAAAATACAAATTCAAACCAAAAATCTGGATTTAATATATGAATGATTTGATTTGACCTGCGATAATTCCAGCGACGCTACCGTATCCTTCACAGCTGAGGACTTTGATGCCTTTGATTTGAACTTTCTTTGCTACACCATAGTTGATTGATCCTACAATTCCAGCACAGTGTGTACCATGTCCGTTACATTCAAACTGTCAAAGAATCAATGACACATTCATATTTCAATATAATTTCATTCTCATTTTTCAGTAAAACTAGCACCACAAAAAGCTATAATAGTATAACCGTGGACCATGGCCCTGGGTGTTGATTCAGCACCAACTGAAGCACCCAACAAAATTTCCGTGGAGGTGCTGTGTCCCGGTAGGCAGCACGACCAGGTATTCTGGACGAAGTTTAAAAATTGAAAAATGTAATCGAAATGCCCTTCGTTTCGTAGTGAAACTTTACTTTCATTTTTATTTTTTGCTTTCGAATTTATCGGGCCCAATTTGATTTGACCTCTATTTTTTAGTAAAAGCCTTTTTTCTTTTTTTACTTTCCAAAGTTACGTCAGCACCCGGTAAAAAATTGTTCACAGGGCCCTGCCATGGACTGAACTATACCGGTTAAACCAACAGCGCGTAAACTTGATTGAAAACAAACTCAGAGATAGCCTACAATAATTAGAAGCGAAAACCTTTAATTTAAAGATATTGAAATAATTTGAAATATCCCCTAATTAGGTACTTTGTCATAAAAAAACAATACGTAAATTTAAAAAGATACCTTTTTAAAAAAGGCACTTATTCTAATTTTTTTTAAAGAACTTATTAGACCTGCCAAAAGTGTCCCTCCTAATGAAAATATGCATCATAAAATTAATATATTGTATTGATGCATAGGCGGATCCAAGGGGGTGAGGGGACCCCCACCCCCATTGGCGGAGCAAAAAAAGGGGAAGAACGAAATAAAAAGTGAAAGGAGAGGAGAAAAAAGAAGAGGGGGAAAGGGAAGAAAGAAGAGTGAATAATATAAGGTGAGGGGATCACTTGGAAAATAATAATAAAAAAAATCATGTCACTATAAAAAAAAATTCGCTCGGGCATCGCGCTCGCATTGTATGTTCGATGAGATACGTATCTTGCTCAATAGGCTGGCATAGAAAATATCAAGATTTGCAGTCAATATACAAAACATATTTCAGCACGGACATTGTTTTGTTTGATTTACAAATTGATTTCCAAAAGTGCACTGCAAATTGTATGTTTTATTGTCGGAGTATCGACATTTTCAGCTTGCGCTGCGCGTTCGCATTATTTGATTTGTCAAGTACCTACTATCTTCGTGTATTCCCTTAAGTGTTTTAAATATCCCTTTTCAGCTAACGCTGCGCATTTTGATTGGTGAGTAGTGTATATCTCTTTATTCTTTAATAAACTACTTGAAGGGATGCTCTGGGCTGAAGATATTTTTATCTCAGTAAATAAAGTAAAATTAACGAAGCAAAATGCTGAAAATTTGATCGAAATCGGATAACAAATAACGAAGTTATTGAATTTTAAACATTTGCATTATTCAGGTAAAACAGTTCTAGGCATGTCTTCAAGAATATTCATTAGGTGAGCTGATGATGTCAAATCCCCACTTGTTCTTTTGTATTTTATTATATGAAATTAGGTTTATTAAAAAAAATTATACCAAGAACTAAAACAATTAGATTGAAACTATGCATTAGTTATTTCTTGCTGCAACTTATATCATAATGGAGACACATCATTTAAATAATAACATAATTTAGGATTTGCCCAGAACTGTTTCACCGGAATAATGCATATCTTTTAAAATTCAATAACTTCGTTATTTGTTATCCGATTTTGATGAAATTTTCAGCATTTTGCTCTGTGAAGTTTACTCTATTCATTTAGTTATAAATACCTTCAGCCTGGAGTATCCCTTTAAAATGCGCTTTTCATGACAAGTTTATCAAAAATGTCTATTTGCGCTCGCATTAATTGTTAAAAATATATTAACCCATGCATGCATCCTATTCATAAATACAAAAGTGCTTATAATATCCAGTTTTCATGCCTTAATATCAACAAATTTCGTGCTCTCATTAGGTTTATTAGATTAATAAATAAGATAATAACGTTTTTATGAATTCCTAATAATTAAATTGTCCACTCTTCAATAATGATCTTGATATGCCCGTGAAATATATATCATAATTTATTTTGAGAACTTATTCTCACAAGGCCTTCGTGCTTTTTCTCAAGTTCTCTTTCATTTAATGATATTATTTGATCAAGGCAATGTTTTATTTATTTATGATATGTTTTACTCTGTATCATTTTATGCATTTCTAATTGTTTGCACTGTACATTTTTTAAAACCTATTTGAATTTGAATGAATAAAAAATTGAATTGAATTGAACTTATTCAGAAAGGAACGTCGAGAAGTTTTATTTTGCACTTAGGAAGAGGAATAGGAAGATAGCCATCATTTTCAAATGATGAAAAAATGTCCTTAGAATGTCCCGATCCTAGGTCAAAATAATGATAATAAATATATCAGCTCGTGCTTTGCGCTCGCATCATTTATTAATTGCGATCTACATCCATTTTACGATTTTCCTACACAGAGCTTGAATTTGTGCATTGACCCTTTTTCAGATCGGATTATCGAATATTTTCAGCTCGCGCGCGTTGCATAATAAGTGTCCCGTTTTTAGGCCTAAATCTCAATTTTTCCGCTCGCATTGTTTATTATATAAATATCTTGTTCATGATTACAACAAGTGCTTAGAATGTCCATTTCTATGTCGGAATTTCAAAAATGTAATAATGCATGTGTAAAGCACGCATTCTTCTCCAGACCCAGTTACTCAGAAAATACACAAAACAAAATACAAAATAAACCAAACATTAACCTTAAAACTAAGAAAAAAAGTGGAAAAAAGGAAGAAGAAAAACAAAACATTGTAATGATGCATGGGTATAAGGCACGCAGACTCAGTTACTTAGAAAATAAGATTTATTAAAAAAAACATCCAAACGTATACCCAATAATCTTATTCCTGTGGAATAACATGAGAATTCGACTGTATACTTTCCTCCAGATCCGGTTATTTCACGAGTAAAAAAAACAATAAAAAACAAATAAAAGATTCAAATCTAAGACCCAACAATTCTTTCATAGACCATAAAAGCACGCGCGCGTTTTTTTATATTTTATTAGAGTTTTGTCTGACGTCAGTGACGTGTATCAATCAGATAGGATCATTTACATCTGGAACCGACCTTTAACGTCACCATCGAAAGATGTGACTGGGACTCGAACCTCTGAATCAATTTGTAACTTCCCCCACATAGCTATGCTTGGATTATATGTACAGGCACACGCCACAACGCTCAGTTTGGAGCTCAGTTAATAGCGTTGTCTTTAATCCAGACCCAGTCCATAAAAAAAATCTTCAAAACTTAAAGGGATGCTCCAGGCTGAAAATAATATGATTTGAACAAATATCAGACAACGAAAATCCTGACAATTTGATAAAAATCGCACAAGGAGTAGCAAAGTAATGATATTTTAAAGATTTGCATTATTCTGTTGAAGTTTTAGGCATGCCTTCATGAATATTCAGTGGTGTCATATCCCCTTTTGTTTTTTGTTTTTTATTTTATTGTATCAAATTAGGGTTATTCAAATTTTACTCCAAGAACTAAAAGAAAAATGATAATTGACAACTGAATTCAGTTCATTAAATATTTATTGATACTTATTTCATTATAAGGGAAACATAATTATAATATACATATATTATGAAAAAGAATGGAACAATTATGTTCATGTTGCCTAATAACATACTAAGTAAAGTTGGGATGTGAGCAATTCCGAGAATTCTGAACAAAAGGCGCATGCAAGGATGATTTTGATAGATCATGCCATTTATCATATGATTAATCGCGAGCTCAGACTTTTGGAAATTTCAATAAGACATGAAAATCAAACATTCCGAGCAGTTTTTGTAAACATACGAACAGGTTGTGAATCTAACTTAAGAATTAACGCGAGCGCAAAACTTTTAATATGCTGACCAGAAAAAAACTCGTTAAGGACTGCATTTAGTGACTCATGAAATGGATGTATATTTCACCAATTGAATTATGTGTGCGCGAGCTGAAAATTTGATATATTTCGACAACCTGAAAACTGGTGACATTCTAAGAGCAATAACAAAAAAAAAATGAGTACCTAACTAAACAATAGTTGATGCGAGCGTGAAATGCGGGCCAAAAAATTATCATATTCCAACCTGAAAACTGGACATTCTAAGCATTTTTGTATGATGAACAGGATGTGTACCTTACTATTAAAACAATTATTAATGCATGCGTAGCGCGAGCCACAGAAATCAAAATCTATCATGTTTTACTTAAAATTACTTCTTCTTTTTTTAAGAGCATTTTTCCTACAGGAGATTTTTTTTTTGGGGGGGGGGGGGACAGTATCCCCCTGCCCCTCGGTTCCGCCGCCCCTGAAGGTAGGTACAAATCAGCTTGGAAAGTAAGGAAATTCGGCATGAACATGCTTAACAGTATCAACTAACAAGCGATGCCCCCATAAATGATTGGTACTATAAAAAAGGATGTGCAGTTTATAGATTACCCCTTGGATTTCAATTTGTAAAAAGCATGATAGGAGATGGTGGTCTCATCCCCCTACCAGCCGGCTTATACTAATCAGTCGGGTCGCGTGCGCGTGTGAAATCACTCGAGTTTTTTATTTTTTTTATTGCGATGCTTCTTCTTTTTCTTATGTTGCTTTGAGTGGCGATTAGTCATATTTGACTATTGTCGCCATTGACTCTATCCATAAAATCTCACTTCTCACATAATGATATTATTACCAATATGATGTATACATATATGAAATATTTTTCTTGTGCATCCTTCAAATATGAAAAAGATAATTATAGTATGTAAAAAACTTTGTCGTAACTCTTGTCAAAATGGCATATAAACAAATCTTCACCAAAAACAAGCCGCTATCTACAGCCCAGTTCCAACTAGTTGCGCTTGCCCTGCACTGAATTGAATTATGTGTGCGCGAGCTGAAAATTTGATATATTTCGACAACCTGAAAACTGGTGACATTCTAAGAGCAATAACAAGAAAAAAAATGAGTACCTAACTAAACAATAGTTGATGCGAGCGTGAAATGCGGGCCAAAAAATTATCATATTCCAACCTGAAAACTGGACATTCTAAGCATTTTTGTATGATGAACAGGATGTGTACCTTACTATTAAAACAATTATTAATGCATGCGTAGCGCGAGCCACAGAAATCAAAATCTATCATGTTTTACTTAAAATTACTTCTTCTTTTTTTAAGAGCATTTTTCCTACAGGAGGTTTCTTTTTTTTTTGGGGGGGGGGGGGGGACAGTATCCCCCTGCCCCTCGGTTCCGCCGCCCCTGAAGGTAGGTACAAATCAGCTTGGAAAGTAAGGAAATTCGGCATGAACATGCTTAACAGTATCAACTAACAAGCGATGCCCCCATAAATGATTGGTACTATAAAAAAGGATGTGCAGTTTATAGATTACCCCTTGGATTTCAATTTGTAAAAAGCATGATAGGAGATGGTGGTCTCACCCCCCTACCAGCCGGCTTATACTAATCAGTCGGGTCGCGTGCGCGTGTGAAATCACTCGAGTTTTTGATTTTTTTTATTGCGATGCTTCTTCTTTTTCTTATGTTGCTTTGAGTGGCGATTAGTCATATTTGACTATTGTCGCCATTGACTCTATCCATAAAATCTCACTTCTCACATAATGATATTATTACCAATATGATGTATACATATATGAAATATTTTTCTTGTGCATCCTTCAAATATGAAAAAGATAATTATAGTATGTAAAAAACTTTGTCGTAACTCTTGTCAAAATGGCATATAAACAAATCTTCACCAAAAACAAGCCGCTATCTACAGCCCAGTTCCAACTAGTTGCGCTTGCCCTGCACTTTCAAAGATGCAATCATACCGGTCAGAACGGTACATTGTGCCGATTTTTCGGACATAAATGCCCAGGTCACCCATGCATAGACGAGGGGGCGCGAGTGTAACTGTGCTTACAGATTGGTTAAACATTTAAAAAAAAAATTATGTTAAACAACAACAACAAGACGAAAACACTTGTGGGCTTGGTTAGTTACATGTGCAGAACACATTATATTGTATATCATACAGATTATGTATATATTTTTTTCATATTAGATTTATACAAGCATATCCTTTCATATTTCTTATACACAATACAATATAATAATAGTACATCACTCCTTACTAAAACGTTTTGTTCTTGAAACGAAACGTAAAAATGCTTTCTGTATCCCTGGGTCATCTTTTTTTAAATACTCCATTATTTGTCCTGGCTGTGATTCATTCAATTCTGCAAGGAGCATTGATTGTTCAATAATATATTTTGGACAATGTAAAAGATAATGTATGAGTTTCTACATCAGGACATCTATCACAAAACCCTGTTTGATGAATCCCTAATCTTAGTAGATCTTGGTTAAGACAAGTGATTACAAAATGGTGACGATGGAGTACAGTTTCCTTTCTTCCTAGATTAAATGTGGATAGCACGGATGGTTGCAGTTCTTTCAGTGCTGAGTTAGTTTTATTCCAGATCTTGCCACTATCTTACAACTTTTTTAAATAAGTTGCATAATTTCTGATAATGTTATTTGATTATGAATTTCTATTTGGTTTGATAAAGCTTTTTTGCGCAGGAGTCTGCTATTTCATTTCCTTTTATTCCACAGTGACCAGGGATCCACTCTAGGTATATATCTAAACCTTTATATTTGAGTCTGGTAGTAATAGTCATAATTTCTATGATAATAGTGTATGTATGTATATTTGAGTTTTGTCAGACGTGCAGTGGCGGACCGTGACCCAGAGGAGACAAAGCATTGAATAGGCACAGCATTGTTCACAAAGAATACAGTGCGTGCCCCCAGTGGCGTAGCTAGGATTTTTCCTGGGGGGCACTGGGGGGGTCCTTGCTTTTTCAGGGGGGCACCATTTTTGTGCGTGTCACAAAGGCCAATCCGACTTTCGCCAATATGGGGTGGGCCCGAAATCTTCACCTATATATTTCCCCGATCGGTCACTTCTTAACTATATACCTATAAAACAACAAAAATATGAAATGATCTCATAAGCCCTATGTAAAAAGTGCGAGCGCGACGTGTGAGCTAATTTTTCTTAAGCTTTCATGTATTTTGTCCTGAAAATTTAATATTCTGGGGCCAGGCGATGTTTGTGATCATGAACAAGATGCGTATGTAACTAAATAATTACTGCGAACGCCAAGCGCGAGCAGAAATTTTTAATAAGTGTTCTGGCATGATCGAAAAGGGACCTGTTAAGGACTGTTTAATTATAGTTACACACGATGAAGGTACATATTACAATTATGGGCGAAGCGCAAGCTAAACATTTTTGACATTCCGACCTAAAAAATGGTAATTCTAAGCACTTTTTGCAATGTGAAATGGGATAGGTATGTAACTAAACATTTGATGCGAGGGCGAAGCGCGAGCGGAAGAAAATTGAGATTTTAGACCTAAAAACGGGACACTTTATTCACATTTTGTAAATCATGAATAGGATATGGTTAATTGGGTATCATTTATAATGCGAGCGTGAAGCGCGATCAGAAAATTATTGATTATCTGATCTGATACTGGATAATTTAAACACATGTTAAATAAAGAACATACATGGCGACTCCATATCACGCTATTGAGCAAGATATGAATCTCATCGAAAAGGCCATCCAAGCGCGAAGCGCGAGCGAATATTTTATATAGTAATATGAAAGATTTGGTTTTTTTTGGAAGTCTTCCCCTCACATTATTTTATTCACTCGTCTTCCTCCTCTTATTTCCCTATTCTTCTCTCATCTGTCTTTCCCCCTTCTTTTTCTTTTCTTCTTTCTCCCTTTTTTTTTTTGCTCTGCCATTTTTTTTCAGGGGGGGGGGGCACCTGGGGGGGGGGGGGCACACCAAATCGGGGGCACGTGCCCCCCAGCCCCCCCCCCCCCCCCCCATAGCTACACCACTGCGTGCCGCTCCAATCAATTGTCTCCTTCGGCTCACGGTCAGCCACTGCAGACGTGTATAAATCAGATATGATTATTTACGTCTGGGACCGACCTTTAACGTCACCATCCGAAAGACGTGACCAGGGCTAGAACCTCTGCATTAATTTGTAACTTTCCACAGCTTGGATTACAGGCGCACGCCACAACGCCCAGTAGGATCGTCTTTCCAATTTTTTTCTAACGATGTCTTCAATGGGACAAACACGCTGGGAAAATAAAATGAAATTGAAATTCGAGTTTCGTTTTAAGCCGGCATTTGCCTTAAATAAAATGAACTGGACTACTGTTTTAACATAATTATATTGAGGTACTGAACTGAAGATATTGGTCACAAACGCACGAACTTATAAGGTCTACGGTTTTCTCTTCTTCCAGAGGAAAAACAAATTATTTGGGGAACGATTTGCGCGGGACAAAAATGCAAATCAGACAGAATTATCAGACCAATATTCCAGTATATCATAAGTCGTATACATGATATGAATCCCATCGTTATTTCCAGTCTTAATACAGATATTATTATCGTCCTCACTCTTCCTCCAGAGAAATAAAAATCGCTCGCACGCCATTCGCGCGACGAAAATGCAAATTATCATATCGAAAACTAGTCTAGTTTAAACTCGGATTGGAAACATACGGCAAACAGAAGACATGGCTTCAGAGAGTGATGGGTAATAAACAAATCCTCAATATTATTTGTTATTCATGTTTTACATTGCATTGTTTATGCTCTCGCCCTCGAATTGATTCATGGGTGAAGCAGTCAGCCCTGTAACGTTGGATCTACCTCGACCAACGTTAGCTTGCTCCATGCTACCGATGCACAGAGTAAATGGGAGATAACGATGTGGGATGTACACAAAATTCAACAGAAATCAGGTCAAATATGTGGAATGTGATTATGCAGTATCATTTTCCCAGCGTGTTTGTCCCGTTGAAAAAACCGTTTTAAAAAAATCGCAGAAGAATTAAGAAGCATCTAAATCCAAAAAATCGCAACAAGTCCAAAACCCGAGTGGATTTCGCACGCGACCCGACTGATTAGTATAAGCCTACCAGCCCGAATTTTCAAATTAGCGTGCTATTTCTGATCCGGCAAATTATCCCGATCTTAACATAATCTCGTTATTATTTGTAATGAAGACGCAATTATCGCGCTGGTTCGCTGGATTAATCTCGAGATTGCAATCCCAAGTCATGCAACTTGGGATTATTTGCAAAATAATCCATATTTTACGAATTACCCCGCTAATTCACTAGTGCAGACGCACTCAGGAATATTTATTCACGGTGTCAGATTATAATGCATCGATGCCTCGCTCGAGCAGGAATCGCTCTTCTTGCGATGGTGGAGACGGGGTTTCTTGAATCTCGAGATTAATCGCGAATAGAGATTAATCGCGAATAGGGCCAAAATCTCGAGATTGAGCAAACTCGGGCTGGTGCAGCATCGCAATCTTGCAATCTTGGGATTAATCCTGCCAACTAGCGCGATAATTGCGTTTCCATATCGGGATAATTTGCCGGATCAGAAGCTGACCGCGCTAATTTGAAAACTCGGGCTGGTGCAGACGGCCCTTTAGAGGCATATAAAAAAAAAATCCCACGAGATTGCCGCGCGTGTTGTGAACAAAAGGCAGGTTGATTAAACGAAAAGGTAAAGAATACAAAACAACAATGCGCGGTATTGCCACCATCATCGTTATCATCATCATCATCATCCACCATCATCATCATCACCAACTTTTTTCAGTCATTATTTAATTTACTTACGTTTTTATCATCACCAGCAAAATTAAGGTCCTTAATATGCTCAGCACGGCCTTCGAATTCACCATGGGTATCACGTATTCCCGTATCCAGCACGTATACTGTATAATATTCACCACCGTCACCTATTGACCAAAATGAAAAAAAAAATCCGACAATTCTTATAAAGAGAATTTCCACTACATACTTAAAGCCAAGGTTACACGTACCACCAAACTGAATTCTCCCGAATAAATTCGGACCGATTTTAGCTGAATCCATATTCGGATGGTTTCGGTGGATTCGAATGTTCCCGAATCCTATACCAGAATTTTCTCGCATTCGCGGAGGGAGAACAGAATACTCCCAGAACTACCCGAATACGTGTATTCGGATGGATATGCAGCTGATTCGGTTCCGGTGTAACCCGGCCTTTACACCAAAATCAAATTCTCCCGAATAAATTCGGACCGATTCTGCCCAAATATGGCCTGATTCGGATGGATTTGGTGGATTCGGAGCTAGCCTATAATTCGTATCTGATTCGGGGAGCTCCCTGAATCAGAGGCAAATGGGTCCAGAATAGATCCCGAATTAGAGCAGAATCGCCAATAATAAATTGACTGCCTAGAATATCCCGAATGTATCTAAGAATCCAATCGAATTCCATCAGAGTACACCCCGAATGGGACCCTAATGAAATTCGTCTTGGCCTAAGAAGGGAGAAGTTTAGAGGGTATTCAGCTGGTTTTGAACATTTCAAAACGAGCCGATTTCCTCTACGAATGTTCCCAAATCTCTCCCGAATTTTCTCGCATTCGGGAAGAGAATACACCCAAATCCATCCGAATATATTCGAATCCACCCGAATTTGGATTCGCAGCTGATTGGGTTTCGGTGTAACCCAGGCTTTACGACGGAACCGAATCAGCTGCGAATCCAAATTCGGGTGGATTCGGGTGTATGCCGTTCTCCCTCCACGAATGCGAAAAAAATCGTGAGGGATTCGGTTCGTTTTGAAATGTTGAAAACCAGCCGAATACCGGCTCCAAGATACTCAACACATTCCACCCCTTTTCCTTTTCTCTTCTTTTTGTCTTGGTCGTTAATCTTTTTTTTTGGGGGGGGCGACACCACACCCTCTTACGCTGAATATATCTCACGACAAAACAGGCATGATAAACATTAATTTTTGTAATTGTTTGGGCTATTATTTTATTACTATACTCCTTACCCAAAGGATCGAACTTTAAGTCAAGTGGAAGCTTGCGTTGATCAATTCGATCCAGACCCCAAGTTAATCCTTGGGCACGGTATACACCATCTTCTTCCACGTATTCCACCCCTGCAAGATTGCGCAGCTGCAAATTATGAAATGTAGATAATGTTATATTTGCTGTAATAACTCAACTATTAATTTACTAATTTGTTCTATTCACTTATTGCCGCATTTATCTTCATCAGCTACATGATTAACAAATCTTCCTTTACTCTTTACTTTAATTATGATCATTTTGAAAATCATAAAATAATGAATAAAATTGGGAAGGAGGGACAGGCTTAAAACTCACTCATCAAAAATCAACTTAACATGCTGAAGAGGCTTTTGTGCTTTAGAAATACAGAATTTGATGTGCTTACAGTTTCAAGTAGATTGTCGTTCAGTTCAGCTGCAAATCCATTAAAGACCGCTCTGTAGGTATGACGAACACGCCCACCAGATAGACGAACTCGAGAAGTGATGTCATCGACATCGAAACCATCCTGGAATAGAAATTCAGTATTTTATACCTTAAACATTAATTTTCCTACTTTTTGTCTATCTATCATGAGCCATTTTACACTCAAACTTTAAGAATCTTTATTTGCAATAATTATTATGCCCCCCAAAATATACCTACTGTAATATTGAAAGCAGCATGCAGACCAGAAGCGTAATGGTCTAAAAAAAAATTCTAAACATCTGCGAGCGAGCGAGCAAAAATTTTACCCCTTTTAAACATGAATCTAATTTGTGACAGATTTTGATATAATATTTTTTTAAAATATTATATTTCATTCCTTTTCCTTCCTTTCTGTCCTTTTCTCATTTTATTTTCTTGATTGTATTTTTTAGGGGGTCAATTCCATAGTCCCCAAGCCTCACCCCGGTCTGTACGCGGTATGCCATTGATTCAGACAAAGAAAATCTTTGTCGGGTAATGACCACGAACTCCTCCACCGATTTCTAGCATGAAAATAAATTATATCTAAAAGCATAAGGGTCCGTAATAAAGATGGAGGGCTTTGTTACCTATTGGAACATAACTAAGGGCCTGTAACCAATTAATTTGTGTATATATGAGCACCTATATAGGGGTGGGGATATATACCCAAATTTTGGCAAAGATGTACTACCTGTATTATATTGTCAATAAAATATGGATAAGCTTTTGAAACTCTACAGAAACACTAAATCATGTAAATGGGAAAACTTTGTCAGCCAGGGTGTGAACTGACAATGTTTTCATTTCAAATAGCTGAATTCAGCTAGGATATAAAATAATTTTAAAAAGACGATTTTCATAGTTGCTCTGAAATGAGATGGCGATATACATTAATTCTTTATGGTTTATTATTATCAAAACACATACCTTCAGTCTAACGATATACTTTCCGGGAATGGGTTCTGCATTTTTAAGAAGAGGAGCAATCTCTGCATTGCAAAGAACGGCCAAAAGAAGAACTCGTATGATGATATCGCACATCTTGTCTAGACAGATACAAATACCAAAATAAAAGTTTTTTATTAAAACTATTGGTTAAAAACTAATAAACCAATCATATTGGACAATTAATTATTCACTTATGTTCTACACTACTTTTCGTAGACCTTTCGAGAAATGAAACTTAACATTCATTTTCTAATGATCGGGGTTTTCTTTAATTATGAAAATATTTCAAATGATGAATTTTAGAGAGTTGTACTTAAAAAGGAAAAAAAGAGAAGAAACAAAAGGTTTAATATTGTTCACCAGATTCGTTGCAAACAGAACGTTCACCAGCTTGTAGAGCCTCGATTCAGTTAGAAGAGTCGCTACCCGATCGCAGTCTTGCTCATCTGTGTTAGATGAGCTGAGATACGTCTCATTTATTCCGTTTGTGATGTATTTTCTCTACATCGAATGGCAGGCATGGCAGGTGTTTATTATCTCTTCATCAGTACTTGATGAATCAACATATTTGTTATCTCTATTGGTTTTCATAATTTTGATTGTATTCCATAACGCCAACATTTTTTTTTCTTTTCTAAGCGGTTCTACACCCGGGGGGGGGGGGGGGCACTCGACCAAAAAAGTAGTGGGTATGTGCCGCAGGCGAGACAAAAAACGGGGGCCTTGGAGCGGGCTTATTGTAAAAAGGAGGGTCCTCGGAACGGGCTTCGGAACGGGCTTCGGAACGACAAATGTTTGTGAAAACGGGGGTCCTTGGAACGGGTCGCTTGCGTGTGCATCCCTATGGAACGGGAATACGTGTATATGCAGCTAGCGATAGCCCAGCGGCACGGGCGCCGGGTGCGCTCGCGCAGAGGCGATGGTCGGACAGTGCTCAGCGGCCGCTTTTCACCAAAATTGCAGCTCGTGGCGGATCAATGCGACCGGAACGGCGTAACGAAAATTATGCGAAGCTTTGGAGCGGATTTCTTTCTTCTTTTCTCTCGATAAGAAGAAAATGCTATGCTTCGGAGCGGCTTTCTTAGTTCTTTTTCTTAATAAGATGAAAATGCTATGCCCTGGAACGGAAATTTGAGTGTAAAAATGGGGGTCCCCTCCGCGGCACATACCCACTATGCATTATATACTGAGTGCCCCCCCCCCCCGGGGTTCTACAATAGGCGTAGATAGGTCCTCACACCTGGGGATTGGGATATTATAGGCCTATATTCCTACATGATTAATACCCTCATGCACACACAGGGGCTGCATCAAGTCAGGATACGCGCAATTTTTTTCTTCTTTGCTATACTGCAACATTGTAAAGTAGACTTCGATTAAAACATTAAAATTTAAAGCCTGAAATGAGGTCTAATTTTCGTTTGAGAACGTTCAAGTAGATATCGATATAATCATTTACTTTTGCAAATTGGACGAAAAATCAATTTTACTCAAAGGTTTGACCTGATCCAATGTAATTAGTGATGCATAAATCTTCATGGGTGTCGTCGATCAGTGCTCATGGTGGTGGTGGTGGTGGGGGGGGGTGGTGACTGACACAAATATGGATGTTTTTAAATGATAAAAGATGTATAGTTCAGGGGGTCGGGTCAGTAGCATAGTGACCCTAAAAATTTCAGGGGTCAGACATTGCATAAAGGGCAACATCTATCAAAAGTTGCGAGTGAGCGAAGCGAGCAAGTAAAAACTTTGATATTTTTTATATCAAAATATGATTTTGAAATAGATTTTGACATGATCTTAAAAATATATATATCATATTCCACTCTTTTTCTTTTCTTTTCTTTTTCTTGCCTTTCTTTTTTATTGTTATTATTATTTCCTGGTCGTGAAATTGGCTTGTATAATACTCCATTCTGGGTAGCGCAGGCTAAATGTTTTTGATAAAAGGAATTTTGTTGGTTTTCATTGTTTTTTCATCTAGTTCACACTGTTTCTTTCGTATGTTTTTCACTTATTTTACATCATAAACCTGGATGAAGAATACTTAAAAAATTAAGTGATATTCAAAAGGTGGTAAAACGGGGAATACTCCTTCTCTTAGGCGCAGGGAAGGGAATTATGTCAAAAAGATAATGCCGTTAATAAAATCATTAACATGAATATTTTATCATATTTCATCCTGGAAGTTCTCCGTTCTCCATCTATCTTTCTAACAATTTCTGAAAGTAATGGTTTTATTCAATAACAATAAACATAAGAAATTATAAGAGAGAGAGAGAAAAAAAAGATGGTCATTAGGCGTATATACATATACGGCAATCGATACTGCCATCATCATGATATACTCCCTCGTTATCATCCTGATCATACTTTCAAATAAGTATGATTCCTCATAAATATTACCCTACATAAGAAATTCTAAAAAGAAAAATAATTCATATATATTGAGATAAGAAGGGGGCTTTCATGCTACCCTTATCCCTAAATGCTTCCAAAATAGCTCAATCCTTTTTACGGATTGAATTAAAATCGACATTAAAGGCATATAAAGTTGAAAAAACTTTTATGTGACGCAGAAAGTTCACTCTCATATCATGATAATCTCTTATACAAAACACTACAGTATATGTGAACATTTTCGAAATGGAACATGTGAACAAACAAATATCATATTGCTTCACTCAGCTCTTTTCGTTTAAAAAGTTCGTGTATCAGTTCAAAGCATAATCCTGATCCGTCACCGGGGATGCCTCCGAGAAAGGGTGTAGTTATTTGACAGTGAAAATTATTTTGTATAATACATTTATATTAAAAAAATGTTATATTCATGTTCCTCTGTAAACCATCATGGAAAATGTCATTTCTGTACAATATAATTTCAGGTTAAAATGCGTGAGTTTCTCCGATCTCAACCTTTTTAATCATCAAAATAACAGAAATAAACCTGAGAGTCGATCCATGTTTTCAAATAAATGTCGAAAATTCGAACAGACTCTACAATATGGCTCAACTGGAAGGTTTATTTCTCCATTTTCAAACAGAAAACAACACAATAAAAAAACTTGAATTAATGTGATATGAAATATCTTTGAATTCAAACTATCTTTATTTTTATCATGGCAAACTATCGCTTTCTTTATTATCAAGGAGTGTTCACATCCACGCCCTTTCTCTCCCCCTCTCTCATTTTCTCGCTCACTATTTCTGTCTTCTTAATATGTAAGTGGGAATAGGGCGTGAAAGGTGAATAAACTTTTGAATTTCAAATCAAATAGTGAACCTCTTTGAATCATGCGTGAAACCAAAATTTAGCCTATAGCTATATAAGCCTCAAAGATCGACCCTCTGACATATCTATAGTTTGAAAAAGTTTATGTAAGTTCAAGTAAAGAACCGGTCTAAACCGACTGCAGAACAGTTTTGAAAGTGCACTGGCGTAATGATTTAGTATTCGGGTTTTGTTTCATATTTTTGAATTATTTATTTTGTTTTGTTTTTAGGAGCAGCGATTCCCTCACCCAGTCCCACAAGCATTTTCAGTGAGTGAATCATTCCTTATATATTTGAATCAGATTCATGTTTCAAACTCGCATGATATCGTATGATTACATGATTATGATTGCTTTACAGAATACGTTTCAAAAGAAAGTTTCACAAATGCTATAAAAGCGTTTAAAGGGGTGCCCCGGGCGGAAATAGAGTAAATTTTACAAAGCAAAATGCTGAAAATGTCATAAAATCTAATAACAAATAACGAAGTTATTGAAGTTATCTTTAAATTTTAGCAATAATTTGGGGAAACGGTTATATGTACGTCCTCATGAATATTCATTAGATGTGCTGATGATGTCACACACCCATTTTCCTTTTTCTTATGTTATTGCATGAAATCATAATTGTGTAATTTTTGATACATCTGTGAGTGATAATGTCTCCCTTATAATGAAGCACACCCGGGCCCGTGTCCCCCCCCCCCCTTGAGAGGCACAATTAAAATTTGTAATGTAAAAATGCCTTTAAACAGAAGTGTGCTCACCCCCTTTCAAAGTGAAGACCTCCTTTTTTTTTTGCTTGTCAAATTTTTTCGTGGTCGAAATCCCCTTAATTTTTGGTTGAAACCTTTTTTTTTCCTTGTCAAATTTTTCCTCGGGAAAATATGCCCCCCTTTCGAAAAATCCTGGATCCGCCTCTGCCAGTGTGACATCTGATTTGCACCTTTGCAAAGTGGAACATATTTTTCTTATTGTGTACAAAGAATTCAAAACGTAGACGTCTCAATTAATTTGATTTACTACTCAGTACCCCCATGAATCAAATGTGATGAAGATTTCTATGGCTTCTGCTATTTTTTAAGTAATATAATATTGTTAAATTACTGTTTTAAAAAAGTTATTCTATAACAAATTCACTCTTTTATTGTTAACAATACCTCTACAGAGCTACGCAAAATAAAAAATGTGTTTGATGTTTTTATATACCTTTGAAAAAAGGGAAAGATTTTTCCCTCTTATCGTGTACTCTTTTTATTATATTGATTTGGTTTCATTCATATTTCATGCAGTGTTGGCCTGCTCATTTTTATGGTGCTTTATAATCGGACACTCTTTACAACATAAAAATACAGTACTGTTTTAAACAAAATGAGTTGACAAGAGATGTAGAAAGTAAAGACATTGATAGCACTGCTTCATTTCCATTTTTTAATTAAAGTGTAAGGCTAAATAGGGACGTACAATTCATAACATTTACAGGAAGTGAGCAAAGCAAACTGTCTCTGACATTGTCATTTAAATTTATTATTTTTACATAAAATAAAACTTCTGTAACTTCACCCATCCTCTTCAACTCTTAGTCTACCCTGATTGACAAGCCCACATAATTAAAACAAGCAAACAAACAAAACTTCTCTTATTGTTTCATAAATGTATTTCTACTGTCTAATATATATATATATATATATATATATATATGATAGCAAATACGTACTGTAGACTGGTGGAATTTAGAACCATGTATGAATTTTGAAGGGAATAAAATGAGGACATCGGCAAAATTCTGAATACAGACATATAGTTTCATTGTAGGCCTACATTATGATATCAAAAGTCCATTTCAAATTTGAAAATGATGGCTGCTATGCTTCCTGGGATTTAATCAACCTCTGTTGAGAAACTGATATTGTTTTGAAATGCAACTAAATAGTCGGACTGACTACCGTGCTTTCAACTTTTGAGCCAATCAAAATTCCCTGATTTGAAGTATTAAAACAAAATCAAATTCCCTGATATTTCCCTATTATAACTGGAAAAAAGTTAAATAATCTACCCTGATTTCCCTGATGGGCTGGGAACCCTGTTAACTTAAGCACATGGTTCACATGAATAAACAAAATAATAACAACATAGTAATCAGAATAAGAGAGAGAAATGGAAAAGAATAGGTTCAACCACTCACGGAAGAAATTACGGGAGAAATTATTTCTGTTTAATTTGCTGCTTTGTTAGGATGTACTTTAATATCGTGGATTGTAGTACTGCATCTTGCAACATATTGAATTACCAGAATATAAAGCTGTAAGAAGTCAGTAAATTATCTGGACAAAGTATGACGTCGCACATGTTGACACTGTGGTCTTTCTCGAAATGTTGAAGTCTGGTGAAAAGGTAAAACTCATAAATCACTCACCACTTGTTCTAAAATATTACAGTAAAGATATAGACATCAGTTTTGCCTATAGTGAAATCAATATAGATAGTGAATGAAGGCTGTGAAGACAATTAAAGCTCAGAAGTCTAGTAAGTGTTTCAAATACAACAAAGATCCACATAATATTATATATAATTATTACCGACAGATTCCGTCAAGTTCAAATGATTAAACTAATCATTGAAACATCCCTCAGCAAGATATAAAAAGGTTGATGAATATGATCACACATGCATTTCACTTGTCCAGAGAGGCACATACGGTCCAAAATGAGTGTTTCTAATTGCATGTAGGTTGTTTTTTATATTCATCAAAGAGTTGTTGCCATTCTGTCATTTCATCCTTCCATCCATTATAACTCTCTCGCCATGCCTTCTCTTCATCGTCAATTGAATCTGAAATACAAGGGTCGATATGATGCTGCGATCATTATTAACATAGTACTTTTCTAAATGGTAGAACTTTAACTTTTGTTTTATATACAGTAACGTTGTCAGCATATCCTCGTAAAGTAATAAGAACCACTAAAGTTTCTTCTAAAAAAGGGGGGAATATAATGAGAGTCGGACACTTTTAATAGTAAATTATTTCATAAATTCTTTAAGATATCTGAACTAAAATTATATTATCAAATTCTTGTAAACATAACATTTCTCTAAAGTAACTTACAGGCAAAATTTGGGTTTGACTGAAATCATAGGCGTAAATCCGGTCCGAGCAGTGAGGGGGGGGGGGTGAAAGCAATATATTGACCTGAAAATGAAACATATTGGGGAAACCCCCACACCTAGGTCTATATGTATACGGGGGTATAAACGTGAACATAATCCATTTATCTTTCAGTTAAAGGCCTCTCACGATTTTTTTATTCAATGGCTATGATTGTAATGAATTTGTTGTGATATAAACTACCGAACAGTTAATATCCAAATGCGAGCGAGTGAGCAAATTTTCAGTAGTTCAAGACATGATGATCAAAATTGTCTTTCATGAGGTGTGATTATTGGATAATGCTGCGGCGAGTGAGCATAGGGATCTAGCAATTTTTCAGTAGGAAGAATCAAGAATGGTGCTCAAAAAACCTCTTTCAAGATTTATCACATCACGGGCTATTAGTCCAGTAGAAATTTTCTGAACCGGGAAAAGTTTTTAAGTACAAGGTTTTTTTATCGAATTGTGTTCTAGATAGGTTTTGAAGTAAATCTAGCTTGGTTGACACCTTGGCAACCTTGAACATTTTTGTAATTAGCCTAATTAGCCTAATCAAATAATTAGCATATGTTCAATATGTAGTATGTTGCCTATCCCATTCCAGAAAGCAAAAAAACTTGTATAATACAGCTTATCTAGGGTTTTCTATGACGAGGAATTAATCTATGACACCAACTTTTAATTTTGAGCAATTGAAATTAATGTAAATAGCTTAATTAGCATAATAGCCTCATTAGCTTATGCACAATATGTCACAGTTTACGAAAAATGCCTAATACATTTAGAAAAAATCAACTTCTCGGGGTTTTCTATGATGAGGAATCCACTTATGACAATAGATGTTGTTATTAGTTGTAATGTGTTTGATTTAATTAGCAAAAAGCACAATGAGCTAATTAGCATATTGATTATCCACCTAATTAGCGTATGTGCAATATATAGTATATTATTAATCATAACACAGTAAGTGATAAAATATTAATTATACACAAGTTTTTTTGGGGTTTTCTATGACAAGGAATCTATTCGTGACATCATATTTTACTTTCGAGAAATGCAATCATCGTTAATGTCAGCGTAATTTGCATAATTAGCTAATTAGCATATTTGCAATATACAATGTATGGGCTTCTTTTTCATTGTTTATCCACAAAGCCTGAAAATATGAATGATACAAGTTTTCTAGGGTTTTTAATGACGAAGAATTCATTTATAACACCATCGTGTATTGTAAATAACGCAATTATTGCAAACAGCATAATTAGCATAATTAGCATAATCAGCATACATGTATATGTGCAGTGTACAGACTTATTGTCATGAATCCAGAAAGCACGAAAACATAAATAAAAAGATACATCATTGTTAGAGATTTCTATGATGAGGAATATAGTTATGACACTGGATTTTATTTTTCAGTGATATAATCAGCAAAAGTATAATAGGTACTAATTATGCTAATTAGCATGAAGAGATAATTAGCATAATTATGTGGAACAACTGGATTGTTTGTATATGTTTTTAGAGAAAAAGCCTCAAATCATAAACTTTTCAATTTTTCTATGACGAAGAATTAATTTTTGACACTAGTTTTCATTTTCAAGTTTTGCAATAAAAAGACCCAGCATAATTAGCATACATGTAATTATATGATTAGCTGATTAGCATTACATGTATGTTGATTTTCATTTTGTCATTATCTAGAAATCTGGAAAATATAGCAATGCAACGTGTGAATAAATCCTGGTTACAGATAACAAATCCCTTTATAGGAAGATTATTATGATGTTGGCACTTAAGTAAATAATCTCGCGAGCACAATTAACATATTAAGAAGGCAATTTCCTAATGGTCTTTTCAATTTTTGTCTGGCAGAACAGAATAATGTACCGTAAGTAGGCAGTTACCGGTAATTTATCAAAGACATTAAGAAGTGGAATCGGTTGTCTGCGTGATGATTTTCCGGGTGTGGTGTACACATCATGGTGTATTTGTATAATGTTATTTTCTTTCAGTTTTTGGGTTTGGGCAGAAGTATTAAAAAGTTTTGTTTATAGATATGCTAATTAATGAAAGATCAAGGTATAATGCTCCTACTCAAGATAATTTATAATCGTTACCACAGTAATTTTACCTCGGCAAACCATGAGGGCAACGTGGAATTCAATCCAAGGTATCGTCATCTTCTGAGTCATTGTTGATGATTTCATCCTCTGCATCATATTCTGACTTGTTTGGATTGTGACAGTTCACTCCAGACTCACACTTGCAATATACCGAGCAAGACCATCTCTCGCGATGACAGCTGCAGTTGTACGTGCTACACGCCTTTCCTGCAGCTTTACATCAATTGCAGGATATGACATCAATTAGCTCCTTTGGTCCTGCGGGTCTTTTTGCGATGGCGGGGACTGGGATGCCATCTTTGACGTCCCATCCGAAATTTTTGAGATCGAGTCTAGGGGCCTCCTTTACATTTGCTGCCTTGCAGAGTATTACGGCATGATGTGCCCTTAGAACATGCAGAGAGAGATTTGCCTGTGTTGGCGGCAAAGCCATGACTTTCAGGGGCTTTCCACGTTTCCTGGTATACAAGTTGTCCCAGCAGGAAGGCCATACAATGCGCAGACGAAACTTTCCCCGGCCGCAATCAAATCAGAGTGACTGGCTTCAATTTCTCCCAAGGCAGTGGTAAGACCTTCGAATTCGCCATTCAGTAGAGTTTTTACTGCCGAAGGTTTACCTTTCCCAAAGAAGTAGGAGGTAGTATCTGAGCCTGTAAGGAAGTGCATGCCGAGAAGTTGGAGACTCTTTTGACCTAGCCTCTCACAGGTAGCATTTATTGACAAAACAACTCCTTGCCAGTTCTCCATCTGCACTGCTGAGGTAATGCCTGCCTTGTATACCCAATACACCAGTGAAACAAATATGTCAGTGTCATCACTTAGCACCCTTATCACTTTGTGGCCTTCACTTGCAGCTTGAAGTACATAAGATACAACAGTGACATCAGCTTCTTCGTGTTCAAAAAGGCAATCATTCTGACGGTCAATGGCTGTTTGATCTCCATAGTCAAACGTTGAGAAGAGAGCAGAAAGTTGTCTCTTATTGTTCTTATTCCTCATGACCGCTTCTCGGCAAGGCAGATCTGTCTGATGAGTAAGATTGTAATCAGTGGATCCTGCTCCACCACGGCGAATTCTTTCCTAGTCCTTTGGGGAAAGCTCTTTGTATTTGTCAAATACAAGAACTTTTCGGGAGTCATTGTACTTGTCAAGTCTCCTCCCCATGGATCCTGCCAGAACAGAAACATTGCCACCTACGGGCCACACAACATGAAATAACAGCTGTTGTGCGTCGATGATCACCACTTCAGGCGGAGATGGTTCAGTCTGTGATACGCTTAGCTTGTGAACAAGTGTTGATTTGGTTCCTTTTCGGAGGCATCCAAACTCATCAATTATAGATGGGGGCCGGAACAGCACAGAGTTCATACTCAAATATTGGCGCAAGTTCCATATGCCTTGTTTGGCCAAGTGTGATCAACCTCAGAAAGATTGTCTCCATGTCGTACACGGTAGAAGAGCCAACCTTGGTCCCCTTCTTCATCATCTCCATGGTCTTAACAGGGCTTGTTATGCTGGTGTGAAACTTTACAGGCAGATTTGAGACGAATGAGGCCTTCATTTGTCTTCCAATACTGAATGCTTCTTCAACATTGATTTCGGGTGAGGCAATTTGTCCTGTTACGATGTTGTACAAGCAGTCATTGTGGTCGTCGAGAGGATGAGAATGCTTGGCAAGCTCCTGTCTTACTGCTTCCCGATCTGCAGCATCGGTCTTTCTCCTGGAGTTGCTCTTTTCTTTATGCTTCAATCCCCTTTCAGTTTTACCTTCATCCTTCTTCATAGGGTTCTCAGGGAAGATGTAATGTGTCTGACATATATGCTGTGATGGGAAGGAGTCGATCCACTCTTTCACTTGTTCTTGTGAGAGGGTTACGCCTTTTAGTCCACCCTTGCCTATGCGTACAGCAGTTTGCTCTCCAAACTGATCTGAGGAAACAAAGTTCCATACTCCTGCTTGGTGTCTACATACAAATGCACCAGAAACCAATTCTACTTTGGCTTCAGCCGGTATCAGATGATTCATTTCTGTGATGTGTTGTGTGAGATATCGAGCATAGTGGAAGTGGCCAACAGCAAATAAGTATGGCAAGAGGTTCTCAATGGCCGCTAACTGCAAAAATAAACCCCCCTCTCGCTCTGCCCGTAGAAGGTGGTGAACAAGGAGTGTTGGTCTGATGAAATTTTCTACCCAATGCCTGCCAGTCGGGTGTGATGCTGATTTCTCCAGGTAGTCTTGGAGCTCCTCCATAGTTTTTCACCAGTGGAAAAGTAATCAGAAAGATTAGCCTCGCACGTCATTCGGAAAGCCCTTATTGCACGTACCCAACTCTTTCCACTCATGATCCCAGCAAGTCCTCCAAAAGAAGCAGATATGAGCACTTCAACACCCGAACCCTTGTTCAGCTTTCCAATGGCACCTAACGCTGACATGATGATGTGCATGACACCTGGTCGAAGAATAACATCTTCAAATTGTTTCATGTTATCCCATCTGATCTGTGAAGCAACGATGAAAAGCTGCATACCGGGAGACAAATGCGTGTATTTCATCCCAAGGTTCTTCATCGACCTCTACATGTAACTCATGCTTGTCAGCGCAGTATCTGGGTGTGATGGTGGAGCATCAACGACAGGGCCGAAAAGGTAGGTACTTGCTGGTTTCTCCTCAGCATCGGACATGCGAGCAATTTTAGTGTTGAAACCACTCCACTCCATACCTGGTACCTCACTACTATAGATTTGATTGAGCCACATCATATCCATCTCATTAGCAATGTCCAAGCTTTTCTTGCGAGCTTTGATCTCCGCATACGGGATTCCAATGTTCTTTGGTGAAGCTGGAGGTAGAACCTTAGTTGGTCCATTGTAGTGCTGAAGTGGTAAGCTTCCTGAGGAATTCTCTTATTTGCTGGCAGATATCTTTAGGCGTGGGATTATCAGTTTGCTTTCTCCCGGGCTAGCACGTCCTAAGTGTAATATACCTGCAGGATGGGACTGTTGAAATTCGTGTACCATGACATGTGTATTGCGTTGGCCATTTGGAGTACAGACCTGAAGATCTAGGTTATCAAACCATCCAAAGATCAAACCAACACTCCGATCAAGACCCATGAATTGATGAAGTACGTTGACATCATCTCCCGTCAGTTTTGCTGCTGACTTCCGGAAGCGTAGCACCTCATCATAGGACGCTACAAATCCATGTTCATGTAGAAGACGTATAAGGTCAGAACTACCATGACGGTGGTGCAACTTGACAGCAAGTCCTAATGTCGTCTGAATTCTGGTTGAGGTTACATGGCTCTGGATTGCTTGACTCAGACTTACTGCCTTCTTTGTGATTTCTCCATTTGAAATTAATTTTGACACAAACTTGAGTAACGTTGCGCTTGTACTCTCAATAGTCCTGGCTTTGGTAAATGTAGACAGACCATAGTTGGCACTGCTGTATTCAACATCCCTGGCCTCTGCTCGTACTTGTCTCACCATATCATCAATTTGATCGCTGTCATCTGCTTTCACCATCTTCAATGTGTTTCCGACAGTCTCTCTAAATCCAACAACTGAAGCACAACTATCAATTCGTATTATGACCCCATCATTTCCTAGACAGTTTATTAGGTTTGACAACACTGCCTTGCGACCTAGATCACCACCACATTGGATGTACAAATCATGAAGCTCAATAGAATTCCAAAGTCTTGATCTGTCATTATGCATATGAACCATTACTGCATTCAAGGCATCGTTATAAACACCTTCAGATACAGTAGATAACTTGGAATAAGTTGGTACATACATGAAACGATCATAACAGCGCTTGTGGTACTGTGCCTCTGCTGCTGGCAAGTCAATCACATTTCTGATGTGATATTTCAACCTGCGCGCTACATCATCACTTCTTTGATCAGCAATCTCCAGTATCACTTGTTGAAAAGATGGCTCACTTTGACGTTCGTTTATCATGCATTTGACAACACGGTCCCATCGCTTTGGATTTTTTTTGTCAAGTGGTACACACTCCTGTCCACAGAATATACAAGATGTTTTGAAATTAAATGATTTACTTGAGTCAGGACCGTTGAGATATTGATTTGTGTTTCGCGTTTTTCGAGGTGAAATTGTTTCAGCATCATCGAGTCTTCTTTTCTTTAAAACTCTGCCAATCTTGTCTTTCGATGTATATGTGCAAACAGTGCAATAACATGACTGATGGACGCTATACAGGGGTATATAAGTGCGTGCATAAGACTATCATTTTTCACTTGAAGGACTATCACGATGTTTGTTTTTTTCGATGGAAATACTGTAATGGCTTTACTGTGACGTAAACTACTAAATTACAGTTAGTATCCATTTGAAGCGAGCGAAGTGAGAGAGGAATTTTTCTATAGTTGGAAGACAGAATAATGACCAAATCGTCTTTCAAGGGAGTGTAATTATGGGAGAAATTGCGGCGGTGAGCGTAGTTAGCGAGCCTTGAAAAATTACTTCAGTCGTTTAAAATGATATGCATTAATTACAGAGGATGATATGAGTATATTATCAATAACGCAAACTTTAGAAGAATATGAACAGGAATTATATAAACAGGAAAATAGGATAAAACTCATTTTTCCACTGGTTAAAGGTGGGATGAGAATAAAAACAAAAATGGGATCATGATTATTGGGAATAATGTTGCCATACGAAATGATCATAGGCCATCACAGGCCACAACCCCGGGCCACAACTTCCAAAAACGTGGAAATATAACAATGACGCATATAAAGAGGAAAGATTTCGAACAATTAAGCTTTAAGATTATATTGAGAGATGATGCAACATTCCAATTTTTTTAACAGTATTCCTTTTTGAAATATTTATTACATTGTTGTGTTAATTAATGAGATTTAAAGTCCCTTATAAATAGATAAAACCGTAAAGCTGAGTGTTTCATTAACGGCGTTGATTTGATCAATGTCATCAGTAACTCATCATACACTTTTATTCTACAAGTTAAAACTTGTAGAATACGGTAGGCCATATATAATATATATAACATATATATATATATGTATATATATATATATTTATATATATATATATATATATACTTATATATACATATTTTTTTTACAAAATTCCCCACTTCCCCAAAGATACCAGATGACCCCCCCCCCCCCCATTATTTACGAAAGTGTATTTAAAAGATGTTTTATTCGTTTATTATCAAACTTATAAGTCATCGGAATCACATATTCATAAATGGACTTATTATAACTAATCCCCATGATGCAGCGGATATAAACTTTGCGATAAGCTAAACGTAGGGATTTGTCACGGCCAAATTCTTGTAACAATATATTGAGCGCGGGACTGGAGCGACCGCGCGATGAATTTTGCATTTTAAGAATGCAAGATTAGGCCAATTTAAGCACTTTGACTGCATTAAAAGATGAACCCACACATTAGCGGTAGAATTAACCATTTGATGATTAAACAATATTTTTCTCTATCTTGAAAAGTGAGGGGTGATTGCACATGCCATCCCTCTCTCCGAAAAGTGAGGGGATGTATTCCCCCATCCCCCGGATTTGCGACCGTGACTGAAACGTAATAAAATTTAGAAAGAAGATTTGACTTCAAGAAGAAAACAAAGATTAATTTCAAGTTCTTGATTAAACAACATGGTGTTGACTAGCTTCATGAGTCTAATTCTGTTTACAATTATGATAAATTATTGAATATATAACTTTATATTGTAAGGATATATATAAAATAATTTTAATGATTAATTTTATTAAACCATAAGAATGATACATTCTCATTTCTTATAGCATGAATTAATTTGTGTAAACCAAATATTTTGTGGCCAAATTTATGACATACATAACCATAGGAAGTTAAAATTCGTGATAAATAGCAAGATAAACGTCGTCGATATGAATATCAAACTCTGTAAATGCAAAGGAGCTAATCTGGTCCCTCATTACGCTCCTCTCAGAGTGATATGAGGTACCAGTCTTTATGGAGTGAGGTTTCCGTCTTTCAAGAGTGAATTTTCACGTCTTTAGGAGTGAAAGCTAAAAACAGATTCACACTTTCACTCCTAAAAAGGTGAAAACTCACTCTTGAAAGACTAAAATATCGCTTCATCACGACTGGTCCCCCATCTCACTCTGGGATGAGAGTGATTAGGGACCAGATTAGCTCCTTGGCATTTACAGATAAAGTCTTACTTGAAAAAACTTGAAGTTTTGGAACATATTCATTCCAGAAATGACACTGCCGAGCCCTAATAGCTCTTCCTTGGCCTAACTGGAGGGATATCTCCTTGTGGTTCAGTTCGGGGATTGTATACAAAGGCCAGAAATCCTCTCCTTCTCCTTCTTCACCATCCAAACTTGACTTGCTGGGATTTCTACATATTGTTGTGAATTTAAATTTTATTAAATAAAAGATAAAATGGTACCACCAGAATGCCTATACTGAACTATATATGAGATTTTACCATAATCATCAATGGATAAACTTGACTTCATGCAGTCAATGTAATATTGAGCAAATGAATAAAGCCTCGACTATAAACGCTCCCCATAACTGCAAGTATGTCTAATAATAAATGCCCTTTCCCAACCATTTAATATTCTACAAGCCCTATGATACGCATAAAGTGTCCCTTTACTTTCATTCAATTTTGTTAGTTAACATTTTCTTTATGAAATAAAGGTTGAATAGTAAGCATAAATAATCGACATTATTCATGGGTCTATATGTGTCACACAAGTCAAAATTTAAGATATCCTTAAAATGAATTTAATATCTAGGCCTATTTCAAAATACATAAATAAGAATGATATTATTTAGACTTAACACAACGCAGACCACTTTCTCCCTTCTTCCCTTTCTTCATCTGTTTCTTTTTATACCTCTCCCCTTTTCACTACTTGAAAACTCTGGGGATAGTCACCTCTACATACCCCCCCCCCCCCAATGGTATATAGTGCCATGTCTGATATATACAAAGCTAAAATAAACTTATATTTTGTTCTAAAACATTAGATGATTATACACTGATAAAAATTACATATTTCTTTGGGTCACTGGTGGTTGTGAATTGTTTAATTTTGAATAAGAGTGATCGATGTTGCTATAATCTGTTTATCGATTCACTGATAGATTCAATCTATATAGACAGAATCTATATACCGACACAGAGTTTTGTATAGGTGTCTTACCCTGATTTGGCAAAGTTTGTCCAGAATTTCATCATCTTTACAGAGAGTGCCTTTTCTTCGTCTGTTAAGGTATGACCCATGATGTCTTTAAGTTCTTCAATGAATGGATAACCAAAGACAAAGGTCAGATCTTCCCCGTGACCAGCTCCAATCCAAGGTATATCAGGAATGATATCACCGTACTTGTATATGGAACTGAAAATAACAAATATAGAAATCTCATCCCCATAAAATGGCATTAATAATATTTACAATTTTCAAAAGTATACAAAAAAGGAAAACTGGAGCAAACGATAGACAAGATTGTATTTAAACTTGAATATAGGGAAAATCCAAAACTATGTCTATTGTCCACTCATAAATGGATAGAAGATAACATGAACACCTAATCAAAACAGAATAACTCAATGATCAGTCGAAATACGTATAATAAATTTTTTTTTAAATGCAATGATCGATAGTATAAATACATGTTAAATTTTAATCTCGATATCTTATTGTAAACACTAATCAAATTTTCAAAGAGGGTGCTGGTTTTTTCGCAAGCAAATAGCCCCCATAAAAAAAAGATTATCACTCCAAAATGAAGAGGGATTCGGTCTGAAAAAAGTATGATAAACAAGGGGGGAGGGATTTCGCTCCCAAAATGAAGGATATTTTGGGATTTCTACACAACTTGACTTCCATGTGTGCTGCCTATGGTGTACCCAGCATCCCAGTATCCCCATGTCATTAGATTAATTGGGAAAATAGACACAAATAATAGAATAATTGTCATAATTCTAGTAAAAGTTGTCCGATATATTTCACTAGTAAATTTTACGTGGGAACGTTCGGCTTATTCTTGTCAAATATCCAACTCATATGTTAATCTTGAAAAATCCATGAAAAGGCCAAGATAGTGATTCAAAAACTTTTAAAAAATGATACATGTAAAGACTTCATCTCAAAAAGTAAACTGTGATCAATAAAGATAATAAACCGAGTTCTCTTCACTCTTTTTCTGTATTTTGTTTCAAAATATCCCTTTTTTGAATAGGGGAGTAACTTTTTTTATTTTTGTTCTTGAAAATTCGAATGTGTCTTCAAAAATACACAAGAGCCAGTTTATCCTTGATTTTCTATGGCAATTACCGTTGGATTGTAAAATCATAACTTTGATGTAACGAGGCCCAGAACTCTTGGGGGTGTTTCAAAAAGTTGTTGGCATATAGAGATATATACGATCTTACGTATACGCAAGCTCCCGAAGGGAAGTTGTCGGCACTGACTTAATTGATAGTGCTGATAATTCCAGTGAAATCCTTGGTTTTGATTGGCTAAGAAGCACTGGCATCTGAATGTTACTATGGAATCTGCGGGGGAAAACTGTCAGAGGAAGAAATTTTCAGTGCCGACAACTTTCATGAACGATCGTCAACTCAGTGTGCCTAAAATACTTACTCAGTAGGATCGTGTGTCATGTAATACTTATAGACAGTGCCACCAGCTTGTGCATGCTTCCTCATCACCATATCAGATGAACAAGCGAAATCAAAATCACCACTAAAATCAACCATTGATCGAAAGTAATCAGCAGTAGGGTCATCAGCCATTGTCCAGTCTATGTACTCTTGGAACACGGCATCATTGACGATCTCATCGTTGCGTTCATAAATAATCATGAGAGATCGAACGTAAATTTCGAAGTATGTACGGTTAATATGAGGTGCTATCGGACTACCGAAGGACTCGGGAATGACTTGTAAAACATACAATGTTCCTTCATCTTTATTAAATCCTATCATGATTGGTACGTTAGCAAAGTCTCCTTTCTCATACAGATTAGTTGGGGTATCATCTAGGAAGACTCCATCTAAAGTCACTGGATATGTTTGCCCGTAAACCTGAAAAAAAATATCGATGGAAAAACAAAGAATTTTGTAGGATTATTTCATTTTTAATTCAAACGTTTTTTTTATACAGAATCTATCTCTAAATTTTGAATAATTATAAGAATTGACTATTTTTGTTCTGCTCTATCCTTTATTCACTTTCCACTGCCACCTTCATTAATTCCTACTCTTCCTTTCTTTTTTTTTTCATTCAAGCAATGAAATAATGATTACTGAATTTTAATTGAAGGAATATTATTATGTACAAGATAGATTGTCAAACTTGAAGTGCTGGAAATATATAGAGTCATCGTTGAAAGACTTTTTATGTTTCGGACGAAATCTATAAAAGAAAATAATAAAAATATAATTGGGAAAAATAGACACCAATAATTGAATAATTTACCTGTAAGTTAAATTTGATTAATGAAATTTTACCCCATCGTTAGCTGATGATATCCTTATATCATGACATGTATTTTGAAGTATAACGCTTTTATTTAGATGATAAAGCTAATGCGATAGAGGAGCCATCGAAAGAAGGGATATTTTACTTACTAAAATTCTACAAAGCTATATAAATTTGTATATTATTGTCATTCAAGAAATACAATATGATAATTGAATTTTGACTAAATGAATGTTATCGTGAACATGAACCAATAATTTTGCATGCAGCATGTTCAGTGTTTCAATAACCATTAAACTGCGTTGATAAAGGGAAAGTAATTTCCAACTCTCGAATTTCCGACAGAGTGAAGAGCCGAAATCTCACACGTATTCTTCACAATAAATGATGTCTTGATATAATATATATCTACGTTTTTGCTTGCAAATAAAGTTATTAATGAGGCATTCATAAAAGCTCGCCTTATCTGTTTGAAATTTGCTATACATGTATAATAAAGTTATGACATGGTATGACAGCTGTGCATTCACCATTCTTGTTGACTCTGATACATGTTGGTATTTAGAATTGTTCATATCAACGTACTTATGTCAACGTAAGATTCATCCTTATACAACCATCGGACCACTTTTATTCAAAGAAGTTAACATCTCCATTTGAAACGGAATTTCTTGTTTTATACATTAACTTGATGATAACATCAAATCTAAAGGCGATCAGCATTGGGTTGAAAGAGGGCAGTAAAAGAAAAATGATATGCATGGTAAAGCACTTCTATAAATAAAGTGTCTTTTTCAGGGTTATACAAGCTTAAAACCTATATTCTATCAGTCAATAATGATTGGTTTGGAACATACCTGGTCAGCGGCTTGGCCTAGGGCTATAGGATCCACATCCCTTAAACAAGAGACCAAAGAAGCAGAAGATGTTACATCATCACAACCCATTGATCTTCCAAGATCTTGAGAATTCTCAATCTCTTCTGAAGGATCGTTTTTGAATGACCAGGGATTAAATACTGTTCCACTCTGTAAATAATATATCACAGAAATATGAATAAACGTCTGTCTTAGAAAGTAAATTCGCTTATACAACATCATACTATTATAAACTGATCAGCTATAAAATGTTGAAAATCTAAACAGCGATATTCAATCTATAATTGCTGGAAAGTATAACACTTGCTTAAATTTATAAAACATTATTTTGTTCGAACTTTAATTGAAATCTCAAAGACCAAAAACAAATTCAAACCAGATTCGCATAAAATAATTTTTGTTTAATTTTGCTTTTACTGTGTACTTTGGAAACAAATTGACTGCATTATTGATGAACAGAAAGTATAGACCTTTACCCATATTTCATATATCATTTATTCTGGAATATTTGGAGAGTCGTATTGTACATGTATATTAGTTATTAAGTGATCAAAACAAATTTGACATTAAAAAATTATAGCAAATCCCCTCAATTTGTTATTTTTTGCGTCTCCATTTTCCATGTAATCTTTCATAGTAATTCTAATCCAAATACAACTATTTATTTTTTACAATATTTCGTTTCCATTATTTGTCTTATGTTATTCATCGAAGTTATAGGGCCTACTAATTCGGGAAATTTGAATGAATATTGAAATATTGCCACATGTGGCGGTGCCAGGTAAAAATGGCAGAGGTAATAATGGCAGAGGTAAAAATGGCAGAGGTAAAAATGGCAGAGGTAATAATGGCAGAGTTAATAATGGCAGAGGTAACAATGGCACAGGTAATAATGGCAAAGGTAAAAATGGCAGAGGCAATAATGGCAGAGGTAATAATGGCGAAAAGGTAAAAATGGCAGAGGTAATAATGGCAGAGGTAAAAATGGCAAAGGTAAAAATGGCAGAGGTAAAAATGGCAAAGGTAAAAATGGCAGAGGTAATAATGGCAGAGGTAAAATGGTAAAGGAAAAAATGGCAAAAGTAAAAATGGCAGAGGTAATAATGGCACAAGGTGTTAGAAAAACAGAAGATTTTATAGAAGAAAAATTAAAAACAGATTTCACAGAAAGAAATAACCCAATTATAAATTGTTATAACAGGAAAAATGTTTTACAATTTTTATAGAATTTTGCAGAACAGGTCTGTTCTAAAAAAAGGGGAAAACAGTTTTATTAGAATAAATCCGTAAAGTTACACACATCAAATACCAATTTTCTGTAATTTAAAACAAATGCATGTAAAATAATACAGTGCTGTAAGATTATAGGTATTCTCGAGACTTTGCTGCAGGAATTGTTGTTTTTGTTTTTTTTAAGAAGAAATTTTCTCAACCGTGTAAAAATGGCGGAGTTAAAAATGACAAAGGTTAAAGAAGGCAGAGGCAAAAATGAAAGAGATGTCGGGTGCTGGTTTGTTAGAAAGCCAAGAAAAAAAAGCTTTCACTCCAAAATGAAAGCGGATTTTGTTCGGAAGGGGGAAAAATGACCAAATAAATGAAGTTCATTTAGGTCAGGAAAAAAATACAACAAAAAATAATAACAATTAGAAAATAAACAAAGTTATTTCTTTTATCCAAAAATATCGCAGATTTGTGTCAAATTTCTACATTTTAGCATACCAATCTAATTTCCAGGGGTGCTGCTTATATGGTGTACAAATTACCCAACAGCATTCCCGCTCCCAATGGTTATGCTCATCAAGGCGTTTATATTCAATATCATATTGGATGCAGTGGTAAAGGTCTAGGGTCTCCTTTTATTCAAAGAATCTGAACGAGACCCTCGATCGACCCCAAATTGGTTTACCCGGCAAAACAAGATTATTATTGATTTTCATAAGTTACAAATTCAGTGCCAAACCCGGGAATGCATGCTTATTGTCATTCAAATGTTTAAAAAGAATACACTCTAAAAAATATTAGGTAAAAGTGCTCCATGAGGGTAATCATGTGTTCAACCACCATTGGGCATTTCTTTGGGGCATTTTTATTTATCCAGTGTGATGACAATTTTGCCCATTCTAAAGTAATTGCTGCTTATATTTTTAACCTTACTGGACATTATGCTTCCCGCATTGGGTAAAATACTGCCCAAAATTGGTTGGACATATAATTACCCTCGTGGTGGTAAAAATTTTACCCAATATTTTTTACAGTGTATTACAGACCCGGATTACAGACGACATACAAAATATTTAACCACAATCGTTCGTGACAGTCTCAACGTCTAAGTTTTCCCCTCTATATTCTTTATGTTTTCCCCGCTCCAAAACCCTCTCTGTCTCTCCACCTCTCTCATGTCTACTCTTCCTCCTTTTTTATCGGTAAACCTGGCAAAGCTTTATAGATCAAAAGAACCAGCCAGATGAAAAAAGGAACGTTATAAAAAGATGAATGAGAACAGTGCAGTTTCATTTTGCTTCTGGTAAATTGAATGAAAAAAAATTTGTCCTTTGATTTCTTTTTAAAAGCCCTCACGGTACACCTCCACCGAATTCGTAAATAGCATTGTTAGGAAGACACAATGATATGATGAAATGTCTTACCATGACATGCACTTTTTATTTAATCTATATATGCGGGGGCTTTTTTTGTGTGCAATTTATTGCATGTGGGTTTAAGACTGGTCAAAAATACCTGTCATTTTTACTTCTGCCATATTTACCTCTCCCATTATAACCCCTGCCATTTTTACCTCTGCCATTATTACCTCCGCCATTTTTACACCGAACCCATGTGGCACCCTCAAAAGTATATTTATGGAATAATCTAGAACCGTGAGTGAAGCATTTTGTATTCTCTTAATTGATTTAAGAGATGTGGTTGAATAAGTCTTTACTACAAACCTGATAAATGGCTTGACTGAAGTATGGTCGACTGAGTTTGGAAAGTACATGAAATCCGACGCTAGCTGCTCCAGCACTCTCTCCGAATATTGTGATTCGGTCTTTGTCACCTCCAAACGCTGAAAACACATTGAAGAATATTAATGTTACATCATTATATCAATGCAATGTTATATCCCAGTCACATCGACAAAAATAAATCTCGACAAACCAAAGCTATCACTTTACTTCCGATGAAAACTATCGGTCGATTTGGAGTTGGTTTCTTTGGAGTAGCATTAGTTGGATGGAATATATGACTTTCCGTCATGTATCACACGGCGTTCCGCAAGGGTCCGTCCTCGGTCCCTTGCTCTTCCTTCTGTATATTGATGTGTATTTAATTGTATCATGGTGGTGCCCCACCCACAATTTTTTTAAATAAAAACTTCCAGGGGCTCTAAATCCCATGTTTTTATCAAATTTGTATATTCCTGTATTTTATGATTGATTGATTGAAATAAATTTTGAATCGAAATTGAATTGAATTAACACATTATTATGACGGTTGGTTGTGGATTCAGGAATATAACCACGAATTGAATAACAGTTCTCACAAGAATTAAATTTCATTCCATGAAATGTTCCTAAAATTACACCCACGTGCCTTGTGTACCACTACACTGTAAAAAAAATTGGGTAAAATTTCAACCAGCACGAGGGTAATTATGTGTCCAACCAATTTGGGGAAGTATTTTACCCAATGCGGGAAGCATATTGTCCTGTATATAAGGTTAAAATATAAGCAGTAATTACTTTAGAATGGGCAAATTTTTTATCACACTGGATAAATAAAAATGCCCCAAAGAAATGCCCAAAGTTGGTTGGACACATACTGTAATTAGCCTCATGAAGCATTTTTACCTAATATTTTTTAGAGTGTATACATCAGATAAAGACCTCACGAGTTAAATACATAAGTCATGAATAAGCATAAACACATAATATTTATTTAAGTAGTGTGCTCTTACATTCGATGTTATTATAAATCCATTCCAGAGCAGCAACTTGGTCCAACATCCCTATGTTACCAGGAGCTTCAGAATCCCCTTTGGAGAGAAAAAATATCAGGCTACTAATTATTACAAGAATTTATACACTCTTAAAATATTGGGCAACATACTTTCCACACAACAATTGGTTAAAAATCAAATTAAACCAAAAATGAGTGCTTTGGGTGAAAACTACACAGTATTGGTTGAGGACTACCCAATGTTGGATAATTTTTTTAACCAATTGTTATATGTGGACAGTATGTTGCCCAACATTTAAGAGTGTGTGCAATAATCTAAATACATGTTACGGACAGCTAACTATAATAAATTTTTAAGGTTCGGGTACTTGAACATGATTATGATGAACAAGAGTGCAACGAGGGGCGGCGCCAATGTATTTTGAAGGGGGAGCAAAATAATCTCAACTTGACGTAATTTTTCCTCGATGAAATCACAGGGTTGTGCCAAGATTTGAATAGGGTTCTACCACCCAGCCTTCTCTTTCAATAGTCTTTTATCTTCTTTGTCTTTCATCTCCCCATATTCTTTTCTTGTCGTTGTTTTTAAAATAGTTTTAATACATTACTTGCACATCACGAGGGGGTCGCAAATCACCACTTTCCTTGGTCGTCACCCGTAAGGCCCCCATTCCACAGAACGGAGACCGTTGAAAGACCACTGAAAGACTTAAAATTGGTGAGGTCTTACAGCGGTCTTCAAGATCACTGAAATTTGTCATCTCTGTGGAATGGCTCAGAATTAGACCCCTCAAAGAACTCTGAAAGACTCATGGATATCCCTTGTCTTACTGGTCTTAGACTAGTCCTATAGAGATCTTTCAATGGTCTTTCAGAGATCTTTTATGCAACAAGTGATCTTTCAGAATTCTTTCCATGGACTTTGCCTGGTCTTTCAACGGTCTTTCAATGATCTTTCAATGATCTCTCATGAGTCTTACAGTGATCTCCGCAAAAATCTTGAGAGACTGCCGAAAGATCATTAAAAGACTATGAAGACCTTTGAAAGTTCATCGAAAGACTGCTGAAAGACCGCTGAAAGACCACTGAAAGACCATTTTCTTGTAAGAAAAAGATTAAATACTTAGGTGTCATGCTCGATCCGGGCTTGACTTGGTGCGAACATATTACTAATATCGTTTGTAAAATATCTCGGGCAATAGGTTGTGTAAGGCGGATTAAGCACTTACTGTCCTTTGATATTATGAAGAAGCTGTACTTTTCTATGGTTTTACCTTACATTGATTACTGTATTACATCTTGGGGAAGCAGTGCAAAAATACATTTAGATAAGATACAAAAACTTCAAAATAAATATGCCAGAATGCTTTTGAAAAAAGATTATAATACATCACAAATGTCTTTGTTGCAGTCACTGAAGTGGCAATCAGTAGATCAGCGTATAAAATATCAGTATTGTGTTCTTGTATATAAAATAATGAATGATTTAGTTCAAAATTATTTAAAACCTTTAGTATGTAAACGGCCCGTGAAATACAGGACACGGTATTCTTTACGATGCCCCCTTCAGCTTCCCAAAGCTAGAATTGAACATAAAAGAAAATCTTTCGCATATGTCGGACCCAAATTATTTAATGCACTTCCTTCAAATTTACAAGTTTGTACCTCCTTGTTAGTTTTTAAAAAATTATGCAAAGCCTTTCATACGAATTGATAAAGAGCGAAATTATATTCCTTTGATTTACAATGCTATGTATGTTTAAATTGTCACTTCCCACTCTATATTTTGGTGTTAATTGTTTCTGATGTTAGATATTTTGTATTTTGTATTTTTGATGTTGTTTGTTGTTGTTGTTCATAGTTATCTTGACATGTATTTTAAACTGCAGGGCGCCTTTGTAAAGCAGTTTTAAGAACTGAACAGGCCTACCCTGCAGTATAAAATAAATAAAACAAAATAAATAAATAAATAAGACCGTTGTAAGACTGTTTTGAACCGTTTCAAAAAGTTTTGGAGCCCATGGAGACCACGAAGACCGCTAAAAGATTGGTCAGGACTTGTGTAAGACCTCAAAGACCATTGTAGGTTCATTGAGAGACCTCTGTAAGATCGACCAAAATTCATGGTCTTTGAAAGGTCTTTCAGCGGTCTTGCTCTCTGTGGAATGGCCCCTTGAATGGCAACTGTGCAGGCTGTTTAGATAAGGAAACTTATTCAATTTCTGGATTGAGATTGAATTGTCCATACATTTTTTTTTATTCAAGGAATCGAGTATCCATCAACATGGAGCGACAATGAAGTTTGTACATGTTAATTCAAGATGGCCAAGTGCTGTTTTTTAAGGATGATAATGTGATCATTTCATCGAATAAGCATTATAGAAGAACTTTAGCTTGAAACATTTCTATCAAGGTTAAAAGAAAAACTACTAATAGGTGACCTTACTGAGATCCACAAACCTACCAGTTGTCAAATGTGCAAAGATTGCCAGTCTGTAGTTGATAGAAACCATGATAACATCACCAACAGCAACCAATGGAACTCCATAGTAACTGTATGTCATTGCTGAACCAGTAACAAACCCTCCTCCATGAATCCATACCATCACAGGTATACCAGAGGGCTGTAGATAAAGTTACAATTTTATGCAATTTATTGCCAATGATATTAAACATTAAGATTTCAATTTTTATATAAATAATAATAATAACATTCCGCATTTATATAACGCTTAAGGACGTTCCACAGTTAAAGTGAAATCCATGTCATTTTCACCAAACTTTGCACATAGATACTTTAGAACCTTAATATTCGAAATATGCAAAAATTAACATAGGTCCATGTACTTGATTTTATGCTATAGAGCTTCAAAGTTCACCCAAATTGATGTTCTTAAGAATTGCGCATTCAAAAGAATTTGGCATTTTTAGACCGCCCAAGATTACTACAGTGAGTTTAAACCTCTATTACTCAGTCAAAATACATGAAAAAGTCATCAAATTTCGCAAATGAGTTAATAATTGTATCGTTAGAATGGAGAATTTATTTATAGTGCTATTTGTTTGCAATTTTAAGTTTAAGAGCACTGTCAGTTCTTAAGAATGGCGTAAAATATAACAAAATCCCAATCTGAAAAATGTAAAATTTCAATAACAAACTACAAACGTACAATAAATGCTGCACTTTATTCAAAATCCATGTCATTTTCACCAAAATTTGCAGAGTTGTAGAGGAAGGTATACCTAAGAGGTACAAACATTAAAAAATAGGGGTTCATGTGCTTGTTTTTAAACTATCAGCATTTTTATTAGAGCAAATGTGCTTTTTAAAACACCAAAAATGCGCCGAATGCTTAGTATCTATGTAAAGAAAAATTCAAAACCACTCTACCATTTATTCAAACTCGGGGTAATATTCGTGATTCTTGGCAGCACTGCAGAGTAAAGTATTTTGAAATTGTAGAGAATATTTTTGTGAATGGTTCATGGAATAATTCCATTTTTTAGCTTCCTGAAATAACGCATCGGATCTGCAGTTAAAGTGCAGAAGATGAGAAATATCAGCTCATACCCGCAGCTAATTAATCACCTGTTCATCCATTGTGACGTCAGCGCGCAGAGTGTAAACTATGCGCAGATCATAATGCGCACAAACATAACTGTGGAACGTCCTTAATACATCGGAACGACGTCTCTAAGCGCTTTACAGACATATTATTACCCCGGTCATCGGATCCTTGCATGCCCGAATACAATGTATGCACCTTCTCCACTCCCTGGGGAGCATTCCAAGAAGAGTTCCAAGACTCAATTGCTAGGCATAATACATATAGGCTTTCACATCCTACCGGGTACCCATTTAACACCTGGGTGGAGAGTGGCAAAGTGTGGATTAACGCCTTGCCAAAGGACGCTAGGCCATGGTGGGATTCGAACACACGACCCTCTGATT
Source organism: Lytechinus pictus (assembly GCF_037042905.1). Classification (NCBI taxonomy): domain Eukaryota; kingdom Metazoa; phylum Echinodermata; class Echinoidea; order Temnopleuroida; family Toxopneustidae; genus Lytechinus; species Lytechinus pictus. The sequence continues at coordinate 57,233,885 of NC_087247.1, read as the reverse complement.
ACAAGGCGAGAGTCAGAACCGCTACACCACGACGCTTCCATTCAATGCAATTATATCTTTTTTTATCTCAAAGCAACTAAATCACAACTGGATTACCCCAAATATATACAGTATGTTGTTAAAAACAGCTTGAATGTTGTCAGTACATGTAACATAACATTAATTGAGGAAGTTTTATATCGCCTGTACTATACACTGAATTAACACACAGCTTTTTTTAGTAAATGCAATATTAATTGAAACTATTTCATTATATTATTTAGAACAGGCATTACATAAGTTCGATGCAAAACAAATTGTAGGGAATCTAAGTACCATGATATACGCATTTTTATAGCTGTCTTTATATCATTAATTTGTAGTACTTGGATTTGTTTTTAATGATGTTTGTTCAAGAGGGGAATAAGTGAAATAAACTGCAAAATAATAATGGTGATTCGTATCGGACTCACCAAAACGTATTTTGAATGACAATTCAATTCATTCCATGGTGTATTTCAAAAGATGCATTGCATATATATAATTTTAAAAAGTCTCAAATATTTAGCTGTATTTTGACAATTGGCATTTAGAATATTCAGTTTTATTCACAATATACTACTTAGGAGGCTTGTTATAATCACTCGGGTCGCGTTCGCGTTCGAAATCACTCGGGTCGCGTTCGAAATCACTCGGGTTTTGGATTTTTGGCGATTTTTTTTATTTCGATGCGATTTTTTTTTTCTAACGGTGTCTTTAATGGGACAAACACGCTGGGAAAATAAAATGAAATTCAAATTCTAGTTTCGTTTTAAGCCGGCAAGTGCCTTAAATAAAAGGCACTCGCCTACTGCTTAACATAACAAACAAGCAAATAAGCCATGTGGCTCAACTATCCTAGAATACATCCAGACTTCTACTGTTTTTATACGAGGACTCCGAGTCGGAACTTGCCATATCTGCCACATCGATATTACATCGTCATTCCCATGTACGGACATGTATGCCTGCATGCAATGGCCCCAAGGCGGGACCCGGCCACGGTCGGACACGGCGTGCATCGGTAGCATGGAGCAAGGTAACGTGAGTCCAGCCGAGTTAGATCCCACGTTACAGTGCCAGTCAGTCTGCAGCTCGTCCGAAAGTATTTTATTCAGCGGTATGCATAGCCAGCCATCCGTGGTTTAATGCATATATACGTAATTAGACCAAAAGCTCCGGCCTCCAGTCTGTAATGTTCGTTGTTCCGCTGAACTCCATTAGCTCCACTCATCAATACAGAGACCGAAGTTCTAGCTCGATCTGTACAGGGACTCAATGGCCATATGTTTATGCATTAAGTTCCAATAAAACGGGGAAGTGAAGTTGTGCGACAGCCGAAGCAATTAGTTAATGTTTTTCCCCTTTTAAGTTTATTTTCTCTTTTTTTGGTGCATTTTAGGACAAAACGGAATAATAATATTTATTTGATACAGTTCTTTCTATATATTTTTATGAAATAAAGACAAAAATCGATGAGCGCCGTCTGGGGGATTTTGCATTGTTAACCCCGTAATGATGGTTGCACCATAGCGAGCCGTCTGTGTACGAGGAGAAATAAAAATGTTAAAAAACTCGAAACAGACGGCTGCCAGCTGTCTAATACGTAATGAGCTTTGAGGACAATCTTTCCGATAGGCGTTTTAAAATTCTGCTCTTAACTATTGTCCATTTCTCATAAAATTTGTCTTATTTTATAGATAAAATGGCCATATCATGTTTTAAGTAACTGGAGACCTAAAAAATTCCCTACCTAAATTCTCGAAACATTGCATTAGGTGATGTGCTTAATTGATCTTCTTTGTGCTCGCGTGCCAAACGTATACGTTGAGCTGAACGGGGATCAGTCTCCCTCTCTGTCTCTCCTACCTTTCCGAAATTAAAACGGTCCTTCGATCGGACATAGTTATTTAGACGCAGGACAAATAATGCTCTGACAACCAACTAACTTTTCGTCAGCATCAGTAAAAATGTGAATGGGCTTTTAAAAACTAATACTAAAACTGATCTAAAATTGATCTTAGATCGATTTTAAAATTGATTTTGGAAATCGATTTTAAATTAATTTTAAAATCGTAATTGTACCTGTTCTGATTAACCGATTTTAAAATCGGCTCCCGATTTTACCCGATTTTACCACAATCGGCGCGATCACCTGCCAATCTTCGATTATGCCCCTTGAAGGAAAAATCGGATATAAAATATCGGCGTAGATCTAGTTACAGTGTGTGATCGTTCAGAACATATTTCAAGATTTTTTTGAGGTGCTAGCTATTTAGAGGTCGCATTAATCAGGGAGAAAGACGCAGTATTATCTCTGACGATGTTTACGAGGATAGATATCTTCTCTTCAACCTCGTGGTGATAGCGGACGCCGCCGTGAACTTTTAAAGGTCGTATTACTGACGGACATCACTGCACTACTCTCTTACCTCCTTTATGATGATAGACACTTCTCTTCAACCTCGTGGTGATAGCGGACCCCGCTTCTTTTATATTTGTTCTTGGTTATCAAAAGTTAATTTCTGAAGATAGTAATAAATTGATTTGAAAACGTTAGCTCCCCAAAGCATTTTAATAACATGTTCCGAATCATCGCGCGTGCTTGCGACTTCTATTACATTTTAATTGCACTTGCGCCTTTAAGATGATGCAAAATCGCCAAAAATCCAAAACCCGAGTGATTTCGAACGCGACCCGAGTGATTTCGAACGCGAACGCGACCCGAGTGATTATAATAAGCCACTTAGGATACATGAAAGAAGAAACATACCTTTGGACTCGGTGTATATACATTTAGATAGAGACAATCTTCTGATGTTATTGGGTAATAGAGGGAGTTTGAGGGATCTTGTTGACACGCTGGTGAGAATTCAGTTGCATTTCGTTCTCCTGACCATGACGTCATAGGTTCTGGAGGAGAGAACCTTCGCGGAGGACTTGCAAAAGGTACACCCTAAATATAAACAATAATTATTACACTTTTTAACATTTTATTTAAATCTGTAGATAAAGATAAGGTACATCTAACGAATATACTCAATCACCCATTTTGTGTCTCCGATGAAACATTGGCCTAAGAGAAAAAAAAATTGTTTTGAAATTTTTAATTTTGATCAAACTACTTTATAAAAACAGTGCATGTAGCACTAGAAAATGTAAGATTGAAGGAAAATTTGATGTTTTTGTTATATTTTTATTGGTATATATGGTATCAATGCTGCGGAACACAAAGGCATCCCTGTATGATCTGGAGTAAACATGACACTATATAGCAAAGCCTTCTATTCGAGAATTTTAATTACAGTATCACAAGTGGTCCACGTATCATCCACAGGCGGCATATATGTAATCAATTATTGTGACATCATTCATTTAAGAGATGATTTATTTTGATACTATAACCCATGATTTTTGTGGCGAAAATAGTCATACTAAATAGACATTTCACAATATCAAAGACTGGAATTCTACACGAAGGGATATGTGTTCGAATAGTAAAAAACCCCCAACTATGTTGTGTATTATTGTAATATACTTTTAGAAATGTCCATATATACGTGTGAAAATATATAGTCTAGTATTTTGTCATTAATTTGAGTCATTGATGATAATAACCGGAAATATGTTTTGGGAGTTAAATCAGTGCATGGTAGTCAATGTCGAAATACCTTATAATGTATGATTCTGAACTTTGATGTAGACCTACTTACCAGAAACATATCTATATTCTTGGTGACATTGATGAACTGATTCTCACTAAATTCCACTGTCTTCCCGACCAATGTTCCTTCATTGACTGTCACACGAGGACTTTCTCCTTTTATCGCGACGATTAATGCTAATAAAATGATGGAAAGAAACCTCATTTTCATTCGAGTTTTCGGAATGATTCATTGACGAACATAGAATAAAATACGTACATAAAACCCCACTGAGGTACATTGAATTCTTCCGTATATAGGATTTAAGGGACTGTCTGTGTGCACAGTATGTTTACATTGCTCACCGAGCGTGCAAGCAAACTAGGTTTCTTTAAAGGACAAGTCCACCCCAACAAAAAGTTGATTTGAATAACAAGAGAAAAATCCAACAAGCATAACACTGAAAATTTCATTAAAATCGGATGGAAAATAACAAAGTTATATGACATTTTAAAGTTTCGCTTAATATCACATAGCAATTATATTCACGTCCTAGTCGGTATGCAAATGAGGGGCTGATGACATCACTCATTCACTATTTCTTATGTATTCTTTATATGAAATATGAACTATTCAAATTTTCTCTCAATAATTGTCCTGTGAAACAACATTTTATTATTCCCTGAACATGTGGTATTGCCGTTGCTATATCATTTTATGGTTCAGTCAAGTTGGGCCTTATTGTCAAATCTGTAAAAATAGAAATATTGCAAAAGAAATAGTTAAAGGACATCATCGACACTCATTTGAAAGTCACTTTTTTGAGTTTTGCATAAACTGTTTTGTGAAAAGTAAGCTAAATTTAAACTGCCGTAACTTTCTTATTTACATCCGATTTTGATTAAATTTTCAGAGTTATGCTTGTTTGCTGATTAATATCAACATTTATATGGGGTGGACTTGACCTTAAATACAACAACAAGAGGGTCAAGACCATGGCCCTGGGAAGCGGGGACGCTTCAGCACCCCCCCCCCAAAAAAAAAAAAATTTCCTTGGGGTTGCTGCGTGTATTATTCTCCATAGGCAGCACCCCAGGTCTTCTGGAAGATGTAATTATTTGCAGAATGATAGTTTCTTTACATTTTTTTTTTTGGGGGGGGGGGTGTTGGGGGCAACGAATGCAGAAAAGATTACGCTCACCAATGCCAAAAAGTTTTCATCACATCATCATTGAAACGATCACTTTGAAAAGTATATTGTACATCTTCCAGATACAGCGAGGCTATAACCTGAGGTTGATGGAAGGGGGGGGGGGGGGGGTTGGGCACATTACGCACATTGGCCTACTAGATCGACGTCCTGGAGGTCAAATCGGAAGGGTTGTCTTCCTTCCCTTTGGGGAAATGTTTGCTTCTGTTTCTGCAGGGATGTGTTACAATTAGGAAGGATAGGAATGTACATGTACCCGCTTAGCAACTTTTTTATTTGGCGACAATTTCTTGGAGAAACAAGATAAAGTCAGATTCTGATTTGCAAGTTCTTCAGATGCGTTGGTACGTTTTGTGAGCATCGGGTATCGGCAAACAGAAATATACATAATTCGAATAATATTAAAGTTATCTCAGATTGACGGAACAACACGCTTAATTAATATACAAATACAAAAAATGTTTATAATTATATATCTTTCACACTGATTGAGCTCTAATATAGCGCAAATTGAAGGAAAATGTCGAAATTAAACAATTTTGTAAGTAATTACAAAATTGTTTAGGTCTTTTTTTCGCGATACTTTTTTAATATGTTAGCATGCAAATATCATCAAGGGCTTCCCTTTTGTCGTCCATAACTTATTTCAAATTTGCAAAAGAAATGTATTCAAAACAATGCTTCTCGCGACAAAATAGTAAATACTGATTCTGCAGAAGCCAGTCGGCTCCGAAGTAAACAAAACGTATTGTGCTCGAGTTTCCTACCTTTCCTAACACGCCCCTAGTTAAAGTAACTCGGATCTCAGCAAAGCAGCTGCTTTCCGCCGCATCAATGTCAACGCCAAGCAGGAATACATGTATCCAATTACATATAAGAAAGTGTAAGTTAATCAGTCATAGTGACTTACCGTTATTGACGACAGCAATTACTCTCGGGTCTATTTGGTTAAAGTGGAGATAATGGCCGAGCAGGGATTCGAGCCCACAACCTTTCAATCATGAGTCCCAAGCTCTAACCACTAGACCAAACGACCCAAAAAAGGCTGTAAGCTGCAAAATTTGGACTTTTTGGCAAAAATTTAATCAAGGGTAGCAGGACTAGGTTTTTTCATATTTTCAACCGACTTTTGATGTTTTTGTTCTTAATTATCTTTGCAATTATAATGACATTTGTTGGGGGTAGATGACCAACTCATGATGTAGAATTACCTCATGATAAGAGGCAGGGTGTACATATAGGCCTAAGATATCTCTGGAAACTTGACTTTCAATTTCACATTCTGTTCATGAAGTTATGGATGGCCTTTTTTGATACACTGATTATTATCCCTATAAATTTGGGTTACTTTATCCATGTAAGGTAAATCGTTTGTTTACTTACTTATTGATCAACTTGTAAAGTTTCACTATCTTATATTAATATTTTCATATGTAAATTATTTTTATTTTTTCTGTAATTTAAACATTTGTTATTCATTTGATCATCATCACCCTCCCCCTCCACATCTTCATCATCATCATCATCATCACCACCATCATCATCATCCTCATCATCATCACCACATTCATCATCATCATCTTCATCATCATCATCATCATCATAACTACCCTCATAATCACCATCATGATTCATTCACAAATTTGATAGATGGAGGTCGAGGTTATTTAAATACATGTAGTGAATAATTTTTGTGAGAACAAAATGCAATCATGTTCATGCCATACTTGATATGGGATAAAGATATAGCAAAAGACAATTGAATTAATTTTGATATGAAAACATTTCTTTTATTCATTGAATCATTTACAGATTTTCTGTAGGGCTCCTCGGTTTCAATATTCTGAGGTTCCACAAAAATACAATTAAAAAACATACATTTATACAGATATAACATCCATTTATACTTTTACTAGGAATATTAAAAGTTTAAAAACTTACTGATGAGTTTGAGAAATGAGTTTGATTCAAAATTAAATAAAAATTTAAAATTACAACAATGTTTGGGGTCACCTTATTTGAATGTACAATGTAATAAAATATCATATGCAGCAGAATATAGAGTTTCTCTCTATAAATAATGGTATAATCTTGCTCCAAAAATTTGGTAGTGTTCTCAATAGCGAGAATCAAATGAAGCTTGAAAAGAATTTAAAACACCATTGCAACAAGTAAAGAGATGTCATGCTCCAATTCACTGTTAATGGAATATGACTGACCATATTACATTATCTTACAATCACTGAATTGATACTAATCATATCTTAATTGATCATACTTTTTACTTCTTTTAAGTAATTCAAAAGCTTTGGTAAAAGGGCACATTGAAAACTAGCCTGTATTGGTTATACAGAATACAAATCAAGGTTTGCACCATAAGTTTGCTATACATGATATCAATAATGCACTTTATGTAAATTAAGAAAGCTGCATTTAAGATACATCTACATAAAAGGGAATAATTAAGAAACATGATGAAATGTGTTGTGTGATGAAAATCAGTGTCAAAACTGGTTATATTCCAAAGTAAAAAAAAAAATGGTGAATCATAAAAGAATAAAAATGGTAACATATTATGGTCTAGCTATGAATGTTAATTCCCTTTTCTCATTGTAATATAAATGGAAAAATACAAGAACTAAACAACGTTCTAATTAATTTTTTAATATGATGTTAAAAAACAAGGAAACTGACTTATTATGTGCCATCATTTAAAAACATTTGGTAAACAATGAAACCTCTTCAATTTATATCAATGAAAATGATATTTTAGTCATACAAATATTTCTCACATTTCCTGGCATCTATGAATTTAAGAAATCAGCAAATGTCCAATTCTTGATGAAAATTTGACATATGACTACAGGATGGGATGAATACTTATTTTGTATATGTAATATAGTTTTGTTGCTTTTCTGCAGCCAAGGTCTTCCTTTATACAAATAAAGAAATCAATACAATTCTTGTCGAATGATTATCTCAAATATTCTATAATTTGACATTTATTCAACAGCATACATAATCTAATATTTGCTGATCAAAGTCTGGTATATATTTATAAAGACATGTGAAGATATCACTAGTTTTTCAATAATTTTCAATAAAATCCTTACTTCGACATTCTTTTCATTACACTCAATTTAATTGTCCTGGTCTTGTTCACATTATTCATGCTATCTTAACAGATTATTTGCTTTTATTTCAATACTTTGGTTCAGTATAAACTTTCCCAAGTTTATCACTGTGAAGGCAGCTAACATTCTTTCACACCCCAGTAAAGGTAGCAACATGATTTCATTTTGCTAATATATAATTTGGAGAGATCCATCTTTTTTGAGATGAGCAAAATTGAAAACGTATACACTAAAGAAGATAATTATATTTGAGTTTGTACATTTGTAAGCACATAAAAAAAGAAAAGAAAGAATATATTGAGGATAAATGAGGCAGCTGAATTATCCAATTTGGTATTTTATAATGGGTAGAGTAACAATCATAAATGACTGATGAAAAAAACAAACTTAAATAACACAACACAATTTCTTTTGTTCTATTTTGATCTAGCTTTAAAAAAGACATGAATTAAAAGAATAAAACAAAATGAGAAAACATAAAATTGCATATGTAAATCCATACTATTAGAAGAGCACTGAAAGTTTGATAGAGTCAATAGATATTTCAGATCCATAAACAAAGAGCACCGTTGAGAAATTTAACATTGTAAAAATAAGTATTATTCTAAATGATTTTATCACACTGTTCTGAACCTTATCTTGCTAGAGCTAAATGAATCAGCTGAGAAGTAAACATAATTATGAGAAAATTTGTAATTATACTGCGGAACATTGAAAGAAAGAGTGAAAATAGGGGCCAAAGTCAGAAATCTAACCATATCAATTAAATAACCAGTTTTCTGAAGTTATGAAATTGCTAATAGAAATAATTATAATGAAATAATGTAATCAAAATGAACAATTTGAAGTAATCAATATTAAGTTAATCTTCTGCTTTCTTAAAAGTAGACTTCTCACAGAGTAATTTGGAGTACATTAATAATGCATTTATTTTCTTTGCAGTAAAATCTCGTAACACACTTAAAAACAGCATTTATAATACACAAATTATATTCTTTTTATGCTGTAAATATCTTTCTCGACTCAGGCACAATAAATAATGTCACAAAGTTTTATAACCACAATGAGATACAGGTACTTCTGCACAAATGTTAAAATAACTGCACAATGAACGTATTGTGTCATAACAGGCAACAAGTCCCATGAAATGCATGGCACATGAAATTCTTAACAAGACAGCTCGAAGGTAATGTCCCATGCACACATCACAACTTTAATCAATATTTCTTCAAGTACAATCATAAAATTTTTCATCTAACTTGAATCACTGTCTTCCGTCAGACCAAACTGACCTGATATTCAAGTCAGTTGCATCTAATCCAAGTCATCCATATTACATCTCCATGATTACAATTAAAAGGCAAGCTTCTTATCAACATAAGACAAATGAAACAAGAAATCCATGGTTGATGATCCACAATAATGTCCTTGAAAATATTCCATTGCTAAAAGATGCTCATCAACCATCCGATGACATCATCCATTATCCTCCAAGGCTAACATCAAACTCCATCATATCTTAAAAATATATATATATTGCAACAAGACCATGTTAAGATTGTCCTGAATATCATCATCATATGGTATGATTTGATTCACTGTCAATCATTAGCTGTTCAACATGCTCAAACTTCTCTGCTAACTTGTACTTTTGACCGAACTCATCCCTCTGTAATGATTCAGAAATCTGAAAATGAATTAGAGGAAATAAATAGAGATGCAATTACTAGCACATACATACTGGACATACAGCATGTATCTAAGACAATCCACAAGAGGAGATCTGACAATATAAAGTTTTGGAACTAGAGATAGATACCCTTTCTTTTCAAAATATTTCACATGAAATGCAATTGGTAACAAGAAAGAAAGAAAAACAAATAACTGATAGCCAGTCAAGAGTTTACCAGGATAGGGAAGATTCACTAAAGAATATGGTACCTTCAGGAAATGTGACAGGAACGGGATCAGGACAACTACCCCCCGGACAATTACCCCCGGACAACTACCCCCGGACAATTACCCCCCCCCCCCCAGAGGACAATTACCCCCCGGACAACTACCCCGAGGACAATTGCCCCCCGGACAATTGCCCCCCGGACAACTACCCCCCGGACAACTACCCCCCGGACAACTACCCCCCGGACAATTACCCCCGAGGACAATTACCCCCAGAAAATCCCCCCTTCTCTCCAGCATCAATGTTAGAATTAAGCGGGACCCATTGTAAGTTTTGGTCGGTGGCACAGGTTTTCAAAATATTTTCTACTTTATCTTGCGTTAATAACTTTTTCTTTCTCTTTTATATTGCTCTTTCTCCTGTTCTCTCACTTTCTTCTTCTTTCCTTTTTTTTGTTTAGCGGCGCCTTCCGCATCATGAAAAATGGGGGGGGGGGGGGGGGGGGCTTGCACCCGAAACCTCCCGTTTGGATATGCATATATACATCAGAAAATGTGTAAACTGGCCCTCATACTAAGTTTTCATAGAACAATTGAACACGATTAGTCATAATAATCACAAATGATGAAAATGAAACAATGAAAATGAAAAATATATTTCATGTCACTATATTAGATTTTTCGCTCGCGCTTCGCGATCGCATAGCCTGTTCGATGAGATACATATCTTGCTAAATAGGCTGATATGTAGCTTAAAATATCAAGTTTTGTAGTCGATATACAAAGCATATTTCAGCTCTGACATTATTCATTATTTTGTTTGATTTACAAAACAAACTGATTTTTTAAGTGCTCTGTTTAATGTCTGTTTTATGGTGTGAATATAACTTGCAGCTTGTGTTATGCGCTCGCATTATTTGATTTGCCAAATTATATAACAAACTACTTAAAACCCCCCTTTTATGACAGTTTACCAAAAATTCGTCTCACGATTTGCGCTCGCATTTTTGTTAAAAATATATCGACTCACAAATCCTATTCATGATTACAAAAGTGCTTAAAATATCCAGTTTTCAAGCCTCAGTGTCAACACATTTCACTCACTTATTAGGCTTATTACATTAATAAATACAATAATAAAATTTTCATGAATTCTTAATGACTAAATTGTCTCTTTTATGAAAAGAATATCGACAATATCACAGTTTCATGTTTCATAAGGAATAAGAAAGTTGTCATCATTTTCATATGATGACAAAATGTCCTTAGACCTAGAATGTCCAGGTCCTAGGTCAAAATAATAATGAAGATATCAGCTCGCGCTTCACACTCGCATCATTTAAGTGCTTTCCACATCCACTTCACAATTTCCCTACACATTGCTTTACATAGTGCTCAAATTCACCATTTTCATACCAGAATATCAAGTATTTTCCGCTCGCGCTTCGCATTATTGATTTTCGTGATAAAAATATCAGAATGCCCAGATTCTGTCTAACTCTAAAACACGCGCACAACATTGAAATACGCAGCTTCATCTTTATACAAAACGTGCTAAAATTGTCTAGTTTCAGATCAGATCGCGCTTTGCGCTCGCATAATTAATATAGGCAGAAACCAAATTACCCATCCTTTTTCAGGATTTACAAAACATGATTAGTGTCGCATTTTTAGGTCTGAAATCTCAATTTTTTTCCGCTTGCGCTCGCATCAATTGTTTGGTTTTATACCTATACCGTTAATGATTACAAAAAGTGCTAAGAATGTAATTTTTTTAGGTCAGAATGTCAAAAGAAACTCAGCCCGTGCTTCGCGCTTGCATTATTTAATAGTTGAAATACATATTGTTTTAATGGCTAACTGCAAAACCTCCTTAACAGGTCGCTTTTCGATCAAGCTAGCAATTATCTAGTTACATACGCATCTTGTTCAGGTTCACAAACATTGCCCAGAATAGTCCATTTTCAGGTTAAAATATATACATGCAATTCCAAAAATTTTCGCACTATTTAAATAGGGCTTATAAGATAATTACACTTTTTATGTTGTTTTATAAGAATAAAGTGTAGAAATGACTGTTAGGACATCGTCGTTTTGCCCCCCCCCCCCTTATTTTTCACGACCAAGATAAAAAAAGAGAAAAGAAAAGGGATAAGGGCGAAATATAGGCCTATTATTTTTGAAAAATGGTATGTCAAAATCTATCAAAAACTTTGATTTTTGTAATAAAAATGTTGAAATTTTTGCTCACTCGCTTTGCTCGCTTGCAACTTATTAATTTTTACGTGATATGCTGTATTGAGCCCCCTCAATTTTTTTTGGCTCATTACTCCACTGGGACAGCCCCTTCAAAGAAACAAATTGAAATCAACTTTTAGCAGCCGATCTGGGTAAATATGGGTGAAAAAAAATTTCGGGCCCCCTATTGGCAAGAGCTGGATCGGCCCCTGCCATCTGCAAATCTTTACGAAACCCAGAATTCGATCATAATTTGTATGTCACTGTAGCATAAGATCATTTGTTTTGGCATTCTTCGCAGTGGCGTAGTATACGGGGGACCTGGGGGGCACGTGCCCCTCCCTGAGATTTGGTTTGCCCCCCCTGAAAAAATTGACAGAGCAAAAAAAAAGGGGGAGAAAGAAAGAAAGAAAAAAAGAAGGGGAAAATGAGAGGAGGAAGAGGAGTGAATAATATAAGGTGAAGGGAAGACTTTCTTTTTATGTCACTATATAAAATTTTTGCGCACGTTTCCCGCTCGCATTGCCTTTTCTATGAGATTCATATCTTGCTCAATATAGGCTGATATGGAGCTTAAAATATCAAGTTTTGAAGTCAATATACAAAACATAATTCATCTCGGACATCGAGCTTTCATAATTTTTAAATTTACAAATTGATTTGTTCAAGTGCTCTGTAAAATGTCAGTTTTATGGTCCAAATATTAATATTTTCAGCTCACGCTGCTCGGTCGCATTATTTGATTTGCATAGGCCTACTTCTTTATAAATTCTTACAAACCGTCCTTAAAATGCACCTTAAACGAATTGTATATTATTGTATACTATCATGATTGCCAATTTGTATAGAAAAAACACTGTATTTGATTATGTCATATTGTTTACAATTTAGTAATTTTGGTACTTAAAGGGGAATCCAACCCAAATAAAAACTTGTTTTCATAAGGAAAAGAAAAATCAGACAAGTTGATAGATAGATAGATGATAGTCAACGGCACACACAGTTCCAGAGCAAACTCTTTTATCAGGCGTCCAGATATTCCATCTGGGCCACAAGCTTTAGAAGGGTTAATAGCTTTGAGTTCTCTGAAAACTTCCCATGGCTCTAGCAACGGGCATGGACGTGCAGGTAAGTATGAAGGTAACTTGGTTCTGTCTAAGGGGAGGATGTCGCTGGCAACACCAATGAAGTGTTCGTTAATTCTATTCGCGATGGCAACGTGATCATCATTGTCCATATCTGGTATGTTGATCCTGATGCCTTGTTGTTTACCAGTCGTCATATTGCGTATCCCCCTATACCAGCCAGCAGGATCACTTTTCTTCAGATGTTGGATTCTTTCCGAGTAATATAAACGTTTGGCATCTTTTATCTCCCATTTTATCTTGTTGCTCCAATAGCGAGAGAGAGTATCATTTCCATCACTGAATGCCACTTGACGTTTACATATTATCGCTTTGATTTCCGGATTCATCCACGGTTTGTCGGCTATATGACACTTGACAGAACGAACAGGAAAATATGTGTCAATTGCAGTATTAAGCGCAGTGTAAAATATGTTACACTGCTCACTGGCGTCATCTGATTGATTCAGTTCGGTCCAGTCGTGTTCACACAACCATCTACCAAAAGCCCGGATACTGCTGTCCTTCATTGGTCTTTTCGTTTTAACAAATGTTTTGTTTAGTGGGGGATGCGAATCACGGGGCCTCCATACCACGGTTGAGTGATCGCTGCTGCCAATAGGAGCATAGATCTCGACGTCTTCATAAAGCGAGGCTATGTTGGTCACTATTTTGTCCAAGATATTAATTCCCCTTGTTGGCTTATTAACAACCTGGGAGAATTTCTTGTTCAGAAGTAATTGATCAACATTAAGTTGGTTGAAATCCCCCAGGACTACAAAAGCAGCATTAGGGTGATCTGTAAAGACTTCGTCTATTGTACTCTCGATGTGGTCGATCATCTTTTGTGCGATTACTAGATCTTGTTTTGGGTAGTAGATTACGGCAATGTAAATCTCTGTCACACAGCGAGGGAGGCGAGCTGGTCGCACTTTTACCCAGATTACCTCAAGTTCGTTTGGGACGTTGGTGTCTGGTACATGACTCATATTCATATAATCTTTCACATAAATAGCTACTCCTCCTCCGGTTCGATTAACCCTTGCCTTTGATATCACATTATAACCTGGGATTGATACATATTCTAGGGGCATATCATCTTTGTACCAAGTCTCAGTCACAGCCACAATGTCATAATTATTGTGGTTTACAACAGCTTCAAATTCATCAAATTTATTGTTTAATGATCTCACATTAGCCAGAAGAAATGAAGGCAATCTGACTGGGTATTTACTTGTTCTTGTAGGTATTTTTGTTAGGTTCGCCTTGTTCACAACTCGTTTGGTTTCTGTTTTCAATGGACGATGACCCAAAACGACTTCAATATGGCGTCGTAAATTTCGTCCAGCACGTCGTCCTCGACGTCGCTTCAAAATTCTAAGTGATTTAATAGTTTCCTGTACATTTGTAGAAATAGCACCTTTCACACCATATTCCTTGATTCCTAATAATTCTTCACGAGTATACTTCATAATAGAAATGTGCTTACTTATATTGGAGTTCACTGGATTTAGTTGTATTGTGCGATATCGATGTGGCTGGTTAGCTGCCGAGGTTGTCGGCATGTTGTCGAATGACGGTCCACTCTCCATACACACAACCAATGTCACAAGAAAGCATATCATAACGGCACTCATTGTAGTCAATATACCAAATATACACAGCTAGAAACACATAGATTGTTGACAAATCACAGTTAAGCAATGTTTAGCAACGTTTCCAATCCATAAAATCTCTTGATATTGGGCAAAATAAAGCAAAATTACTTATATTTGCAGAGTTCATTTGAATTTGGTGTGGTCAGCACGATGGCGCCCTTTTTAGGTGAAAGTTTGAACAATATTGGACAAACAACAAGAAAGTTATGATTTTTTTAAAGTTGTAAATATTGGTAATCACTATAACCACGGAGACTTCAAATTGGCCGCATATGGGGTGTCATAGTGATGTAAGGCAAGGACTACTCTTCCATATACTCCAATACATATTTTGGCTAAAATGTAATTTTTCCCAAAAGTTTTATTTCAAACTATATTTTTCTTTCATGAGGACATAAAAACAATATTCTACCTGGGTTATATTTAGATTACTTCCCCGGGGGAATGGGTACTTAAGAGAAAACCACAAATCCCTGATAATAAAGTACATGGCCTATGGGAAAGTTGTTCTTGCCCCTTGTCATAATTTACTTACCCAGTTGCCAATTTGAAATCTACATAGTATTAGTGATCTCAATTTTAAAGCAGCTATAACTTTTTTATTGCTAGTCCGATTTCTTTCAAACTTTCACCATTCTGTTTAATTTATTTTTCTCCTTCCCAACACAACATTTTATGGCCAAGGCTGGATTCCCCTTTAATTTCCTTCTTTAATGTTTAATTGCTTACACCCAAGAATAATACACACAAAAACACCTTGTAATTTTACCATTTAGGGCCTAAATGGTAAAATTACAAGGTGTTCTTGTGTGTATTATCTTTGCATAAAGTTTTTTAGCTTACTGTATTAAGTTATAAAGCCACATCTTAATCTGGAATGTGCACCAATTGTTTCATAATTCTTAGCTTCTTGTTAGTTGAATTGTTTTAAAATAACCGTTTGTAGGTCCTACTTCACAGTGTTAGTGTTGATAGTTGCGTTATCGACTTTCAATATTTCTACCTATGAAGGTGTCTTTTTTACGTTTTATCTATATGCCTGATTTCTTTCCTGAAATTAAACCCAAAATAAATATTTAAAAAATCAGATCAGTTGGAATCAGAGATATTCAGCATTTGTGATTATTATGACTAATCATGTTCAACTGTTCTAAGAACAATTTACCAATTTACACATTTTCTGATGTATATATGCATAGCCAAACAGGAGGTTTCAGGTGCAAGCCCCCCCCCCCCCCATTTTTCATGATGCAGAAGGCGCCGCTAAACAAAAAAAAAAGGAAAAAAGAAGAAAGTGAGAGAACAGGAGAAAGAGCTATATAAAAGAGAAAGAAAAAGTTATTAACGCAAGATAAAGTAGAAAATATTTCGAAAACCTGTGCCACCGACCAAAACTTACAATGGGTCCCGCTTAATTCTAACATTGATGCTGGAGAGAAGGGGGGATTTTCTGGAGGTAATTGTCCGGGGGGTTATTGTCCTCGGGTGGTAATCGTCCGGGGGGTAGTTGTCCGGGGGGGGGGGGGGTAATTGTCTGGGGGGTAATTGTCCTAGAACCGACAGGAACAGGTATCATGTAAACATGTGAGAAATCTGACTTACTTGTTCACCATACTTCTTGGCATACGTGTGATAGAGTTCATTGAGAGCTGATAGCTTGTGAAAGTCATACTGATGACTGTTGGAATGCTCTGCTAACACAGCGTTCATATCTTGATCACTGATTGGTGGCATGTTCTTGATGTCATCATAGTACCTGATACATAAACACACATTTCAACAGACATCACAGTATAGCACACAGGATAAAGAAAATATTGCTTTCTATGACTAGTAAATTAAACCTTGCTAATCTATGTCCCCATACAATCCTATTGGCCCCTAAGTAGAAAGAAAGATTCCATCTCAAATTCTACTCAATGTCAACAGCTTCAGTAATTGACATGACATGCAAGGAAAGTGGCTCATCAATTCAATATAAATGCATGCAAATTTAAACATGATTCATATTTCTCTGTAAGGTATCAGTATCTTCATACAGTTTTGTACACTAGATAGATATAGTGTAATTTGATCTGGGCCCTGTAACATAGGGCTTAGCGACTGATCATGAGACTGATGTTTACAACTGATCATACACATTAACCATTGCTATCAATCATAGAATTTAACCCCATGATCAATCACTTAGTTTAATGAAATGACACACAACAAAGATACATACCTTGCAACCCACTCCTTGTACTTGGGGATATCCTTGGCATAGAGTAATTTACTAGATGGTGAGTCTTTGGTGAGTTGGTGTTCAGATACAGAGCAAGCATCCATTAGACACTGACCAACAATGGACAAACAGGCATCTACTGTGTCTGATTTGTAGATGTCAAAGATATGATGTGGGTTCTTAATCAGGTTCACCCAGAACCTTAAAGGAAGGCTGTTTGATATGAAAGGTAGGGGGAAGGAGGAAAGGAAGCAATAAAGAATTTGGTTAAATGTGAATATTATATGATATAAATGTGAAGATTACTTTATGCACATGATACTAACACATCAGGACATTACTTTCTACAAGTACGTAATTCACAATGAATACAACCTTTATCACTTCACACCACCATCATCATTATCACCACATTCACCACCACTATCGTCATCGTCATCACCACCACTACCACCTCTCCCACCACCAACTCCACCACCACCACCACCACCACCACCATCATCATCACCATTTCAACCACTACCACTTTGACAACAATTTCAACAAATCTGCCTTAATGACAATTGACATACCTGTTACTCTTCCATGAATGTACAACCTCTGGATTGGTGATACCATGTTGTTTAGCTTGGTCATCAAAGAAATCAAACAGGTATTTAATGGCACGAGGGAGGGTGTTACTACGGTAGTTAACACTAAATATCGTCTCAAAGAGATCATCTACAAACTTCTGTAATGTGACCTAAAAGAACAAAGGAAGGGCATGGAAATGTAAATTCACAATCAATGCATAGTTCCTATTGGTATTGTGAAAGATTTTTATAATGCAGTCTGGTAAAATCTCAAGGCAACTTTCATCTATTGTGTACACAAGCATATATCTTTATAGAAAGGTCTGAAAAGTGTCTGCATTATTGGTAAAATATTTCTGTCTAATATTAACATAAAATGAATGGCTGATAATAATGTTTGTAACATTCAAAGCTCTATTTTCATAAGGCAGACAAATGATTTTCAATTACCAACACTATACACATGATCTGCAGTAATCCTTTACTTTATAATTCTAAGACAATCAATTTGTGAAAGGTGTTACCTTGGTCGTAAGTAATCTTGGTAGATATATTTCAGCCATCATCTTATGATCCTTCTCATTTCCTTTCATATTATCATGATCACTCTGTTTGACTAGATGCCATAGCTTCACACCATTCTCTACATCCGATGACCCTAGCATTGGAGTGGTTGATCGGCAAGGACTTGCAGCTAAATTACAAAGCAAAGTAAACTTGAAATTATGAATTCTCCACTCACTTATTCATTTTTTGACAAATGCAGATATTATTATATTCACACAAGATATAATAATTTAAAGTATTATGTCAATAAATGAAGCAGTAGAGGAAGGCGGAGTAAGTTGAGCATAGGGGCAAGTTGAGCCACCACCCCAAGGCCAATAATGAATGAGTCAGACATTATGGTGGTGTCATGTATTGATGACCCATTACATAACCCATTACCCAACCACATTGTTTTCTACTTTGAAACAAACATTTTTTAGAGGGAAAAATACAAATTTCAGCAAAAAAAGTAAAAAAGGGTGTGAAATAGATAAGTGCCTTTTACCCGCACACGTCTTTGAATATAATAAAGAAATAAGAACAATATTGTTAGTCCAGGTATGGATTATCATTCTTGTCATAGTCTTTTAGATGATGGATGCATAAGAAATGTGTGGATGTGAAAATATTGCATTAAGTTAGGACTGGGTAATTTGAGCAAGCCAACATGGGGCAAGTTGAGCCATAGTAATTCTTATGGTAATGTATAATAATAATAATAAAAAAACCTTAAAAAGCCATTGATATGCAGGCAGAAAGGAGCAAATTCACATGACAATTCTTTTACTTTTAGAGGATGTATGTATAGAGAATTAGCAAGTGAAAAGACTTAAAATAAAAAAATTGACATGACGGCTCTTCCCGCATATATTTTGTACATAGTTTTTGTGGCTCAACTTACCCCAGACGGTGGCACAATTTACCCCATAGATGGGGCAAGTTGAGCCATTTGACATCGTTTTTTTCAAAGGTCACAATGACTTTCAGTGTGGGGGTAGAAAGTTATATATAGGTGAAAAACATTTCCCACGAATGAAATCTAAAGGCTAGGTACTTATTTCTACAATATTATTAGTCATATCAATTCTAACATACAAAATGCAAAAAGTGTCACAACTTACCCCGCCTTCCCCTATATATTGAAAACTTTCTTTTGATTTTCATTCATTTTGTGAGACAATTTCTGACTCGTAGAAAATATATGGCTTGTTGGGTAGAAATCATTTACTTAGCTGTAACATTCACAGTGATATAGAGATGATGATAGACAGAAAATTATGTGGAATATTGGAAATGAATTTTAGAATGATTTGAACTTACTATATCTTCCTGTAGTAGGTGATGTGAAGGCAGACATGGTGAAGCCTTGCTTTGGTACTAAAGCTATCGTATCTCCATCTCGTACCTGAAAAAAAATAACATGATATCAATTGAAATCATCTCCAATCTATAATCCCCATGAAATATGAGAACTATGTTTTATTATATATTGCATCTCTGCAATATATGGTAAGCAAGGAATGTGAATTAATATGTGATGAGTATCTTACCTGCTCATCTGATAGCATGGTTAACCTCTTCCAATCTCCATCAATGATACCATTATCTTCTGGTAGAATCTTCCTCCCTGATAAACCACATCTCCATTCTGTATTAACATGAGACAGAGCATGGAATAATGAGTGAAAATATAAAAACACCCACACACAAACTAGCATATGTGGAGAACAGAAAGAAATATAAAGTGGGAGAGAGACGAAAGAAAAAAATTGGGGGAGTGGGAGATAATAAATATTTATTGTAGAAATTGCAAACACTACTTATACAAAGGTATAAGATAATTGCCTTGCAAAGCCTGTCATAGCAACTAACAATTTAAATAAAATAAAAACTCAATGAAAACTAAATGTAGAACAAATCCATCAATTTATACAATACCAGATGAAGTAATCTTGGGAGATAACCTCAATCTTTTGTACAGATATGAAACAAATTCATTCTTCAATTAATGGGCATGCTGTAAGGTTAGTCAACGTGCATAAGCAGACATGCAGTTGTACAACACATGGTCTAAAGACATTTGTTCCAAACTAAATTTCCAACACTTTAGTATCATTGCACCAGTAGCTCTAGAGCTTATCTAATCCCACCACTCTCAGTTTTTTTTAATTTTTTTTATATTGCTACATTCTATACACAATATCTATAATAAAAAAAATGATAAAAAGAGAGAAAGGCAGGAGCAAATATCGATGGAGCATGCATCTATAGACCCAGACATGCACCTTACCTAGATTGTGTAAATTTTTACATGGTCTGTGACTGTAAGGAGGTGTCTTGCCGATGGCGTAAATATTCCTGTGTTTGGTATGTGACACAGTGTCCCAGTCAAGACCTTTCACCAAAGCTAGACAAGGGGGAGAAACAGGGTTAGGGTTAGGGTTAGTATGTAACTTACCCAAGGACTGGTCTAGCTTCTCTTCACAGTCAGTCTGTCAGTCAATAAATTTAGTTGACAGTCCGTTCCATGGTCAAACCATGATTTAAAGTATGAAACACATGTAGGTAAGGGTAAGGGTTAGTACACTATAAAACATGCTCAGCCTCAAAATGCTCATTTCAAACTTTAAGATCATCAAGGCCTCTATTCAATAACCTTCTTGTAAGAGTTTCAGAATGAATTCTACACAATGTAACTTCATCTGTTGTACAGGTGTGTTTTTTGACAATGCCTACGCATACCTCAAAAAAATCAAAAGTGAAATCACCTGTGTGAAGTTTATTGAACATCTTGATATGTTCCTGATAAAAGAGTCAATTGAATATGGGCCTTGAATAATACAATCCAAACTCAAAAAGGGAAAAACCACTGTCCATTCTTTGCGTCATGGCAATTCAGTAGCAAATGATGAGAAAAACACCTACCTTGCTATCAAACCTCTGTCCCGAGATCTAAGAATTATGGATCCTTCCAAAATTAGAAATATGACCATTATGATTCAGTCAATTGATCTAAATCTAGCTTCATGCACATTCCAATATAGTAAACAAAGACTAACTTACCAAGATCTAGTTCCTCTTTAGGAGGTCTGTGACTGTAAGGTGTGGTCCTGTAGATGGAGTCTAAAATCTTCTCTTTGACCTGGGATATTGAGTCACATGTATGAACTTTGACCTGTTGTGGGTCTGCATCTTTGTCAAGCCCCATGGCATATATGGTCTGCAAATAAAAAAAAAGGGAAGAGACAAAACATTAGTTAAAGAATACTTGGTTTACTAAAGACTGGAGAATTCATAACATTAATTATGTAATAAGATAAGGGCAAGCACAACCTTCAGGCATTACAAAAAAACGGGACAGATTTGAAAAGTCTATAAAATTTTTGTTTCAAATTATGATCTCTATATTTTGGTGTCAATAGGTGCTCTGAAGTTTTATCCTTTAAAATGCCATTAAAATAATTTAATTTCGTTCATGCTTGAGCGAACACGGAATGTTTTGTCTGGGGTTAAAAAGGAGGCTTGCGCCAAAATGGCATAAAATGATAAATATGATGGTCGGACTTCTTGCTAATCAGCAGACTTCCTCTTAAACTTTTTATTATCTTTGCCATAATTTTCGAATTATGTGGTCAAAATATAATTTCCATAATATACTTATTTGCTTGAATAGTTCTGCTGTTGTTCCTTTTTGATATGTTCTCTTTTAGCTTTGAATATTCCTTTTTTAGGCAAGAACTTTTTTTTAAACCAGAGTATGGGAGAGCGTGTTTTTTTTTTCAAATCCTTTCATTGTGTGCTACAAAGGTTATGGTGCCTTTGAACAGTGGCATACTGATGGGTGGGGGCTCGGGATGCTCCCCCCTCCAAATAAATAAATCATGACCAAGAAAAAAAAAGTGGAAAGGAAAATAACAGAAAAGTGAAATATGATATCATTTTTTGAATATTATGTCAAAATCACAAAATTTGATATTTTGATAAAAAAGAGGAAATTTTTGCTTGCTCGCTTCACAACTTTTTAATACATTTTACCCGATCTGCCATATCTTGCTCCTTCAAAATTGACTCAATACACCATTGCCATTGAAAGACATGAATCCTTTCCTGTTTGTCCTGTCAAGTACATAATTAAACTTGGTGAAGGATTCAATAACCCTTTGAAAATAGAATTCATGTCTTTTATAGGTACCATAACATAACATCATAAAGGGTTTGAATAATTACAAATTCTCCCAATTAATAATGCAAATCTTCTTACTTGGGTTGACAAAAAGTCTTCTTTTCTTACTAATGAAGGAAAATTCAAAGGTAAAATAAGTTTAAATGAAAAACAAAATAATTCAGGTAAATAAATAAATTAAATTTGACAGCATAATTCGAAAATTATGGCAAAGATAATGAAAAGATTATGAGGAAGTCTGCTGATTAGCCAAAAGTCTGATCATCAAATTTCTCATTTCTGCCATTTTGGCGCAACCCTCTTTTTGAACCCCCGACCAAAACGTCCCGTGTTCGCTCAATCATGAACAACATTTATTTTTTTAAATGGCATTTCAAAGATAAGATCTCAGAGCATCTATTAACGTTAAGATATAGATATAATAATTTGAAACAGATTTTTTATAGACTTTTCAAAACTGTCCTGTTGTTTTAATACGCAATGTATAGACCATCATCACTCATCATCTACTTAGATACAACAATGCATCTACAAAAAAAGACATTGCATTCAAAGAATATTCATAGAAATACAGTCCATGGCAAGTTTTCTTTTCCTCAAGAAATATTTAATCACCAATTTTGTATATCACATTTATTTTTTGCGTTGTTGTAACAAAGAAAGTACACTTACCAATGTTTTATTTTCAATAGTTTGTCTGATAATTTTGACTTCACTGAGTCCATATCTAGCCTCTCCAGTGATAGAATCTATTGGTCCCATCTCAACTTGCTGTTTGATACCATAGAAGAGTGTAAATAGTGGCTCCCCAGCACTGTCTACTAGGAAGTTATAGAGGAGGAAAGATAGCCAGTTGCTAACCATCTTCTCTGCTACAGACTCATTCCTGTAAAGAATACAATCATTGAATTAACTTCAGTCAAGAAACAGACATTATAAAAGAAGGATATACCTATACCATTATTTGCAAGGAATGTAAGACCACTTGAAAATTTGTGTATATAGCACTTGTATATAATTGCAATATCTAGTTTCATTAAAACTGGTTTATATATTATATGTTGGTGTTGATTCTCAGCTTTAACTAATTGCCCAATAGCTTCAGTAATCCTTTTGCTTTAGAATTACATTTACTTCAAAATATTTTTTTAAACTAAAAGGATTAGTCAAGCTATTAGCCAATTCTTAAAACCCTTTTCCCTTTAATCATTCAAATCAAGCATGAAATCAACTTCAATAAATAATACATAGTCCTGTTTTTAATGAAACTATTACAGTATATTACACTTATGTACATGTGCTATGTACAGAAATTTTCAGGTGTTCTGTTGCAAATGATGGTAGTTGTATGTTAATCATAACACACAGTACTCAGTGACAAAATATTTTCACAAAGTTTTCTCATATTGATCATTCAGTGAACCTGAATAATAAAATTGTCTTTCCCATGTAGAAAACCAAAAAAAAGAAAAGAATGAATCTTCGTCAAGAAAATAATATTACAATGAATGGATATATTGTATTTGTTAAATCATAAAAAAGAATGATATTTGGTTACAAATATTCTAGCTTCGCAACTTCACATTTACTGAATAATATGAATATTTTGATACATTTGATTATATGAATGAATATTTTCAATGCCTTTCAAACTTTCCATGTCAATACTTCAGTCCATAGATTTGCACTTTGATCAATTCTTTTGATTTTGCCCTCTTAAATAAAAATCTCTACCTACCTTCTCATGAGTAGCCTTGCTCTGTCTTTCTCTAGATGTTTTTCAATGAGTCTTTCTAGTAAGACCTTCATAATATCTGTAGCATAGTCCATCTTAGATTGAAGAACCACCATGAGAAGAGATGCTACTGCACTCACATCCCTCAAATTGAATGTTCTTTGCTCTTCAAGGGTTTGTATCAGGCACAGTAGGAATGTCTTGTTATCAATCAATTGACCAAACATCTGTAAACCACGCTCAGAATTTGTCTTACGATCCCTCGGAAGCTGAGAAAATAAAAAAGTTTTTGTTAAAAAGACCTGCCTTTTTGCAATTTTGACTAGATCAGAATGTATTAGCCTTTAACCCCTAAAGCCATATGAAATATTCTATATTAAAAGCTGTTGTCATGAATAGAGTTAAGTGGACCTTCTCCAAGTCCAAATAATGGGCTATTAAAGTCAAAGCATTTTTTTTTTCAGACCAGATTGTGCAAAGCATGTGCTATTTTCTGTGTTCCTAAGAGATTTGACTTAGGCAGAATGACCTGTATAAAAGTTAGGATATTACTACTACTCATCCTCTTGAAACCACTTATTACCAAAGAAACAAGAATTCTTATCTATATCATAAACTGCATATTGAACACACAGATGGGTAAATCCAGTTTGTCAAAAGCCATTCAATACCCAAACTAAAATTTGTATCTATTTACTTTTCCAATTTCACTTTTGACAAAATTATTTTGGTATTATCTTTGTTCTCAATTTATTTTTGTAGAATCAAAAGTCCAACATTTCATATAGTACTAACATAATAACAGTTGTAAAAACTTACTGGTAGTTCTCTGAGGACTGGGTGGTTTGGTTGATCAGGAAACATTGTCTTCATAGCATAGATATGATAACTATGAAAGGGTATTCCACAACCAAGATCGCTGGTAACTGTATTCACACTGGTCTGTAACTCAGCAAATGCTGGAAAACACAAACAATACACAATTCATTAGACACTCCACTCGATAGATTACACTTTTGTTCTTCTGCACTGCAGCCCGACAGAAATCCAATCATCCCAACATCTCAATGGACAGCCAACTTTATACTCGGTTTCAAGGGCTGAGGATAAGTCAAAACTTATTAATAACATCATGTGAGTATTTATGCAGTAATCCACACCATCTTATCTTGTAAGGGCCAGGATATAAATCCCAGTTTCTTCATGTATTGAACAGTGCTTGCTATTATCTATGTTTAGAAATGAGCATTAAATCATTGCTAAAAGTATGTCATACTCCCTGAGAAACAATACTGTCAATACGAATTGATAACACTTAACAAAAATGTAGCTTGTAATAAATCTATTGAAATAAGCACAAAACAAAGATAATGTAGTTTTGGTACCTTCTTTGCACTCCTTGGCTACTTTCATTTCTAGCGTATCTCTCTGTTGTTCAAGCTGTTTCACCAGACGTTCATTGGCATTAGCTTTACGACAGTATACCACCAGGGTCATCATAAAGATGATGATTGCGAGAAGAGAACCTGCCGCTACACCAATGATCAGTATCCACGGTATCTCCTTTGGTTCATAGTGAAGCTTACCAACATAGAATTCAAGGTTACCATGACGAACCTGTGAATAAGATATTACAAATATTTCAGTATAATTGTGTTATTTCATTAAAAAAAAAAAAAAAATCAGTTTCTTCTCTGTTCCCTTTTCTCACATTATTAACAGACATAACTCACATTTTGGGCAAAGAGGTCTACAGCATTCATTTAAAAAATGTCACTACTGAGAGCAATGTGAAAAGAATGACACAGCAATGCATCAACATAATGCACCTTTATTTGAGTATTTTCCCCCATTCATTATCCTTTTATCAGAATCATGACCTCAATAATACATCAAGATACTTACCAAGACAGTTGGGTACAGATCTCCATTAGTGCTTTGTGGTTGTTCATCCGGTAGGTCACACGATAGCTTAGATGCAGCCAAGAGAATCTTCTGACATCGGAAATCACCAATCAACACTTCTACATCCTTCTCCTCATATGCTAAAGTTAGATTCTCTCCCTACAGAAAAAGGATTGCATGACTCATTCACCCTTCATGTTTCTATTTGGTACACATTCATATAGGCCTACTGATGTTGTAAAATTATCAAAAGGATTTTAAAATGTTATTTTTGACAATTACTATAAGCATGTTACATGGTTATGAAAACAGTGACATATTTATAGTGGACAAGATAAGATGTCAGGGGGCAATGTAACCCTTCATTATCTATCTCACACCTTGAGCACTCCGCAGTGTGGATTTTGAACATTATATATCATATATATATATATATATATCACAGTCAAGCATCTAAACAACAAAAAGATATTTACCAAGATAGTAAGGAGCTTAGGTTGTCCATAGGAAAGTTTCTTGATATGATCTGCTTCATGAAACTTCTGATAGTAAGGATCAGAGACAAACTCAAATGGTTGGACACCTGGTAGACCTTCAAGGCTGGTGAAGTTCTTGACACCATCCAAGATCAAACCATATTGACCTTGACGAGTTTCATATGGTAGAGGTACACTACTGGCTGACATGTTAGGGGTTGGGCAGAACATTGTCTCTGGACTGCTCACAGTGCAGTTCTGTATTAACATGAAAAGACAATACAAGTGTTCTAAGGTAAAGAAACAGGTACTAACTATTTCATAGTGTAATAAACTATGACTGTATCATTTTTTTTACATCAATTAATTCTTTTTCATAAGTCCATTATTCTCTGTTTTTTTTATCATTATTGAAGCTAGATTCCTCCAACATCTAAGAATACCTTTTAAACGCCAGTGATGTGGCTCAATATATAAATCAAAGTATTAGTTAGTTCAGACATGGTGAACTTTGCATTAAAATATTACACAATTTTCATTTCAAATCCTAATCAATGTGTAAAATGAAGAGTTGATAATAGAATACTCACAGCTGTGAAGTTTTTATCCGGTAGTCTAAACATCATCTGTGGATTTTGTATCACATTGAGGTTGGTACCTTCCACTCGTACTGGTACACCACCACTACAATATAAAACAAACAAAAAACACATTAACAACATTTTCATTAAAAAAAAACACATCATGTAGTATATAGTCTGCAACTTTGTTTTCTTAGATTTTTCTCACAGATTTCAATTACCCAGTTGAACACGATCAAAGACAGATTTAATCTTGGTCATAGAGCTCAATGAGACAATTGTCTAGATTTTTAAGGATATCAACTGTAACAAAAAATGTTTCCTTTTAATAAAAAAATTGAAAAAATACAAGATAGGGTTATATGTAACACAATACACTTGAATTAATAGATCTAAGATTATTATTGAAATAACAACTTACCTTTTAATTGATCTGAATCTTTTGATGCTAAGAATAGTAGGATCAGGGTTGTATGTGAACTGCAAGGTACCTTCAACATAACGACCATCAAATCTCATTCCAACGTATCCATGATCACCAGGCAGAGCAGGCGATGTCACACACACTATAGAATCTTGAAATATACTGCAATCAAAATAACAAGATTAATTAACAAAGTCATTAAAAACTACTTAAGTGACAACCTTGATAGAGAGTCAACTGCTCGTGTCTCTCTTGCGTGTAAGTTTCAAACTGCATGTTAACCATCATTATGATAAATCACATTATAAATCACATCATAATGAAATCAAAATCTTTCTTCAATCTTGATTTCATATACATGTTTTTTTGCTTTATGTTGATTAAATATAGCTCCTATGCTAATATGAAAATAGTACTGAAGAATGTAATCAAGAAAGTCAACCAAGGTCACAGATAGTAGCAATTTTTTTTTTTAACAAGTTGAAGTTATGTTGATTTATACTATGTGAATGCTATGTATGCTATGTATGAGAGCAACCTAAATACATTGCATTGCTTGTATTACATGATCATATCGATAGTTCAAACTTTTGAACGACAAAAGCTTGTAGAATTGTCCAAAGTAAAATGTGATAGAAACAAGAATGGCAATTCTGGAAATAAACAATCATATGATTGATATTAACATATATTTAAAGTTTCTGAAGTGCGCAATGAAATGATAGGATGTGCGATATGGTGAAATTCTTATTCTTACCTAACCACAGTACAATCATGATCAGCTACCACAGCTTTGATAGAGCTAGCAGCATCTAGATCATGTCCAGTGATGGTCACTCTAGTACCACCTGATGCTGGTCCAAGGATTGGTCTATGAGATATGATCTTAGGTACCTGTTACCACAACAAATAAATCATAATTATTAAATGATTGCAATAGTTGTTATGACAGATCTGTCATATTCATCAAACATACAGGATTGTTTCTAAGTTAATTCTCAAAGCCAAAACTTTCAAAACAAACCAGTTCAGAAAAATAGGTAATTTTATGCAAGTTTGTGAACTTTGAGCATGTCTCCATTGGACATAAGAAATCTCCCCAAAATACCACATTGTTATCCTTACATTTAAGAATAGATCTAATGTATGCTTTGAACATTTATTTTCATCTTTTTTTAAATTTGTTAGTTTCCATACAAATAATTGCAGTAATAACATTGATTTTGGCTTCATAATTTGTTTTCTTTACTTCACACAATTCAGCTGCACTTGTTTATTTCATGCAAATCATATGTGCTAGTAAATGAATGTGAGTATTGTAATTGGGGTGTAGTGCTGTGCCTAACTGAATTAGTATTGTAATTCCATCTAGTTGCTTAGTATTTTTCTCTATCATTAGTTATGACAGTACATTTATGTTTCTTTACAAAGGAAGATGAAGACTTACATAAAAAAAAACAATATAATTTACAACCAAATTAACAAAATTGTTCACATTTGTTCAAGAACTGTTTCATTTCAAATTTTCTTCTTCACTTTTTGCTCCAAACCTCTTCATGCAATTCATCACTAGATAGATGAATAAACATCTGCTAGTCAGTGTGAACTTACCACAAATCTGAAGTCTTGTTCTGAATGTCCTTCTTCAGTCTTGTTCTCACTTGCTAGTCTAACGATGATTGGACCACTCAATGGATTTGACACTCCTTGAGTCATGCATACAATCCTAGTAATCAAATTCATTTTAATAAATAGATATCAATCTTACAGTATACCTTATCAAACAGAAAGTCTTATATTTTGATATGAAGTTGATATCAAAATCGATACTTTCTTCCAAATGTTGACAGAAATAGTAAATTAAACAGAAGTCATTTATCCAAAACACAGTTTAAAAAATTTATCTAAAACAACATTTAAAGAATATGACATAATATATCCACTATAAAATTCATACTCAATATCTAAATCTTTTCCCTAGGATTACATATTTTGAAAATATTTATGTATAACTAAATATCATATAAAGGTGCATATTTTATCGTATCAAATATATCTATTAATTTTGGAGAGAAAAAAACTTTACATCCTTTTGATGATTAGATAGGAGGAAATAAGCCATGGGAAATTTGTTAACAAACTGAACTGAATGGTGACTAATTTCTGTAATTCCCCTAAGGTTCATGTTGACAATGACTTGGAGCAATACTCACTCTGTAGCTGTGATATATGTCTCTGGGTATGGATCACATGGATGTCCAGCTACTGTGATGTTATGAATATTAGAAACAGTTTGACCAAGATTGATCCCTCTAATAGTCAGGTTGGTCTGACCTTCTACAGGTCCAGCTCTTGGGCTGAACTGTTTATGGACAAAACATTACAGAGAAATAAATGGAATAGTATGTGTTATAGTAGATCAACATACCAAATGTATCCAGATTCACATACTTAGTAGCAAATAAGCAAGAATGACATCTTTGGGGTATTGTGTACCTTGACCAATCGATGCACGAGGATAAAACTTCAAAAATAACATTCTCAATGGTTATCACCAAAACATCGTATTACAAACATATTCTTTTATCACAAGATAACTACATGTTTTTCAGTTGTAAGAAAATATATGTGCAAATCATAAATCACTTAAATCAGCAAACATGTCATGCCTAGGATGTGATAATGGAGATTATACTCACACTGGTAACTCTTGGGGTCGGGCAGAGATCTCCTCCTGAATACCAATTACTACATTGATTATCAATAGAACATTGTTGGGTGCTTTCACACCAGCCACATTGGTACTTAGCATCAGCACTGATACATACACCACAGTTAGGCCTCTCAACATCACACTTGTAGAGAATCACTGGAAAGAAAGCAATTCAAAGATAGCATGAATATAAATAAGAAAATTGGAAAGTAAACAAATATTTGTGCCCACCATTCAGTAATTTGCTGATTAACATAATGAAAGATGAATAAAACATGTAGTAGAAAAGTATCAAACTCAGATACAAATACTCTAGTAATGCTTCTATTCCTGCTTTTTCAAAATTATAATCCTCTTAATGACATTGCAAATATGTTGTGATCTTCAATGATTTGTTCACCATCAAAATGAGAGAAATATTAATGAATATTCACCTGAGAATTGAGAAGGGTTATCAATGCGTATGATGTCATTCCACTGCACACTGAGAACCACAGAAAGTTGGTCTACTTCTGTCTGGAATGTGTACTGAAAAAACAACAAGATTTTCAAATGATGGACTATTATTCTAGAACTTCAATGTAACCTTATAATGCTTATAGCATGCAGAAATTGAGATAAGGAGTACATCTGAAGCCATATTCCTGCTTTGAATCAATTCATATATGGGTGTTGATCCTAGTATGTTTAAAAAATCTAGAGTGAAAATCTATTATTGAAATGAAAAGTTAGGCAGAAAACAGGAAAACATTTCTTGGGACTACTAACCTTTGTGAAGGAGGAAGACAAAATCAAATACATGGCATAAAAAAATTAATAAATGATTGAGAGAAGGTCTGAAATGAGATAAGGTACATAGGGATAAGAAAGGGAGTACCTAAGGGCATGGATGTGAGTGAAAATATACACAAATAATTGAGCAGGGGATAAAATCATTAAGAAATAGATCAGTAGCAGATTCAGAAAGATATTACATGAAGGACACCTCAGAAAATCAAATAAAAAAGGAAAGTCAGAGAGTAAAAAAAATAAAAGAAAGACACAGAGAGGGAGAGAAAGAGAGAGAGAGGGAGAGAAAGAGAGAGAGCGGGGGAGAAAAGGCGAGAGGGAGAGAGATACACTAATATAAATAAACATATAAATAAAACAGGTGAAAGGGATAGGGAGAGAGAAAGAGAGAGAGAAAGAGTATATAAAACTACAATTTTTTTTTTTTAAAGAAGAAAGTGATGGAAGCAAACTAAGTAGCATAAAAGTAAAGAAATTGATTGAGTGTTCTCTCAAGATTGACCTGAAGTTCAATGGTGGAGAACTAATATGTCCCTTTAGGAAAGGGTGTCTGATATGACCTATGATGAAATCCTTTAATCTACAAATAAGACAGGACATCTTAATGTCTAAATTAGCTCAAGTCAGGCCTAATGGTCTCTGTCTACTCCAGGAAACTACTGCATCAGTTAGCTACCGCAGTTCTTTCTTTAAAGGGACATTACACCTTTGATAAATTTCTAACAAACTTCATTCCCATACTTTAATAAGCAAAAGGAACCAAGTATTTTAATATATATGCAATATGTTTATTGGAATAAGAATAAATCCAGAATTCTGCAGGTTAAAACAAAAACATGCACTGTGAAAAGTTTACACTTTGAAAAAGCCCTGGGAATTAAAAAATATACAACATGTGGGTAATTTTTTCACATATAATCTTGGGTTTGGGTCTCATCTATCTAATGAATGTAAAAGTTTTGACAGAATGTTACACTTGAGTGAGCACTGTCCATTTTTGTAGAGCTCGCAGAAATCTGTTTGCGCAGAAATGCTCGTTTTCACGCTGTGGAAAGGGAATGGGCGAAATCAAACTTACCCTGCGAAACATTTCTCATACATTTCCCTTGCACTTTTAGTCGATTGAAATTAAACGGATACATTCAAGCATTTTGTAACAATTTTGCCACCCAAAATGAAATTTCAACACTTAGTAAGCACAACCTTTACCCTTTTTTGTGCCAGCTGGATCTGAGGACGTAACTGAATCTGAACAAAAGTTTATATCAGACATCTCCAGCATTTTTAACTAGGTTTGTATCATTTAAAGTGGGTTTACATTTCATTTTTCATTTGATACTTGTTTCTCCACACTTTTCCCAAGCTTGACAATGATTAATAAAATGAAGATGAAGCCTAAGCCATTTCATGTAAATCACAGCTCAGTGTAAAGCAAATATCGTCACGATGGACTCGGTGTGAGGGGGAGTGGGGTGGGGCGCAATGCACTCTTAGAAGTGTTTTGGGCAAGGAAACAAGTTAAAAAGGTAAAAGATATCATCAAATCAATTTTACTAGCTAAATTCCACGTGTTCTTCATGATTAAGGTCTACTTTTATTCGCATAACTATTTCCAAGTTCTGCGCAAATCATTTTTCACTAACTTTTCAAAAGTAAGTGGTGCTCACTCAAGCGGGAATATTTTTCGACAGTTATATCGTCATTTGCTTAAATGGATCTGTACCCATGATAAATGTGGAAAAATCTTCAGGATATTACAAATATATAACTTCACAGGATTTTTTCGAAGTGTAAACTTTTTTTTGATACGCACTGTAGAGAGCCCATTTCATTAAAATAACAAGCACTTTCAGCAAGGAGATGACATAGTCCTCTGACCAAATGACCATGATCATTTTGATTGAAGTGTCACACTATGAATATCAACTATATATTTAATTTGTGTGCGGGCTAAAATTGGAAAACAGAAATAAAATTACATAGCAAACAAAAAAGATGTATTGATATGTGTCCACTTTGGAAAGTGTTTAATCTTGAGTGATTCATCACAAGTCTGCTATGACCATTAAAAGAGGGACTAGGAAAGGGGTAAAGCAATATTTACAGGTCAATTTCTCAAGCACAGACAATCAAAAATTAACAAGGAACCAAGACAGTAGGAATTTAATATTAAGTATCCTTGGCCCTCCACATATATACATCTAATATTTATAGCAACGAGCTCTCCAAAAGTGATTGGTCATGAATAAACAAACAATCTGACCATGTATTAACCTTTACTGTCTTGGCTTTCTTACCACCCAGACAACATGTCCACAGCATCATCATTTCAATACTTCAATATATGATGTGTTTTTTCTCCATAGATGGGCTTAACATCAGATATTCAAAGAGGTCTATCTCAAGAAACACTTGCTGTAGAATTAACTCATCACATCCTGATAATTACTGTTTAAATAAATTACAACATAGAAAATATACCCCTTATACAATTTAAGGTTCTCCATCTAGTTTAGGTATGAATATTTAACTGATTTTTAATAATAAAGATTCTATTGAATTTGGTTAAACTAGTAAGAGATACCAAACAATTTTCAATACATAACCATGTATATGATATATTCTTTCAAATAAATAAAAAAATCTTACCCTTTTCTGTTTTACTATTTGATATACCTTCCAACCCATTTATCTAGAACACTTCTCTACATAGCATGGTATGGAACATCAATGAGATTCTTGTGCAGGTTTAACTGCTGTAAATAGAGAAAGGGTTGTACTTACAGATTCAGAGTGACATTCTAAAAGACTGTTACTAAGTCTTGTAGCTGGTACGGACACTTCCCTTCCTTCATAGTCTAACACACACTTGTAGGAAATGGGCCTCCCACCAGGTAAATTCTGCAAATATCATCACATCATAAAGTTTATTACATCCACAAAAAAAATTATTTACTAGTTAGTATAAGATTTTTAAATGCAAATAAAAGTAAACAACAGCCGAACATACCATATAGAGCAGATTCACTTACTCCAATATGTTTGTGAGTTAATTCTTTTTCTTTGCTTTTTTTTTATTTGCCCCTAATAAAAATAAAAACATGGACGAAAGGCAAAGCTTTCAAATGTATGAACATGTTTTGCAAATGAAATGCCATGGTTGGGAATTTTTTTTTACATTCACGTACTTGATGAAACATTCATAAGCCTCCATGGTAACTATTTTTAATGAGAAATAATGGAGTATATATTCACCTCATCACCAGGTAAATTAGCTGCTTGTACTTTAAAGCTTTGCTCAACACCAACAGGTATCAGAACTGCTGTATTATTCAAGATATGAGGACATGTCTCAGGTCCAGTCTGAAAAAAGAAAATGTAATGCTATCAAAGTCAAACTGTTATCACAAAGTTATCATCAAATTCTTGTTTGAATAAATCAAACTTTTTAAAAACAAAATAAAAGCCAAAATCTGAGTATGCATAAACGTGCCAACCAAGATAAGCACATAGGTGCACAGGTAATATAATATCAGGACTTGAGATAAGACTTGTCAACTGACAATAAGCCGTACTTATTTTGCTAATAACTGAACAATTACTTTTCTTCAAGTATCATTTGGGACATTATTTTCACTCATATTTGCAAACACTTTGGATATCAATTTCTTCTATTCTGTTTAAATTTAGTAATGATTTCAACAAATGTAAACATGGAAGAGAGTAGCTATGAATGATCTTGCAAAGTGTATGTTTTTATCATTTAGTAACTAATTCTATTAAATCTATAGATAGACAAAAGTTCTAGATAAAAAGAAAGAACTAAATCTATCATTCTATAGATTGATCAATAATTCTTTCTCAATTTCTTCCCTCCTGGCCCTCCTATCAGTTGTGTTTTGATACTTGATAATTATTGGAGCATGGTAGAGATGTTTGGTTTCAAAAAGAGATTCCACCCACATGTCTCTCATCATACTAACAAGTAATTAGAAGAAACAAGAGGCAGAGGGAACCTATAAACATACCCCAAACTAGAATCAAGTTCTACATATGGATGCAATTTGTCCACATTTCCTCTTTAATTGTAGTCAAAGCATGAAGGTGCTTGATACTGTATTTGGTTGGGACCCCTTCCCATCGGGGGAAAAAAGTCATCAATTTGGTGAGGGGAAATTGACTATCTTTATATCTAGGGTCATTGTGCAGAAAATAGAACTCCATGACTCACTAGTTGTGTTCCAATTATAATCTACATTAGAGTGTGTAACACATAGCAACCGTTTTTATCATTTTTATAGCAAATTATATGTATCAGTCTTTTTGTTGGTAGTTTCAACGTTTACACCAAACAAGCAACTCTTCAATCAATATTAAAATAAGTGCATACAAACGTATTACTAGTATTGTCAATTAGATTTATATTTGAATAAGTCCATATTAAACATGTATGCCAGTTAGTCATAAAGTTTAATTAAAATATTTGTAGCTCTACTCAACTTGGCTCTACTAATTAGAAAAGCCAAGATTTGTCATGCTCATGGTGTGAATTAACTTTGTTCATATATAAGCCATGAAGGTATTACATTAATTTAAGAAACATCAACTCCAAGAAGTTTTGAACTTTTGAATATCAGGTCACGTCTATATCCTCCCTTGTTGCTTCATCCCTTCTGCTAAATTGCCATGCCGACAAGATTAAAAGAAGAAGCTGCAATGTAAAATTGCTTCATGTCTTAATTTTGTTTCTCACTTTGCATTTCAGCCGCCGACAATGTTTTTGCTGGTCTACCCTCCAGGGGTACACAATTAGGCAAACTCCTCGGAGAGAGGTAACAAAGAAAAGAACAAGTGATTGATGAAGATAGGGTAGATGTCTAACACAGGATGGATGGCGACACAAAGAATACCCATGATCCTCCTCTGGGATGCAGTCGGATCATACCAATTATCTCATCAGGGTTAACAAGAAACCCAAGTCATGAAGATGGAATGAATGTTCTTATCTATCCTATGTAATTATAAATGAAGGTTAAGCTCATCAGTTCTTGATTAATGATGTTGCATGAATTACTTATACATGTATGTGTGATGTACACATTCATCACCACATCTTTTGACTTAGTTGGTTTCTAAAGCATATTAAAGCATAAGTAATTAAAGTGAGAGAGTTATGCTATTAAATTGTGTTATCAATTTACCATTCCCATAAAAAATAGAGAGGTGTCACTAAGAGTGAAAAGTTCAAAGGTTTGGATCCATTGCACAACCACACTCTTTCGAGAGAAATGTAAGAGAAATTAGGTGTACAAATAATCATAGGTCAGTTTACATGACCAGTTCAGTAACAGTATCTGTTTCATTTATCTATTTCTTAATTATTTTTTACATGATGAGTTGACAAAGAATATATCCATAGACTATTTACTGGGATAACTGATTCCCAACAACAAGGGCTCATTTCACAAAGAGCTAAGTATGAGATTATGAAAGGACTGTATCTAAAGAATAATTGCCATAAAACTGATTAAAAGTTGTCTTATACATTCTGAATTCAAGGAAAATTTTGATTTGAGAAATCATTTGATTCTTCACTCATGATCTTGTGACTATTTAGTATAACAATTAAAGTTTCATTTATCAATGGTCACAGTCTATGCAGCCCATTAATGAACTTACTTTGCTCAAACAAATGCTACTTGATTTGTAACTGATAAACAAACAGTAATTATTGCTGACCGTCTCCTCCTCCTCTACTGAACAATATCTATAACATTATTGTCATGTTAAAACATTACAATTAAAATTCCATCACACTTAAAATGCACTCTAGCTTTGGAAGTTTATAATTAAGTACTGTATGTCTGAAAGCTTGCATCAAATCATAATTTTGTTTCTGAATTCTGTCCAACATATCAAATACTAGTGAGTACTCCTAGGTGAAGTAGATGTAAATGTGATTTGAGAAGTTAGAACACACTTGTACTCATTACTATTCAAGTAGGAATACATGAATTTCATTGGAAATTAAAACTTGTCACTATATTCATTTAATTTTCAACCCAACGTCACTTACTTTTCCTTATATTTCATCTCATTCTATCTTATTGAATTTACTTCCATATTCAGATTCATATGATAAAATCACAAGGAAACAAAGTTCACATGATACATTGATATAAGTGATTGAGAGAGATTGAAAAATGATGAAATTTCAGTATTGATGAAAAGAGGATAAGTGTGGCTTAGATAAAAGCATTGCACATTTACCCAGTTATTTAAAAAGTATTTACATACGTACCGTCGGCGGTCATCCGAACTGTCATATCAGTCAATTTTGGTCCCCCCAAAATTGATTTTTTTTCTTCAAAAAATGAAAGTACAAGTCGTACTCTATTTATAACTAAATTTCTAGGCAGCAATTTATTTTCTGAGAGGATTTTCACGGCGATGCCATACAAATTTTTGTAATAAAATGCGCAAATCCCAATAGAAACGTGTACTGTAACAGAGCGATTCTACATTTTGACTGACCGCGATTTTAATGCGAGCAGTCAGCCAAACCGTCGTATCGGCACTGGGAACTGCATTGACTTTGCACGTGAAAAGCGATACAACGTTTTGACTGACCGCGCGCATTGAAATCGCGGTCAGGGTTGTTGTATTCCCTATGGCGTTTTTGTACAGGGAAATCTAAACTGCTCAAACCGAAATTACAAGCATGTAGCTCTTTTGTGATATTTTCTCAGATCCTTAGTTTTGTGAAAAAATAACGATATTTCCAACAACATTTTACAGGAATGTTGTGGTTAAATCATTTAATGACACCTCTTGGATTGTTTGAAGATACATCATTTACATGATCCTTCCAGGTATGTACCGTATGTTATAACTGAATTTATATGAAAATCTAAAAATATAAATGATTTATGTAATTTGCCTGAAAAAAAATCAATTGGTACTATCTGCAAACATAATTTAATAAAAATCTAAAATTTATACACAAATAATGGTGATCATTAAGAAACAGTAATGAAAATAATAATGAGCCATCAAGTGATTGTCGCATTTTGCTTGATATAAAAATACCATTTTCAAACATTTGCATACATAAAGTACAGGTAACTTTGCTGATTTAAGTCAAATCTCTTGATACCATGTGCACAAGGGTCTGTTCCTCACACCTAACCAAATTGCCTGAAATATGCCTTGCGATGGCTGGCGAAAGGCATTTTCTTAAAAATGGTTTTCAATTGTAACTGAGAGTAAATCATATTTACCTTTCGGGTTCGGGTTCTTACACCTTCTGAAGTAACGGCTGCCATTATTCAAATTTGCGCAAAAATTTTGCTTGAAAATGTTTGAAAATTCCCAACGAATTGAAAAATCGTTGGTCATCTGTTTGAATTCGCATCTCTTATTTAGTCTACGGTAATCGTTCGTGTGTTATTGTCGCGCATAGTCCCTCATCGCGATTTTGCCAAAGTGGACCGATCGCGAAAGAGCCCTTAATGAAGCAACATGATGACAAAATATGAGTTGCGCATGGAAACGAAGATACTATGACAAATGGATTTTCACTTGCCATCTTCTATGCGAAAGGAAACCAATACTAACTTTTACTAAATTTTAATAGCGATATATACACGAAGACAAGGCTATGCGATACTAAGACAAAGTATGGATTGTGAATGCGAGCGAATGACCAGACGAATAATTTGGCATGTTGCATTGATGACTTCTCTGGCCGTACTGAAATCCCGACGGACCTGGTCGCTTTTTTACACCCCGAGGAGTGCACACAACCGTACAAGAACGCCCGATCTATTCCCTTGTCTCCGTTTCTAATCGCACTCCATATCAAACCGGTGAACTGAAAAATCAATATCCTTCGCTTACTGTTCATTGATAGAATTTTACAATAGTTACTGATCGCATAATTTGACGAAAATTTTATTTGAATTTGTTGAATTTGCGTGCATATCGTGCATTTTTCCCATTCGTCACCCTTCGTCCGCCTACATTTGGTCAGGTGTGAGGGGGCTTTTAAATGGAGTATGTAACACATGTTTTACATAGTCTGGTTTAAAAAATTTCGACCTGGATGAATGTCCAACTTATAAAGGTCAAATTTTCCTATAATACCCATTGTAAGTATAATACAAAATAAAACATTTTGCAATGACATACAACATGATTGATGGTTTTCCTTTGCAGGAATAAGAAATCTAAATAAGCCGAGTCTGATATTGTTTCATTTTCACTATTCTCAAAGACTCGCATTTCTTTACCCTGTATGATTTTATCAAGAGCTATGTATACTATAGGGACAGTGATTTTCTGTTTAAAACAAGGCAAAAGCGATTTTGTGTCTCGCCCACTTATGAAAATAACCAGAAATATCATGATTTGCCAGGGCACGCAACAGAATTGTATCGAAACTTCATTGTGAATTGACTGGGATGGAATAAAACCTTTTCATAAAAGTCTTGCAAGTAAACATTAATGTTGACCCGAAATAACCTTTAACATTACCATGTAACCTCCGACTGCAGCCTAACATGCAAGTCCCTTAAGTACATCTACCATCCAAGTTTGGTTGAAAAGTGACTTACGGTTGCGGAGTTAGGTGTCATAAGAGAGTCTTGCATGTAAACTTTAACGTTGACCTGAAAATGATTTTTGACCTTACCATGTGACCTCCGACTGCAGCCTAACATGCAGGTCCCCCAAGTACATCTACCATCCAAGTTTGGTTGAAAAGTGACTGACGGTTGTGGTGTTAGGTGTCATAAGAGATTCTTGCATGTAAACTTTAATGTTGACCTGAAAATGACCTTTAACCTTACCATGTGACCTCCGACTGCAGCATAACATGCAGGTCCCTCAAGTCTATCTACCATCCAAGTTTGGTTGAAAAGTGACTTATGGTTGCAGAGTTCGGTGTCATAAGAGAGTCTTGCATGTAAACTTTAACATTGACCTGAAAATGACCTTTGACCTTACCATGTGACCTCTGACTGCAGCATAACATGCAGGTCTCCCAAGTCCATCTACCATCCAAGTTTGGTTGAAAAGTGACTTACGGTTGTGGAGTTATGTGTCATAAGGTTTGTGACAGACGGACGACGGACAACATTTGGATCCCTAAGTCTCGCCTTCACCTCTGGTGGGCGAGACAAAAATTGCCTTTTCCGTTTCAGAAAATCTTAAATTCCATTTCAGCATGTCAGAAAACGGAAATTTTGTTTCCCCATATACTTTGTGTACATGCAAAAGTGACAATTCCGTTTACAAAGAAAAACAAAACGCATTGAGTAGCGATGTCACAACACTCACGCTGGTCAAAATTTGTATCTGCCACTGTACCAACAACGCATTAGAATCTGTGCTTATGGGGTCTATACGGGTACACAGAATATTTTGACAAACACATTTAACATAAATACATCCTCACCTTTCACATTATTAGCAAAATTTTATAGTTGAATGAAATTTTATCAATAATTTTCGGGATTTTTTTTACATCGTTTCGAGCAGTCAACGATTTCTGCCTATCCACTATTTTGGATTTCAAGAGTACCACGATATCATTCTGTTACATCTTCGAACGTAGAGGGCAGCAACATATGACCGTGTTGATAAAATAAAACAACATGTGCATATGTGAATGTTTTCGATACGGCTGTCCCTGCCGGCCGAGAGCCGTGCCGGGGCAAGGGGTACGACCGTGTGTGATGGAGTCGGGTGCAGTCACAATGTGTGGATTGTCATGATTGTAGCAAAGTGAGATTGTAGCAAAGTGAGATCGTGGTTCGTGGGGTATTGTGGCCATTTAATATTCATATTTTGTGGAGATTTTGGAGTAATATCTGTTGCTGTTCTGTGTATTTTGAGGAAAAACATGTTTTCCGTGATTTTCCTTTTGAAATGCCACTTTCCGTTTCAAAAATGATGTTTCTGTGAATTCCATCTGTTTTCAGCAATCGCGTAAAAAATACTATACCCGTCCATCTGTCTATTTGTTTCTTCATATATACTTTTCTCTCTTAATACATTCAACTTATATTTACCTATAGCCCTGTCATCTAAAATGCAGAAGCCATTCATTTTCTTTGCAAAATTTTGTCTCCCCCCTGGCTGTTCTACCAATACTCTGATCTGTATGTGCATGCACTATTTGCTCATCTTAATTCAACTTTGATACAACCCTTGTGTAACCTATAACCATCAAATGAATTAATATAACTTACACCCTAGACATTTTCACATCCAATTTTTATCAAGAAAAATACTTGATGCGAAAAGGGTCCTTTAAGAATCATTTCCCTGATGATACTTAGATTTACATGATTCATACATGAGTCTGGATCAGAATGTCATGTTATCACTCACTTAGGCCCTAATTTCAAGTCAGAAAGCAAGAGGGAAAAGAAAGAGTGAGAGAGATAGGAGGAGTGAAATATCAAATTTGAAGCCCCAGGCTATAGTCCACAGTTTCTTCTGCTGTTTTGATTAAAAACATAATTCTGATTGGGTGTGACAGATGGAGGCTACT
The DNA here is from genome assembly GCF_037042905.1 of Lytechinus pictus. Classification (NCBI taxonomy): domain Eukaryota; kingdom Metazoa; phylum Echinodermata; class Echinoidea; order Temnopleuroida; family Toxopneustidae; genus Lytechinus; species Lytechinus pictus. The sequence continues at coordinate 57,192,251 of NC_087247.1, read as the reverse complement.
GTGCATCATACTATAGAGAAAATCTCTCTCATTTTACTATAGGTGTGATGATGGTTAATCAGGGAAGTGTTATAGAGCGTCAAACCTGATGTTATGGTAGTCATCAAAGAATAATCATTGGCTAATAATGCCCTGTACATCCCATGACAATCTATGCAAGCATGTTATGGTCAGAATTCATTTTCTTACATGACAGTTCATAATGACATTATTCTTGTAAATCCCAATGGCAATTATACCTGATAAGTTTAACAAGCCATGCTTTTTTTTCTCCACAATATTGTCTGCTACTGGAAAGAGAAACATCTTCTTTCAATATATTTGATGGCTTTCCAACAAACATTCAAAACCTTGCCAAGTATCATAAAAAAGTTATGCAGTATGGAAGCCTTTTATTTTATAAGCCAGGCCTGTGGTCTACAAAGAGGAAGTCAGCTATTACTTGGCAAACCATAACAAGAGAACGATCCTTAACTTCATATCATCTCCTTGAATCAACCAACGTTTTCAATAACCTATTGAACCTCGTGTCTATTAGTGAGGTAAACACTGTAAAATGTTCAATATATATGTCTGCAGGTTCCTTATTATTCATCTAGACGCAAAACAAATAAATGTAACTACTGGCTTTATGTGAATACTGTTTCATAAAATGGTAAAATACATGAATCTGGAATGATAATGGATAAATAACATCTTGTCTTAAAAATCATTTGTATTTAATAAAAATAAAATATGAACAAACCTAGAATTTACTTTTCAGAGTGTACAGGCAATCAAAAGAAATAAATACCTCAGCTGAATTCCTCAACATTTTTTTCTTAGATTTGTACTTGTCGATGCTTGGTATTCAGTAACCCACATAGAAACTATGTAATAAATTACACTTGAAATCTACTCAGCTTATCATTAAAAGGTTATTGGATTTGGTGTAAAATCACATAATGCATAAAGCAGCTATAATTGTAATTGGCCTAAACAGTATAGCAAACAAACTAGATCTCATCATATGTATACAAATTCACAGATGAAACAATTTAGTAATTTCCATTTATTTGATTGTATACTACAAAGACCCAGGTGGAAAATAACTTGCACATCATGGTAATTCTGGAAGTTTACCACACAAATTATATATAATTAACATTAATATCGTGTATTTTGAAAAACCTCAAACAAGACTCTGTATCTTCCATGGATCATACAAAAAGCACATCCTAAATGTATATGTATACACAAAAATATATTTCACTTTTAGAATAGGTTAACTTGTATCAGTGAAGTAAAATGCAATTTACAGAAAAGGGCATGAAGGTACCTTAAGCATAGAGTAAATCCCTTCCTACATCTGATTTTCAAGTCAGATCTTGTGTAAATGGAAATTGCCTATAATCCTACCACCCTGGTAGGACTAAGGTACCTAAGCAAAGTTGCTTCTTTTTATCGGTTACAGATATCCCATATCTCGGTAGGCAAACGTTATCGTTTAATCCGTAATGACGCAATTGAGCTCTTTTAGTTCGCTACTGGCTAGGAACGTGGGAAGATGACATTTCTGAAATTACTTGTACGTTTGAAAGCCTTGGCACGGCTTTTGAATCAACTACTATTTGCAGATATACAGTGACTGATTTAATTCTCCCAGAGGACTTAGCCACAGTTCCTGCCACTCATTTCTTTGTTAAGCCGTAGATATTTGCTCACTTTTATCCCATCTACACCATTATTTGGATTTACAGGCAAACAAATCAGAAAACTTCATATTGCAAGGATCTATCATTCTGAAGGAACAAAATAAGTTACAATTTAAAGTTAAAATCATTTTGAGACTATAATCCAGTTGATCCCAAGCAAATATGCATGTCAAATTTTGTTATTTTACTTTGTCTACATCATAAAGCTTTCTCAATCCTTCTCCTCCCTTGTCTTATATTCCTATATTTAACTCACTATCAACTGACAAGATTGAAAAAAGATGTGTCAATTGACATCTTGGATCTAATGCAAAATTATAATGTCACATTTGCTGATGTTTAACAAACATTTCATTTCCCAATTTAGCAATTTACAAAATGATAATCACAATATACACATAATCTATGAAGAAAAGTACAATCTCTTCCTCTGTCAAATCAAATTGATCCATCAAATACCACCATTAATACAAATGTTATTACTTTTGAAATGATTTTAAAAAATATTCAATAAAACCACACTTTAATAAAGTCTAGTTGGAGAAATTATCATGGGAATGTAATGTATGTCAGCATACATACAAATTTGATTCTGACAAAACGGAGGGAAACCATTACATCTACTATTCATGTGATACAACGTGTGAGGCAAATTCAAATGAATGACCATTTCGGGTGATAAATCTTGTGTAACTCAAACCTCTGTTTGTCTACGAAATGAAATACAACTAGCTTTCTAGCATGCATTTATGGTGAATAATGTAAGAGGTCCACTAAGGAACCAAACATGCTTCAAGTTCTATTTTCTATCACATTGCTTTAGCTGATGTATCACACGAGAAGATATGGAGATAGGATAGAATTCTTACCACTCTACCAAGTTGAGATGATGCACATTCCTCTGTTTTGCTGTGGCAAACGTTGTCAAAGACACACCATTCACATTCAAAATGATTGTCAACACATTCCATACAGCCAGAAAAAGCTGAACATTTGTAGAAGACAAATTCTGTCTCTGCAATCCTGACTCTCGTTTCTGATGACTTGATAGCTAACTTTACTCCTTGAGATCCTAGCAGGAAAAAAAAGGAGAGACACTTGTTTCACACAGCTATCATTATAATTCACTTTGTAATAATAAAAAACAAAATCATAAGAATATTAGAAAAAAAAGTAATGCATCCAAATAAGTGATTCAAGAGCTTTCATGAAGGAGATCATACTAATTTCATAAAAACTAATTTAACCTAAACTAATTACCCAGTATACATTTTAGTATATTAAGTCCATAATTGTTTTACATAAATGTATATGTAAATAGAGCCATTTTATCACTTGATCAATTTCTCATTATGGACTAAACACATCAATTCTATGCCAATGATAATGAATCATTTCAGATTTATACAACCAATGCATTTGACATTTTTACTGTCATCAGAATTGATAAACTTCTATTAGTTAAACAAATTATATTAGTTAACCAAATGACAATAATGTAGGGTCAAATGGGAATAGAAATATTGACTTCTTACCATGTGGCCTGTCTGGTATAGCAGAAACTGGTGGTGTGTTACATCGTATAATAGATGTGTTGTTGATAACCTCTGTATCCACAATAGCATTCTCACTACTAAAGTTATCAAATAGGCAATGGTAATATTCTCCTGGTTTTAACTTTGGTAGGCTTGTCACGGTCAAAGCAAGCTATGAATTCAAACAAACAAAAATACACAAATATAAAGTGAAAAAAAAATTATTTGAGAAATCACAGTCATTTCCAATATTGGTATGATTAATCTGTCATGATTCCAGTTTTTCATAAGGTGCTTAAAAATTGAAATCTTTGGCTTTTTTCCTTCATCTGATGAAAGGATGACAAATAATTTTTTTTTTTAATTAATCCGATTGAATAATATTAGTGGGCATAGAGTAACAATAAAATTGTATTTCCAGAACTATTTTATCAATGACTTCAAGGCATATTTTGTAAATAATCCCTCATATAAGTTTACAAATAAAAATTGTTAGAGCAAATCTGTGTGTTGGGTATGGTAACTGCAAATTTCATGGATATAAGATCAATAATTAAACATATCGCCCTTAATGCTTGATGACAAAACGATCTCATCAATCATTACAGGTGAAAAAAGTGTTAAAAACAGCTAAAAACAATCTTACATGTTATTTTTTGTAAATCATGTTGTGTATACCATAATCAAAACAAAGTCACACAAGCAATAATTCCTCATTTAAAAATAAATATAATTATGTGTTAAGTGGTATTTCACATTGTTTCAAACATATAATATAATACACAAACTAATTTATTTTAAACAAATAATTTTCAATTTCTCTCTTTAAAACTCAGCATGAACAAAGTAGTAATAAGTTAATAGTTTTATACAAACTGTGAGCTTTTTTTCATTTCAGGAGTCCTGATACACCATAAAATAGCATACCAGTAAAAGGGGTACTAAGTTTGAACAATACCACAGTATCAATGAAGATCATACGTAAAAAACAAAGTCTTAAAACTAATTGCTTATATAGGAATGGTCTTAAAAACTCCTGACTAGTTCTGAAGGCAAGAAGTACCATGATTAAAAAAAAAAAGACAAAAAATTTATGAGGGACTCGGTTCTAAAAGCATATTCAAGAAAGTATGGGTATACACTGGTCTTTTTAAGTGAGGAAAAATAAACTAATCTAAACTAAATAAAATAATCTCATTTCATCCTTTTATACTGTTAAGTACAAATTAAAATTTCAAATAAATATTAAATGAGTGACTGATTATCCCGAGAAGTTATGGTTAAGGCGACATTTATATGCCAGCTGATGATGTGATATAAAAAAATGCCTGGATGATTACCTAGGTATCTTTTCTAAGTAGTCAATTACTTGGCATTTCTGAGTGATAGGGAAGGGCATGTAGATAAGATATTATAATACATCTCCTTTTTATTTGTTGTATTGTTGAATGAGATGGAAGGAAAGATGAAGAATGAACAGTGGAAGAGGTGGGAAGTGAGCAATGAGATGCTTTTCCTCATTATTCTCTGGGAGGGAGGATGGGTGGGAATGGGGCAATCCTCCTAACTCACTCGAGAATAGCCAGGTACTGAAGCAGACGTAATGTCTCTCCCCTGGAATCTACTAGTACATGTATATGAAAATGTGGAAGGAGAGGGTGTGGGTGAATACCTTCAGCTTTATGATAAGTACTAGAAAGGAGGGGGAAGTGGTAATGTAAGTTAGAGCAAAAACAGGATCGGAAGTTCTGCTCCGAAAATCAAAATCGGTTCGAATATTAGATCGGCGGATATTTAAAAAAAAGAAATACATTAAAATTTGTGGGTGACCGGCACGCGGAGAAATGCTGCAAGCTACACTGATGACAGAATTAGTTTTGATCTCCGACAAAAGCGGAGGAAGGAGAAGAAGATAATGATGATGCAGCACACGACACTACCGCCAGTCAACAATAGTTCTAGTCCTCTTCTCTACAATATCGTGATGATTGTGAAGGCAATCGTAAACTCTAAGAGGTCGCATTACTTCCGGAATAGACGCACTACGATCTGAAGTTGTTTACTTTGATATTCATCTTTTCCACTACATCGTGGTGATTGCAGAGGCAGTCGTGAACGGATGATATTCATCTACAACATCATGGTGATTGTGGAGGTAATCGTAAACTCTCAGAGGCGGCATGACTTGCCGAAATAGACGCACTGCTATCCGAAGTTGTTTACGATGATATTCTCCTTCTCTATAACATCGTGGTGATTGCAGAGGCAGTCGTGAACTCTTAGAGGTCGCATTACTTCTGGAAATAGATGCACTACTATCTGAAGTTAAATGATGAAAGTCCTCTTCTCTACAACATCATGGTGATTTCGGAGGCAGTCGTAAACGCTAACTTAAGATGTCGCATTAGCTAGACTATTGCTAGAGATCATTCCTAAAGAATAGATCTTTATTAAAATTTATTTTATATATTAATATTCATTTTAAGTCCTGTTCCACTGATCAGTCATTAATCTGTTAGAGACTACTGTTCAATTTCATTTGCCTTTGCGACAGAGTCAGGAAGATACGTCTTTTATATTTCTTCTACTTCTAGGAGAGCAAGAGATCATTGCTAATAATAATTCTAAATCGCTAGCTCCTAGTTAAAAACTACTAAAACATTATCGGACATGTCTGCGAGTTCAACTACATTTTATTTGCATCTGCTTAAGGTCAAAACAAATCATCACCATCTTCTTTTTCCTCCGCTTTTGTCGAAGATCAAAACAAATTATCATCATCTTCCTCTGCTTATGTCGAAAATCAAAACAAATCATCATCATCTTCTTCCTCCTCCTCCTCTTCTGCTTATATTGGAGATCAAACCAAATCATCATTTTATCTCCTTTATCTTCTTTTTCTTCCAATGCTTTTGTCCGAGATCAAAACAAATCATGAGCGTATGTTGACGACCTACATGAGGACTTCGCTCGGAGCTTGTTCATTCACAGGAATAGCACTATGCAACAATGCATGTCGCCACATGTTTTTTGTCTTATGTTTTGGTTTTTCTGATCCGAATTTTTCCCCACTCATCAAAAATCAGAGTTCGGAAAATGTAGAAAAAAGGGGAAAATCGGATTGGATCAGGAATTGCAATAAAAATCGGTTGCAACATTAGGAAGTGGCTTACCTCTTTTCTTGTATCAGTAGGAGTACTAGGGGGATCAACCTCTTTGATATCAATACACTGGTCTTTCCAACCTAGCCAACGACGGGTTATAAGGTTTCTGGAATCTGTGCATTCAGCATTGTCTAATCTTGTACATCTGAAAGATATTAAAGATATTTTATATTTAATCAAAGGTTACATTTTTACAGTGAACACAGTGAAGAACTGAGGATGATAATGACCAACAGAACATTTATATTGTCCATATGCCACCACCTGCACCATCACGATCATCATCATCGTCATCATCTTCACCATCTTCACTATCTTCATCAACTTCATCATCATCACCATCACCATCACCATCACCATCACCATCATCATTGTAATATGAAGTATTAGGCGGGATCCATTATCTGGACATTCATCTACTATCTATTGGTTATTTAAAAACAAAAAGAACAGTGAAACCCGTTATAAAAAAAGACATTGCTGGCCTTAAAATTCCAGATCATTTTACTATTCACAATTATTCTCACTGGAATATATGCAAGAGAGAAATACCCTGGCCTTAAACCAACATCTCTACAATAACAGAATGAAGTAGGAGATAAATATTGAAAGTTATTTGAGCATCCCCCTGTGAGTGTTTTCATATTCTGTACTTCAAATGCTCTCCTTTCTCTCTCCTCTTTCTGTTTTCTAGTGAAAGAAAGCGTAGTCACTCAAGAGGCCAACAAACAAGTGGGTACATGGGACTGTTTAAAGTGTGAATTCTGACAGTGTACTTAAAATCCCCTGACTCTTGAGGCACAACGGAGAAATTTAGAATAATTAAGCTCAACAATAATTTCAGTTAAATATAAAATAAGTCAAGAATAATTCAACAGTCTGAATACAGAATAGTGAAGACAACTAAAATCACAAATCACAGGTCAGGAAAATAATCAAAAGTGAAATGTAAATAAAACCATCAGAGATAAAATGCTAGGTATAAAACAACAGATGGATGCAAATTGCTAGTACTTTTTCGCTGGAGTAAAGACATTCACAAAGATAATTTCATATGTTGAAATATTTTCCTACTTTCACTGAAACACGTAAATAAAATGCTAAATTCCTTTTATGTGTACGAATATTATAAAAACTTAAGGATCAACATTTTAGTGAATGCCTGAAATGCTATGTTTCTGTCACATAATCTCATAATACATGTATAGAAAGTCTAAAAAAATGAGAGGTTAACTAATATTCTGGATTTTTGTGACCTATTAATTCTCTCTTTGGACTTTGTTTATTCTTGAGTATTGCCACATAAAAAAACACATCAAGAATACAAATGACTAAGCCAGGTGCAATATTTTTTAGTGGTATTGGCAGTATCTAGATCGTAGTATCCCATCAGATTCTTCGATAGATGTGCCATTTTTTAAAAAGAGTTCTTTGCTATAGTCTCAAAATAGCAACTCTTCAACGTCAGAGGGATAGAGTCGCTGCTCGAGGTGTGAATATTGAAATTATATTTACGATTATCTAGGGCTGTATTTTGTGCAGTAAACGAGCTTCACGCCACTATGCTGACATGTGATGAATTCTTAATGGCCTCCCAAGTTGATTGTCTCATGAAGGTGAATGTAAGGACAAACCCTACCATTAACTTCAACACACCCTCCCATTCTATGAATACTAAAGCAACATCAAAATTGTGGTCCTACAAAAGAGCAATATTTGATAAGCAGTAAAATATGAACAAGTCTTGTTTATATCACGCCATAAATAACAACTTACAAGTCATAGAGCTGCTATGAGAATCATATGGAAAAAACTGAAATTCCTCTTCCCCAAAACTGGAAAGGTGAAGTGGTTTTAACATCTCATGAATTCTACATAGGGGTGTTTTCCTTAACCCGCTCGTTCAGTGAGCGTATTTTGATGAGGGACACGTTTGGGTAAAGGTAAGTGCTTGCTTGAGGTTCACTGACTGGGGCTAATGCGGCTCATTCGGGTGAAGCTTACTGTCTCACTATTCTCCTGCCAGGATTTGAACACAAGAATTGATTTTTATTTCTTCACTGTCTCTTGGCCTTTTATGATGCACTGCACTGCAAGCCACAACAGGTGTTTGCATATTTTAATGCTCTACTCAAGTTTTTCCTTCTCTTTTTCCATCGCATTTAACCATGGTTTCTCTTTTCATTCCTAGTCAGTCTTCATATACCATTTTCTAACTATTGTTATCAGCTTGATGTAAGCCACAGACGTGTGCCCATAAACCTATGACTCCTGCACAAGTTTGTCTTGTCTTTAAGATGGAGGCATTCATCTGCTCCAAGCCCCTCTACCGGCCATTCCCCCTTAAAAACAAAATCACTGACTTGTACTTCACAAAGTTCACATCTTCTTCTGATAAAACGCAAGCTTGACAATGGAGCTGGGTAGATATGAGATAGTATATTGACCCTGTTATCATCCCCTTTATATATATATATATATATATATATATATATATATATATATATGTATATATACAGTTGAGGCCAGAAGTTTACATACACCCAGGAAATTCAAAGAAAAGTTGACACTTGCCAAACATCATAAAATTTACTATTTCTTATAACATATTTGTGTTATCATGACGAATTTGATTTGAAACAAATGAGTATGTCATGCCCCTTCATCACATTGCTTTGTCGTCAGGAGCTGAAAGATATTTAGGTGTCATTTTCTCCCCCAAAATCTTCATATTTTAGACAAATTAAAAATAAAAACTTGACAAAAACATTTCATATTTGTGCTAGTTACTTCTCAACACAAACATTTCATATCGCACTTTTTTGTTCAGTGGTGACATATCATGATAGAAAATGTAATATAAATCATAGATTTGACATTTATGTATTTCTATGAAATGATGTTTGAAAATATAACAATAGAATACATTTAGCACTAATATTACTTTTTTCTTCAAAGAAAATTCCACCTGAAATATACTTCCATTCTAACAACATCCCAATTATGTAAAAGAGATGAATACGCTCTTTCATTTGTTACCAAATTAGTCATGGTAGTATTTATATTTTTGAAGATATAATAAATTTTACAATGTTTGGCAAGTGAACAAATTTCACTGAATTCCATGGGTGTATGTAAACTTTTGGCCTATATATATATATATATATATATATATATATATTTTGTGTGTGAAAAAAGTGTGACAATACCAATTACGAAGTGGAGTAAAGGGGTGTATGCAGAGCGTTACATGCTTCATATGATATATTCGCACAATCAGAGAGCTCTGTTAACCATTTTAAAAAAGATGCTGTGCTGTTTTGTTGCAATCTTGAACTCACTAAAAATCATTTATAATGATGTCATTCATTCTATTTTATGGGAAGCACTGTATTTTTATGTTATTATGATTATTGTCTAAATCAAAATGAGAAAGGATGTACAGTGTTTTGAACTTCACACATATCAAAAGCTTGATTTTAGCTAAAGTAAAAGGGTACCATAAAGAAACCCATAGTCGCTTTCCTGACACGGTTAAAATTAAGATTTAATTTACCAAAAAATAATAGATACTTAGGCCTATCTACGTCCAAATTTTTACTCTTTTTATTTTTGCAGTTCCCATTTCAACCCCTCATTCTTTCTCTTTCATTTTCTCTATTTCATTTTCTCTGTTCTTCTCTCCTCTTTCATTCTCACCTCTTTCATTCTCACTCTCTCTCTTTTCATCTCTCTCAGTACAAAATCTGTTGAAAGTATGAGAGAACAGCGTGTAGACGCCCCCTAGGCTGCTTATCTGTGGTGCATGCAGAAACATTACGCATGAATTATTTCACGAGCATTAGATGACTTGCACCAGAGTAGTCACCTAGGCTCCCCTATTGGGCACTCCACATTACAAATGCAAACACAGTTTCTTGGTCATGCACCCTGTTTCACTCCTGCTTGGGACTCTATATAACAGACACCAGCCTCCCTTAAGAGTTACAGTTAATATTCCATAAATACCAATAATATTGTATTTCTATAGGTAGCTCCCTCAGGTGGTGTTTTGATATGTGAGCATGAATGTTTCTCATTTCAGTTTAGTCTCCTTCCTACAATCAATGAATTATGACAGTAGCAGATTCTGATATGAAATATAACACTTTTCTTGTCCTGACCATTATGTCACATGATATTAGTAATGGCCCCCAAAATGGCTTGGACTCAATCAAAAGAAGACATCTGATATGAATGATTTGTTTCATGAAAATATTTCAGTACCACATTGTTGATGTTTGAAGAAAAAAAAACATCCCTAATTTGTAATTTAAGGATGAGTTTGATTGACGAATCTGAAATGCCAACAGTGAACAATCTATAGAAGATATGAATGTAGCATCATTTTTACTAGAAAGTCTGCAAGAAGGCATTAAGAGCTGACAAAACATGGCTTTCTTGCAAGCAGCCTTTTGACACAGAGGACATGATTCTATACAAGGAGTTCCTCCTGGTTTCATGCTTCAATGAGTGAATGGCTGAAAAGTAGGTACAAGGTCTGGTATTCAAAAGAGACATTTGTTTAAGATCAGAGATTGAAGGAGAGGCACAACCTTGAAGGTATTGACTCCATGAATCAGATAAGAGCAAGAAGCTAAGTAGGTCCCAAGGTACATGTATGAGAACAGCATGAAGACTGGAAACAAAAACATTCACATTCAAGCCATGTTTCTTTATTATTGTCAATTTTTCCCTCTGCAAATGTCAGAATTCTTAAATGTTAGAATACCGACACAGGAACTGCAACAACCAAACACGCTGCTTGAATAAAACATTACCTTGGAGAGATATCCATCTTGTTGATACTCTGAAAGAGTTTGCCCCCTGATTACAATCTTCAAATGAAATGTTTAATAGCTTGAGCTAAGGTCATAAGAATGAGATTGCATCAGGTACTGAATAAATGAAAATAGATCATTAAAGGTAAAAAACCAAGGTACGGCTCCACATGTATTCCTTTAAAATCAAATGTATTGGGATTTAGATACAGAAGTTATTGATCATGATAAAAGGGAAAAATCAATAGAGGAATGAAAGGCTACCGCAAGAGATAGAAACTTGTTATTTGCAAATAAATGATTGAAGACGCTACGCTTGACTTGATATAAGAATAGCCTTGCCTTGTTTGTCAGTTTGAGGCTTATGATTAAAACTCAGGGGAATTTTTTTCATGAAAACTCTCCAATTTGATAGTTTTGCAAAAGAGCCCTCCAATATATTGGAATCACGCTCGGCTGATTAAAACCACTTAGGCATTTTTTAAAGTCTCGTGTGGAAAATCAAAATGCTTTGGAGATTATAGAAAGTAGGCCCTCTCCCTTCTCATCTTAAAATGCGCATTCACCATTAGCAGAGAGTAAGTCTTGACTAAGCTCTAACTAAACTTGGTACATTCTCAATGCTTTTAATAACCTCAACCAACCCACAGGCTAATATTTTTCATCCTCTTCACGTTGAACATGATTTTTTTTCATCCAAGGTCTTCCCTGTTATTCATCTATTCCAATACAAGGCAGGTATCATACTTCAAAGGAGACATAAAATGAAAGAGGCATTATTATCCACCGTACACTTCCAAGATCCAAGAGGCATATTATCTATGAAAAACTCTTGTGAAGAGCTGGTTCTGAGAATGAAAGGATTTCACTGAGAAGAAAAACACACCAACTGTCAATCTCACACATGCCGAAATCCAATTAAGCTTCAAGCCAATTGGAGCACAAAGAATAGAAAAGGAGTGTTCTCAGCAAGGTAAAAAAGTATCAAAATTGAGAGAGAAATAGTAAGTTGCAAATCAAGAGAAAATGGGGAGGGATGGTAGAAAAGAATTAGGAAAGAGAGTGAATGCTGATTGCAACCTGACCCCCCCCCCCCCCCGACCGTGAATGTCTAACAAAAAATTTGAATTCATTTAATATGTTAGGGAATAATAACATCTACTACTAGGTATTTCAAATAAACGCAAGAATTTTGGTTAGCAATGGTTAACAAACAGTAGTTTCATAGTGTATTCTTCATCTAAATATCATTCATTTTGCTAGAAAGAATTTAGTTTCACAGAAAAATCATTCATTTTCCAAGTAAGAATTTAGCATGTTTAGTGCCACTTAAAATGAAAAATAACATAATAAAAACACATGTGTGAATAAGTTCTAAAATATGATATACATGTAAAGAGACTGTTACTTTAATCTACTGTTAAATGCTTCTATAAAATGTCTGAATTATCAAAGTCTGATCCCCTAAAATACGCACAAAAAATCAATTTGGCATACCATCACTTAGCTTTCATGGAGTGGGATAATAATTAAAGCCTGGTTCAACTAATAATCATATAGTACTTTTAATAACATTCAGTTCTTTTATAGCGCATAACACATAGCTTTTCATGTATTCATATAAAATTGAGAAATGATATTAGAATGGCGGAATTTGTTCAATGTTAATACTTGATTTTTTTTACAAAGAATCTGTCACTCATGTCTCTAAGATCTGATTATTAGAGTAACATTTCTATATAATTCACATTTAAGCTTTACCAAACTGCTTTATATAGACCTTAAATGATTGATGATCCAATGGAATATTGGTACAACAAACCAGTGTTTACAGCTTTGTGTAATAGGGTATATGGACTGAGCCTTGGGCCACCATCATCTTAATACATGGCTGATTAGGGGCAAGGTGAGTGAAAAGGTCTTCATCCTAGGTTAGGTGGTGAACTTGGTTAAAGAAAGCGGTATTCAAGTAATGTAAGACACCTGTACTAGGAGTTATCATAGTAGTATGATGAGTAAGAATGTATATATGGAGTGAAAGGAGGACCTCTGCTGTATACAGAACTCCCTCTGGTCTAGACTTCTATGTATCTCAAGTCTCACATGAATAATGCAATTTCTAGCCCCAAAATTTGGTTTGGTTCACATCTTTTGAAGATAGGTTGGTATATGAGAGGCCAGGGTGAAATCGAATGCAGTCGTCTGCGTGTCGCGTGGCAACCACACCTGCCGTGGAACAAGCGTCTGCTGCTGGGGTAATGTGATTAGCGACACGTTGTGCCGTGAGCCGTGCGGGCTTTGTGACACCGGCTATCCAAGAAGAACCCAGGGTTGGATTTTTTTATGCTAGGTTTAGATCTTCTCCGCTCACACCTCCAACGGTTCATCCATCCTACCAAAGATGGTCACATGAACCTCAATCTTTCACACTCTAGAGAGAGAGTATCGATACCAAGCTACACCGACTGGAATTCATACAAAACCATCTAACAAAGTCACGTCCGGACATCGCACTTGCCACCTCACATAGATGCTAGGGAAAAAATGGCACCATTTTGACTCAAGTACGAATTCCTTGAGAGCCTTCCATTACATTTTCCCCCATTGTTCACAGGAAAAAATGAATAAAACCTGAACCTAGTATTGAACCTCCCAACACTTGGCTCTCTTTTACTTCTCTTATTCCTTTACAAAGAAGAAAAATATTGAAAATATAAAACAAAACCATCTTCTATGAAGAAGAAAAAAATATGAAGGATTGTTTTGGAATTGGCTATTATTTCACTTTGAAGAATCAAAGACTGAGTAGTGAAGTGATTTTACAAGATGTTATTCTCCATCTCACTTACATCTTAATATTGAAGGGTACTTCATTGTCCATCATCACACAAGATGCCACTACAGATATACTCTTACATCCTTATCTATTACAACTGTCTCAAGCATTCTCGAATTGAATGTGATATTGCACTTTACAAAATTCTCTTACAAACTAGTTAGGAACTTATTATCAAAAACAAAATTAAATGCTTCTAGAGAGTATACAAGCATTCAAAGAATTTAGAAAGGTTTTCTTTTATATTTATGTCTTATTTTAGTTGTTGCTTTCTTATTTAAGTACAGGTAAAATTGGCAATTTGATTTCAAGTTATTGGACTTCAAGATGAAACTAAGCACAGAATTCAAAGGCAACAAATAGCCAGACAATTTTGATATCAATCCTATCCTAGACCAGTCTTTTACTGAAATCCATTGCTCTAATTATAAGCAACAAGCCCACACCCACTCTACCAATTCCATTAACATGTATATGCAAGCAAATTGGAAATTATGGTATATTGTTGTGTCAGAGAGATGAAGAGATACCCTGCTTCAAATGCCATATCTGATCCAAAGTTGTCAGGAAAACAGGATTTCTTTAGAGAAAATTAGAATAAATCTGGTCAAAAGAAAGGGTGTGAAAATTCTCAGGGGAATCAGATAAATATTCAAGCTGTGTGTGTAAATGAATCTCAAAGAATTATAATAAGCTAATTTAATTTAATTATGAATAGAATAGAATTTGTACTTTAATGTTCTGCAAAAATCTCAAAATCAATTTTTTGACAAAATTTGTTCAGATGAACACCGACGATAAGAGTATAAATTTGTTTTTATCTTTATTGACTGCCTTGTTTTGATTCAATATGCATATGATGTCTATTTTTCTGGAATAAAATCTAATTGAACTTTTATTGTATCTCCCCCAAACAAAAGTGACATTTTTTCCTTGCAAATAATGGATAGGACAGAAACCTTAGAACCTAAATTGCATACATAATCAAGGGGATTGTAATTTAATGGTAATTTATTTTATGCACATCCACTTGAATAAAACAGGAATGAAATTGTACATTCAATCTTGTCACTGATAGCAGCAGCAAATCACCAATTCTGAATTTGAAGTGCTTTTAAGAATCTGACTAGGACTCTTCATACACAGCTTGGAGAGAATATTACATTTCATCAGGGCTGTCTGTAGAATCTTAAAGGATTTCTCTTGTAATGTGACATGTTTATTATTGAAATGAGAAGTATCATGATGTAGAATCATCCCATAATGAATTATACTGCTGTTTTGAAACGGAAAAAGAACAAGTATGTGCCAAACAATACAGTCAATAAATTGAGACAACTTTGAGATCAGTCATGGTTCGAAGAAATACACTTTGAAATGAAGATGAGGTGGATAACTCAATCTCCCAATTCTCCTCTGCCACCATTCTCATTAAATCATGTTCACTGAAATTGATTAATTTAAATCTTCATCACACTTTAAATCAATGTTCACCTAATTGTTTCAATCATCAGGACGATTTCTTTTACAAAAAAAAAGATAGAACTTTTAAAAAAGTACATGAGATATTTTTTTAACTCGTGCATTATATGAAACTTTGTTAGAGAAGTTTTATTTGAATGTTAAAGTTTGTAGAAGGAAGATAAATTGCGTGAGATGACCATGAAAGATGACATTAACAGGCAGGACATGGTTTGTCATGCGGAATAAACTGATGTGACAAATGGGCGCCCGGTCATGGAATTAAATCTCGGATTTGAGGCTCAATACTGTGAAAAAAAGGGAAGGAACTCAACACCACCCAGACATCGGAGAGAAGGTGCTGACGAAGGTAAGAACATACAAACGAAAAATATAAATTGATTAAAAACAAAAGTGTTAATAAAAGACATATGAAAAGGAGTAAAAGGTAAAATGAAAAGTAAAAGGATATTACAAACAATCACGAAAGATCTTTCAAAAAGAACAAATAAAGTAGTAATGTAATCCCAGAAAAGAAGAGATGACTTGGATGAAAGGAGATGCATGAAAGTGAACAGTTGAGGAAAGATGTGAACACCAAGAATAGGTGATGGAAACTGAAAAAGAAAAAGAAGAGGAAAGAAAGAAAGAGGGGGAGGGAAATAGAAAGGGGATACAAGAGAGGTAGAAATCGATGGCCCCCTCCAAACAGGCGTCAGATCAATTATGACGGCCGGCTGGACGATATTTGCTGGGAAGTTGGGCCGCACCATCAACAAATCAATATATAGAAGACAGGCAAGGCAAGAAGCATGTGTGAAAAGATTGTGAGGCAAGATTATAAGGGCATACAATGACTGAAGAAGAAGGTCTAAACAGAACACTCCCATCTCTCTACAGGTGCTACGTTAGTCTTTTTTCAGGCAAACAGACCAAACAAAACATATGCTAATGATATCGTATGGATACCCAATCAATGCTTATAACTTCGAAAATTTAACTACTGTTACAATGCATGGTGCCACTCACTTAAATAATTGAAATAAGCAGCAAAATCAATTTACCTAGATAACAAAAATGAAATTAATGTAAAAAAAAACGTTACAAATACTTTTTTACAGAACAAGAAGTACCAGGGAATGACTCAACATTGGTTTGAATTAAAACTTTTGTCATGGATGCAGTAAAAAATTCCCTGCTTTTGTTTGATGGCGGTTTTTGACAGTTCAGCAGATCGACGTGCTCTGCCAAAGACATGAACCCTAAGAACCATTTTGAAAATGGATCATGTTCAAAATGCTGTTCACCTTGTAAGTAAAGAACGTCATCCTCCATTTTTGCTCCACAAGATCCATGATAATACTGTTTTAACACTGCCATAATTTGCCAATCAGATTTTCCTTCAGGATCTTCCTGATGGTTAACTTCAAGAAGGTAGCATGGTGAAAGCAGCTAAACTCTGCCAACTTTCAGGGAGATCTGTGTTTCAACAACACCAATCAGTGTGTTAGCACTGTGTTCAATGTTTGAATGCTTTTCATCATTTTTTGGAAATGGTTCACAGCAGTGTGAGAACTACCATGAACCGCCATCTAATTGGGGTAATGTGATTGTCCCTTTATACTTGAAAAAAATAAATAAAAAGTAGGACAAGATCCTGGAAATAATTCTTTAAGTTTGAGAGTAACCTATGAATTTATTTCACAACTTTAAATGCCAGATGTTTCTTGTATTCATAAAGGTTACCAATGATTAGTTTTGAAAGTGGGATTGTCATCATCTTCAATACTCTAGAGATGGATATGACCTTTCTAAAAGAAAGGTTATACTTGGTTGAGCAAGCAGAAGTTTTGCTTCTAATAAAAAAAGTTCAAAAGAAAGTTGTTCATCTTTGCTGTGATCTTGTGCCATCTTTGGCTGTTGCTTGGAGACCTGTATAGGTACCTTAGAGACTTTCCACTATCCCTACTCCATTTGCCTACTTTCAAAACACTTCTTGACATGGGAAATGGAAGAATCTTTAACAAGACAAACATTTCCTTGACAGGCTATCTGAGACTGTCATCTGATCAACCATGGCATAAGGGATTCCAAGCTGGGTTAATTGGCCTCCCAATACAACACTAATACCTTACTGGTTTCTCCTCATACTTTATCATATATTTTTCTTTATCTGACTTGGGTTTATAACTCAATACTGTACTCTTTTGGTCAATTGATCTGATACAATTCACAGTTCAAGTGTATGTATAGATGGACAACAGAGTGAGCATGGTTGTGACTGCCCCCCCCCCCCCCCACCTCGCTGATATTTCATATCATGAAAAAGGGGGTAAAGAGAATAAGTGTGAAAGAAAGAAAACAAAGAAAAAAATAAAATAAAATGAGAGATTGGGGTTGTTTAACTCTATAATATCCCTATGAGAAAACATGACATCACATTCATGTTTTCTTGCACTCTTTATCAAAATACTCTGGTGCTACCCCAGTGTGAGAGCCGTTCTCATTACGCTTTCTAAAACTAGTTTACTGGAAACCGATTCAGGAAACCAGTTTGGAAGGTCGCTTTGCTAGCGTTCCCACTTGATCACACGAAAGTGGTTTTCAAAATCACTTCAGGTAACGCTCAGTGAGGAGACACGTTTCGCGCGAAATTCTAAATCGCAGCGTATGCATGCTACACCTGTTGTGTGGAGCAGAGCGCTCAAATGTGTGAAGATCGCTTCCCAAAGAACGGTTGTGTCCTCACTTACGCTAAGACCAGTTTAACAAGGCAAAGCGATCCTGAAAACGTGGTTCTCTGAACCGGTTTGGAAGATCGCTTTGACCATTCTCACTACATGTGTTAAACTAGTTTCCACTAAACTAGTTGAGGAAGGTAGTGAGAACAGTGTCTAAGTGAAGAGTATTCTTTACAAAATGAAATTGAGAGCATTTGATTAAGTTACATCTCAACTTTTTATTCAAGAAGTATTTTAAAAAATTATAAGCATTATTGCATGTATCTTTTCAAATGTAACATATATCTAAAACTAAGCCTGAGTCGAATCGATTTTAAAATCGGTGTTCGATCGATGTCATCGAGCGCCGGTGCAGATTTTGAAAAATCGGTGCATCGAAGAAAAAAAAAATACGTCGGCCGGCCGATTCGTTTGGTTCACACAATCAATCATCAAAACAAACAGAAATGTCCAACTTGACTACTAGTATTACTTACTTGATTTGTATTCCCCCCAAAATGAAACCGATTGTGTAATTATGATGCCTATTCACCATTAATTTGAAGTTTATTTCGATCATAGTTCGAGTCTTACTCGTCTGCTCGTGCCGCGATAATTTTATGCACGATGAATTCATGAATGGAAATCATCGATCATGCAGCGCATGCGCTGTACTGTGCTTTAATCAAAACAGAAAATGGCCGGAAAATTGACGCAATCAACGTAAAATAAACCTTGCTATCATGAACAATATTAATATCATGACCATAGAACATTATTTAATCGTAATATTTGACAATAATTTGCATATGATAATCATAAATATGAATTTAGAGCTTGATGTGAAACAATTGTATTTCGTTTCAATTTTCAATGACGGACATCACACGACGATCGACTTGAGCGAGTCCACTTGTCTAAAAAAAAAATTATCACGTCAGGATTGATTCTCAAACATTGTCAACATGCAGAAACTGTTTCAAGATCGTAATATCTCCATATAATAACATTTTACATGAAAAAAACAGAGTAAATTGCGTGATGTTTTTTTTCCATCAATTTGGAGCTAATTTGTGCCCAACTTCGGGCTCTGATTTTCATGAATGGAAAATATGTCCTACGTCAACGAACGCGCATGCGCTTTGTGCTTCTTTTTCTCGGAGCTAGCTAGCTCCGGAGACGTCCAGGCCAGAGATGGAATAAAAATAAAAAATAATGCCAGTATGATACTATAAATACTTCCATATGAACATGACATGCTTTGCTGACATTGTCAATATCTTTAATAAGGCCATAAAATCTTATTAGATCGTAATTATTTAACATCCAATAATAATTTATATGAATTTAGTGCTCGATCCGAGACATATTTATTTCGATCGCATGCTCTTGTCTTGTGTCTAAAATTTAAAAAATATGGATTATCATATCAGGATTAATTCTCGAACATCGTCATTAGGCCTACTCATATTCCACAATCTTTCCTCACAATCGTTATATCAGCATTGAATACCAATTCAAATGACCATCCAGAGAAAATTACGTATTTATTCCCATCTATTTGGAGCTCATTTTGGATCTAACTACACAATCTCAGGCAAGTTACAGTGCTCCTGCTGGTTGCACTTTTTTGCTGCCGTTGGCCGGGGCTGCGGGCGGGGCTGGTGTGTGCGAGTCTGGACCGCGAATGCTAGTTGACCGAAAATCGTTCGGATCGACTCTGCGTGATTCATGTCTTTGATATTGTAACATTTTAAACTTATATATTGTCATCTGCAAATCTCATTGTTGATGATATTTTGGGAAGAATTCTGCATTGGTCCCCGGCTTTTTTGTGTTTTGTGATCATGGAAAATACAAACAAACTTTGCTCTGTCATCTGCTTGTGCAACGCTCACCCAGCCAGCGCATACCATCAGTGCATGCAATGCGTGCATAGCGCATCGACGCGACGGCCGGAGCAAAAAAAATATTGACTCGATTTTCCCCGCCGCGCCTTCAAAATTCGATTAATCGATGTTCGATCGAATTAAAGCTGTCGAAGTGACTCAGGCTTATCTAAAACATCAAGGAAGAGTCTAACAAAACTGATATTGTACATGAAACAAGCAATTTTAACATAACAAATTAGATTGGATACTATTCTTTGTTATCTATACTGAAGCATTTATGTATCATAAACATGATTTAATATTTATATTCTGGGTCCATTTCTTCTAATTTACTTACCTCCAATTAAAAATTAGTCATTTTTGTTTAAATACCAACACTCTATAAATTCTAGAATTCTTTGCTTATAAATGGAGTATCTCGTTAGCCCTTTGACTTTAATCTGATGAGAGGTATCTGTTCTACTTGCATCCATTGCGGTCGGATAACCAGACATGCCTACTTAAAGGTAAAATGAGAACCACTCTGAACGCATTTGAAATGTCAAGTCCGGGAGTCTTTTGCACCCATAGGTAATGGCTCTCATTGTATTTTAATGAGAATACAAGGATGGAAATCAAAGTTTAACAACTGCTTTTAAAGGTCTTTTACATGTGCATGATTGGACGTCTTCATTTCTACCATCTATCTCTCTCTCTTTCTCTCTACACCTTTTCCTCCTTTCTCTCCCATGTCTTGATCTCCCTCCACACATTGGTCACTAATTTATAACTCTAAATGACTGCTCGTAGATTAGATCAAACGTCTAACTTCACTATTCTTTCTCTTCATTCCACTCCACCATTCCCCTTCCTTTTCTCCTGATATTTTGTTAGTAGTACATGTTCATCAATTCATACTATGTATTGACATGAGTCAGTGCTTCAAGCCATTTACTTTCCCATACTTCAAGGGTTTTTATTTTAGAGTGTGAGTACTTTGTATCTTCCCATACTACCATTCTTTCAAAATACTGAGCATATGCAGTAGTACGTTTGTATGTCATTGAGGTTTGCACAACTGTCAATTCAAGTCTTTGAATATAACTTGTGATTTTCATCTTCCTGATCTCTGTCTTACAAGTTTTACATCATAGTATATACAAATTAGCCCAAAACTTCAAGTTTCCTGAAGTAATGAGTTATAACAATACATTGACATATCTGTTATCAATAAGAATGAAAACACATATCCTGATGATGATGATGATGATGATGGCCATTAGTCATATGAGAGAGGATTTGTTAAATTGAATGTGACCTAGAAATAAATCCTAATCATTTGATCTATTATTCACTAAGCCTGTGATATCATCAATCCACTCTCCCTCCAATGACACGTCATTGCATCGTGACCTTATCATCAAAATTATCATAAAATACCTTTCAAACTTGATTCTAAAAAATAGTGGTCAGCATAGATGACCCACTGTGAATAAATTCAATTGCTTATTCATAAGACCTTCCATAGACTTTAAACAAACACTAGTAGTATAAAAATCAATGCTATCAATTAAAATCACAAGTTGAAAAATTAAATTAAAGGAATTTCTATAGCAGTCAACATGTATAAAAGATAATCGCATATTCAATATCTTATCAAAATTTATGATTCAATTTTTTTTTAATTGTGGTTCATTCCTACAGAATGATATCCCATTTATGTTTAAATTAGACTATGATAACAAAACACTTGACTATTTGAAGCATAAAGCTGCGTCCATATATTTATGAAATGTGTGAACATTCCCATGAGCTGTATCAATGGTATATCCTCATAAACCACATGGTGATTATGTGCAATGATGCAAAATTTAATCTATTAGATTACATGCACAATGAGATTATACGGCACCCCAATCTACTCGCATAATAATAATCACTTGCAATCATGTACGGAGAGACAGATATTAATTCATATATGGTTCTCATATTGTCATTCCAACCAGAAAAATTGCAAATTGATGACTGCCATGCATAGATATTGTAGATTCAAAACCCATATCACTGCCCTTTATGCACACATCCGTTTTTAATGCACTGGGATAGGTAATTGAAATTGCATTCCTGATCATTATTAATGCTTTATAAAACTTTAAACCGAAAAGTAAAAGAAATGGTAGGAAGTTATAGAACAAAGTATTAATAAATAAGAAATAATATGTAATCAGCTGATGGAAAATTAGAATATGATTGTTGCCAAACTGGTTTGAAATATCTAATATCGCTGTCTGAACAATAATTCACTCCATTGATTTGTGGGGAAACTTACTGCATGTAGTGTGTGAGATAAAGATAGGAATTCAGTATCACAGAATTGACATAATTTTGAATAGAAGTTGGCCTACAATGTTTAAATAATAAATATATCAACCTAAGGAGAAGAGGGTTTGCATGAGGAAAACCATTAATATATTGTGGGATATAGGTGACTCACTGAGCAGAGAGGTAAGTATTGAATAGACCACTAAGCTCCATGATTATCAATGGGTGAGAATGAATAGTTTATAGCATATGAAAAAAAAGGAGAGAGAGAGAGAATAAAAATGAGAGGGAGAGAATGAGAAGAGGGTAAATGAGGATGGAAAAACATAGAAATACAGCATGGAGATGGGTGAGATTTGAAAGAAAATAAAAAAGTGAAAGACATACACAGATAGAATGGTTTATGTTCAAAAATTCATATATCAGCATCACCCAATATATTTCTGAAGAGTGTGGGTGTGTACGATGTATATGCATAAGTGTAAGTGTGTGCGAGGCTCCTGATAAACCCTCTTTACCATCATTTGCAACAGTTTCAGATCACATGAAAATTTGTTTGTATGGCACATGTATATAATTGACTAAACTTTTTGTTTAAAAAAAACTATTTTGAAGTAAAAAATAGTTTTGAAAACAAAAGGATTAATCAAGATATTTGACAATTTCTTTGAACTAATTCCCATTTAACCTTTCCTATCAAACACAGAATCAACACCAACAAAATATATTAGGCCGGTTTTTAATGAAACTATTAGTTTATATTATAATTATTACATGTACTGTATTATACACCAACTTGCATACACTATAAATAAAATAATAACATAGGATTTGTATAGCGCGCATATCCACCTTGCTAGGTGCTCAAGGCGCTCCTATATTACCCCGGCTAAGCTAGTCTACCGATTCTGGTGCGCACAGCTTTTTGAGGAATTACTTCCTGCCAGTACCCATTTACCTCACCTGGGTTGACTGCAGCACAATGTGGATAAATTTCTTGCTGAAGGAAAACACGCCATGGCTTGGAATCGAACCCACTTCCTTCAGATTGAAAGACGATAATCTTAACCACTAGACCACGACGCCCCCAAATACACTAATGATGATACAATTACATTTTGCATCATTAAACAGCATCATTTTACTATCATATCAAGGATACAAGATAACTAAGATTAAAACAAAACAGCTATCTTATGAAGATAGCAAACTGTTCCATAATTACAAAAAGTTCAAAATTGGTAAACATCTCTACCTCACTTGGCAAAAAATTGTTCTTTTAACAATTCGAAGAAAAAACAAAATTATTGCGCCAAAAGTGAGATGAACTCTGATGAACCAGAAAACAAATATTCATTGTCGAAGGACTGTGAGTGGCATGTTAAGCTATACTTGAAAGCATAACTTGATTTAACCTTAGGGCTGCAACACTATCCTCTAGATGTTAATAGCAAATGTTCTTACAAACAAGATGAAGAAATCTTGACAAACATCACTTTCTGCATGAGCTACAGCTAACAAAACAAGACAGAGCACCCATACAAACACACAGAGTCTTCAACTATTTACATAAGTTCATTTTATCTACAATAATGTTATCAAGATGTATCATCCATAATGGACTTAGCATCACACCTGATTAAATGGATACTAACTAGAATTATCACAGGCCAGCTTTCAAAACTAGCTAAGAAAACATTGCTAAGGGGGGGAAATCTGGCATTTCTACTCGACAAGACTACAGTAAATCTCCAAGATGAAATGGGTGGGTGTTTTTCTTCTTTTCATAAAAAATATTCAAAGGGGAAAACAAGAAAAAAGTATTAGATTACCTGCAAAGTCCAAATCCTTGAAAGTTGATGTAGCTAATCAATACTTCAAATGGCAATATCTTAAGAGAAAGAGTTGTAAGTAATCTCTAGCTAATCAAAATATTAGGGAAATTCTCTGAACTTGATATCCCACAAACATGACAAATAGAACAATACAATGATCAATCTTAGTAATGAGCTCCATTCCTATCATCTTCATGAAATCAGAAGATTATGATACTTTTATAAAGAAAGTTTCATGCTACCTACAACGAAGAAAATCAACAAACTTCTAGAATTTATGAATAGTCAACCAAGAAATCAAAAGAAGAGGTGAAGATCTTGGTGGCAAAGAAGAAAATATATCAAGATGATATAAAGTTACTATGAAAGAGAATATAATATCAAACCAATATGCTCCAAGTCTGAAATAACTCTGGATGTAACAAATAATGATACTATTTCATTTTTATATAGAGCCTAATACATCTCTACAAGGTCCCTAAGCGCTTCAAAGATATACTGTATTATTACCCCAGACATTTTCTGAAATCAAATCTATTAAACGGGTAAAAATAAATTTCTCCCTTCCAAACATAATTTATTTCTAATAATTGTCAAGCTTAACACTCTATCTAGTCATCTCTAACTTTCTCACTCCATTGAAATGGCAACATGTATTTCGTTTATACTAACGAGGGCTAAGGATAATCTAAACAAAGTTTGGTATACACTAACATGAAGATCCTCAGCAATCATCACATATGAAATGCATCTCCTTATTACTACTAACAATCAATGTCAAACAAATATTAATGAATCAGTCATAAGCATCTGAACTAGAAAAAAAGAAAGCATTGGGGCACTGAGTGATAGCCCCTAAAACACAAAGAAAAAAAAGTCCTTGTAAATTTCAAATGCATCAAAATCTAAATCATATAAAAGTTGAGTGCAAGAAGATGATTTCTTTTTTAATGAGTAATATGCTCTGATGCTAACACTTATAATTTACTTTACCAGTAATAATAATTTTAGTGTTATGCACATTCATCCCCCACCAAATCATATAAGCTTTGCATATTCAGCCCATCTGTATGATCTACAGGTTTGTGAAATATATTAATGTGATAGATGGAGCGAATTAAAATGAAACTCAATAACTGAAATTTTACCAAAAAAAAAAAAAAAAAATGATTTAAAGAATATATCAAGTGTACTCAGCTCAGAATTAAATAACATCACTGAATCCTATCCTAATTTTCTAAGAATTTCTTTCTCAACACCTCAAATGCAAATCTCTTTAGTTAATTGATTAATTAAAAAAAAAAGAAAAGCACTGAAGACACTCTTTTTCGGTTACTTTTAAAAGACTTATTACAATCATGTTTTTTAAGTGTCAGATGGAGAAAAATAAATCACACAAACATACTGTATAAGCTGTTCTTATCGCGGATTTCGCGAATCGCAAGCAAAAATATTGACACATTTGATCATTGGTGCCAATGTGCCCAACAGCAAAGCTTTGCTATTGCAAACATCCTGTGTAGTGAAAGTATGGAGATAAGCACCTATATTATGTACAAAAAAAAAGGTTGAAAAAGTATGGTTAGTAATTCAAAAAGTCAGCTAGAATTTCACTTTTTTATTTCTCAAACAAAATCAAAGCCTGAAGTATTTCCTGACATATGTTTATCAACATTTATTCACTCACTGCAATATTACAATGTATGTTCCATAAAATAATTTGATTTTATTGTCATCTGATTGACTCTATAGACACGTTTTGGTAGTTATTTGCATACTCATTAATATTCATAAGTCACATGACCAAAGGTTTTGAAGGTGTAAGATTTTGTTCATAAAATTTAACATTTTTTACTAAAACCAACTTTTAAAAAAATGAACTAACAAAACACAACTTCCAAAGATTACTCTTACAGATCAAACTGTGACATGATAAATTTTCAGATCTAAAGGTACAAAAAAGTGAAATTCAAGCCACTTTTTCACACTTTTGTTCTGTTTTTTGCAGGGACATATTTATGTACAAAAGACATGTCAGCATAGGGATTTTGAGGAGCATATTTTATCACATGTTTTGCACTATTTTTGCTTTTGAAATGCTGTGAACCCTCGAAAATGTCTGGACCCCCGTGATTCACAAAAAATTCTGTACGCGAAAATAACAGCTTATACAGTAATCATCAAATTACTTTATTAAAGTAAGAGAATTCCCCTTCCCTGTTTTTTTTTTTTATAATTCATCAATGTTATATGGCTCTCTAAAAATAAACATCAATTAGAATAGTGTTCTTAATTTTTGTTTTATTTTAGATGGTTCTCATCAATGGTCTGGGCTTGCAGACATGCATCTATTGACTTGATTAGAATTATCAGGGTTAAATAAGAGCCCTGGACACAAGGGTCAATCATTATTCTGGGTTATCTTTCTCACTAGAGGGAATCCCTTATAACAACTCACTTGGGAAATGAGATGTCTTATATTGATGAACAGACAAGGATTTAGGGATGGATGATGGACAGGAAAACTGGATTTGCACCTCTTGTTCTCTCCCATTCTCTCATGCAGCCTAAAGGGGTATTCAAACCCTACTAAAAGCTCAAAACATGTGACAAAGTCAACATGTAATTATCTTCATACATCTATTCATTATATGAATCCAGATGACGATTCATTGAAATTCAGCAGACTTTGTCAACCAGTGTCCTAAATACCAATTACGCTATTCGGATAGTATTTTCTACAATGATTAAACTAAAAACCCATATAACTTATAAATAATTGCATTATTTTTTTTGTGGAATCAGCAATGGGAGGGACCATTCAAAAACAATTCTAAATAATTCAAAAGATTCCAGCTACATGGTGTCATCCTTATATCTAAATAATATGAATATTTCTCAACTGCCCCGGCCTCCCCTTTATCCCTGCCCTTTTCATTATTCAATGGTTGTTATCAATTTTAGAGGTTAACTAAACTGATAGAGAGTAAGATAGAGAGAGATGGATGAGGATGAAATCCAGTGTTATCTATCTCACAGCATCACTCTAGGGCTTAATCGTTATTCTGCATTGGGTTTCCGACTTTTCCGGATATCCCTGTAACCCGCCTTGTGGGCGCACGATTGCATTACGATTTGAATCCAGCGTGACGCACGATTGTTGCGTTATGCCTGGCTTGATGCGGGCGATTCGTAATAAATCTGTATGAACACAAGTTGAGCTACCGTGACATGAATACCTAAGTTTACATGGCAAGAGCAGATGTTGATTTAGGAAAGTATATGTATAGATTTAGTTCCACTCTTATAAAACTGCAGAACAAAAATACAGGTAAACATTAACATCACAGCTCCCAATCAAGTAATGACTCTGAGTCTAGCATAATACAGCAACATTGCTTTTACATTGAACGCTTTCTTATTTTCTGATTGTCAAATAATTCAGATTTCACTGCCATTTTTATACTGCCAACAGTATCCAAGAAATTTATGTAAGGCTGATGTTTAGATTTGGTATAATTGGAATAATATAGTTGACTATTGTTCCATATTTTCTACTTTCCATAAAAATACCCAAGTAAGGTCATATGTTATGCCATTCAAAAGAGTAAATACTTGAATGAGCACAATAATGGTTATATTCTGCTATAATACCTGACAATCATGGCAATCAAAGTACTTTGAATATTAAAGTCAATATGAATATATTGGTCTCACAGACTGAGAAAATGAATCCACATCTAACAAACATAGCCTAGTTGTTTTTACCAAGAAAGATCGCTTGTTTTAATTGCGACGGGAATGTGACAAATAATGTTTGAGAGGGCCACCAAAACTGTTGAAAATACAGAGGGGCACAATGCAGCTAAATACACTTTTTGAATATGCACTTTTTCAATCTAAATATTTCCATAGAGAGAAGTAGAAGAGGGTTGTACTTTAGATCAACTGGATCTTGACAGGCGGAGTGTCTCTGAAGGATAGAAGGATCGTAAGGAGCGAATTTATTCTGCTACTGATCCCTAAGAGACCAAGGTGCAACCATAACAAGATGTGCAAATAGATTATCAACTTTTGTCACCTGCACAACTTAATCATAAGATGCTTCCCACGGGTTATCTGCTAACACCATCTCTTCATCTTCCCCCTTTCTCATTATTTTTAGGAATCTTCTTCCCCCTTTCTCATTATTATTGGAAATCTCTCCTTGCATAAGACGTTTCTTTGTGTTTGATTATACTTTGCCCCACGGCTAGTCATAACTGACCGTATCCATTTAAATCTATTAAAATTCACTTGTAATATCTCTATTACATGCATTAGATAAAAGGTATCACTCCTTTTGTACTTAATGTTATATATTTCTCTTATCAATTTTTCTTTTGTTCCCCTCTGGATTGCATCCATAAGGTAGTATCTTCTAATTTCCACATGCTGATCCCCCTCCTCAAGCAATTGTGCTTAGTCCTTTCTTTACAGATACAAACATTCATCACTTTTCAGGAGAGAATAAAAATTCAGGAATCGTTGAGGGACCACAATTAGCTTATTGCAATCGTGATCACACTTCTAATTCAGAAAACATAAATCTCCATGGACTCGGGACTCTGAGCGACTTATTTCCTACAAGTCTGAAATTTCAGACCTCAATGTGTCTATTCATCCTCTTTCAGGGTATAGCTCTGGACAGCCATGACATAAAACCCCATATTGAAAAATAATGGTTGAAAAGAATTTAATCCCACGTAAAAAAAAAATATGGTTCCCTAATGTAGCCTGAAGTTTTCCTCATTTTTTTTAAAATCCACCTTATCCCTTTTCACACGGAAAAAGAGGTATTTATTACAAGACTACCAAGTAGAAACTTATACTTTGTTATTCTTATTGCAAAAAGTAATTTCATCAAAGCTGAAGGTAAGTCCAGGGTAAGAAAAAATGGTTAATTTGTAACGTTATACAGGAGGGTCCATTCTTGTATCCTGTTGCTAAGCAACAACCATCATTGAATATGAACCTCTCAAAAGCATCTCTTTAGGTAGAGATGAAAACAGATGCTGTAAAACAGCTTAGGTTTCAGTGGCCAAGATTTCTTTCTGGTCACTATAGTAACTTGAGATCCCCAAATTGACCACTTAGTATGAGGACGGATGCAGAGATTTTCCTTTTTTCTAAAGTCAAATCTATACATGCTTAACCTCTTGGTAAAATGATCCATCTATAAGGAAAAATGAAAATGAGAAAGAGGAGAGAGCAGAAGAGAGAGAGAGAGAGAAGAGGGAAAGAGAGACTGAAGGAAGATTTATGATTTATTGTAAAACTTCCAACTGTAAAAGGGATAAATTAACTTTGTCATGAGTAGAAAGTTTGAGTTGTTGTACGTCACTCCTGAGAGAATGCAATGCAGCGGCAAGCAAGGGCACAGAGACCACGACTGCTAGAAGAACTGTATGGCTGTAGCCATATTTGCAACAATGTGTAGATATCATGATGAAAAATAGTTGGATTATAATCCCCTGGCAAACTGGCTTAAGGATTTCAACTATGGTTGAATTACCAGCTAAATCATTGATTTCATTTTAAATCCTATCCAAAGTCACTAAAAACATTTGATTGATAAAATGGTGCATTTATGAATTAACCTTGTATGGATATATTACATATCCTTGATTATTGTAGCCTATTGATCTTGTTGGCCTACTGAGTTGAGGACAGGTTGTTTTGGCAATCTTTAATCACTCAAGCAGAGTAAAGATTCTTGATGAATTATTATAGATTATATTGACATAAATGTTCTCTGCAAAAATGTTGTTAACAATCCAATTTTATCAAATTTTGGGAAAGTAGCTTCATATCTACCACAGATAAAAAACCTGTGTATAGCTTAGGCAATGTTTCAATAATGGGATTTATTATCAAACATTCCAATCTTATGCACCTGTAGGGACCATTAACCTTCTTTCATCTGCTAATGCTGTGTAAGAATTAGAATTTCATAAATACCTGTGGATATTTGAAACAGAAAAAGAAGACCCCTCTCAGTGGTGTTTTTCCCCCCATTAAAATGTAATTTGAACACTTATCATATAAATAGCTACTGTAAATCAAAAAAACTTGACAAAGACCATTCTATATCTAATCACCAACCTTGAGAAAATACAAGGCAAAAGCGATTTTGTGTCTCGCCCACTTATGAAAATAACCAGAAATATTGTGATTTGCGAGGGCACGCAACAGAATTGTATCGAAACTTCATTGTGAAATGACTGGGATGGAATAACACTTTTCATAAGAGCCTTGCATATAAACTTTAATGTTGACCTGGAAATGACCTTTGACCTTACCATGTGACCTCCGACTGCAGCATAACATGCAGGTCCCCCAAGTCCATCTACCATCTAAGTTTGGTTGAAAAGTGACTTACGGTTGCGGAGTTAGGTGTCATAAGAGAGTTTTGCATGTAAACTTTAACGTTGACCTAAAAATGACCTTTGACCTTATCATGTGACCTCTGACTGCAGCATAACATGCAGGTCCCCCAAGTCCATCTACCATCCAAGTTCGGTTGAAAAGCGACTTACGGTTGCGGAGTTAGGTGTCATTAGGTTTGTGACGGACGGACGACAGACGGACGACATTTGGATCCCTAAGTCTCGCCTTCACCTCTGGTGGGCGAGACAATAAGGAGAAATAATAAGAAAACAAAATGAATCAGAATCAGGTCTTAAGGAAAAAGAGACTTTACACAAGAGGAAATTCATATATGGATTGTAATGACTCCACAGATTTCGGTTGATAGTTACTCTATTTAATTATCTGTAATGGATGAAAGCCAAATAAAAAGTAGGGCCTT
Organism: Lytechinus pictus; assembly: GCF_037042905.1. Taxonomy (NCBI): domain Eukaryota; kingdom Metazoa; phylum Echinodermata; class Echinoidea; order Temnopleuroida; family Toxopneustidae; genus Lytechinus; species Lytechinus pictus. The sequence continues at coordinate 57,161,143 of NC_087247.1, read as the reverse complement.
GCCATGGAAGTTCTTGTATTAAATCAGAAATAGTTAAACGACAGAAATCATATATCTATCAACTGCTAAAAATGTGGATTTGACATGCATCTTTCTGTTTGTTGATTCCTATGGTTAAGTTACACACATTTACCAGCCAGCTGTGTCCAAATAAGCATTATTATTGAACTAATTGATTTTCAAATGTTATGATTACACACAATTAAGATCTATGCCTGCTTGCCGGGTTAACTGGCTGTATTGAGAAAAACAATGGAGAGAAAAAAAACAGCAATATCTGTGGAGGCGGAGTTAATCGCTCGTAAGTGATTTATTGGCGTCCGTCAAAACATGCACCTGCGGTACGTATGCCAGGGCAAGGTGAAACCTTCTACAACCGCCGCCGAAACCAAATGAAATAGAAAATATGCTCTTTGGAGCATGAGGTAATTCAAGGGGCGGAGAAGTGGGAACAATGTGAAGCATTTGACAATAATAATACCCAGACTCTCATACTTGCGTTTAAAAATGAGATGGAGAGGGGAAAGAGATGCAACAAGAAATTAAGATAAACATAACAAGATTACAGTAAAGAAATATGAAAAGTAAAAAGCCTAATGGACGAAATACGAGAGAGGGAAAAAAAAAGAAATCTTAGCACAAGCAGAGAGTAAGGTGAATCCAAAATCTATGCATCATCATCATATCACAAGAGAATGAAGGGGGTGGGATTGTTGTCACATTGTGGGGCAAAGAGGGAATAAAAAGACATACAGACAGGCATAATATACAGACAGAAAAACAAATAGAAGAGGGAAAAGGAGTCAAGGAAGTAAAGAAAAAGGGGAGAGACAGAAGAAAATAGGGAGGAGAAAAGCAAGCAATTAGGAGAGCAACATACACTAAGTAAAATAAAAGACATGATCAAAGGAGATAAGGGGCAAGTAGAAAGATAGGGGAAAAGAGAGGGAAGGGGAGGGGAGGGAAATGGAGGGAGACACAATGAGGAAGAGAGAGGAGGAGGGGGGAGGGAGAGAATTAGAGGGAGGAGATAGGGGGACAGTGAGTATCATCTGATGGTGTGAAGCTGACTTAATGATGCTGAGAATAAAGGCTCGATCGCATTAGAAATGTAAACTGTGTGATATTGCAGAGGGGCAGCTGCAAGTACGACCGGATCAATATTTTTACTTTGGCTTGGTTTGAAGTGTAAACATGGGTTTTGGTATAAAATCTGTAGGCAGAAATCTAAACATGCTCAAACTGTAACAGCTATACTTGCTTCTCCCCCCATCCTACATCTCACTCCCTTTCACTCTCACTCTTTTCCTTTTCTAGAAATCCACATTCCTATTGCTTTCTTCTCCATCAAGCTCTGCTTTTTGCCAGCTTTAACTTTCCTTTTGAATTTCATTTTATTGGCCTCATCTACCATCCCCTCTATTTTATCTTTTCTCTCCCATTAATGTTCATTTTTTATTTGGGCACCAACATCAAATAAAAACACTAATAATCACTCCAAAATTTACCTCATTCCAATTATGTGGGAAAAGGTAAGTAGGACAGTAACAAGACAAAAACACACACAAAACCCCCCATCCTCATTCCATTCAAACATTTACTTCTGTTACTATGGAGATATGACACATGGATGTTGAAATGGGAGGCTAGAAGGGTGAAAAATAAGTGATTGATAAGGCAGGAATTGGTGAGAACTTTTAATTGTGAGATCTCAACAATTTCATATCTCATCATCTACATTTTCTGCTCATTCTCAGTTCTTTCGCACTGTTGTTCAAGAGCATTTCATCAAAAAATGGTCAAGTCCCCACTGGTAACTGGTTATGTAGAACATTGAATCCCACAGGGCGTTAAAAGCGTGATACTTCTCACTTTTTATCTCCAATATGGCTCTTTTTCTTGGAGCAATCTGAAGGGTTTTTAGTAAGGCCTTCTGGCTATAGGTGTTGACATGGAGGTAGAATAGGAACAAATTGAAGCGTACTATGCCCATGGGGATCCATCACTATTTCCCTAGACTGGCATTAAGATCCAATCCAATTCTTGGGTGGAAATGTCAGGAGTGACAAGCAGGGCCATTTCAGTTAAGAAATAAAGAAGAAACAAAAACAAGGAGAGAGAGGAAAGGAAGAAAAAACAAGAAGAAATTGGATACAAAGTGGGGAAGGGAAAGTGACAACTATTAAACAACGAGGAGGAAAAAAAATACTGAGGAAATATTTGGAAGAGCAACAGATAATTTCAGTATTACATTATTAGACTGATGAAAAGGGATTTGTGAAGATTTAATACTTTGATGATTGAAAGAGACAGAGTGGGAGTTTCAAACTGAGAGATTAACAATTTTTTTTTTTGGATATTTGGAAAAGGAAGAGAAGAAACAAAACAGAAAAGGAATAATTTAATGTTGGTGATTGGCATGACAAATGTACTTCATACTCACTCAAAATGACTGACCTGGAATGATCCTTTTTATTCATAAAAAAAGAGGATATTCATAAAATTATTTGATATGATTCATGTCCTGACCCCCCCCCTCCCACACACACACACACACACACAACAGCAGGCTTACAGAGGATCATCTTACCCTAATATTACAAAGTACATGTGATCTGACTGGCAATCTAAGCAAACAATAGGGACACTACCTCAGACAATATCATATAGAAATTAGAATTAGAGATGGTTCAAAGACTAAAGCTTGTTTGGCCCACAGAATGAGGGAACACCAACTCAACTTAAGTAAATTTTGATGATCAAGTTACAAGGGATATTGAAATGCTCCCTAATGGAATGTATTATTTGCATAACACTTGGAGCACTATTTTAAGGAGTGGCATTCTTTTCTTTTCTTTCACTTGAAGTCTCTGATGGAACCTTCCCAAGCTGTCTGCATGTAGAATGAAAGTCACTAACATGTTTGTCTTTTTGTCTTTACAGCAGTGTGCATGCAATATGATCCCTGGACAATTCTAGCTCTTCAGAGGAAAGTAAGAGTGAGAGTTAAAATCTTGCTTGGAATGCATGCACCAGTAAGAAGTAGGAGATGCTTCTACTAATGTCCTTTCTTTATTCATTGGCAGATCGAAAGCTTTTAAAGTAAAATCCCAGGCATATGTTGGCTCCATCTCTATCCAAACTAAAGTAAACATCATTGTTTCCAATTATAGCCTTCAAGAAAAACCCCACAATCACTGAATTTTTTAAGTGGTAGATGTTCTTTAAATGGATAAGGAAACATACAAGCTGTCTATGCTGTCTGCACAACTGTTATGAAAAAAAACTTAAATCTTCACACAACTCACAAATCCAAACAACTTTTAATATTTACACATAGACATCTATTAAATGCTTCATTATTTCCTAATATAGCAATACACTGCAGACGTAGCGCATTTTATTTTTCTATATAGATCTGCTTCTTAAAAAAATTGACAAAGAAGTGCATGATGGGGAAAAAAATAATCGTTCATTTTAGATGAAAATGCCTTTGATGATTGAGGGTTCTATATCTTCAGAAGACAGCATGCATCCAATAATAGTATAGAATAGTAAGTATTTCTATTGTCATTCTTGATTAGTAGGGTGTAGCCATGTGAACAGACAAAGACTACATACGGAGTATCAATCTGGAAATGGAGATCACGCTACTCTTCATATCAAAATATTGACCGAAGTAGCTTCTGATGCTCAATCAAAGAAATGATCTGAGGGACAGTGGAGCATCAAGAATGCTTTCGGCTGATTGAAAGGAGTGGAGTGGAAAACGACAAGTCTGATTGAATTCATGAAATAATAGGTATAGAGAGGTCTGCTAGCAGACAGCAAAAACCTAAATGGAAGGTCTCCATACTTGGGAGAGATTCAAGAGCTCTATGAGCAGAAATATCAAATGTTAAAGGAGAGAAATCAGATATTCAAGGAAAAAATAAAAAATAAAGATAAAGAAAAGAACATGCAAGACTACAAAATCTTTGTTCAAGGAATAGGTAATACAATTCATTTGTGATGAAACAATGATAATTGGATGGCTCATCTGTTTATTCCAAAATGACTCATACTTCATGGAATCATAACATACTGAATACCAAACTGAATACATAGCATTATCAATATGTGATAGATTAATTGAAGGTTCAATCATGGAATAGTGTAAACATAGATTCACATGTCTAAAATAAGATTCATAGCCATAATCCTATTATCATATTTTGGTAAATATTAACTAACATCAATACAGAATCCCAGGAAATTAAAGGTATTCCAAACACAATACAGGGAAAACGACTGCTAGAATTTGACTAAAACCATGTTCTGAGCTGACAGTTTTTTAAAACCTACAAACCCTCATATATTAAATATGGTACCAATATAACATCATTTTTTTAAATACATGAATAAAAAAAGCAATTTTGACAAGAATGCGCTCACTATTGGGACTACAAACCATAATATTTCTTTACTTCAAACATGTCCTTTTTCATAAATTCAAGAGATCGAGGGTGATGAACATTGCAAGAAACAATCGATCAATACAATTATACAATGAACTGAAGCAGAACTGTTTATAAAGAGAGAATAGGGAGGAGAAGGTATGAATGACAGGCACTACTCATCTCTTAACGGGAAGAAGAGTTAACGACAGGAACTCAAAACAGCTGAATTCTCTTCCTCTAAACTCATCAGGACAATGACTTTGTCATTTTCTTCTTTCATGCCATGTCCACAAAAAACTAGATATGGGACACATGGGGCTAATTTCTCTGCCTATGAGTTATTAAATTTGTTACAACTCTCTCTTGAATTGGCAAACTTCTATTAAAGAAATATAATAAAACACCAAGGACAAAGTTTATACAGTTACCCATTACTCTTTCTGTTGGAAGTGTATTGGATAGCTTTTTATATTCTATTTATTCTGAAATGATATTCTCTTCGTAGAAATATATTACAAATGATTGTAACAGTATTAAACACAAGTGTATTTTGACTGTCATATCTTTTTCACTTGACTTTTCTTTGATTGAGTGACAAAGGTCCCCTCCCATAGAAATAAGTTGGACCCTATCTGAAAGAAGCTTCAATGACATCCAAGCCAAAGCCAATAAAGAGAGTTTCCACCATCATTTCCCCTGTCATATCCCTTCTATTCTCCTCAACCAAACCAACGTTCAATGCTTTTCATTTGCAATCGGATCCAACTTTTCCGCCACACTCTGTCTCTGTTTCTCTCTCTCTCAAAAAGATATGCTTTATTGCAGACACGAGTGGAGGTGAATTGGTCACATGGTGGATTGGACTGGAGGGTTTTCACTGCTAACATGCTCAGTTTCAAATTTAAATGTCAAGAAAAAAGCTGTGTATATAAAAAGGATTATAGGAGATTCAAATATCACGGGAGAGAGCCTATTTAATTCTAGAGCATGATTTATTTAAGACTAAGAGCAGCCATGTTTGTGATCTTCAAGCAAATGGCCAAATTATAGGGTAAAGATTTTCTAGCTGCGAGCACGAATTGCTCAGATATCATAATATCTCCTGTTTGCTTTCTATCTTATTACATTGCAAGGGATGATCTTGAAAATCTCACATGTACCTTCTTCAAATAATAGATTTTGCAGGATCCCATAAGATATTCTCATATATTTTCAAATGAAATATGTTTTGTATTCAGAACACAAAGGAGAAGCATTGAAATGAATCAGAAAGATCAGTCTTCCAATAATTTCACACTGTTTAAAAATAGTTGGCATAGTAATTACCTCTTAATAAGAATAGGTCTTACTGGTCATCATCTTTCATACATGACCTAAATCTCACTCAACGTTTATTGGATTGGGAGCAAAACAAGCTGCCAAGATGTGAAAGCATCAATTAAGTCTGCTACTTAACTCTCATTTAAAGACCCCCGTTTAGATGCATTTCTTGCAAAGTAGACAGTATCAAAGTTGACACATAGAATAAATCAAGATGGCTTAATGCTAGATCTAGTAAGGCTTTGACCTCTAAAAGTTGTTATTCTACCACTTTACTAGTAAAGGCCAAATCTTTTGATGTGATTACACCTGACTATTATAGTGGCGATGACCATAGATTGGTATTGACTATGATCATAATGATGAGTCTTTGAGAATGATAATTATGCCTATAATATTATAAACAACAAAGGGGAGGAAATGGAGGAAAGGGTAGGTGAGGTAGAATGAGAGGTGTGTAAATATAAGAAAGGGGGGATGAAAGAATGGAATGATACAACATCTACTCATGACTAATTGCCTGCCTTTAAGTTTACAACACTGAAATAAGACTAGCAGTTCAATTTATGGTAGCATTGAATGAGTAAATATAATGTAATGAATATACCATCTATTCATTCATCAGTTGGAATGGGATAGTCTCTGCACATCAGACTTTGAAAAAAATTGACGGTTTTGGAAAAAAAACAATTTGATATAGTGAGAAAAATACTTCTTATTCAATTCTTCTTTCAGATATTTTTCATCAAGTGTTATATTTTGTGTCACTCTTTTCAGGAAATAACAATGAATGTACTATTTTTGTGGTTGTAAAAAACTTTTTTTTCCCTTCTTGTTGCAATGATCTGTGTTACTGCTCTAAATTTTTATTAATCTTCATCATAGACTACCAGTATTATTATCACTGTTATACACATACTTCACTCGTTAGCATTATGATCAAAATATTAATATTGTTAATATGATTAATGGCTGGTGGGGTTTCATAAGATCTTACAATTTAATGGGTAATGACTTGTGTTAGAAAATTGGTAAATGGAAGGCCCTGATAACAAATGAATTGGTTAATGAACCACATGTTGAGATCATTCCCAAGCCAAACATACTATATATGAGATAAACAACAGCATGGGTACAAGAAAACCATTGCCACCACATATCAAGAGACAATTGAACATAACATGATTTCAAAGATTAGATTCAAATGAAATAAACAAGTTACTGAAAATTCAATCAAAAGTTAATGAAATGATAAGATCTTTTGAAGTTGCACTTTATTTTGGTGAAACACTCCTATTTGTATCACCATAACTACAAAATGAGTGATAAGATGTTATCTCTCAACTTTTATTCTTGAATTCCACCATATGAAATCCTTCACATATTAGAATTATTTATATTTTCTGCTCCAAGAGTGTAACAATGGAATGAATGCTTATTGAATGTGATAGATCATCATTGTAGCTCATATTGTTACAAGGAGAAAATTTTAATCACATTCACATGTATGAAAATATAACATATTTTTTCAAAAGAAGGATGCAACATTACTTTGCCCATTTCATGTTTGATCTCATACTGATATTATGTTGGTAAACAGTATTTTATTTCATCAAATTGTCCACTCTTTAAAAGTAAATTGCATTTGTTAACCAGCAGGTTCTAGGTTTGTAGACCGACATTTTCCTCTATTGTAATGCATTTTTTTCTTGTACTTATCTTTACTTTTTGTTTTTGCAGTTTCTAAGCACCTTGAGCATTTAATCAAAATGACGCTATATAAATCCAATGTATTATTAGCTTATTATTAACAAAAAAAGAAAAGCAGCATCGAATTCGAAGTTAAATTAAAAAAAAAATCTGTATGAAGACATTTTATCCATGCCATCTACTGCTGATGTAGACTTACCAGACTTGCAGCAGGACGTAATACAAGATAACACTGATCCTCACCATTGTCAACTCTAAATCATTAAATAGCTTCATTTTAATGATAAATGTACTTTCAACAAGTGTCCAAAAGTATCGCACCTTGCTATTATAGACATGGTTTGTTCAGAAGTACAATACAAGTGACAAAAGAAAGGGGGAACATGTAAACAGTTTAGGGAGGAGTATACAAACCAAGAAGATTAAATATACAAAGAAAGCAACAAAATCAGCAGAGTGTGCGGCCATGAATTTCACTATAGTTAACACATTTCTACAGTATGTATGGAAGCAATGGTGTTAGATGTGTGCTTAATTTTGCATATAAATTCCCAGAGGGGCTATCTTAGCTCTCTTTGGGACTATACTTACAACTAATTTGATGACAGTTTGCATGTCATTATGTCTCATGAAGGAGATACTTGATAGCTTCAATGAATAATTTGTTTCCAGGGATGGCGACAGAGGTAATGTCAGATGGGACACGGAGAGGGACTGCGGTCATGGATGCACCTCATCACCGTGGCGACAGGGTGCATAGCCTTTCAACTTCATCAAAATTGGAGGATGTTTGTCAGGATAGATATAAGCAACATGAGTAGGACTAACAGGGTCAATGCCATCATCATAACACTTCCAACTCTCCTGCTAAACACCTCTTCATATTATGTTATAGATAAAGCTGGACGCAGAATGGGATTTGGAAGAAACCTGTTTAGTAGAAGGATAACACCAGAAGTGCAGACGTAATGAAGATCAGATCAAATAAATAAGGAGGTCCCAAAAAGGAAAAATATGCAAAGAGCATGGATGATGAACAATCTCTATAACTTGAGAATGAACTGATTGCCATGAGCGTGATTAATAATGGAAGACAATCATTTCATGTTCAGTACTAACAATCTATCAACCGATATTCAGTTGTTGATCATCATTACACTTCACAAGTTTACGACACATACTGAACTTGAGTCACACGATACTAAATCACATCTCTCATGATGCATACACCACAAACTTGACAAACCTGTTTGTTTTTTTAACCCTGTAATTCTATTTTTAATTGTAAGAAATTAAAGCAATAGTCTACCCTTTCCCTTGAGGTACCTATTGATGGTAATGACAACGGTTAGCCACTAAATATGGTGGCTTGGTCGTGGTGGTGCGTGTAGGTGATGAGTTTGTGCCCTGAGGTATACCGTGATGTCCATTTGCTAGCTCCTCTCATCTTTCTAGCCTTTAAATGGTCAGTGAGTAGAATCAAATTGACCACACTCTGCCAGGTCAAAAGTAACTATGTTAAGGGGACAATAAGGACAGGATACAAGATTTGAATATTGTTGCTCTGTGCATGATATGTTTTTGTTGTTTCATGCCAGAGTAAAATGTTTCATTTAAATGAGGAATATATATTGTATACTATATCAGCGGCAGTATTGTATTCTACTCAGCGATTGGTTAGTTTAATGAAAGTGGCTAGATAAAGCCAGGGTGTATATGTATCTAGCCATCACCTCAAGCTTGAGATCGTAGTTGATGCAATGATAAATGGCTAGCAATGACAGTAATGGTCTGCTTATCACAACTCAGGTGTATAGTGACATCAGCCTGAGTCAATGCAAGTCAAATCATGTTTCCATAGCATAGTATCTGTTCAAAATAATACATCATAATAAAGAACGACAAAGAACAAGCCCTATGAGGTATACATGGTATGTTAGTTGTAATTGTGCTATTGCAGTACATTAAAAGATACAGTTTGAGAAAGGGTTTTTCTGGCTATAATATGCACTCTGTATAATATTAACAAAAAATGATGTTTTATCATGACTTTTGCCATCAAAGTTGAATTCATCCTGGATTGAATTCAAACTAAACCAATGGCGGAACAGCTTCCTTCATGCTAGATCAAATACTTACATTTGCAATGTATGTGTGTTTCCTCCTAGAATTCAACAGGTAATTTACCTCACCTTCAATTTCTCTAAAAAGTCACCTGAAGAGTAATTTCTACTGATGACTAAGACTGAGTGCTACTAAATCATTGCTCATAAACAATACACAAGAAGCTTTCAGACTCAGAATGAGTATGAATTAGTGATGAGGTATGGAGTGGCACAGTAATGCTAATGAGTGATGATACTAAAGTGAGAAAGATGAAGGATTCATTTCTGTCATGGTCGGTGCTACAACTGAAAGTATAACAAATAATTTAACAACAGGTCTCTGCTAAGGAAATATAATGAAACATTTATTTCATTTTTCATAATCTGAAAGCAAAATCCATACTGCACTAAATTTATCAAACACTGAAATAACTCTGGTAACCCTTTTGAGGTAATGTTAGTCCTAAGGTAATGAGGGATATGACCCCCATTAATTCAATCTGAATTTATAAATACAAATGTTATCTTCTTACGGGAAGGCAATTACTAGTAGTTCAAAATGGCAAAAATTCAATAATTTGAACTTGATACTATGATAAAATATGAACTTATCTAAATTAAAGAAAGTTCTTATGTCCTTCAAACTCGGTCATGAATCTTCTTCTTGCCTCTGGAGTGCATGTAATTCCAGCACAGTATTTATCTGGCAAAGTATTCCAATGAGAAGGGGAAATGATATCCAATTATATTCCCACTGCTCATCAATGATACAGCCAATATAGTAAGAAGCTGCTTTAAATGCCAGCAATCTGCAGCCCCACTCAATTACTTTCACGTATGGCTCACTGAAGAAATACCACATGCTACACCAATATGCTGTGCACAATCTCTTCTCTGCAAAACTCTTCTGTCAATATTAATTTGATGATAGGCAAGCATCATGGAGCTTCATAAATGTAATTTCTACTCCCTGAAAAATTACCCTATTAGGACTTTATAAAGGTAAAATTAATCCAAGATTTTAGTGTCATTAATCATTTTTTTTCATTAATTAATGTTCTATTACAGATTCTGTTCCTGTTTTTAAGGTTTTTCCAGATGATTTGATTTCCTCGAATAATTGGCACAAAGCCTATCATCCAACCTTAAGACGGATGTGAAGGGGGAATGTCTGGATAGATGATTTATTTCAAATGGAAACATTTCTGGATTCTGGACTGCAGCTGTCAACTTTTGAAACATCAATTCATGAAATCCACAGACACATTGGACTGAATGTGGTAAACAAATTATAGCTGGCTTTACTGCAATTTAAATATGAAGGCCTATTCACATCACCCAAAAATGTATTTTATTGAATGGCCACCAATTACCTTTATTCATGTTGATGTAACTTTATGACATCAATAATCATTCTTTACTTAGCTGGGTTCCCCTTTTTTATCACTAGTACACATGTATTTTGTTGTTGTTGTTGTTGTCATTGTTATACTTAACTATGAAAAATGCACTCTGAATAACAACAACCTCAGTCCCATGCACTAGCTCCATGCTTTGTGTTTGTCTCTCACAAAGTCTCAGTCCCATAAAGTTTATTTAACATTTGTCTCTTACACAGACAGACTCAAGTAGGTTATTTGATGTTTGTCTCTGTTAAGGTCATTATCATTACCGCCACCTGCCTCAGGCCTTCTGTTGTCAATATTTCAAATACTTGAGACAGATATCCCTTTGTTCTCCTGCTTACATCCGTCCTATTAATTAACAGCATCATTGAACTCATCAAGTACTCTCTTAGACAAGCAAAACCATTCTAAGATCAGGTCTTTTACCATCACAACATTGCAGATTAGATGCATTTGCTGAGTAACTGCAAGGGTTCAGCAACTCCTTTTCTTGTCTTTCTTCCTTTGTTCATTCATTATTATTATTTTCTTCTGATAGTACTTCTATGCATGGCAGTCTTTGGCTGATAATTTTGTCCCTAACCCACTGGTATCCATGAAAACTTAACTGTGACAAAATTCTGTCTGTATACATGAACGTATCATATGGCAGGACAAGGCAACTTCTTTATTTACAAATACAGGCCTAATGTACAATCCAGGTCAAATGTAGAATTATACCTATTTTAATATCATTATTTTATAACCAAGTCTTATTCTCTCAGGCATTTGGTACCTCATTTCTTTGAGGTCATGCATGACTTAGCAGCAGCCATGTAAGTAGAGTGAAAGGTGCATTATATCCCAAGACATATGGGTTGTTCATACTTCATCTTGAAGCACATAGCATTGATTGATGACAGGACTGCATCAAATTAACACTAAGTGCAAATAGGTGCTGCACTCATCCATCCCAGATAGGTCAGATTCATACTAACACAATATGCTATACATGGGATGACAATCACATTGCTATTTTTTAGAGATAGGCCTTCATTCATAGGCTTTACTCTCAAAGGGAAAGCTCCCATTTTGTCCCTTAATAAAATTCATAAATTAAAGATCATAATCTAAACTAAATAAAGGGATTAATCATCGTAGGCAAATCTAATGCATCTTCATTTCCAATAACAAAATAAGAACATTGTTACCAATTGTTTGTTGTGGGATGCCCTACTTAATTTTAGAAAATAATTAATAAAGGATTGATTCTTCAACAAGCTATTGTTGTGGACATGAATGTAGCTAACAAATTAATAGGAATTAATATTTTTGGTAAATGGTACACATTGTCATCAATTTTGCTGTCTGACATAACTAAGTATTAATATAACACTAATATATCTAGAATTGATGTGGGTACATGTATTTGTATGATTTAAATGGCTCTTCAGAAGACAGAGGACAATTTCCTCTCAAATTAACCAACCAACAACCTGACCATTCACATTAACTCATATTTTCAAAAGTTTACATATTCAAGATTCATTTTTTTTAAATTCAAATGCAAGTGTATTAAGAATGATTTTTTTTGACAGGCATTCATTTTATTTATACATTGTAAACATTTTTAACCCGCCTTATTTTCTATTATCATTTTTATTATTATAATTATCATTATTATTATTATAATTATTATCATTATTATTATTATTATCATTATTATTATTCGCTAGAGGGTATTCATTTGTCTCGCAATCTACTATGGTCAACAAGGAAATTTGTGATCACTCTCGCAAAAAGTGTTCACTGGCTTTCTAGGAAATTCGTGATCACTCTCGCAAAAAGTGTTCACTAGCTTACAAGTTCACGAGCTTTCGAGTGCCGCTGCAACTCTTTATCAAGTGACGAAAATTATCTGAAAACGTACTCTATTTATACTAATCTCCAGGACCGTACGCACGAACGCGAGAACAATAGGTGGGCATTGATCCGTTGCGTCGGTATGCGGTGCAGCCGGTAATCCGCATATGCAAATAAGCCGGGGGTATATGCAAATACGCCGTGGGTCGGCAATATGCAAATTAGACAAAATTGGCGGGCTCGCTAGTTTCCCGTGGGCGGGGGCTGACTAGCTGAGCGGTCCCTCGTTCGGGGCCGGGAACGATCGGGTCGGCGTGCACTGCCAGGTAAGGGGGTATTGTGCTGTAGGAGGCTATTAGTATACGTCTTTGTCCTAACAACTTCAACAGAGACAGCGGGATCGACATCCCCCACTTCTGGATGCGAACCATCCGACAGCACAATACCCCCTTACCTGGCAGTGCACGCCGACCCGATCGTTCCCGGCCCCGAACGAGGGACCGCTCAGCTAGTCAGCCCCCGCCCACGGGAAACTAGCGAGCCCGCCAATTTTGTCTAATTTGCATATTGCCGACCCACGGCGTATTTGCATATACCCCCGGCTTATTTGCATATGCGGATTACCGGCTGCACCGCATACCGACGCAACGGATCAATGCCCACCTATTGTTCTCGCGTTCGTGCATACGGTCCTGGAGATTAGTATAAATAGAGTACGTTTTCAGATAATTTTCGTCACTTGATAAAGAGTTGCAGCGGCACTCGAAAGCTCGTGAACTTGTAAGCTAGTGAACACTTTTTGCGAGAGTGATCACGAATTTAGTAGAAAGCCAGTGAACACTTTTTGCGAGAGTGATCACGAATTTCCTTGTTGACCATAGTAGATTGCGAGACAAATGAATACCCTCTAGCGATTATTTCAATCGGCAATAATGAACCTATTTAGTATTATTATTATTTTTATCATTATTATCATTATATCATTATTGTAAGTCAATAGAATAAATGTTCAATACATACAAGTCCTTGTTTATAATAGCATAAACTTAAATCTTAACAAGCAATGTGAACATACTCATAGCTGAGAGGCAATTTATGCACATATGCTCTAGCACTTTTCAGACCAAACCACTTCTTTGTATACTTGACCTTGTAAACAGAGAATAAAGATGATCTTAAATTTCAAAGGAAATGAGAAGACAAAATTAGCATGCTCTCAGATGCTTCATTTTTCGGAGCCTCCACTTATTCTACTTTCTACTCCCTCACTTTTCCTTGCATTCCTTTTTCGCACCCATTAATTTTTCCCAATCCATATTTTGCATATGTTTCTCATGCAGAACCTCTATGGCCGACTTTCCTCAGATGGAATTTTTACATATTTAATAGATCAAACAGGAGAGCACTTTCCCTTCATTTAACCCAGAAACAGGCATGAATATTGTATTACATCTCAAGCAACAGTACATCATCGCTTAGCATTATCATGGACCCTACCGCCTACTACCATCATTAAGAATCCTTCTTTATAAACCCCAAATCATTCAATTTTTAAACCTATTTAAAGTAAGATCACGTTTTTAAATTTTCGTAGCGCTTGTGAAATTGCTAAAACAGATATTTGTTCTCCTAACATCTCTAACAACATTTCTTACAGATGTGATCACATGCTTCATTCCTTGTTTTCATATCCTCCCACTCTTTTCTCCTTCTTGCTCTTTCTCCCTCTCTAGCTCTATCATTACCTCTTACCATCCCCCTCAATCTCCATTTGATTTCCCTCCTCAACTTCGTTCCAGCAGTTGAATTTTGTCAAGCACTCCCTTGGTACACACATGGCCAGGGAATTGAATTGGATAATGGCTCTTGATAATTTGCATCTTCAAAATATTTGCTCAGCTATGGCTGAATGTTTTGAGAAAAGAACAAGGAACATGTACAGACTACTCTATTTAAGAGCACTTTCTCATACTCCCTTTTCACCAGTCTCTCTATCTGTCCATTTTTATTTCACTCAAAAGTTTGAATATATTAGGTGGTTTCAGACCACCTCGAAGTTCGTCAGATCCAGGTATTTTCTGATCGGGAAATTAACCCCGATCAGAAAATACCAGGTAATATTAGCAGTGTGAAAGCAAATTATTTGTAATTTCCCTGAAAGAAAATACCCACTAAATAGTAGGTACTTGTCAAAATTACAAGAACTTTCACAGGGATTTTCCAAGGTCGCAGGTATTTTGGCAGTGTGAAAGCAAATTCACAGGAACTTTTAGCCCAGCGTGTAGTTGGGTGCCATGGGTGGCTGCTGAGCTAGTGATTTTGAATCTCGCGCCTTGCTTACTTATCAGACCATACTGCCCATGCTCATAACTTCAGGAACTTATCCCGAAGGATATGTAATGGGTGTTTTTAAACCTGATAAAGATCTAATTTAACAGGTATTCTTGTGATAGAGGTGGTTTGAAACCATCTATTGTCAGAGAGTACAAAAGGGTTTATATAAAAACACATTGTGTGAAGGATAAAATCTGAAAAATATATATGGGTAGGATTTACAATACCATTTTACAAGGTGAGACCCCAACAAAATCAAAATAATTTGTGTGTGTGATAAAACCACTCCTTATGTATGGCAGGGTGCGACATAAGCGCTTGCCCGATTGCCCGGGGCAAGTAAATGTTAGAGTCGGGCAAGTGTTTTGAAGCAAAGACAAAAACTGCTTGCCCGAATCGGGCAAGCAAAATTCTCCTATGGAAATTATATTTTAGAAAGATTCCCCATATTTCACCATCAAAATATAGAAAAGAATAAGAGACAAAAAAAAGCAATGTCATTAATTTCTTCTTTCGAATTGCAAAATTTGCGCCATTTTCTGCAATAAACACACAGCTCAGAGACGTACACACACACAGAGAATCAATGGCAGTCTAACATACCTAGCTAACTAGCGCCTATAGTCCACGCAGCCGATATATGTAGTTAAATTTCTACTGAGTACGGTGCTGCACGAACCAAAGTTTGCTCTGGAAGAAATCTCCCACAGATCTGTCAAAATTCACATTTCTTACCAATGAAAATTCTTGTAGTGTCCATATTTCCTAAAAATTGGGGGTAGCTCTGTCATTTGTAAGCAGTAAAAGGAGAAATTTTCAATTCTGATATGCTTCAAAAAGATCAGGTTTCGAATGATCGTCTGTATCGCACACACTAAAATACATTGTTTGACAGTCCCACATATGCATTTGTGTGTATGTTGATAAACGTGGTTTCTTTCGTAACTATTTTTTTTAGCCAAGGAAATTGATAAATTTTCTTCTTTATTTATGACTGGATAGTTTGAACTTTCTTCCTCTCTATTTTCTTTCTTTCTGCCTATCTTTCCTTTTTTTGAATCTCTCTTTATATATATTTCTTTAAATTTCCTTCCTTTTGTTCATTTTTTCGGTTACATAGCTGTCTTTCTTTTTGTCATTCATTTCTTTCTTTCTTTTTTTTTCTTTCTTCCTTCCATCCGACCTTTGTTTACCTATTTCTTTAATCCTTCCTTTCCTTCTTTCTTACTGTCATCCTTCCGTCCATCAATTCTTTACCTTTTCTTCCTGTCTTTTCTCCTTCCTTACTTTCTTCATCCCTTTCATTCTTTCTTTTCTTTCTTTATTTCTTTCCTTCATTCCTTCCTTTCTTTTTGTCTTTCATTCTTTCTTTCTCCTTTCTTTCTTTCTGTTTTTCTTTATTTCTGTCTTTCGTTCTTTTGATCTTTCTTTTTTTCCATCCATCCTTTCTTTTCTTCCTTATTTTTTCTTTCTTCCTTTGATCTCTTTCTTTCCTTCATTCCTTCCTTCACTTCTTTCTGTCTTTCGTTCTATCTTTTTTTTCTTCCTTCCATCTATCCTTATACCTTTCCTTTTTTCTTATCTTCCTTCTTTCCTTTCTCTCGTTTTCTTTCTTTCTCTTTTCCTTCCTTCCATCAATCCTTTACCTTTTCTTTTTCTCTTTTCTTTCTTCCTTTTTACTTTTTTCTTTCTTTTTCTTTTTTTATTTGTTCCTTTCTTTCTTTCCTTTCTCTTCCCCTCAGTTTTTTTTCTATTTTTTTTCTTTCCTTCTTTCTATCTTTCCTTCTTTCTTTCTGATTTTCTTTTTTTTTTGTCTTTTGTTCTTTTGATCTTTCTTTTTTTTTCCATCCATCCTTTCTTTTCTTCCTTATTTTTTCTTTCTGCCTTCCTCCATCTCTTTCCTTCATTTCTTTCTGTCTTTCGTTGTATCTATCTTTTCTTTTTTTCTTTTTTCCTTCCTTCCATCTATCCTTATACCTTTTCTTTCTTCCTGTTTTCCTTCTTTACTTTCTCTCGTTTCCTTCCTTTCTGTTTACCTTTTTTCTTTCTTTTTTTCCTTTTATTCATTCCTTTCTTTCCTTCCTTTCTCTTCCTCTCATTTTTTCCCTATTTTTTTCTTTCTTTTTTCTTTCCATCCTCCTTTCCCTTCTTTCTTCCTTTCTTTCTTTTCATCTTTCTCTTCCCCACAACCATTCTCTCTCTCTTTCTTTCTTTATTTCTTACTATTCTTTCTTCCTTCCTTTATTTCTTCGTCCTTTCTGTCTTTCTTCTTACTTTTTTTTCTTTCATTCTCTCCCCCTCTCTTATTTTTTTTCTCTGGTTATTTTCAGTGATTTCCCCTTTTTTATTGTGTGTCCTAGTCCCCTCCAAAATATATGGAAAATATATGAGATTAGGAAATTAATTGAAGAGCATATTTACCATATATTTTGTCATGTTCAAGATAAAAATCATTAAAAAAAGAAATACAACTACAGGGTACATCAGTAGTCATGTTGAAAAATGTATTTTTAAAGCCATCAATGGTATGGTATGTAAAACTATAAGGCTATAACTTGTTTTGAAGCAATAAAACTTTGTTTTGAAGGATTTTTTCGGGCAAGTGAAATCTATATTCAGGCAAGTATTTTCCAACTCTTTGAAAATTTACTTGCCTGACTGGGCAAGTGCTTCAAAAAAGTTATGTAGCACCCTGTATGGAATAGGCTGAAATTTTGGGATGCCATCTGAAATCTTTCCCGTTTTAATGAAGTAACAGATGAGCGCACAACTTAATGAAAGTCAGTTTTGAATAAATAGCTTATAATTCACACTATCGAACTTTTACCAAAGCTTTAAACAGGTTACGATTTATTCTAGAATATCAAGAAACTCCCTACGTAAGAGCCTATCAATTAGGTCACATGTGATACAATTTTCAAAAGCTTAGTAATATCTAATCATTCCCAAGCCATGGATCTCATCCATCAACACAAATATCCCAAATCACAAGACCTGGTAAAAGACATGAAGGTGTAAATTAGGATTGGGATTCTGACCCGATGACAATGATAAATCATCTTGGATATTAAATCCCTTACATTTATTGATACTTAATTTGGTTATGGAAAAATGATTGTAAGTTGAAAAACAAGACTGTCAAAAGTTCATCATTCACATTATTGAACTTTTTTCTACATATGGATTTAGCATTAGCAGAAGAGGTGTTATGGCTCAGTAGATAAGTCTCTTGATTTTGAAGCATAAGGCT